>NC_082685.1:163955864-164573499 GCF_949987515.2 Delphinus delphis | reverse complement strand
CATCCAAATCTGTGACAATTTGAGCAACAAAAAGAATCTCAGTTATAGTGGATTGAAACACAATGAATCAGTGAAAATAGGTGAGTCCACAATGATACTAAGAAAGAGAGAGATTAGGAAAAATTTCTTATGTCACAATATGCTGTAAATTACTTTGAAAGTTGGTAATTAAAATGAAATAATTAAGCATTTTTCAAGTCTTCCCAGTAAAAATAGCATTTCAGAGAAATCAATTATCTAGTTGATGAAGGAAAGCTCTGCTTTACAGAAGAATGCCAGATAATAGTGAGAAGAAATAATGGAATTCAAAAATCATCATTCTGCAAATTTTATGAAGCCATTGACCCAGGCAAATATATTCAGATGACGTTAAAACTATTGGGTATGAGTGGATGTATGTATATGTATAAGTGATACACTTTGCTGTACAGCAGAAGCTAACACAACATTGTAAATCAACTATATTCCAATAAAAATTAATTTAAAAATAAAAAATGGGTAAAAAATTTAAATAAAAAATTTTTTAAAACTATTGGGTATGACTGATGGAAATTGGATATTCATATTGCACCCAAGTAGCAACACACAGATTATTTCCTTATGTCAAGGAGAAAAATCAATAATTTTACCATGGAGGAATCAAGCCACTATCATCGTAATCTAGTGGCCAAACTCACTAATGGTGTCCTAAGATATGACGTGTCCCAATGCAAAATGAGGTTGCAACATCACCTACGATGGTTTCTAATCAAAAATGTGTGAATTGAATCCATTAATCCTATAACACTAACTCCTAGTTTATAGGAAATAGAGGGGAGAAAGCTCAAGTCCAATGGCACCATGAGAGACAAAACTGACAAATGCAGAAAGTGGACAGCTTGCAGGAAAGATGCCTGGCCAGCTCAACAAGTCGAGGTCATGGAAACAAAGAGGGAAGTTGTGTCTGAGTAGAGAAGATGTGGGGATTCAACAACCAGATTTGCTGAGGGCTCCTGGGTTGGGGTTGAGGGTGAAGAAATCAACCGAACTGGACATTTGGGCACAGTTGGAAAAACTGGAATAGGGACAGCGTATAGGACAAAATAAAAATGTATGGACATGCAAAGGTGGATGTTACTAACTGGAAAAGCACCTTACTACTTAGCATGAGTAGTATGATATTATGTTGGCTTTTAAAAGCATACAAAGATATATATCATGTCACACACACACACACGTGGAACAATATACCCTAAGGTATTAAAAGTGATCATCTGTGAGTGACAGGAATAAGGTGTTTTTATTTGGTTATTCCTATTCCCCCGTATTTTCTAACTTCCTAGAATATTCATTTATTGCATTTTAAATAATGAAAATTATAGTTTAAATAGAAAATAAAATCCATTCAGGACTTCCATTTCGGTCAGTGTAAAAGACTAGATACCCTGGTTGACTGTCTCACTGACACAACTAAAAATCCTGAATAAATAGAAAAACATCATTTAAATCTATTAATGAAATAGAAAAAGAGTAAAGACTTCTCCAAAGCCAAAAAAAAGGAAAAGAAGGAGCCAGAAAATTAACTTCAATGTGCAAATTAAAATTTCAAAGATAGACACTAAAAGAATTGAGGAAAAGTATAGAGCTTCTAAATTATTAGTGAGAATATGGGGAAAGAAGACAGAAAAAAGGAGAAACAAATAACAAGAATAAAAGCTTATGGTAAACATTAACCCAAATATATGTTATGACAATAATGTAAATGGATTAAATGTTTCAGTTTAAAGACAAAGATGTTCAGATTGGACTAAAACACCCAACTGCATATAATTTGCAAAAGGCAAATATATAATGAAAGGACACATGAAGGTTAAAAGAAAAAGGTTATGAGAAGATAGGCCAGGAAAATAGTAACAAAAGAGAGTTGGTGTCACTCTGCTAGGTATTCTATAGATAGATATGTAGATAGATAGATACAGTAGATATAAAGAAATAGGTAAATGATTGATAGATGGATGGATAGATAAATAGATGAAGAGATAGGTAGATAAATGATAGATAAGTTATAAGGAAATAGGTGGATGATGGATAGAGAGATAGATAGGTAGAGTGACATATATATAGATACATATATATAGATACACACACACATGAATTTATATTATTAGATATATAAACCTTAAGGCAAAAAGCATTTCTTAACATGAAGTTAAAATAAAAATTTTAATTTACTAGGAAGATATAATAATTTGTAACTTGTACACAACTCATAAAATAGACTCCAAAGAGAAAAAGCCAAACTGACAGAATTATGGAAGAAAATTCAAATCAATAATCATATGGGAAATTTTCACATACCCTTTTTAGCAATTGATAGGTCAAATTAATTTGCTTAATTAGACAAATGATTAGCCTAATTAAGGCTATAATATAACTAAGGCCATAACAGACTTGACTATAATCACTAAGATTTATTTAAGGCACTATAAAGCTAAGACTGCATCCAAAAAATAGAAAATACAAATTCTTCTCAAGCACATACAAAACATTTACAAAAATCGACCATATATTGGGCTACAAAGCAAGTTTGAACACATTTTGAAGGATTTGAGTTGTACAGACCACTATGCAATTATTAGAAATCAGTAACAGAGATAAGAAAAATATTTTATTTGTATAACCATCGAGTTACAATAAATTTGGTTACAGCAGATTTACAAAACAATACAATACAATAATTTTGGTTATAGCAAAATAATGTGCCTGACAGGGTAAGCTGGCTTTACCGATTCTCTTTAGGATTCTAACAGAAGAATATGTTCATTCATAAGAATGAATAACCACCATTCATCCAGGGATGAAATTAATATTTGCATCTGTACGTAAGGGGTTAATTTGGACTTAATGGCAACTTTTCTTTTTGGAAGGTGGGAAATCACTTGCATCTAAGCAATACACCGTGTTTTCTGTTTCAGCCCTTGTGCTTTTCCAAGCCAAAAATCTTCCTTCCCACTGTCCAGCAAGATAAAGGATTTAGGACAGTTGGATTTTACAAACACTCTTGTGAGTTGGGTCTTTATTAGGATAAGCACCCCCAAAATCACTGAATTTAGTTCTTCTTTCATATTTTATATACTTGGGATCGAGTCCTAAGTACTAGCACCAGAAAACACAAACTGGGCACATGGCTTCTTGATAAAGGCCAAAGAAGCGCTGTGTGGTCATTTTATGTTTGATGTGATCTGCGGTTCTCTCTGCTTTTATTTGGAAGATATTCTGGAGCTTAGAAAAGATGAGTGTGAATTTAGTTAACAGTAATGGGAAAATTCCAGAATGCCATTAGAATGCTCGGCAGACCCTTCCAATTGTAACTAGAACCTTGAATCATCATTCTGGGCACAATGGGGTTTTCAGGTCTGTTTCGATTCTATGTATATAGCATATATAGAATAAACATGTATGTGTATATTCTATATGTGTATGTCCTATGTACAACACTCTAGAAGAAATTGTGAACTCAGAGATCTAGTCTACCTTGGATAGTTTCATCTCCCAGTGAGAACAGATCAGAATCCCAGGCAACTGTTAAAAGACTTCACAGTAAAATATTGAAGAAAAGGAAGAGGTGCATCAAAGAAGTGATCACAGGAGGACAGAGAAGGAGGCGAAAGGAGAGTGAATTTCAAAGTGATATCAATGCAGCTGTGTGTATGTGGCTCATTGCCACATACGAGCAGACTACAACGTATCCAAGGAATAATTAAGACCCTGAAATGTCTTTTTGTTTCTGGTCAATTGCTCCCTCCTGCCCCCAGCCCCCATCATCCCTTGCCTGGTCTCCCTGCTTCCACTGTCACCCCCTCTCTTCCCCAACAATCTATTTTCAGCACAGGGGTCCAAGTCACTCTTTGAAAACCAACTGAAATCACATCCCCTTTTCTCACTCTCTATTGAGTCCCATCTCACCCAAAGCAAAGGTCAAAGCCCATCCAATGGCCAACAAGGCGTCCCATGGTCTGGTTCTCCAGGTAACACTCCAACCTCACAGCCCATTCCTTACTCTTCCTCATCCCCTTCATGGTCCCCACTCAGAGTTTTGGCACCTGTTGCTCCCTCTGCTTTGAACATTCACTCCCAAATATCCACGTAGCTGCTTCCCCCATCTCCCTCGGGTCCCATCCTCTCATGGAGACCTTCCCTGACCTTTCCACACGGAGCCGTGGCACTCCTTCCCACCCTGGCTGCTAGGCCCTAGCCTTCTCTGTAGCCCTGAGAACAGGGCTTCGGTGTGGCAGTCCCTCAATGAATACTTGCTGTACCATTGAAGAAATGATGCTTCTCAACACCCAAGACCTCCTGCTCAGACCCAGAGGAACAGCTCTCCATCTGTCCCGTGATGCCAACACAGTCTCACACTGGGGAGTAGGGTCTGCCTGAGAGGTGGGGAATCTCAGCCAGGAAAGAAAGAGAACTGTAGCTTGGACCATCTTAATCTACTAAAGGCCAGGACAGTGTGGTTTAATGGGAAATGTCAAAGAGTTTGATAAGATAGCCAAATAAGAAGAAAAAAAGAGAAAGAGAATCACCCATGAAACTACCCGTGACAAAGAAAAAGAAAAATAACATCAGAGAAGAAAACCTATATGCGGAAAGATAGGTTTGAATGTGTGGGGTTCATAGAGACACCAGGTTCATACAATATATTTTGTACCCATTATTTTTTTTTAAAAAAAGAGCTGTGGTACTATTGTTATAACTTCCAAAAAAAGCATAATGTCTTTATCATTCATATGATTATTTCATTGTATTGAGGAAGAGAGAATGAACAGGGGATTTGCAAAATACATTAACAGGCAATTCGAAAAAAGAAACAGAAGAAAGAGCAAAAAGCCAATAAACATTGTGTTTTTTGAAAAAGTGCGTTTACCCTCACAAGTCATCAAAGAAGCACTCATTAGAACAATCACAAAAACATTTCCCTATATGCTGGGTAGGATTATTAAATGATAAATCTGCTGAATTTCAGAACAAGCATGGTGGCAGGGTAAAACTGGCATAACCCTTCTAAAGGAAAAGTTGGCACTACATGTCAAAAGGTTTTTAAAATTCATATTTTATGATTCAATGACAACACCTATAATCTACTCCAATTCACCCACAATGCTTTCTGTACTTAAAAAACCATTGCTCCCGGGAAGTGCCAGAGATGGGATTGGAACTGAGGTCTTCTAGCTCCAAAGCTCAGGAACCTACCAGGCTTTCAGCCTCCCACATAAAGGAAAGTGGGTCCACAGAACTAGAAACAGAATTTATATGCAGAGCTACTTTCAATCTGTCAGCAAATGGGATGGAAAACGTTTAAGTAGCTCTAAGTCATACTTTGACCGGCAGAACATCTAAACCCAGATCATGCCCAGCAAAATGAGACAGTACACTTGAGCATTTAAAAACCCAAGCACAGATGACTTCTGACTATAGGAACACATTACCAATTCACATCACTGTGATATACTTAAGAAGGTTATCTTCACAAGAAATTTCCTGACACTCACATGAATAAATGCATGTACACATCTGAATAGATTTAAGATGCTCGCTCTAGAACGCTTTGCTAAAAAGAGGTTTAACTTGAGACACAAAACACCGGTTACTTTGCAGGCTCAAGCTTAACCAATTTAGCGTGTTTTTGAACGCCCTTGTCATAAACGCAAACCAAAGACAAGGGAAGCTCTGCAGCATCTCAGGCTCTCCCTCCAGTCAGCCCACTGCTGTGGGATTTTACAGGGTTAGTTGCAAACGTGAACGGGACAACTCCAAGCTAGCTGTTCTCTCAGTATTAATACATTTTGAAGTGGAGAGCCATGCAATGGCTAATCAAGCAAGTGACAGCATTAATCTCCTTTGGCTCAGCTTGAAATAGGCTTTGCCACAGGTGACCCGGAGTCCTTCCCTCCCCTTCTCAAGCCATTAGCCAAACATCGTATTTCTTTCTGCTGCCAGTGCCGGCGCCACGAGCAGCACGATTCAAATGGGAGAAAAGAACACACATGATGAGAACAGCTTTTTAACTCCGTCTGGGAATTTCTATGCTCACCTATGGCTGGTTCTAAGGAATTCTTCTGATTTGCCAAAAGTAATGAGAAGACAGCTCATAACCAATTATCTTCTCCTTGGTACAGGAGGATGAACAACTAAGAACATTAGGATTTAAATGTAAATTGAGTGTTATAATGACCAAAGAGAGGCTTATGCCACAGGAAACTTCAGGAAGTGATTTCAGCACGAATGAATTCTCAGAAAAATATAGGTGTTCCTCTTCCTTTGCAGGATCTCAACCATGACCAGGGGCCACGAATGAACTAGACCTGAAGTTATGACAAGGTACTTGATCTCCTGAAACCTGGACTAGCTCTGCCCAGAAGGGATGGTTTAAAGAACAAACAGGATAAGACTGTATCAATCATTCTCCATAAACAAGGGTTCTATAAAGAACCTAGCAAACTAAAACATAGTCCTGTAATCGTCTACACCAATGAGAAGTGCCCTCGACTTTAATTTCCACCCCTTAAAATTCCAAATGCCCCTGAATTTAAGGGCCAAATGGCTGGCAATTTCTCTTTTAAATGTTCTTTACTATTTTATGCAGATGCCCCTGTGCCCTTCTCTCCAGGTTTACTGGAATCCAGAATTCTGTTGCTGTGGCCTTTCCTCTGATCTCCTTACAGACGACAGGAGGCTGGTGCAGAAGGACATCAGCTCTGCTTCCTTTGCCAGCTTTCAACTCTTGTCAAGCACAGAACCTGAATTTTCACTGCTGATTTCCAGACCTGAAATGCATCCTTATTTGCCTTCTCCTTCCTGGAGCACGTGTTCTTCAGGATGATGCAGTGTCCTTCCCTACTGAATTGCAGATTCTAGCAGAAGTGTCTGGATCGATTCCCTTTGGAGGAGGCAATTAGGGAAGAAATTACCTTGAACGTACTTTCCTGCATCCCTCCGCTGTGAATAACTCGATCAGGCCAGTGAGGACCTGGCCCAAGGATAGCCAATCAGCAGGCTGGCAAGTGACCTGAGACAGAAGCTCAGTGGTAGGGGACTTGGGGAGGACGTGCGGTTTGATAAAGGACAGTAAGGTGCAATTTAGAGTTTGGAATGTATGGCCGAAAAAAGTAACACCTGCTGTTTTCATAATACACTCTATAGAACATAACGTTTGACAAGATTTTCTGGGCCTGTGGAGGAATACAGGAGCTAATGATGCGAGATTTCAAAGGTGGAAGGAATATTGAATAAGCCCCAAAGAGAGTGAGCATGGCCCAGTGAGTGGAAGAAAGAGGGAAGGACCAGCAGGGTCACTGTCAGGGTAGAGTGGTCTTTTCGAGGCTCCAGGGTACATGTATCCTACAAGAAAATCCTAAATACTTAAAGTAACACAAGTGGGTCACTCTTCTATTAAATGGCATTGAAGTTAATACCTAAAGAGTTAAAGGGGTGTTGGAATTAACCTATGACTGAAATATCATTACAACATTATTTGTCCATTAGTAACTTAAACTACTTTCCCTTAAAAAAATTCCATTTCTAAGAATGATGATTATAGTTTATATATGGTGATATCTATTCCTTTAACGTGCAATTTCAGGCATGGGACTCATTTCCCCTGTTTACCAACCAGCTTATATACTGTATGTGAATTTCTGTGGGTGGTATTTCACTGAAGATAGATCTAAAATGGTTTGATGAGAAAAGGAAAGATATTATGTTCAACTGCATTTTAATGAAGTTAATCGACACAACTAGTGCTCATGATTGCTTTCGAGAGACTGAATATATACACATGGGCAGTGGCCAGATTATATATGGAAACAGAGCTCTGACCCACGATCTGCAACCACCAGCCCAGGAAACCAGCCCCTTCTCTACAGTAACCAGCCCAGGAAGCCAGCCTGCTCTTTAAGTCAGACTTGCAGGAAGTCAGACCACATCTCTAGTGACTGATTCCAGAAGCCAGCCAATAGCCCCTGTAACCATTGGCCCAAAAAGGCCAGGACTTGGTTAATAACTGACAGCTTCCCTAATTTTTGTCTCCACCTCCAATCTAGGACCAACCAGAGAAAGCCAAATGTGCACCCCTAACCAATCACACAGGATGCCCTGCTTCTAGTTAGCCCACCTCCAGCTTCCCCATAACAACAGCCTCCAATCAGAGCCCACCTGAAGCCCTCCGGGTTTTTCCCCTGTAAACCTTCCCCAATCCCCTGCCTGCCTTTGAGTGTCTGCCAAAACACAGCAAAGGTGGTTGACTCCCTTGCTAGGGTGAGTAAAGAATAAATAGCCTGTACTTCTTCTCATTTGGTTGGTCTTCATCAATTTCCACATTTTTATGGCCATTTCTAAAAAGAATTCTTTTTCTTTAATTAATTAATTGCTATTTGTTTGTTTGTTTGTTTGTTTGTTTATGGCTGCATTGAGTCTTCGTTGCTGCGTGCAGGCTTTCTCTAGCTGCAGCGAGGGGGGTCTGCTCTTTGTAGCAGTGCGCGGGCTTCTCATTACAGTGGCTTCTCTTGTTGCAGAGCACAGGCTCTAGGCACACGGGCTTCATTAGTTGTGACACGTGGGCTCAGTAGTTGTGGCTCACAGGCTCTAGAGCGCAGGCTCAGTAGTTGTGGCGCACGGGCTTAGTTGCTCCACGGCATGTGGGATCTTCCCGGACCAGGGCTAGAACCCGTGTCCCCTGCATTGGCAGGTGGATTCTTAACCACTGCGCCACCAGGGAAGTCCCAAGAATTCTTATATCGATAAAGATAAGCAAGACAGTAAAGCAAGGAAGGTAAAGGTGAAGTGACCTGTCATTATAGCACCTGGGCACAAGAATCTTTTTTTTTTTTTATGATGTATCTGAGATTTTATTGTTGATACTGGTTCAGCCATTTTCTTCTTCAATTTTTTTTAAATAATTCTTTATTTATTTATTTATTTTTGGCTGTGTTGGGTCTTCGTTTCTGTGCGAGGGCTTTCTCCAGTTATGGCAAGAGGGGGACACTCTTCATCGCGGTGCGCGGGCCTCTCATTATCGCGGCCTCTCTTGTTGCAGAGCACAGGCTCCAGATGCGCAGGCTCAGTAGTTGTGGCTCACGGGCCTAGTTGCTCCGCGGCATGTGGGATCTTCCCAGACCAGGGCTCACACCTGTGTCCCCTGCATTGGCAGGCAGATTCTCAACCACTGTGCCACCAGGGAAGCCCCACAAGAATCTTGAGTGCTGTTTTTTGTGCCACCTTGTCTGAAACAATGGCCTGAGTCCAAATCCATCCTGCACATGGATACATTTATGAGTCCATTTCTGTAAAGCATTGTTTCCACAGTATGTACACTTCACAGTCAAAACAAGAGTACTTTTTCGGCAGGCTTCCAAAGGATACAATGAAAAGATTTATAAAAGAAAGCTGGGCCAATAGAGAGCTCCCAAGTCATCATAAAAATTAGAAATTGAAGAGTACGGAAGACATCCTTAAGTTTTTAAGAGTCTATTAAGAAATATGAAACCAATGATCTGATGAAAGAGGTAAAAAGAAAAGCCAGAAGCTAGATGTCAACAACTCTCCATTTCTCACTGAAGCTCAAGCCATGTGTCTTAAGGCCTCCACTGTGGGGTTTAAAGTTCTCCTCCCAGTAGATGCCGAGAGGTAACAGCACTTCCAGAAATAGGGGAATAGTGATGGACGAGAGCAAGGGAGGGAAAGTTCTAAAGTATCAAAAGCAAAACGATTTCTTCCCAGCAACTGTGACTCATGGAAGGAATGATTCCATGTACTTGACTACACAGAAACTCAGACTCAGAAATTAGCGAAACAGACAAAAGCCCCACAAGGGAAAAGTGAGGAAGAAGCAAGTTCACTGCCGACCTTGGTGCCCCATGAACTAGTTAACAAAGGAACAGCAGGTGTTAAGACCCAAGCACACTACCCACCAACATTCTGCGGGATCTGGTTCTGCTGAGAACCGTGCTTTTACAATAGGCCTCAAACCTATCTGCAATAATTACCCGAGGAGCAGAAAGGTAGCATTTTAAATTTTAGTGACACATTAATGAACGAGGTAGTACTCTTGACAGATGCAGAGAAAGATTCATCCCACGAAGCTAAGCAACGGCTCCTCAGATCGAAACACAAGCCAAGTAGCTGGCCTTGGTAGGTCCCGTTGCACTTCAGAGCTGCCCCTCAGGTAACTGTGTCCCCTTCAGACACCTCGCAGCTACTGACAGATCTACTGCTCTTATTGTCCCTGGCAACCTTTGGCAGATATCTCATCTCAGAAGATTCGAGCCTCTGTCTCGGAGTCGGGGGTTAATAGGACCCCTCAATTGCAGTTATAACAAGGTCCTGCCTTTTTTAAAGCAATGCTTCTTCAAGCTTAGGAATTGATCTTCCAGTCTGAGATGGTATCATCTCAAAGCTCAGCAGTTCAAAGGACAATGCTAGGACATGAAGAGAAGTAGATTTTCCACATAGTAGGATACTTTATGGTCATGCACATGTACCCAGATACGTTCTGTGGCATCTTTGGCCAGTCACCAGAGCCAGTGAGGAAAGGGGTGGGTGTCACAGCTCCTGGGTGGCTCTCCTGAGGCCCCTGAAGGCTCCTCATGGTGGTGGATCTCCTGCAGACAGCTTGAACAAGAACTAAGCTCAGGGTCACTGTCAGGGGTTGAAATGTGCCCCTCAAATACCCATGTGTTGAAGTCCTATACCCCAGGCCCTATGCCTCCGAATGTGACCTTATTTGGAAATAGGATCATTGCAGATGTAAATAGTTACGGTGAGGTCCTTAGGGTGGATGCTAATCCAATAGGACTGGTGTCCTTATAAAAAGGGGAATTTGGGGCTTCCCTGGTGGCACAGTGGTTGAGAGTCCGCCTACCGATGCAGGGGACACAGGTTCGTGCCCTGGTCCGGGAAGATCCCACATGCCATGGAGCGGCTGGGCCTGTGAGCCATGGCCACTGAGCCTGTGTGTCTGGAGCCTGTGCTCCGCAACGGGAGAGGCCACAAGAGTGAGAGGCTCGCGTACCACAAAAAAAGGGGGGGTGGGAATTTGGACACAAAGATTGTCCCTCACAGCCTCAGAAGGAACACCTTGATCTCATACTTCTGGCCTCCAGAACTATGAGACAGTACCTTTCCATTGCTTAAACCACCCAGTTTGTAGTACTTTGTTAGGGCAGCTCCAGGAAACAGTCACCCTTTGTCATTCTTGTAATGATCATCTCAACTTCCAATAACCAGCCACATCATCATTGGTAGAAACCCTTGACCTGGAGTGAAAACTGGGACTTTTCCTAAATTCCCAGCACATTCTTCTTTGATTTACTCTTCAACCTACCAGCTCTTCTTATATTCTGAAACTGCCCATTTCATATTCTAAAACATTCACTTACCTTCCAGCTAAGGTACTATAGTCATTGGAATGTCAAGAATTGAATGTCCTGGACTATGACATTTTCTTGACTTAAGGTCATAGGTTTGTAAAGCTGCTAATTAAGGGATCAAAAGGAAGAACTACAGAGAACAAGGAAGGGGGAGAAAATGTAAGGGAATTCTAAACGGTTGCTCTCTTCACCAATCTAATCCTCATTAAAGTGGAAAACTGAGCTGCTGTCTGTTGATGGTTGTTCTAAAATCCAAGATGGTGGTCCTCAAAGTGTTCTCCCCATCAAGCAGCATCAACAGCACATCTATGCCCCCCCACCCCCCACCAGGGCTATTAAATCAGAGGGAGTGGGGTCCAGTTCCTGTGCTGGAACAAGTCTTTCAGGGGTTTCTGATGCCCGCTCAAGTGTAAGAACCACTCTTACTACATTCAAAGCCAGGAGGCAAGTTGGTTCCACCTGACTGCAAATTCAGTTGGGAGTAACCGTGCAAGAGCACTGTGTTCAGAAGGATTCTGAAGCACACTCTGAGCTCTGATTTTAAAATGGGGAATCTCCTGGGAAGAAGAAGAAGGGGACGGCAGCTAGTAAGCCACTTAACAACCACCCCATGAGTTTCAGACTGAGGCCGTCACCACTATATCTTTCTTCATATCAATGTTTCTAATTTTAAAAGGTCCCAAATTTCTGAAGTGATATGGACCCTAAATATACTGACATAAAAATGAAAAGAAGAAATGAAAACCTTTTTCTCAGTTCTGAGACAAAACTCAAAATAAGTGCTTGATGGCATTGCTCTGTCTTCTACTAAATATTTATTCCCCCCTTTTCTCTCCACACCATGCTTCTCTTTCAGGATGGCATTACTTTGGTGGTGGGATAAAAGAAATGAGGTTGTACTTCACTTAATTCAGGAAAACAAGCGATACACAAAATTTAAACTTGTAATTGAATTTGAAAGTTACCATTTTCACTGCATTTACATGATGAAGGATTCACTTCATTTTTAAAAGGATTTACAAAAGAGTTCTTTAGAAGATTGTTTTCCTCTGAGGTATTTCATATCTGATTTGATTTACCTTAAAAATCACCTACTGCTTCCTGTTGCCTTCAAATCTGAACTCCTGGGGCTTCCCTGGTGGCACAGTGGTTGCGAGTCCGCCTGTCGATGCAGGGGACGCCGGTTCGTGCCCCGGGCCGGGAAGATCCCACATGCCGCGGAGCGGCTGGGCCTGTGAGCCATGGCCGCTGAGCCTGCGCATCCGGAGTCTGTGCTCCGCAACGGGAGAGGCCGCAACAGTGAGAGGCCCGCGTACCGCAAAAAAAACAAAAAAGCAAAAACAAATCTGAACTCCTGGGGATGAAGGGCTACAGCCTGAGTGCAGTTCACCTGGCAACCTTCTCTTCCCTCCTGCTCCTCCCTGGGTCAGATGGAGCCACTCTAGCGTCTCCCAAAGTGCTTTCCTTTCTCCTGCTGCCTCTCCTGTTGCCATGGATACCACGCCCTCACGGATAACACACCCAGGTAACATCCTCCCTTCCTCTGGAGCCCTGTTCTGCCCCTTTGCCTCCCCCCAGCCTTCCCTGGCCAACCCAGACTTGGGTGCCTCTTCTCTCCCTAAGGTCACATACTTTGTGCCATGGTTCCTGCATATTCCACCCTTCCCCAACCATTCCCTGAGGGAAGCCATTTCCATTATATCTCTCAGAGCAGCAATACAATGATTGAATAGGCTCATTGCATGCATAGATTCCTTGCTGGGACATTGCCTATGACAGGCTCCAAATGGAAGGACTGGATTTCTTGCCTGTCAAGGGTTGTTCCCAGCCTCTGAGAAGCCTTCGGAGCGATCTAGTTACCAGATGATGAACAGTTGGGGAGATTGTGTGACATACCTAGACTGGAAAACCAGGAAGTTGGATTCTTTCACTCAGTGGCCCCTAATGAAATGTGTGGCCTGGGCTTTGTCTCTGGCCCACGCTTTGGCCATAGAATCTCTCTTGTCCATTCTTAAGAGTAATTCACTTGAGGATCAGCTAAAATGGCTTAAAGCATCAACCAACCTCTGCATAACCTGAACAGTATTATGAATCATTTGCCTGACCTCCTAAGATATTCCTTTAATCCTTATATTTTCTAGCACAAATGACGGGAGTCATCTTTATCTTATTTATAGCTTTAAATAAATTGGTGTGAGCATCTACCAAACATATTTATTTTATTTCCCAAGAAATATACCCCCAGAAAATGTCAAGGAAATGATCTTTGAAAAATGCACATCCGAATGCAGTATAAAATATTTAAGGGAATGACTGTGCTCGTGGTTTCCGTTTTCTGTTAGATAATTCTACCGGCTCCTATAAAAGTCAAGTCAGTGCTTTTAAAGGTGGAAAATGGCCACGAGTTAAGAAAAACCTTCAAAGCCCCGGGGTTCTCCTTGATTTTGCTTTTACTTTCAGCAGTTTGCCTTGAATGAACCACCTCAAATAACTTAGATATTCAAAACTTGTTGGATAGTACTTAGCAAAGTAAAACTCAAATAAAGATGGTAAGAACTAAGCCAGTCACTAATGGCTTAAAAATTCCCAACTGCGTTTAGTGTTTCCTCATAAGGCATCTCTTCACACGACACTTTCAGTGGGTTCTCCCCCATCCATCCACCTTCCCTCAAAATCCTCCACTATTAAGGGACATTTCCCACATTCACCTGCGATGTCAAAGTAGCAGATCATGTTGTCAAAAAAAAAAAAGGATTCTAGAAAAGAAGACTATTATTTAAATCTGAACATAAAGCCATTCAATTGAATTGGCTGGGGAGCAAATCCTCACATAGATTAACTCGTTTAATCCTCCAAAAACCCTGTGAGGCACGTACCATTTTATCCCCATTCTAAGAGGAAGAAACTGAAGCACAGAGATGTCAAATCAATTGCTCGACAGTTGCACAGCCAGGAAGTGGCCAAGCCAGGGTTTGACCATGCTACATGCCCCGACCAATACAATCATTCCATGTGTGCTGACATTAGTCTCATAAATGATGCATTAAATGAAAATTTTTAATGAACTGAAGTTCATCGAATTCATCAGTAAATTTCATTGGTACAAACGGCTGTTTCAGCGAAGAAAGGTGAAGCCTATAAAAAATGAAGACTTCCTCAGGATCCATGAGAGTGACCCGGGGAGGATGAGAACCCCCAAGAGGACATGCCAAGATCAACTGCTATGGTCCAGGCAGGGAAGGAAGATACCAGCACGCAGTGTAGCTCCCTGCCCACACCTCCTGGATGGCCGGTCCATGGTGGGGCTCAACTGGGGGGAACAGCTAGAGGACAAGCCTGCACCACAGTTTTGGGCAGCTGCAAGGTGACCTAAATCCAACCCTCATCTACCCACCCTCCAGATACCTGGGCAGTTGAGACTCCTATATCAACATATTCTGCACTGGCCTCTTATCACTGGGACCAGCAGTCTAATGAGGTCTACCCATCACCCTCAGGACACCCTCAGCCAGTTCCTGAAATCTGCCGTGCTGGCCACAGCTCTCACCGGCTGATCGGCCATTTGCTTTGGGTCCAACCCAGTGGGCTACAGAGGTGTTCTGAGCTCAGGCGCTGGGGTCAATATCTCTGCACTTACTAGCTGGTGACCTTGGGAAGATTTAGAAGTTCTTGGAGTCTCAGTGTCCTCACCTGTAAAATGGGGATAATAAGACCACTCTGCCGGGTTATCGTGAGGATGACATGAGAAGATGAACATAAGATACAGGGAATAGTGAAGCGCCCCAACATGACAGCTGCTACTCTTACTTTTGGTGTCACCTATAATGGCAAAGGGAGCTGGAAGCACAGGCTCAGTTCACCCGATGGCATCTGTTGACCATCTCCATGTCCGGACTTCCCTTTACAATACTCCAGATGTACCATGCGATGTGAAGCGTGCTGCCAGTATCCTTGACAAGAGAGCAGAGCTCAGGGTGGACCTCTGGTGGTCTGCTCAGGAAGCCCAGACACAGGGCAGCTACGGCCAGCACTTCTGTTGTCATCAAACAAGGCTTGACAGAATAGCAAAAATGGTTCCTATAAGTGCAATTAGTGTCCTATCAATTGTCATGATGGCTGCTAGAAATGAGCTCTCTGTGGTGACATTAAAGATATTCAAGATATGTGGAGTGGCTGAAACATTTAAGAAAATATCCGCCCCCCGCCCCTTGCAGGAAGAGAGTGCATGAATCCGGTGATGCCTGGACCCTTTCTCGTGGGAAGAGGTATAACAACAGCCCTTAGCCCCACGCCCAGGGAACCTGAAACTTGGAGGTCTTAGCTTGTCTGATGCCGGCTGTCAGGGTGACAGCATTTGCCTCTGCAGTCTTGGCATTAGCCTCGAGGCTCATTCTGCCCAGGGGCGGTCAGAGTATCTGAGGGGCAAGGAGCTAGCACTTTACTAAGCTCACAGAACAGGTTGATGAGCACTTGGGCCTGCCAGCAAATTCATGCTTCTTCAGTAAATGTCTTGTGTGCAGCTGAGCTGCTCTGAGAGTTTCTGTCACAAACACCCAGGAGCAAAATGTCAAAGGACAAACCGGCCCTCACCTGCCTCAGACTTCTATAGCTGCTACCCAAATGGACGAAAAAGAGCCCGAGAGATGTGCATGACTACACTGGCTTAGGTCTCTTTTCACAGTACTTGTGTCTGTAGGCTTCACGGGGGAAGATCTAGGGCAAGTTTCCTCAGCTCCGACAAAGCCACTCAAGCTAAGGACAGCTACAGCCACCCCCATGGAGTCAACAGGGGAAGCCCAGCAAAGCCAGGAGATCATGTCCAAGGTCACACACGAGGAGATGAGCTGGACAAGAAAACAGTTGCAGTCAGGAACTGCTTCTCCCTGGTTGTTCCTATACATGAAGCAGGCAACCCTAAATAAAACTCTTTTCCCCCAAGGTAAGTATAACCCAGAATCCCTAGTAAAGGCAAATAGTAGTCTTGGAATTTGGGGTCCCCAAATTGGGGAAGAGAAGAGTAGGTAGTCATCAAGCCAAGCCTCAGGACTTCCTGCCCTTCAAGGATGTCTGTCCCCTGGGCAGACCATTTATATCAAAGAACCTGCCTCAAGCTCCATCCTGACCTGCTTTCGCTCTACTGAGAAATGTGTATATAAACAGAGTGCTTCAGTAAAAAAGGCAAATGGCAAATGAGGGTCTGATGAACGGCTCAAAGGAGATACAAGCTGCTTTTCCACTGAGCTTCTATAAAGCACCCAGCACGACCACAGGTGCTGAAGCCCAAGTCACAGGGGACACAGGCGAGGACATCATGGTCAGGCAGGCAGATATCCAAATCCTGAGCTGCAGTATGGAGCTGAATGTGTGAATCAGATGATCACGGAGCAATGCACTTGCCCCGTTTAGATCCCCTAAAAAGACCATGAAAGTGAGGAGCTTGGTGCTAAGCAATGCCACACCTTGGAAAGCCCAGACTTTCTGGGGTAGCTTAACACCATGAAGATGTTTTCCTTCATGGGATCTGGTGTGAGTCGGCCATCAGAGCATGCATCCAGCAAGGTGGCCACCACCAGGGAGGGTCACACGGGATGGCTTAATTGCTTCTGCCCACACCCCACGCCAGTCCCATGGCCATCGTG
Organism: Delphinus delphis; assembly: GCF_949987515.2. Classification (NCBI taxonomy): domain Eukaryota; kingdom Metazoa; phylum Chordata; class Mammalia; order Artiodactyla; family Delphinidae; genus Delphinus; species Delphinus delphis. The sequence goes on along the minus strand of NC_082685.1, from coordinate 164,556,455 downwards.
CCTGCAGGGAAGCCTGGATAAGTGGGGCCAGCCTCTGCCCTGGGGAGGAAGAGCTCTGGATGTGACATGCATACGGGACTTGTCACACAGCCTATGCCCCCGAGCCCTCCCCCGCTCCTCACCCCCACTCGCACACTTGAATCCCCAGAGAATCCTTCTTTGCAGGATTACAGACGCTTTGAAATTCATGACGCTCCTTCTGGACTATACATACCATTCGGAAGGGATGAAACACGGTTTTATCATGAATGCTCTTTCGAGGCACTGACATGTGAGAAGCAATTATCCAAATGTAGATGTCATTCCTAGCCAAGGTCAGGGTCCAGGAGGTACAGGTGGGTAACAACAGCCAAGAAGGGGTAGAATGAGATTGGGACATGAATATGAGCCCAAGTTGGGGTCAAGACAGAATATGAGCTGCTACACCCACAGCAGGGGCAGGACTCAAGTGAGGACTCAAGGACCCTGTGAGGCTGGGGTGAGGGTGGGGTTTTGGGGAGTCGGTGAAGGAGCAGCGGAAGGGGCTGGAGGTGCAGGGAAGACGGGCTGCCTGCTCCCTGAGCTCAGGTCTTTGGGCAACCTATTAAGGACCCGATGCAGGGAGGAGGGGGTTACTCGTGCCTCTAACTGGAAATCCAGGGACCTCCGTGATGTGAGTTCAGCCCTAACTACCCTGACCCCCAGCATCCCGAGCCCTGTGCCTGCCCCACCTCCCCGCCTGAACTGGCCTCCAGGAAGTTGGCCCTTTGTTTGCCCAAAAGGAAAGAAATCATCTGCCAGCGCCTTTCCTCTTAGTTGCTTCCTGGGTCCCTAGTTCTGTCCTGGTCGCCCTGTTCTGGTGTCGTCCACCACCTGACATGAGAGTGAGATTTATCTTTTTTTTTTTTTTTTAATTGCTTAAAGTATGGGCCTTAAACTTGCTCTTTCAAAAGAGTTCCTTTCCTCAGCCTGAGATCTTGAATTTTTCTTCAGCCCCTTCAAGAAAGTGTTCTGCTTCCTGTTCTGCCTGTGCTATCAGAGAAAACCTTGATTCTCAGCGTGAGAACATTTATCTCAATGGGTCACTTTTTGGAAAAGACTAAAGCAACTGAAAGAAGGCTTTTCCTTGATATCAAAGCCATAGACTTGGATCATTTTTTTAGGCCAAAAGAAACCCGCTGTAAAAAATAAAATAAAAATAGGCATTTCCTAAAAAGAAAAATGCCTGCTGCTTTTTCTTAGCCCAGAAAATTATTAGTTCACAAGGTGAATCTCCCATGAATAAACTCAATATGGATGGGGAAATAAATCATATGACTGTCTACCTTTTTTCTTTTTGACAGTCATCTTGTTGAAAAAGGCCATTATTTTTCTGTTCTAATGGAAGTGTCTTGCTAGCTGAGACTTATAGGTTATCTAAAATATATAGTAGGCTTCATCTTTTCGGTGCACTTTATTCCCTTTAGCTAATCATTTTCTGTAGAAGCGCTACAAATTAAGTTGCAGATGTAAATATCTGCATTTCAGAGATGTGACTATTGAGAAACCTTACTTGAGATCACTTTCAAATGACCTTGACATTATCTTGGACTCTTACCCCTTCATACACTGTACCAAATGAATCAATGAATTACCATCCCTCCAGGGTAGGGCCATTGCTTAACAATGCTCCAGAATTTCCATCTTTTTTTGCCAGATTGTATGTCCAAACAAGCTATCCCACCTTTTTATTTGGAAAGTATGTCCATCAGAACTACAGTCAGGTCTGAGAGCAGTCAGAATGTTTTGGTTCTATACCAGCCTGCAGCTATTCTGATGGGTCAGCACATGTGCTACACCAGTTGTTAAGTAGCTTGAATAGACCCTGGGCTACAGCTCATCTATCTCCCATTTCCGTAGATGCTCTCTGCTCCTTTCTCCTTGATCCATCCAACCTAACTTCCTCCTGCGAGGCTCCATCTGGACTGCTCTTTCAAGATCACCAGGGACCTGCATGTTCCCAAAGGCGTGGGTGGTTTGAGCAACAGTTAGCAGCAGTACAGCACAGATTACTCCTTTCTCCTGGTTACTTTGTCTTATTTTCTCCACCACCACACTCCTCCGGTTTTGCTTCTACCATCCTGATCCCTTTTGGGGAGGCCATGCAAGTTCCTCATCTTCCGCTCATTCTTAAATGTGGCCATGTCTCCGAGCACTTTTCTGTCCTTGCTGTACAAAGTCTCATCAACTATTTGACTCTAAATGATGAGCTCCAGCCCAGATTTCTCTAGGCCAATCGGCATATCTAGTAGAACATCACTCAGGAACTCAAACTCTACGTATCCAAAACTGGACTCCACATCATTCCACAATTCCAATAATTCACATTATTTCAACTACTACCGAAGGAGAATTCACTCACTCCAGTGCACCCTGGAAATGGCACCTCAAAATACCTGCTCGTCCCCGTCAGAAACCTGGATATCTTCCTTAATTCCTCCCTCTCGCTTTCCATTGAGTGCCCTTTACTCTACCTCCTCAACAGCCCTCCAATCTGTCAATCTGTCTGCTTTTGACTTTCCCATTGTCGTCATCCTCTGAGCCGACATCCTTCCTTGTCCATCCCAGCCCATCAGTCTTGATGGCATCCTTGCACCATCTTGCTCTGCTCCACTCTCACCTCCACACTGCAACCATAGTGAACTTTCCAAAACTTAAATCTGATCCCATCACTCCATTGCTTTAAGACTTTAAAACTCTTAAATATTTTCCATTGGCTTTAGGATGACACCTGAACCCTGGTATGAATCAAGGTTCTCCTAGACACAGGTACTGCTGCGTCTCTAGCTTTATCTGCTGCTCTTCTCTTTGCATCTTCGACATGCAGAACCACTTATATGCCACCCTCTCACTCACCTGCAAACATCTGAACAAGCCGCTCTGCCTGTGCCTCCAAAGCCACTCCCTCCCTACACTCCAACTCCTGATACACACTCACTCACACCTTATTCATGGGCCAACTCCCACTTAACCCTTCTCGTTGTATTTTAAAGGATAATTCTCTTTGGCAGGAGTTTCCTGGCCTTCTAACTAAGATGTGTCTCTTTGTGGTGGGTTCCCTTAGCACCCTATATTCTCCATCACAATAATTATTATACATGATTTTCATTTTTTTTCTTAATCGTTGTTTCCCTTTAAACTGTAAGACCTATGCCCACAGAACTACTTTGGTTATTCCCTATCATATTCTCCATGACAAAACTGGTACTGGAAAATAGTAGGCACTAAACAAATATTGAACAAATATGAGAATGAATGAAAGAAAAAGTAAATTAAATGTCACCTCCTCCTTAAAGCCTATACCAGGGTTTCTCCAACTTAGCGCTATTGCTATTTTGAGCCAGACAATCTTTTTATGGAGGGCTCTCCTGTGCACCATAGAATGTTTAACAGCATCCTTAAATACCTTAAATAACACCCTGACCATCTGTGACAATCAGAAATGTCTTCAGACACTGAGAGGTGCAGTGTGAGAACCATAGACCCACACTGGCCTCTGTCCCTTCTCATAACTTCTTTACTGCCACTTGTTATCACCTAATTGTTCTTCACCCCAAAAGAACTGAAAACTCCTTGGAATCAGGGCCCTGTCCCCTAGTGTCCTCACGGCATCTTATCCTGGACTGAATGTAACAAATGGAATCCACATATGTGTCCATAAGTGGAAAGGCATGGAAAACCAAGATCTCCATTCTCATTGGCAGGTAGAATTCTGACTCTCCATCCTAACACTATCCTACCTGCCCAAACCTTTCAATACTGGAAAATTCAGCATTATCAGAAAGCCATTAATGAACTATTAATTTTATTCAGTGCTAGTGATGGTTACTTTTATGTGTCAACTTGACTGGACCACAGGGTAACCAGACATTTGTCAAACATTGTTTTGGATGTGTCTGAAAGGGTGTTACTGAATGAGATTAACATTGGAATTGGTAGACTGACTGAAGAAGATTGCGCTCCCTAATGTGGGTGGGTCTCATCCAATCAGTTGAAGGTCTGAATAGAGCAAAAAAGCTGAACTTCCCTAAAATAAGGGAAAGTCTTCCTGCTTGATTGCCTTCAAGCTGTGACATCAGTTTTTCCCTACCTTCAGGCTCGAGCTGAAACAGCTGCTCTCTTTGCGTCTCAAGCATGCCAGCCTTCAGACCAGAACAACACTAGCAACTCTCCTTTGTCTCCAGCTTGCCGCCTGCAGCTCTTGGAAACTGTTAGCTTCCAAAATCGTGTAAGCCAATTCCTTATATTAAATCTCTTTCTGTATATACATACATCTTATTAATTCTGTTTCTCCAAAGAACGAACCCAAATACAGCGCTGTTCCACATGCTCTGTAAAGAAGATTGGAAACATTGCAGAACTAACAATCTCCCCATCTGGAATTCATTAAACTCTCATTTTCTAAAAATTCAACAGAGTTAACTGAACCATGGGCAGCTTGCTATGGGTTCACTGGTCACTCCCTTGGAACGCTTCTTTCTCTGGATAACTCAGCTCTACATACCTTCTGGCACATTTGGGCCATAATCAAAGGGAATGGAACCAGTTTGCCCTTGACCTTCTATAATGATATTTGACTTCTCCTAAACTATCCTAGATGTCTCTAATGTTCTTTAAATAAATAATGATGATAATTAATATCAGCCAAAAATATGGTTAAAAATTAACCATTTATATTAAATATTTAGCAAATGTTTATGTATGATTTTTACACTGTAGTAGTCCTGCTTAAAAAGAACCCCAACATGCCATTTCCTAAGATTAGAAAAACACTATTCTATCTAGGAAATCATCTCAATTAATACATGTACATGTAGTAAAAAGAGACAATAAAAATTGCATCTTTCCTTTATTATGTGCTCATGCTCAAACACACAATAAACAGGCAGGTCAAACCAAAGCCTCTTCTGTGAGTGCAGCCATGTGGTATGGTGGGAAGAACAGTTCTTAAAGTCATCCCGCCATGTTCTGAGCCAAATTCTGCCACCAGTCACCCTGTGAGCTTGGGAGCATTCCCTGTACATCTCTTTGGCCCTCAGTTTACTCATCTGTAAAATGCGGAGAAAGATTCCATTCAATGGCCAAGGTCCCTTCTAGAGCTAAAATTTCAGTTTTGAGTATGTCTGTGACACAATTCTTCAACCTGAAAATGATTTTTCTACTCCTTTTTCAATTGGCAAATGACAAAAGTAAAATTGGTTTAAAAAAAAAAAGCATTTACAGTGCCCTGGAATGAAATGGCACAAGAGAAAGCTCCCCTGCCAGAAGATGGGAGGGTCAGAAGCAGTAGAGAATAAGGAGTGAGAGCAGGATAAGAAGAAGACTCAGAACTCAAGCTGTAAATGGCAAACTTGTGCTATGACACAGTCCTACCTCCACGACATATGCTTATAACCATGGTGAGTATTACCAGAGTAGTGGTGGCAACACAAGACCACATAGAAATGGACAAGTAGAATTATGGGTCCCAAGAACCAAATGCTGATGGCCATGGTTGGTACTAAAGAACTTTGGCCAGTAAAATAACTCATTCCTCGAATGCAACATGGAAACCCCCAAGTCCAGAAGCCAACAACATTGCCACGGCTGCCCCGTGACTTCCCTGTGTAAAGAAAGAGCCAACCCATCCCAGGGCCCTCAACCCAAAATCTGAGTGTCACAGATGTGCTTCCCATTAGTCATTTCTCCCAGCCTGGTCTACCTCCAATAAAGTTAAGCTTCACTTTTAAGTCAAAATTTCCAAATATTTTCTTATGCCTGTTAGCTATAACCGGAATGCTTGTCCCCAGGTAAAATCCTGTGCACTCAGGATGCTTTGGTGCCAAAGACTTGGCCCAAATCTTCAGAAACATTCCCCTGGAGTGGAAATCCTAATAGGTTTAGAGTGAGTGAAAAGCATTTGACAACAACCTGAAACTTGACTATATAGAGATAGCTCCATCCTTGACAACAAGGGACACAGAGAGAACCAAGGGGGACTCATCTTGAGTGGCATGTGGCAAAGATTGTGCAAAGATTGTGCACAGCTTCAAATTTCTCCTACAGCCACGTGTGCTAGAAACTGTAAAGGGGGATGAACAGCAAGCAGGCAAAGCACTTTGAGTTTGTTTTTCAAAATAAGCAGATGAAAGGCCCAATGGGCATTGATATCAGAAAAGAATAAAGATCGTTAAACCTAACAAGGAGTCTAATGCAGCCCATCTTACCTAAAGTCTCCTATATTTTTACCGTTTTGCAAATTGTAGGTGGATACGTAAATCGTTTAAAGTCATTTCTGTCTTTTCTCTCTAAATTTCCAATTATAACACCCACAATACCAAATAGAGGGGGAATTGTAATCAATTTCTTAAATTCATGTAAAATAAAGTTAGTGGACCTAGAGTCTGTCACACAGAGTGAAGTAAGTCCGAAAGAGAAAAACAAATACCGTATGCTAACACAAATATATGGAATCTAAGAAAAAAAAAGGTCATGAAGTACCTAGGGGTAAGATGGGAATAAAGACACAGACCTACTAGAGCATGGACTTGAGGATATGGGGAGGGGGAAGGGTAAGCTGTGACAAAGTGAGAGAGTGGCATGGACATATATACACTACCAAATGTAAAATAGATAGCTAGTGGGAAGCAGCTATCTAACAGAGAGATCAGCTAGGTGGTTTGTGACCACCTAGAGGGGTGGGATAGGGAGGGTGGGAGAGAGGGAAATGCAAGAGGGAAGAGATATGGGAACATATGTATATGTATAACTGATTCACTTTGTTATAACTGATTCACTTTGTTATAAAACAGAAACTAACACACCATTGTAAAACAATTATACTCCAATAAGGATGTTAAAAAAATATTGATAAATAAAAAAATAAATTTAGACCCAAAGGATCTGAACAACAGAGCCAATTCATTCAACCAGGAAATCAGATTTTGACAGCCAGACTTTTTTAAAAATTGAATTTATTTTCTAGAGAACTTATTCAAGTGCTCACTGCCACCAGACACTGTAACAGAACCATAAACAACACACTGTTCCAATATGGGTCCTATTTGTAATTTAAGGACACATTTGATAGATGGGTGACATGGATTTTACCCCAGCTTGACCACCAAGGAGCTGTAGACCCTGAGGAAATCACTTCCTCTCAGCCTTGTTTCAGTATTTGTAAAATGGGGCACAATAGTTGATGTACTAATGCCCAATTCTTCACCCCTTTCGTATCTTCACCCTTTGCCAAGTAAGTTGGTAATACTCTCCCAGTCTGACTCTAGATTTGGCCATTGACATTGGTCAATAGAATATAATAGAAATAAAAGTGCAGCAGTTCCGGGCGTCCCTGGTGGTGCAGTGGTTAAGAATCCGCCTGCCAGTGCAGGGGACATGGGTTTGAGCCCTGGTCCGGGAAGATCCCACATGCTGTGGAGCAACTGAGCCCATGAGCCACAGCTACTGAGCCTGTGCTCTAGAGCCCGCAAGCCACAACTACTGAGCCCACATGCCACAGCTACTGAAACTCGTGCTTCTAGAGCCCGTGCTCCACAACAACAGAAGTCACAGCAATGAGAAGCCCGCACACTGCAACGAAGACCAAACGCAGCCAAAAATAAATAAAATAAATTTATTTTTAAAAAGAGTGCATCAGTTCCAAGCCTAGGCCAAGAGGCCTTGCACATTTCCACCTGCTTTCTTGAGCGTCTGCCATCACAATGGGAAGGACATGCTGGCAGTCTAGCCCCCTGAAGAGGGTGGGAGATGTGTGGAGCAGAGCCAAGTGTGCCCTGCCACGTCTCTCCTGCCAAGTCAAGCTGACGCCCATTCCACAGCAGCAAATGTAACTGAGATGAGCAAAGCCATCCATGAGAATAAATAACTCAGAGTGGATGTTACACAGCCAAAGCTAACTAGTACAGAGACAACGTCACCTGCCCCAACTATCTCACTGGCATGTTGGGAAGATCAATTGAAATCATATATGTAAGAGCACTTGAAAAACTGTAAAGCTGCCTCCCGCCCATGGGTAGGACCACATGCTCTGTAGCCCATTATGTTCTATTCTGCACCTCGGGCACATTCTCCAGGTGGACGCTCCATTCTGAACTTGGTTTTCCTAGCCTGGTGACACAGTTTCTATACCACGTTTCATGCATATCTTCTGCCTTTCTATCCAATCCCTTTGGATCCTGCTGGACAGTGTGCTCACTCATTACTCTAATTCCCTCCATCCCCCAAATAGTTTCCTCTAAAATCTCCATTCGTTCCATGTTCTGCAGAATCCAGGGCCAGACCTTCCTCCTCCCATTGACCTACACTGTTTCCCGTACCCCTATCTGATATTCCCGAGTCATGACTTAATCTGAAAGGGCGCTCAAACATATGATATATCATTACTACAAAGCATCATGGCAAAATTAACTTTGTCCCTGAGGAATTGTGTGTGCTACTAATTGTCACTTGAAAGCCTTGTTGAATATTGGGTAGGTGGGTAGACAAGCCCTTTCCCAAGGTTACTTAAGCGTATGTTTCTTCTCGTTTTTGTGCTAGAGTGAATGTTACCATACTTAGAATAACTTCTCTTAGGGTGGGCTAAGAACATTCTTGGAATTCCCCATTCCCCATCACCCAGCTAGGAGACAGGCAACGGAAGGTTGTTGGCCATCCTAGGGCAAACTCTGCGCTTCATCAGTAAATTGTGGGAGCCTATGCCATGCCTAGTGAGGGTTGCCTGAAGAAAATTGTGTATCCAAGAGCATGGTCACTAGGATGAGGCCACCAAGGCTGTTGTGAGATAAGGAGGGGTGGAGAGGGCAGCAATTCTTATCACGGTTAATGACCAAAGCCAACTGATGCATGGAAGAAAGGCAATGTCCAAACAGAACCGTGCACAGCTCACCATTGGGCCCATCAGCAGGACACCAGAGTCAGACAGAGCTGTGGTCAGTAGGCAGCCTGAAGAAGAGGTGCTCTCTGTCCTGGCACCTCAGTGTTGGCTGCTACAGCCGACTGTGGACCACTCCAAAGATGGGTGCTCAAGCCCACGTAAAAGAAGGCCAGTGATGCCTGTGAAAAGTCTGGCTGCCATCAGATGATATGGAGACCGAGATATGGACCTTGAAGCAAGAAGGAATCCAAAGGAAACAGTCGAGAAACTTATGACCAAAGACCCAGCACCCACAAGAAAGGCAGAGTTTCTTTGAGCAAAGAAAAGTGCTTTTAGTCATTACACTAGATACCCGTTAGCATTTAGCATCTGCTAAGAGCCTGTTACAGGCCCGTTACAGTGAAATGAAGGATAAAAGGAAAATCGAGATGTATCACCTGCCCACAGGGGATTGTAAAACCGGTTTAGAATTCATTGCTAAAACATAAGAAACAATAGTCAAGAGTAACACAACAAAATATAATTAAGTGCAAACACGTTATACACCAGTTGTTCTCAAATTCCAGTGTACTTCAGGACCACCTAGGAGGTTTGTTTAAAAAGACAGAAGCGCTAGCCCACCCCAAATACAGCAGGATCTACAGGAGAGGGTCCAGGCAGTGGCGACGCACACCTGATTGGAGACAGGAGACACACCCCAGAGCTCTGAGAGCTCAGAGGATGCAGGATCAGAGGCATCCTGGACCACAGGAAAGAGAGCTGCCCTTGACCCAGAGGAGCCTGACCCCCAAATCAGGCAAAGAAATGTTGGATCATGGGCCTGGCAGGCTCAGTGTTACTTTTTAAGACACTGTTAAAAATACTTAGCTCCTGTTTTTATCAGATTGGCCTTGAGCCTTTCTGAATACGATGTTTGCTCAATTCAACCATGACTTAAACCACCAAGAAGGAAGTGATCTGAAAACTCCATATCGGCTCTAAAAGAGCTACATGCCTTAAAAGTATCCAACCATTTCAAACAATGGTTAAGACAGGTCAGTAGACTTTGTGTTACCAAGTTCCCATCCACCTCAAATAGAAAGCTTCCCCAAATCTATTTCTATTTTAGCAAATTATGATCAATAGGAGAGATCTGAGCATATTGATGTGTTTCTGCCTTGGTACAGTCACTGTAAGGAAATGCAAATTAAACAAAGGAGGCGGGTTTATATGGGATGATACATTGGATCCTCTGTGAGTCAGCTTGGGCTGACATGACAAAATACCACAGACTGGGGGGTTTACACATTAGAAATTTATTTTTGCACAGTTCTGGAGGCTGGAAGTCCGAGGACAAGGTGCCGTCAGGGTTAGCGTCTGGTGGGGTCTCTCTTCCTGGCTTGCAAATGGCCCCCTTCTCGCTGTGTCCTCACCTGGTCTCTCCTCTGTGCACGTGTGCCGAGAGTAAGAGAGAGACCTCTGGGTGTCTCTTCCTCTTCTTATAAAGACACCAGCCCTATCGGATTAGGGCCTCACCCTTACAACATCATTTAACCTTAATGACCTCCCCAAAGGCTCTATCTCCAAACACAGTCACATTGAGAATCAGGGCTTTAGCATATTAATTGGGGGAGAAGGAGGGAGGGACACAATTCAGTCCAAAACAGATCCCAAAGGAGTACTCAGACAATGCAGTTATACACTGGCAAGTCCATACCTTCCTGCCCTAGAGGAGACAAGTCCCTCGGTTTTAATGGATTTTTTAAAACATGCTTTTATTTAACAAACCCATACAAAGTGTCCCTCTCTGGCAAGCTTTGTACAAGGTGCAGGGGACGCAATGGTGGGAAAACGAGACGTGGTCCCCGCCTCTCAGATCTTACAGTCTAGTAGAATGAACTCTGCTCATCACCCAAGTACAGAATGAGGATAGAGGGGCGAAAGTGGATGTGATGATAATCCCACAGACCTAGATCTTTCCAATCCAGAACGCATTCACCACTTCACTCTGTCTATGCCCATTTCACTTACTCCTTCCAAATTAATCTCCCAAATAGCTGTCCCAGTCTACACACTCTCACCAGCAGGATACAAAGTGTTCCCCATGTTCAAGTCAATGCTTGATGTTTTCCAACTCTATAGCTTTTGACAGTTGCATGGATATCTTGATTTAATATGCATTTCTTTGATTACTAATGAGATTTCTTACAAGCCGTTAGCTTTTTCCGCTCTGAATTGCCTCTTCTTGCCCTTTGCCGTATTTCTATTCGTTTCCTGACTTTTTCTTGTTGATTTACAGGTGTTCCTTACATACACTAGAAACTAATCATTCACTGACTGTGTGTTTTAGAAATGTCTTCTCAGTCTGTCAACACTGGCTATGAGGTCAGGGTAGACATGTGTTGCCCTTCCCTGAGGGAGGATTACACACGCCTGACCCATTGATAACAAGCTTGGCCATATGACTTCCTCTGGCAAAAAAATGTGAACAGAGGTGACGTGATCTTTTCAAGCCAAAGATTTAAGATTCATGGCATGAAACTGCCATGTACTTTGCTCTCAGAGAGGGGCCACCCCTTTGGCCTGGATCCTGGAACAAAGGAGACACAAGGAGTAGACCCCCAGCCAGCCCATAGTCACCTCTGCAGACAGAAACTTTTGCTATTATAAGCTATAGGTTTGGTTGTCTGGTTTTGGTGTTGATTGTTTTGGCAGAAGAGCTGAACCATTCCCAGACTGACACCAGAAGTAAAGTGCTACTGTAATAAACAAAATGTGTGCATGGGCCTTGGTGTCGGGTGGCAGGTGACAAAAACAAAAAACTGGTATTAAAGGCTTTTTATGCAGTACCATAGCATTTGATAAAACTATCGCCTGTGATAATCTGGAAGGCAGAGTGTCACTAATGAACTCGTGGTTTTGGGGAGAAAGCAGAATGCTGGTAACACTGGATATTTGCTAATGACTGTTTTTAACAGTGCACAATAAAAGAGAAATAAGCTCATAGAAGAAATGGCCATTTTGCAAGCAGAATTGAAAGATAGTTTGGAGAGACTATAAATTCCAGGATTTGCTGGTTAAAAAATAGTGCTGTTTCTCATCTCCAACCCATAAAAGATAAAACTGAGAAGGCCTTGAGCTACAAAACCCAATTAAGGCTCATCCCTGGGGCAAAGATGAAATCAAGTAGCCTGGGTAGCCCACTGTTCAAATTCTAATGGGGTAGAAATGGGCAAAGATGAAATCAAGTAGCCTGGGTAGCCCACTGTTCAAACTCTAATGGGGTAGAAATGGGGGGAGGGGATCAAGCCTTGTAAGTGAGCTACTCTTCACCCATCAGAGAACAAAGTGATACAGGATGCCAAAAATGAACGATTCCATAAATGGCAACAAAAGCCCTTTTGTTTAGAAATACAGAGGTGTAGTTGCTTTCTATCTCTGTAAAAAGTGCCACAAACCCTGTTGCTTAAAAGGACTTACTACCTCACAATTTCCATGGGTCAAGAGTCAGTGTGAGTTAGCTAGGTGCTACACTCAGCCTCACATCAGGTTAAACCAAGGTGTCAGCCAGGGCTGTGGTCTCATCTGAGGCTGTGGGTGCTTCTCCAAACTCACTGGTTATTGTCAGAATTCAGTTACTTGTGGTTAAATGACTGAGACCCTCAGCTCTCAGACACTATCTACCACAAAGTTCACGTGCATTCATCACCAAAAAAAGTAAAGGTAACTTACATGAGGAGATGACATGTTAATTAGCTTGACTGTAGTTTTTATTTCAGTATGTGTATATATATAGCAAATCATCATGTTCTACAGCTTAGCTATACATAAAAATATATAATTTAAAAAGGAAGCAAAACAGTATGGTTAAAATAGAATACATGCATAGATTTATCATTGGACAAAGAGGGTCATTATATGTTAAAGGAAGGCAAAATTCACAGGGAGCACGTTAGTCTTTGCTATGTGGCCAACCATGCTAGAATTTAGTGGCCTAAAGCAACGATTTTTTATTTATCTCACTATTCTGTGAGTTGGTGATCTCGGTTGGGCTCAGCTAGGCATTTCTTCTGATGGTCTCTGCTGGGCTCAGTCTGCATTTGTGGTCAGCTGCCATGGTCAGCAGCTGGGGTTGGCTGACTGTCTGCAGGGCCAGCAGGAGCAACGCTGAGGGTGGGGCCATGTGTATCTCCGCACCCAGCAGGCTAGCCGGGAATGGTCATATGGCAGGAGTCCCCAGAGCAGCGAAAGAGCAAGCTCCAGTGGGCCAGTGCTTTTCAGTCAGTGCTTCTGCCATGTTTGCACCTATGCATGTTTATAAATAACTTAGCATCAAAATAAGCCAAACTAGAGCTCTCAGAAATATAAGAATCAAAAACACCACAGCCATAGCTTTATCTTTATATAGACAAAAGAATTAGGATTCAAATAGTATAATGAATAAGGTCACCAAATATCAGAGTCTGTTTTCCACAGAGAATATGCGTCCTTTTTTCAATGTCTTTGGAACATTTATAAAATTTGGCCATACGTTGAGGTGACAAAAGAAATCTCAGTAAATCAAAAATAAAGAAAAGAAAAAAGAAGACACTGTGTAGGCAATATTCGCTGACCAAATGCAGTAAAACTAGAAGTTAACAAAACAATAAACAAGAAAATTCAAACCACTGGAAATTAAAACACTTTCCTGGATAACTTGTTCGGTCAATAATTATAGACTGCTTAGAAAAAAGTGATAAAACTATATACCAACAACTATGGAATGCTTTACATTGGGGACAGCAAACTTTTTCTGTAAAGGGCCACACAGGAAGTATTTTAGGTTTTGCGGGCCATAGGTCTCTCTGTAACTACTTAATTCTGCCACGGTAGTGTGAAGCAGCCATACACAACACACAAATGAATGGGTGTGGATGTGTTCCAGTAACACTTTATTTATAGGAACCGGCAGCAGGCTGGACTTGGCCCATAACCTTGGTTTACCAACTCCTGCTTCATATTAATTAAATGTTAAGCACTTAGAGAGAAATTCCTAACTTCACATGTTTTTATTGCTAAACAAGAAAAATAGAAATCAATGAAATAAGTAATGTACTCTAGAAGCTAGAAAAATATCAGCAACAGCAAAACAGAAAAAGCAAGAATAAAAATATAACACTAAAAACAGAAATTAATGAAAGAGAAGACAGAAAAACAATACCATTGGTAAATAAATCCAATATTAGAGAATACCAATAAAACATACAAACCCCAAACAAAGCTAATCAAGAAAAATGAGGGGAAAAGCACAAACACATATTATTAAGAATTAGAAAGGAACCACAACCACAGATGTAGAAAATGCTTTTTAAAATCATAAGCAAATACTATGAATGACCGTATGGTAATAAATATTTAACTCTCAATGAAATGGTTAATTGTCTAGAAATAGTCTATTTACTATAATTGACTCTTTAAAGGGGAGCAAGTCTGAACAGATCAAGAATAAGAAAACAGCTAACAGGCTTCCCTGGTGGCACAGTGGTTAAGAATGCACCTGCTAATGCAGGGGACACAGGTTCGAGCCCTTGTCCGGGAAGATCCGACATGCCATGGAACAACTAAGCCCACGAGCCAGAACTACTGAACCTGTGCTCTAGAGCCCTCAAGCCACAACTGCTGATCCCATGCGCCTAGAGCCCGAGCTCCGCAACAAGAGAAGCCACCTCAATGTGAAGCCCGTGCACTGCAACGAAGAGTAGCCCCCGCTCACTGCAACTAGGGAAAGTCCACGTGCAGCAATGAAGACCCAATACAGCCAAAGATAGATAAATATTTTTTAAAAAGATGTTTAGGAGAGACCTTCAAGATGGCGGAGGAGTAAGACGTGGATATCACCATTCTCCCCACAAATACATCAGAAATACATCTACATGTGGAACAACTCTTACAGAACACTTACTGAATGCAGGCAGAAGACCTCAGACTTCCCAAAAGGCAAGAAACTCCCCCATGTACCTGGGTAGGGCAAAAGGAAAAAGGAAGAACAGAGACAAAAGAACAGGGACGGGACCTGCACCTCGGGGAGGGAGCTGTGAAGGAGGGAAACTTTCCACACACTAGGAAGTCCCTTAACTGGTGGAGATAGGGGATGGCGGGGGGGAAGCTTCAGAGCCATGGAAAAGAGCACAGCAACAGAGGTGCAGAGGGCAAGGCGGAGAGATTCCCGCACAGAGGATTGGTGCCAACCAGCACTCACCAGCCCGAAAGGCTTGTCTGCTCACCCGCCAGGGTGGATGGGGGCAGGGAGCTGAGGTTTGGGCTTTGGAGGTCAGACACCAGGGAGAGGACTGAGGTTGGCTGCGTGAACACGGCCTGAAGGGGGCTAGTGCAACACAGCTAGCTGCGAGAGAGTCTGGGAAAAAGTCTGGACCTGCCTAAGAGGCAAGAAACCATTGTTTCAGGTGCACAAGGAGAGGGGATTCAGAGCACCACCTAAAGGAGCTCCAGAGATGGGCGTAGCCGCGACTATCAACGCGGACACAAGAGATGAGCATGAGATGCTAAGGCTGCTGCTGCAGGCACCAAGAAGCCTGTGTGCGAGCACAGGTCACTATCCACACCACCCCTCCCAGGAGCCTGTGCAGCCCACCACTGCCAGGGTCCCGTGATCCAGGGACAACTTCCCTGGGAGAACACACGGTATGCCACAGCCTGGTGCAACGTCACGCAGGCCTCTGCCACCACAGGCTCACCCCGCATCCGTACCCCTCCCTCCCCCGAGCCTGAGTGAGCCAGAGCCCCCAAAGCAGCTGCTCCTTTAACCCCATCCTGTGGGCGGGAACAGATGCCCTCTGGTGACCTACACGCAGAGGCGGGGCCAAATCCAAAGCTGGGCCCCTGGGAGCTGTTCGAACAAAGAAGAGAAAGGGAAATCTCTCCCAGCAGCCTCAGGAGCAGCAGATTAAATCTCCACAATCAACTTGATGTACCCTGCATCTGTGGAATACCTGAATAGACAACGAGTCATCCCAAATTGAGGAGGTGGACTTTGGGAACAACTGTAGACTTGGGGTTTGCTTTCTGCATCTAATTTGTTTCTGGTTTTATGTTTATTTTAGCTTAGTATTTAAAGTTTATTATCATTGGTAGATTTTTTAATTGATTAGGTTGCTCTCTTCCTCCTCTTTTTTTAAAAATACATAGATATATATTTTTTTCCCATTTTTTCTTTCTGTGAGTTGTGTATGTGTATGTTTCTTTGTGTGACTTTGTCTGTATAGCTTTGCTTTTACCATTTGTCCTAGGGTTCTGTCTGTCCATTTTTTGTTTTCTTGTTTTATTATTTTAAATTTTTTTATTTTTAATAATTTTTTATTTTAATAACTTTTTATTTGCTTTATTTATTTCTTTTTTTTCCTCCCTTTTCTTCTGAGCCATGTGACTGACAGGGTCTTTGTGCTCTGGCCAGGTGTCAGGCCTGTGCCTCTGAGGTGGGAGAGCTGAGTTCAGGACATTGGTCCACCAGAGACCTCCCAGCTCCATGTAATATCAAATGGCAAAAGCTCTCTCAGAGAGCTCCATCTCAAGGCTAAGACCCAGCTCCACTCAACGACCAGCAAGCTATAGTGCTGGACACCCTATACCAAACAACTAGCAAGACAGGAACACAACCAGAAAGACAAGACCCAGCCTCATCCACCAGGAAACAGGCACCACTCACTTCCACCAGGAAGCCTACACAACCACTGAACAACATTACCCACTGGGGGCAGACATTAAAAACAACGGGAACTATGAACCTGCAGTCTGTGAAAAGGAGACCCCAAACACAGTAGGTTAAGCAAAATAAGAAGACAGAGAAACACACAGCAGATGAAGGAGCAAGGCAAAAACCCACCAGACCAAATAAAGAAATAGGAAATAGGCAGTCTACCTGAAAAAGAATTCAGAATAATGATAGTAAAGATGATCCAAAATCTTGGAAAGAGAATGGAGAAAATACAAGAAACTTTTAACAAAGACCTCAAAGAACTAAAGAGCAAACAAACAATGATGAACAACACAATAAATGAAATTTAAAATTCTCTAGAAGGAATCAACAGCAGAAAAACTGAGGCAGAAGAATGGATAAGTGACCTGGAAGATAAAATAGTGGGAATAAATACCACAGAGCAGAATAAAGAAAAAGGAATGAAAAGAATTGAGGACAGTCTCAGAGACCTCTGGGACAACATTAAAAGCACCAACATTCAAATTATAGGCATCCCAGAAGAAGAAGAGAAAAAGGAACGGAGAACATATTTGAAGAGATTATAGTTGAAATCTTCCCTAAAATGGGATAGGAAATAGTTGATCAAGTCCAGGAAGTGCAGAGAGTCCCATACAGGATAAATCCAAGGAGAAACACACCAAGACACATGTTAATCAAACTATCAAAAATTAAATACAAAGAAAAAATATTAAAAGCAGCAAGGGAAAAGCAACAAATAACATACAGGGGAATCTGCATAAGATTAACAGCTGATCTTTCAGCAGAAACTCTGCAAGCCAGAAGGGAGTGCAAGGACATATTTAGAGTGATGAAAGGGAAAAACCTACAACCAAGATTACCCAGCAAGGATCTCATTCAGATTCAACAGAGATATTAAAACCTTTACAGAAAAGCAAAAGCTAAGCGAATGCAGCATCACCAAACCAGCTTTACAACAAATGCTAAAGGAACTTTTCTAGGCAGGAAACACAAGAGAAGGAAAAGACCTACAATAACAAACCCAAAAGAATTAAGAAAATGGTAATAGAAACATACATATCGATAATTACCTTAAATGTAAATGGATTAAGTGCTCCAACCAAAAGACCTAGACTGGTTGAATGAATACAAAAACAAGACCCATATATATGCTGTCTACAAGAGACGCACTTCACACCTAGGGACACATACAGACTGAAAGTGAGAGGAAGGAAAAAGATATTCCATGCAAAAGGAAATCAAAAGAAAGCTGGAGTAGCAATTCTCATATCAGGCAAAATAGACTTTAAAATAAAGACTATTACAAGAGACAAAGAAGGACACTACATAATGATCAAGAGATCAACCCAAGAAGAAGATATAAAAATTGTAAATATTTATGCACCTAACATAGGAGCACCTCAATACATAAGGCAAATGTTAACAGCCATAAAAGGGGAAATCGACAGTAACACAATCATAGTAGGGGACTTTAACACCCCACTTTCACCAATGAACAGATCATCCAAAATGAAAATAAATAAGGAAACACAAGCTTTAAATGATACATTAAACAAGACAGACTTAACTGATATTTATAGGACATTCCACCCAAAAACAACAGAATACAATTTCTTCTCAAGTGCTCATGGAACATTTTCCAGGATAGATCATATCTTGGGTCACAAATCAAGCCTTGGTAAATTTAAGAAAATTGAAGTCTTATCAAGTATCTTTTCCAACCACAACACTATGAGACTAGATATCAATTATAGGAAAAAATCTGTAAAATATTCAAACACATGGAGGCTAAAGAATACAATACTTAATAACCAAGAGATCACTGAAGAAATCAAAGAATAAATTAAAAATTTCCTAGAAACAAGTGACAATGAAAACACGACGACCCAAAAATCTATGGGATGCAGCAAAAGCTGTTCTAAGAGGAAGGTTTATAGCAATACAACCCTACCTCAAGGAACAAGAAACATCTCAAATAAACAACCTAAACTTACACCTAAAGCAATTAGAGAAAGAAGAACAAAAAAACCCCCAATGTTAGCATAAGGAAAGAAATCATAAAGATCAGATAAGAAATAAATGAAAAAGAAATCATTGAAACGATAGGAAAGATCAATAAAACTAAAAGCTGGTTCTTTGAGAAGATAAACAAAATTGATAAACCATTAGCCAGACTCATCAAGAAAAAACGGGAGAAGACTCAAATCAATAGAATAAGAAATGAAAAAGGAGAAGTAACAACTGACACTGCAGAAATACAGAGGATCATGAGAGATTACTACAAGCAACTATATGCCAATAACATCGACAATCTGAAAGAAATGGACAAATTGAGACTGTGATTAAAAATCTTCCAAAAAACAAAATCCCAGGACCAGATGGCTTACAGGCGAATTCTCTCAAACATTTAGAGAAGAGCTAACACCTATCTTTCTCAAACTCTTCCAAAATATAGCAGAGAGAAGAACACTCCCAAACTCATTCTACAATTCACATTCATCACACTATACCAAAACCAGACAAAGATGTCACAGAGAAAGAAAACTCCAGACCAATATCACTGATGAGCATAGACGCAAAAATCCTCAACAAAATACTAGCAAACAGAATCCAACAGCACATTAAAAGTATCATACACCATGTTCAAGTGGGGTTTATCTCAGGAATGCAAGGATTCTTCAATATACGCAAATCAATGAATGTTAACAAATTACCATATTAAAAAATTGAAGGAGTAAAACAATATGATCATCTCAATAGATGCAGAAAAAGCTTTCAACACAATTCAATACCCATTTATGATAAAAACTCTCCAGAAATTAGGCATAGAAGGAACTTACCTCAACATAATAAAGGCCATGTATGACAAACCCACAGCCAACATCATTCTCAATGGTGAAAAACTGAAACGATTTCCACTAAGATCAGGAACAAGACAAGGTTGCCCACTCTCACCACTATTATGAACATAGTTTTGGAAGTTTTAGCATAGTTTTGGAAGTTTTACCCACAGCAATCAGAGAAGAAAAAGAAATAAAAGGAATCCAAATCAGAAAAGAAGTAAAGCTATCACTGTTTGCAGATGATGTGATACTATATGTAGAGAAGCCTAAAGATGCTACCAGAAAACTACTAGAGCTAATAAATGAATTTGGTAGAGTTGCAGGATACAAAACTAATGCACAGAAATCTCTTGCATTCCTATACACTAATGATGAAAAATCTGAAAGAGAAATTAAGGAAACACTCCCATTTACCACTGCAACAAAAAGAATAAAATACCTAGCAATAAACTTACCTAAGGAGACAAAAGACCTGTATGCAGAACTATAAGACAGTGGTGAAAGACATTAAAAATGATACAGATGGAGAGATATACCATGTTTTTGGATTGGAAGAATCAACATTGTGAAAGTGACTATACTACCCAAAGCAATCTACATATTTAATGCAATCCCTATCAAACTACCAATGGCATTTCTCACAGAACTAGAACAAAAAATTTCACAATATGTATGGAAACACAAAAGAGCCTGCATAGACAAAGTAATATTGAGAAAGAAAAACAGAGCTGGAAGAATCAGGCTCCCTGACTTCAGACTATGCTATAAAGCTACAGTAATCAAGACAGTACGATACTGACATAAAAACAGAAATATAGATCAATGGAACAGGATAGATAGCCCAGAGATAAACCTACACACATATGGCCACCTTATCTTTGATAAAGGAGGTAAGAATACACAATGGAGAAAAGACAACCTCTTCAATAAGTGGTGCTGGGAAAACTGGACAGCTACATGTAAAACAATGAAATTAGAACACTTCCCAACACCATAGACAAAAATAAACTCAAAATGGATTAAATGTAAGGCCAGACACTGTAAAACTCTTAGAGGAAAACATAGGCACAACACTCTATGACATTAATCACAGCAAGATCCTTTTTGACCCATCTACTAGAGAAATGGATATAAAAACAAAAATAAACAAATGGGACC
Source organism: Delphinus delphis (assembly GCF_949987515.2). Lineage (NCBI taxonomy): Eukaryota > Metazoa > Chordata > Mammalia > Artiodactyla > Delphinidae > Delphinus > Delphinus delphis. The sequence continues at coordinate 164,535,853 of NC_082685.1, read as the reverse complement.
TAATGAAACATAAAAGATTTTGCACAGCAAAGAAAAACATAAACAAGATGAAAAGGCAACTCTCAGAATGGGAGAAAATATTTGCAAATGAAGCAACTGACCAAGGATTAATCTCCAAAATTTACAAGCAGCTCATGCAGCTCAATATCAAAAAAACAAACAACCCAATCCAAAAATGGGCAGAAGACTTAAACAGATATTTCTCCAAAGAAGATATACAGATTGCTGACAAACACATGAAAGGATGCTCAACATCACTAATCATTAGAGAAATGCAAATCAAAACTACAATGAGGTATCACCTTACACCAGTCAGAATGTCCATCATCAAAAAATCTAGAAACAATAAATGCTGGAGAGGGTGTGGAGAAAAGGGAACCCTCTTGCACTGCTGGTGGGAATGTCAAATTGATACAGCCACTATGGAGAATGGTATGGAGGTTCCTTAAAATACTAAAAATAGAACTACCATACAACCCAGCAATCCCACTACTTGGCATATACCCTTAGAAAACCATAATTCAAAAAGAGGCATGTACCACAATGTTCATTGCAGCTCTGTTTACAATATCCAGGACATGGAAGCAAGTTAAGTGTCCATCGACAGACGAATTGATAAAGAAGATGTGGCACATATATATAACGGAATATTACTCAGCCATAAAAAGAAATGAAATTGTGTTATTTGTAGTGAGGTGGATGAACATAGTGTCTGTCATACAGAGTGAGGTAAGTCAGAAAGATAAAAACAAATACCATATGCTAACAGATATATATGAAATCTAAAAAAATAAATAAAGGTTCTGAAGAACTTAGGGGCAGGACAGGAATAAAGATGCAGATGTAGAGAATGGACTTGAGGTCACAGGGAGGGGGAAGAGTAAGCTGGGATGAAGTGAGAGACTGGCCTGGACATATATACACTACCAAATATAAAATAGGTAGCTAGTGGGAAGCAGTCGCATAGCACAGAGAGATCAGCTCCGTGCTTTGTGACCATCTAGAGGGGTGGGATAGGGAGGGTGGGAGAGAGAAGCAAGAGGGAGGAGATATGGGGATATATGCATATGTATAGCTGATTCACTTTGTTATTAAGCAGAAACTAACACACCATTGTAAAGCAATTATACTCCAGTAAAGACGTTAAAAAACTTTTTTTTAATATAAAAAGATGTTTAAAAAGAAAAAAGAAAGGAAACAGCTAACATTTATCCAGCATTTGCTGGTGTCAGATACTTGTTGGCTGTCTCAATTTGTACTGTCTCAATTAATCTGCCCATCAACCTTATGGTGTAGGTCCTGTCACTATGCCTGTTTGCTCAGATGAAGACAGAGAAGTTAAGTAAAATTAAGAAGCTTCCTACCCTCTAATAACTGGAATTAAAGCACCTTGACTCTGGCATTTCGATGGCTGGCACCATTGTTACCTTTGCAGTGCAGAAGATATTGAACGTTATGTCATAGGGCAGCCCCCAAGGACTGAAGGGGGGCAACATGATTTCCCCAGCAGGCTACTTCAAACTCTTGAGCAACTGATAATGTCTATGGAATTAAACTGTTTCAGAAAACAGCAAAAAAGGAAGTGTTCTATTTTATTTTAAGAAGCATGAGCCACCTTAAATCAAGACATGACAAAGATAACTGCAAACTAAATCTCACAAATATAGATGCAAAAATCCTGTTATATCAAATCTAGAAATATATTAAAATAATAACATGCCCTGAACACATACCATTTATAATAGGAATATATAAATGGTTCATAGTGAGAACTAAATTCCAGACATAATACATCATATTAACAGGTCAAGGAAGGAAAATGATTCTTCTCAATAGGTACTAAATTTAACCTTCTTTCTGATTTTTTTTTTTAATTTAGAAGAATAGGAGTAGACTAATACTTCTTTAACATTTTAAATGACTTCTTTTTGAACAACAGCCAGCATGATGTTTACTGTTAAAATAGTAGTGTAGCATTTCTCAAACTATGTTTTATACAATATTAGCTTCAAATGAGAGAAATTCTTATTGTACTATTGAAAGAATTCCATATTTCAATGAACACAGAATATAATACATATTGTATCTCCATTTTGGAGATTCAAAATATACCTTACTGGATTAACTTTAGAAGAATAGAAAAAATAGCAAATAGATTCTGAAAAGGTAGACACAGAAAGCAGATTATAAATACTCAGTATTAAAATACTGTGGTAATAGTAACTGAAGGCATAGGCATAATAACACATTCCACAGAGAGTAAATATAAGATTGCAGCATGTGATAAACATACCATTTCAAAACAGGAACGAAGATCAGATTATACAATAAAAAATACTGGGACAACTAGAAAAGATATATATCAGACCTCAAGTTCATATTTTACCAAAAGAAAAAAGAAAATGCCTGATGGCTTAGTTATATGTCAAAATGAAATCATAAAGATTAAAGAAAACGTAGATGGGCTTCAAGCGTAAACATGGTTAAGTCTACATTTCTCTTTCTCCTCCTCAAAATCATAAAACAACAAGAAGCATTACCAAAACAATGCAGAAACTTCATTCTCTGTGAAATTTGGAAAACAGTATAATCAACAGAATTTAAAATATATGTAAATACTGACAAATGCAGCTGAAATGAGCAGAAGCCACATAGAGGAAGGAAAAGGAAAAGCATAGAGAATGGAGAGAGGACATAGTGTGGCCAGAGGTCAGAAAATGCCTCCAGGACACAACTCCTGAAGATGAAGGGCCGATACTCTATTATAACAGGTGTGTCTCTCATCTACAGCAGTTGTGAAAGATGGAAGGTGGGCAGAGCCAGTGGCAAAAGCCTTCCTTGAAAGGCTTTGGTTGAAAGAAGCAGAGGGGAAGGGTAGATATAAAGAATCACATAAAAAGTCATATTTGCAAGAAGCAGACTGTCTCTGAAAAGTTACCTTAGCCTCAATACCTGGTCCCCAAAGAGGAACCACTTACCAGCTGGTCAAGGAAAATACGACCATTCAATGATAAGTAATGAAAAAGGAATTAGCTCAGTATTAATACAAAGATGACTAGGAGATAATGGGGAAAGAGCAACAAAATGTGTCAAAGATGAAAAATGCTCATCAGAAACATGTTGCCACGGAGCAGATAAAGATTTTAACTAAGTATCTCACCATAAATTTTAAAATATTCAATGTGGCCATTATTTCTACAAAGGAAGATCAGAAACACAAGAACCTAAAACAGATGTGGCTACTCAACAGAAAGAAATAAAACATAAGCTAGGACACTCCAAGAAAGAATAAATGAATAAATACTGGAAGGAGCAGAAATGAGTCTAGATACTCTGGAAACTCAATAAGAAACATAAAGAAGAAGAATGAGAAACATGAACATTAGAAAAAAATTTTATAGAAAAGACTTTTTTGTTGTTGTTAAACAGAAAATGATAGATCTGGAAGAGAGGTAAAGGAGATTCAACAGATACCTAACTGGAATCCTAAAGAAACCCAAAGCAAATATTTAATGACATGATCCACGAAATGTTCATGAAATTAAAAAAGAAGAATGTAATCTGCACAATTGAAACGGTACACTGTGTACCAGGGAAAAAAAATGTTGACCTAGGATGCTGAATACCAAAACTTAATCATAGTCTTAATCATGTACTTTTAAAATAAAAGAAAGAAAAAAAATTCTGGACTAAGAAATCAGTCTGGCTTCATATTTATCCACCATTAAAACCAAAAGATAATGAAGCAGCATTTATAAGATACTGATAGGGAAAATTCGACTTGTCCTTCGAGTATAAAGGGTATGTTTGTTTTTAATTGCAAGAAGTTAGGGAATATTGTTATCATGAACCATTCTTGAGAAGCTACTAGAGGACATACTTCTGCCAACCAGAAGATGATCAAAAAAACCACAGGCACAGAACCTGGTAGTGAGCATTGGATATATTTAATTGTAAAATAAGACCAAAACAAATGTATAGACTAGGGTCACAGAGCAGAAGTAAATGCTATATGTCACTACAATGTAGAAATGATACAAAAACAAGACTCAGCAGAAGGGGATGAGAAGGTAAAAGGCAGAGTGAGTTTGCCAATCGCCTCATTTAAAAAAGCTGAAAGATCGCAAAAGTCATTACAGCTGACAAATGGTAGAAGTATAAACATATCTACCTTACAAGGATAAATACTAAGACAGATGGGTATTATTGACTAAAACTGGGTATGTGGGAGGGGTAAGAAACTAAACATATTAATTTATTGTTACAGTCTGCCCTCCGTATCTGTGGGTTTTGCATCCATGGGTTCAACCAATCGTGAATGGATACTGACGCCAAACCTGCAGATGCTGACACCGACCGTGTTCATTGTACTCGCCCATTTTACATAAGCCACTTGACCATTGGCAGATTCTGGTATCTTCCGAGGCTTCTGGAACCAATGCCCCATGGATACAGAGGGAGAACTGTACTTTATTCAGAGTAACAAACATACACTGTGTGAAAATAGAGGACCAAGGGTGCTCATTTTCAATGAAAATTTTAAAACAACCATTAGAATAAAATTACAAACCTTCCTAAACCTCAGGAAGATTTTTCAAAGAAAACAGACCACATAGTGGATGACTTTATATAAAGCCATAAAATTGAAAACAATGTAAAATAATATGAAAAACTAAGATCAAATCCATCTATCATTACAGAGGTAAACAAGCTTAACTCATCTGTGATGGAAGGAAGGAAAGAAGGAAGGGAGGAAGGAAGGAAGAAAAGAAGGAGGGTGGGGGGAGGGAGGGAGGAATAAAGGGATCAGGGGAAGAAATTGGATGCCAAAAGCAAAACCCAACTCTAAGCTGTAAACAAGAGCCATTCCAAACACAAAATACTTCATAAAGACTAAAAAGTCTTTTGACTTTTGAATAAAATATTTTCAGATACGAACAAAAAGGAGCAAGAGTTGTGATCTTAACAGCAACAAAGACAGATTGAAGACCATGAAGCATTTTTTAAAAGACAAAAATGAGCACTTTATTAAATTAAATGGTGCAATTTCACAGTAAAGGTATAATAGCCCTAAACATCTATGCACATCCATCTGTTCTTGTTACATAAAGTAGACAGACAAATAAATAAATTACAGAAGACCAATATAGCACAACTACTAAAGTAATTAAGTAAATAATTAATAAAGTAAGTCTGGTTTATGTATGCACAAATATATTCACACATACACCCTAAAAATAAAGAAAATATCTTCAGTTCAAGTGTTATCATAAAAACTGGACTCAGACCAAAAAAGAAAATCTCCAGAAAGCAAAAACAGGGCAGAAAAATTTCTATGATCACAATGCAAGAAAACCAGAACTGAAAATCAAAACAAAACACACAAAATATCTCTCCACCTAGAAGGAAAAAAAATGCCCTTAAATTCTCCTTGAGTCAGAGAGAATGGACAAACAGAAATACATAACATTTGGAAAACAATAATGAAATGGTCACAGGTAAGAATCCATAGGAAAGAGCTAAGCAAAGCTCAGCAGAAAACACTTCCATTCTATCCATTGAGAAGAAAAATGAAGAATTAAAGGAAACAATTAAACACCCAACTCACAAAGGTAGATGAATGCAATGCAAATTAAGGAAAGTTGAATGAAGAATTATTAAAGAACAAAGTAGAAAATAATAAGTTAGAAGACAGAAAAACAATAGGAAAGATAAATCTGAAAGCCACTTTTGCTCAGAGAACAGCTTCTTTTGGCTGAGCCATTTTTTATAGTGGTGGCTGGACTTAAATGCCTGCAGATGTTAAATGACCCTGCAGTACTGCAGGGAGGAGAAAGAGAATTTCCAATAGAGGAATTTGACTATTCAGGAAAGTAAAGGGGAAGTTCCCAGAGAGTAACCAGGGCAGGCCAGGGAGACAAAGAGACGACTGGATTGCTTTGTATAATAAAGTGAGGGGGCTTGGTGGGGACCCTCAGATGAGGGGTGAGTGCTCTAAAGAGGAGAGGAAACAGGAAATATAAGAAGGGGAGAGAGAGATGGAGGCAGAGATGGAGAGACAGATAGAGCAATAATGATATAACAAGAGGGCTGAGCAATATTAAACCTCAGGGGGGGGACTCCACCTCCTCCTACTTTGTTGCTTGCTTGCTTGTGACTCTTAGAGCACATCCTTTAGTAACCCCTAACACGGGAAAGTACACCGTGTTCTTGAGTGTCTGAAAATGCCTCCGAGTGTCTCTCAACCTTGATGGATGTTTTCCGCATACAATGCCATTGGCATTCTAGCGGGAACTCTCTTTCCCTCAGGATTTTCAAGGTGCAGCCCTATTTGTCTTCATATCCTGCATGGAGCAGTTAGAAAGAAAGCAACAGATCGGTATGTACTAAAATGGATAGCTCTCCAAGGCACCATGCTGAATGAAAACTACAAGTCTCCAAGTCATTTATAAGGTGTGCACCTTTTATATCAAAAAATCTGGAAAGGGATCCACCAGCGGCTCCAGGAGGTACCAGAACTGTGGGACTCTGGTCAAAATGGGAGTTTATGTATTGCCTGCATATTTCTCAATTTATCTTACAATTTCCTCACTAATCGAAAAATTTTAAAAAAAAAGAAAGTAATATTCTAGAGCTCTTAACACCAACGCTAATCCAAAAACGGTTTGAACAAAAATAAGAAAGTAATGTTCTAGAGCTCTTAGAATCAACACTAATCCAAAAACAGTTTCAACAAAAATAAGAAAGTAATATTCTAGAGTTCTTAGAACCAACACTAATCCAAAAAAGGTTTGAACAAAAGTAAGAAAGTAATATTCTAGAGCTTTTTATAGACTACAGTATAGTGTAATAGACCACAGTATAGTGTAGACTACAGTATAGTGTAATAGACTATAGACTACAGTATAGTGTAAACATAATAGACTACAGTATAGTGTAGTCTATAGACTACACTATAGACTACAGTATAGTGTAATAGACTACAGTATAGTGTAAACATAACTTTTATATGCACTGAGACACCAAAAACTTCATGTGACTCACTTTATTGAAATATTTGCTCTACTGTGGTGGTCTGGAATCAAACCTGTAATATCTCCGAGGTACACCTGTCCTGATACATGCTGCAACATGGAGGAACTTCAAAACTGTTATGCTGAGAGAAAGAAGACTGACACAAAATGTTATATGATTCCAATTACCTGAAATGTCCTGAACAGGTAAATCCATAGAGAAAGAAAGCAGATTGGTGGGTGCCGGGGGGCGGGGGAAGGGAGAGGTGGAGCCACAACGTAGCACACTGCGCGTTTCCTTTTAGGGCATTGAAATTGTTTTGGAACTAGATAGAGGTGATGGTTGCACAACACTGTGAATATACTAAATGCCACGGAATTGTTCTCTTTTAAAACGATTAACTTTAAGGTATGTGAATTTTACATCAATTTTTTAAAAAGGAAAAAAAAAAGAACTCTAAACAACAAAAATTGTTGAGGTACCTGGCCCTGAGCATAGTACCAGTAAATGGTAACAGGCACAGCACGGTCCCCACGCAGGACCCAGCCCCACGGAATTCAAGTTTGTCTTTCCACACCTCTGCACCTTTCTCTGACTGCAGAATCTTTGCCGAGTCTGATTTCTGCACAATACCACAACTTATACGCATACGACACTACTACACTCCTTGTCACTTCTGAGGGGCTCATGGATGCAGGAAATTTGTCCTCAGAGAGAGCACTGGAAAGGAAATGGACAAGAAAAAACAAACCAGGATCCGTACTTCCACAAAGAGGATCTCATGCTTGTGTTCAAAAAAAAAAAGTGAAACTTATTTGTCGTCAGATATCCAGAGAAAGGCCAGTGGAAAGCTTTGCAGCAGGAAGATGCTGCCAGGCTGGCGGGATCGTGGGACCCACCATTTATCATTTCTGGATAATTTACATTTCTAGCTTGCTTTACCATCATTTATGTGCCACTTGAAACTGGACACAACAGTCAGTGATTTATTATTTTTAGGAAGGAAATGAAGGCACAAAAAGGTCAGCGTGACTTGCTGAAACCACAGACCAAGAATTAGAACTCGGAACCCTGAGTGGCAAGGTTCTGGGCCCCATTTGCCTTTCAGCAGCCAGGACCATGTTGCTGGGGAGATTTTCCAGACCTGGCACAGCTCTGTCACAGCACAGAAGTTGGGGACATCAGCAGTCCACAGGGATTTCTCTTTCTCCTTGTCTCCTTGTCCCCTCATCTGACCCATCCCGCAAACTGAAGCTAAGACAATTCTTCAGTACCTCTTGTGGCAAGTCAGACACCCACAGGGACTCCCCAGGCCCTCTGCTCTCTAACCCATCCTGGCCTCCCTTAGCCGATGGTACTTCCCCTCCTCCGAACATGGAGAGTCCCTGCTCACCTTTACATCCCGTACCTCTGCTCTGTACCCTTTGCACGTCTCTGCCCATCTAAATCCTCCTCTCCCGAAAGTAGGGAACCAGCCCTCAGGGCCCCAGACATGGGGCCAAGAACTTCATTAAGTACTTGAGTAGCTGCTTCTCTCATATGATTGAGAAAACATTTGAGTCAGCTCCAGTGAGCCCTCAGACAACAGAAAGACAAAGTAACCCACCATCTCTGAAACGAGTTCAGCAGCCTCAATCCTCAAACCAGCCTGTGGTCTGATACACAGTTCACCTGTGAGTGCAAACAGGGCCAGGCTGAGACACACACACACACACACACACACACACACACACACACACACACACACACACACCCCAGACCACCCAAGAAGAAAAAGAAGTTTCTCATCTTTTAAACTATCCCCAAACACCTCTTCTAAGAGGATGTATTAGTTTCCTAGGGCTGCCAAAAAAATGACTACCACCTGAGTGGCTGGAAACAACAGAAGAATTTTTCTCTCAGAGTCTTGGAGGCCAGAAGTCCAAAATTAAGGTGTCAGCAGGGTCTTGTGCTGGCTAGAGGTTTGGGAGAGAATCCTTCTTGCCTCTTCCTGGCATCTGATGATGTTGCCGACAGCCCTTAGCATTCCTTGTCTTATAAATGCATCACTCCAATCTCTGCCCTGTCATCACACGGCCTTCTCCCTGCCTGTCTGCTTTCTCTTCTTATAAGGACATCAGTGTCCTTACTCCAACCCCGCTCCTGTATAACCTCATCATAACTAATTACATCTGCAAAGACTCTATTTCCCAATAAGGTCACCTTCTGAGGCTCCAGGTAGACATGAGCTGGGCTGGGTGGGAGCGCGAAGGGGAGGGAACCTATTCAATCCAATACAGATGAGAAGGTGAGGTAAAGAAAGAGAAGGTTTGGAATTAGGATCGACAGAAGGGTGATTCCAGGTTTTTTTTATTATTATTATCATTATTTTTTATTTTTTGGCCGTGCCACGTGGCTTGCAAGATCTTAGTTCCCTGACCAGGGATTGAACCCATGCGCCCTGCAGTGGAAGAGCAGAGTCCTAACCACTGGACTGCCAGAGAAGTCCCTGATTCCAGTTTCTATAACTTCATTTCCTCGGCTGACAAGAGCACCCAAGGAGGACCCCCCTGAAATCCCAAGTGACACCTCGGCCTTGGCTGTACTGTCCCTTTGTTCTTTGCCGTCCATGGATGAGTGGCTGCCTTGGGTTGGTGGCTTCCTTCTCCATCCTGAAGGAATTCCCCAGCCCTTGCCTTCCTCACCTCACTGTTCAGTTTGCAGAGATGGAAATTAAATCAGATTTTCACCTGTTTCATTATATTCTGATGAGTTTGAGCTACTGGGATTTTCAGTTTGAAAGAAAATATTTTGATCCAGCAATGCCCACAGGACAGCTCTAGGATGAGGACGCTTGGAGCATTCTGGGGAGCTGTGGAGTGTGAGTCTGTGTACAGATACATCACCTAAAACCCACTGGTTGACTTGCTAGTTGGCCCATGGGGAGATGTCGTTGTGTGGAAGAGTTTTCATCAGAATTCTGGTATAAAATGAAAAACCTCAAAGGAAAGAAAGCCTTTCAAAACCTGTGTTGCATTCCTCTGATTTGGTGCAGCTTGTTTTCATGCAACGTTTACTAAGAGAGAAGAGGCAACCCAGTGGCGTCATGTGCAAATCATAGGATTTACCAACATGATTCAAGGTGAGATCTTTGACTGGGCTGGCCCATGCTATTTCAGAGGCTCCAGCTCTTTTTTTCACTAACTGTTATTAATAGGATAGGCCACTGCATCTTTCATTCTAAGGACACTTCTGGAGCAGACCCTCACCACTGCTGATATGATGTTGTATCTGCACTCACACCTTTTCCCTAGTCCTCCATCCTCTCTATGCCTGATGCTGTCCTGAGTCTGATTCCTTTTTCAGCTCTTACAGCCCTTAACAGAGTTCCTGCCATGGTGCCTTACCCCCAGCAGGGGTTTAGCAAATGGGGTGCAACGAACAGAAGGAATATGATGTGCTGGTGGGATTGTATTCATAAACAGAAAACAACATTTGGCATACACTGTATTCACAAATAGTAACAAGTGATGGATGTCGGGCAGCAGAGAGGATGCTAAGAAAAATGAGATGCCATTGAGATGCAGGCTTCATTTCTCTCTCCTGACTCTGGCCACCAGCTGAGCTGTGCAGCCCTCAGCTCTTTCTCAGCCTGCAGGGCCTCTTTACCAGTGGTTCTGGGGGTGACTACCAGAAGTGAATGCCTGGTGAGAGCCAGGAGAACAAGCCCCAAGCCAAGCTGCCAATGAGAGCAGAGCTAGATGAAAAAGAAGCTAAGATATGCAGCCAAAAGAGATGGAGCCCAGACACAGGGCTCAAAGCAGGTGGGAGGTAAGCCTGGAAAACCTCAGGAATTGCTCCAGAGCACATAGACCCTTGCTGTTATGGGTGGAATTGTGTCCACCCCCTTCCAATTCGTATGTTAGAGTTCCAAGCCCCAGTACCTCAGAATGTGACCTTATTTGGAGATAGGGTCTTTAGAGAGCTAATCAAGTTAAAGTGACATCATTAGGGTGGCACTAATCCAATATGACTGGTGTCCCCATAAGAAGGGGAAATTTGGACACAGAAGCACACAGAGGGGAGATGATGTGAATAGACAGGGAGAAGACGGCCAACTACAAGCCCAGGAGAAAGGTCTGGAACAGATCCTTCCCTCATAGCCTCAGAAGAAACCAACCCTGCAGATACCTGGGTCTCAGAGTTTGGCCTCCAAAACTGTGGAACAATAAATTTCTGTTGTTTAAGCCACCCAGTCTGTGGTAGTTTGTTACAGCAACCCAAGCAGACTAATACACATATGATGGCTATTCCTGTGATTCCTGCCCTACTTATAAGGCACACGGGGCATTTAAAGGGCCTTTGAAAATGGGATCCATGCCCAACAAGCCTGCGACACGCCCATTTGGTGGTGGTACTGTCAGTCTCTATCAGTGATGTCCATTTCAATCACTCTCTATCTTGAGATACAGTGCAGCAAAAATGGCCTGACAATTTGACATCAACCAAATTTCTTTTAATGTGACTATTTTTGATCCAGCAATTCCATGTCCAAGAATGTAGAGCATTTCCCCAAAAATGCTGATACAAGGGCTCAAAGACATGTATAAGGATGTTTCCTGCAGCCTTTTTCTGTACCTTGCACATTTTTTCTTACTTTTTATTTGCAAATAATTCAAACTTACTGAAAATTGGCAAGAATGAAAATAGTACATAAAATGCTCATGCACCATTTATGCCAAATCTCTTACTGTTAACATTTTGCTTCATTTGTTTTATCATCTTTAACTGTCTCTCTGTCAGCCTCTCTCAACCCTGTGAACAAAGACTACTTACATCATAGCCCTTTAATCCTAACTACTTCAGTGTGTGTTTCCTAAATGTAAATATAATGTCTTACATAATCACAACAGTTATCAACCTCCGGAAGTTTATCATGGAAACAGTACTTTTATCCAATCTGCCTTTCTTATTCCAGTTTTATCAACTGACTCAAAAATGTCCTCTAAGAATGTTTTTCTTCCATTACAAAATCCAACCCAGCTCAGGTACTGTACTTAGTTACCATCATTCTTTAATATCTATCAGTCTGTAACATTTCCCACAGCCTTTCTTTGTCTTTTATGACATTGACACTGTTATGGAAGGAATGTTTGTGTCCTCCCAAAATTCATATGTTGAAATCCTAACCCCCAAGGTGATGGTATTAGGGAGGGCATTAGGTCATGAAGGTGGAGCCCTCGTGAATGGGATTAGTGCCCTGATAAAGAGACCCCAGAGAGCTCTCTCACCCTCTTTCCACCATGTGAGGAGGACACAATGAGAAGTCTGCAGTCTGCAACTTGGAAAAGGGTTCCCACCAGAACCCAGCCAAGCTGACACCCTGGTCTCAGACTTCCAGCCTCCAGAGCTGTGGGAAATAAATGTCTGTTGTTTAAGCCACCCAGTTTATGGCATTTTGTTATAGAAGTCCAGATAGAATAAGACACACTATTAAAGAATACAATTTATTTTTAATAGACTCTTCCTCATTTGGGGTTTTTTCCATGGTCCCTCATAGCCAGATTCAGATTATGCTCTTCCAGGACAGAAAATGCCATGAGTGATGACTATCCTTCTCAGGGAATCATATCTGGAGGCCCTGGATATTCATCTACTCCTCACAGGTTAATTTTTACCTCCTGGTTAAATTAGTGTCCAATTTCTCCACTGTGTAGTTGCTTTTGTTCCCCTTGTAAGCAACAAGCAGTCTGCAGGGAGATGCAGTGAAACCATACAAAGATCTTCCTCTTCAAAGTTTCCCTCTTGGTTTAGCACCCACTGCGGACTTTTGCCTGACCAACCTTTAATGGTCATAAGATGATAATTTTCCAACTCCAGCACGCCCTCCACATTGATCTTGGCACTCAGCAAGCCTTAGTCCTCACAAGTGTGCCACAAGGTAGAGATACACCTGGGAGAATTCAGGAGCCTGCCGCATCAAGGAAGATTCTAGGGCTTCGGCGGTCAGGATACCTCCTCTGTAATGAGAAACAAGTTACTGCCCTTGCACTGATAACCACGAAGAAAGAGGCACAATCTTTATAGATTTCTTTGGATTGGGGAGGTAAGACAAACCATGTTTGAAAATGCTTCTCTAGCCATGTCGCCCATAAAGTAACCCTGTCAACCCGGATGGTGCCAGTTTCAAGCAGAGTCTGGAGCAAGGAAAGCCTCCACGGAGAGCTGAGACTGCAGTGAACACTGCCCTGGACTTTGACTTTGGGGTCATTTGACCCAATGATACTGGAAGTGTCTGCAGCCGGGGGATGCTGTGTGGAGCCTCTGAGAGGCTCCAAAAAGAGTTCACAGCACAGACCCTGAGGGTGCAGGAGTAGGTCACTGCCTCCCTCTGCCAAGGACCTTCGCCATTGCGCAAGCAGCTCCTTTCTTACCCGCCCTGGTAGAAGAAGAAAGACTAACCACGAGGCACAGGCACAATGTGAGCTGAACTGCCCACCGAGAACTGGATGTCTGATCTACCAAACCACCATGAAGAGCAACTGCATGCGCACAAAAGCATGCCATTATAAAATGGAAACAGTATGTGGAGATCTGGTCCAAGCAGGTGTAGGCAATATAACTGACCTGCAAAAGGAGGTGGTTTCAGCCTCCAAGATGCCTCCTCAGAGTGTCTGTTTCAACCCTCTGTCACCCTGCACTATGGCCTCATGGGGATTCCCTATGGCCAGTTAATGAAGGAGGAAAGAGTACAAGCTTGACTCATGGATTAATTGCGTGGTCACCTGAACACCCTGGAAGAGGGTGCCTGCAGCACTCAGGACCATTTCTGAAAGACAATGGATAGGAAATCTTCCCCCAAGACAGAACTTCAGGAGGCACATCTGGTTTTCATGGGAAGGATAAATGGTTGAAGATGTGAATATACCCTGAGTGATCAGCGGGGGTCAATGAGTTGACCAACTAGTCAGGGCCTTTGAGAAAACAAAATTGAAAAACTCGTAGTAAGGAGGTTGGGGGAGAGCTGTGTGGAAGGACTTCTGAGAATGTGAACACATTTGTGTTCATGCAAATGCCCACCAGAGGGCAGCCACAGTGGAAGAGGCACTCTATATCAGGTGGACAAGAAGACCCGGGCATGGGGTCAGGATGGATGCCACACATGGACTCAACAGCCTAACTGCATGGCTGCCTTCGCCAAGATATATGTGGCCACCGTTGCTGCTGAGCGCCCAAACTTCCAACAACGGAGGAATATACTGAGCCTCCATTCTGGAACCATCCCTGGGAGGACCAGCTGGTTACTTGGTAGCGGGTGAATTACATTGGACCCCTCGCTTTATAGAGGAGACAAGTCTTTGTCTTCATAGGGTAGCACAAATTCCAAGTGTGAGTTTTCTTTTCCTGCCCTCAGCACTTCTGCCAGTCTCACCATTAATGGATTTACAGAATGCCGGAATCCCTGAACAAGCACCCTGGTGTCCCACATAACATCAACTAGGGGACACTTAAAGGAAGTGACTCAGTGGGATCATGCCTATAGAATCCCCTGGGTTTACCTATTGCCCAGAATCAGCTGGCTCGAGAGATGATGGGATGGTCTGCTCAAAGCCCAATTACAGCTCCAGTTGGAAGCAAACATCCTATAAAGTTGTAGGGTAGAATGTCTGCCTTAAAGTTTAAGGATTAAACCAATGATCAACATATGGTGCAATCTTCCCCCACAGCCAGGAGCACAGGCCAAAGAAACAAGGGGTGGAGGTACAAGTGTTTACTGTTCTAGCTCTTAACACACCAGAAGTTTCACTTCCCATGCCCATGACCTTGGGTTTAGTGGATTTGGAGGTCCATGACCAAAGCAGAAAACAATCATGTTTCTGATCCACTGGAAGCTGAGACACCTTCCCCTTTCCCCCCTCCACCTTCCAGTGAACCAACAGCCAGGTAGGGGTCCAGTGGAAAAGACGGTATCAAGTATTTACAGCCTACAGGATTTGTTGGGGTACTTCTTTGTTCTCCCTTGCCCCACATTCCTGGCCAAGAAAAAAAAAAACTGCAGAAAAGTCACCAAGATCTCACACCCTGCAAGAATGAAAGTGGGGGTCATCTCACCAGTAAAGAATCCATCCAGCATGGGCTTGTACATGGCAGGGAGACTAAAGTATGGGTGGTGGGAAAAGATGTCTCTCTAGGCCCCGTGACCTACCAAGCTGGGAAGCACAGCAGCTGTGGTGATAAACCAAGCTGCTGATCCCTGCCCCATGTCTATTTCCTTAAATGAAGGACACAGGCTTGGCTGACAATTTAGATTTCACATGGAAACATGACCAAATTAATATCACTTTGCAGTGAGAGTAGCTGGTGGGACTTCACACATTCCCTCTGCTGAGGACATGAGCTCTTCATGCAAAGGACAGGAATGGATGCTGAGGGCAAAGGAGACGCCTGTCCCAGATCCTTCCATTTGCTTTTCTGGGTCTGTCTCCACCCTTCTCCACCCTGGTCCCTGCCCCAGGACTCTGGACTGATTAAACTCTACAAGAGGCTCCCAAAGAAATTGGCTTCCAATTGGGTTCAGCTAGCAAGAGCCCCCGCAGGAGAAGGAGGGAGGGAGGAGAGTAAATCAGGGTGTTTATTCTCTGGTTCCTCCATGGAGGTGACACCGGTCTGCTAAGTCCATCCAAAGACTGTCACTGTTCCTCTCAAGGTGGCTTGTTCCAGCCACTCTCTCTTCTTCTGGGTTTCAGTAACCTGTCCCTTCCCTCTTCCTAGGATGGCAACTGCTCCACCATTGCTAGCCCTGGTTCCCGTGCTATGCCATGGTTTCCCGATACCTGCCATACCTTTGTAATGAGTTCCTTTAAAAATAAGACCTCCTCGGGCTTCCCTGGTGGCACAGTGGTTGAGAGTCCGCCTGCCGGTGCAGAGGACGCGGGTTCGTGCCCCGGTCTGGGAAGATCCCACATGCCACGGAGCGGCGGGGCCCGTGAGCCATGGCCGCTGAGCCTGCGCATCCGGAGCCTGTGCTCTGCAACGGGAGAGGCCACAGCAGTGAGAGGCCCACGTACCGCAAAAAATAAATAAATAAATAAGACCACCTCAATTTATCCTAACAGAACATGCCATCTGTTACCCCTGGGGACTCTAATAAGCACAAAAGTTTAAATACCATGCCCAGGATCATGGATCTGGGAGATGGTAGGAAGAGGCAATGTCTTGAGAGTAGACTCTGTACAGCCTTGTGGGAAGTGCACTTGGGTCATGTCTGGGCCCCTCACCCCTCCAGAACTGTGAGATAATAAATGCTGAGCATGTGGTCATCTGTTATGGCAGCAAAAGAACACATAGGATGCTGAAAATTTCTCTCCCACGCACCCTTTCTTAGAAAACTACCCAAAGATGTGCTCTAGCAAAATTAGGGAGTAAACAAAGAAAGGGGGAGGATAGACTCCAGGAAATAGAGTCTTCCACCAAGGACAGTGGAGAGGGAAAGGCCCCGGGGACCGTTGGTGGCACACCTGGAGAGGAAGGCATGGTTGGAGCAGGGGGTCAGAACCTCCAGGAGGGCAACGGGCAAGGGAGGCTGAGCTCGCTGCCCAGGAGGGAACCATCAGCCATGAGCCTCTGGCAGCCATAACTGCAGGACACGCCCAAAGCTGGGAGTGTCTGGAGAGGGGCCCTGAAAGTGGAAAGAAATAAGGCCCCAAAAGACCAAGTTGGGAGGAAAACCCCAGGAAAGCAGAGGCTGCCTGCCTATTACAGCTGGTGGCCAGGGGCACCTCCACTGTAAATCACAGTGGAAGGAGTGACACTAGGCAGGGGTCCTTGTAGAGGAGTTTGTACATAGACAGTTTTGATCTTCCTTTTGAATCCAGATAATGAAACATCGGTGTGGGGAAAGAAAAAGAGAGAAAGGGAGGGAGAGACAGTGTGTGTTTTTCTCAAGCTGAAGTAACAAGAATTAGATGTTTAAATATATTATTTAGAGTTACACAGTTAAACAAAGGCGCAATGAAATAAGTGATGTAGCTATTGGGATGGGGAAGGAAGGAGGGGGTTGGGGGCCGAAGCCTCATCTCTCTCAGCAGGAAGCCAGTAGATGGTGTTTGGAGTTGATAAATCAGGAGAGAGCCAGGTAAGAGCTTTAGCTTAGAGACACGGAGGAACGGCCAGGAGATGGAAACACAGAAACCCTTCAAAGCAGGTCTGTCTGAAGCCCTCAGCTGGGCTGAGGGCGCAGAGCAAAGCACTGTCCCTTTTCATTATATGGCCCCCTGTACTATTTGGTTTCCTAATCCTGTGCTTGAAACCTATTTTATACACCAGAGCAGATGGGGGGAGAGAGGGTGGGGAAGGAGGGAGGCATAGAAGGAAGGGGGGGGGAGGGAAAGACGGAGGAATGGAAGAAGGGAGGGATGGAGGCGGGAGCGGGGTTGGGGGAAGGCCCCCTGGACCTGCAGTCACTAAAGCCGGAACCCGCGGCTTCTACTCCAGGCCATCGCAAGGAGCCCCTGGCACTGCTGCACCACCAGGTGTGCAGGAGAGGCTCAGGGACAATCCACCCCCCCAACAGGGATGGGAACATGTGACACTGGGCAGTCCCCCAGACACTCCAGTGGGCCCCAGCTCCAGCTGCCCCGGGGGTGACCTGCCCATGGACACACCCTTCACTTGCTTCCCCACTTCCCCGCCCCTCCTCACCCCTTCCTGTCCCTGGGTCACCTCCCAATAACCCATCATACCCAAACCCTTGTCTGAGCTTCTGAGGAGACCCCAGCTGACATCGGCACCATGGCCTGCAGCGTTCTCCATGCCTGCAGCGTCCTCTGTGTCTGCAGCGTCCTCTGTGCCTGCAGCACAGGGGATGGATCCAGGCTCCATACCCCGTGCAGCATCTCCCTGCCCTAGGCTCAGGGTAAGCTCTCCAGCCACCGGAGAAAGGCCTAGGCGGAGGACATGGGGCTGGAGGCAGCAGGTGTGGGCCTGTGTGGGACTGTCCTCCAAGCTGCAGGAGCCTCCTGGGCCGGATGAGGGGCGGGGGTGGGAGCCCAGTGCACTCCCTGCAGGGCTGTACGCAGCCTGACCCCATGTCACCACCTGTTCCTAGATCCACAATCCTGGGCATGGCATTTAAGCTCTGCCTGTTGGTCAGGCTGGATCCAGGCCCCAGCAGTGCCAGCAGGCCTCCCTGTGTGTCACCCCGCTACCCCACCGCATGCTTTGCCCTCTTGCTGGTGGTCATCTTCCCTGGGCAACCTCTGGAAGTTCCAGGCAAATATCCCACTAGCCTTCCACCTGGTACAAAGAGCGGGGCATGGAGAAGCGTCGGGGTGGGATCTCGTGGACTGACTTGGGTCACCAGCCCACCTTGATTCAAACACTGAGTCACGAGATAGAGATGCCCTGGGAGCTGGCTGGGGGGGAGGGGGGGTCAGGCCCTTCTAACTAAACACAGGACCTGAGAGTGGGGAGCCCATGTGGTTCCCAGAGGAAAATTGAGATGCTATTTCCGAAGAACAGAGAAGCTCTATGTCCGCCCCAGGTGTCACAGGACGGCAATGCAGAACTCACCTCCACCAGCCGGGGCCCAGCTGATTTCTAAGCACCACCAGCACACGCCAGCTACCAGGACACGCTCGGTCACAGACACTGACGCAGACACTCGAACAGACCAGTCCCACGTTTGATGAGACGTGTGGTTGTGATACTCAGACACTCAGCCAAGAGGATGTTGAGACAAAGAACACATTTTGTCGTGAATATCCACATGTTTGTGGGCTGGGTGACTCAGGAGCTCGCTTTTCCTTTACTATGTAACTAGAATGGTTTAAGCCTCTTTACCCCAAAGTGGACAGACCCCACCCTCCCTCTATGTTTCGGGGTTCTCTGGGGCCCATAGGTCCTCCAGTCCCCTTTTCCTCTTTCTTCCTTCACAGATTCCATAATCTCCATGCAGATAACCCTGGACTTGAATCTTCTAGCTCCCCTTGCTATAAACCACCCACAAAATGCAGATCTTTTCCTTTATTTCTCCAAACACATCTCCCTCAACGTAGCAGACTTCTACTAAAGACCCAGGGTGATGATGAGGGGTTATATCACGGAAAATAAATTAAATAGCAGACATTTCTGGTTTTAAAAGGAGAGCCATTATTTGAGGAACTAACTTGAAAGCCAAATTTCTTCCCCGATCCCCCAGGTCATCCATTGCAATTCTGTCCCTGTCTCTTTTGAGGCCTTTTCCTGTCACTATTGCTATGCAACAAACCACCCCAAACTAAAAAGTGAAAAACATTTTCCACTACGCACCTACTAGAAAGGCAATCCAGAACACTGACAACACTAAATGCTGGTGAGGGTGTGGAGAAACGGGAACGCTCATTCACTGCTGGTGGGAATGCAAAATGGTGCAGCCACTTGGGAAGACAGTTTGATGGGTTCTTACAGAACTCAGTATAATCTTACTGTACCATTCAGCAATCACATTCCTTGGTATTTACCCAGAGGAGCCAAAAACTTATGTCCACACAAAAACCTGCACACAGATGTTTATGGAAGCCTTATTCATAATTGCCCAAACTTGGAAGCAACCAAGATGTCCTTCAGTAGCTGAATGGATAAATATATCATGGTGCATGCAGACGATGCAGTATCATTCAGCACTAAAAAGAAATGAGCTGGCAAGCCATGAAAAGACATAGCGGAATGTCTAGACATAGAGGAAAGAAGCCAATCTGAAAAGGCTAAATACTGTATGATTCCAACTATATAACATTCTGAAAAAATCAAGTAAAAAGTGGTTTCCAGGGGTTGTGTGGGGGTGAGCGGGGTGGGAAGGGATGAGTAGGTGGACCGCAGAGGATTTTTCAGGCAGTGAAAATATGGGAAATCTCTTTACCCTCCTATCAATTTTTTTTTTTTGGGCTGCAGTGTGCTGCATTGCATGTAAGATCTTAATTCCCCAACCAGGAATCGAACCCATGCCTCCTGCATGGGGAGCTCAGAGTCTTAACCCCTGAATCACCAGGGAAGGCCCTACCTTCCTCTCAATTTTGCCATGAACGTAGATCCGTTCTTCAAATCTTTAAAAATATTTTTAATGTATTATGCTGACACATTCTAGGGATCAGGAATTAGACAGGGCACAAAAGGAACAACTTACTTCTGCTCCATGATTTCTGGGACCTCCTCTGGGAGGACTCAAAGGCTGAGTGTGATTTAATAGCTGGGGGCTGAAATTTTCTTCTCTCATATGTCTGGTGGTTAAGGCCAATTGTTGGCTGAGAACTTGAGCAGACTGTGGACCATAATGTCCACACATGTGGTCTCTCCACCTGGGCTCTCTTGGGCTTCCTCACAACATGGCCGCCAGGCCCCAAGAGCAAGCATCCCAGGAGAACAGAGTAGAAGTTCACAGCACTTTTATGACCTAGGCTTGGAAGTCATATGGTGCAACTTCTGCTGTATTCCATTGAATGAGGCAATCACAAAGGCCTACCCAGGGTCCAGGGGAAGAGGACATGGCCTCCACCTCTTGATGGAAGAGACTGTGGGATGGGAGATGTTTCCATCTTTGGAAAATACAATCTCCCATAAAACCTCTTCACATTTCTGATATCCTCTCTTCCATACTCCTCAGCATCTCAGAAACCTCAAAATCCCTCTAACTTGATTACACAAAGCAATTCATTGCTCCCTTTGTCTCTCCTGGCTATGCCCTGGGAAACTTCCCCTTTTACACCAGAGTATTTTCCTAAATGCCAGAGTATTTTCCTAAACAGTCAGCACTATTTAACAGCATGCAGGTGCTCAGATTTAGCTATTATCATGAAATACCTAGCCAAAAAGAATATCTTCCAAAAGATCGATTGTGTGTTACTCAGGCATAGAAATATTGTTTCACCATAATGTATGGAAGCCACATCTGCAAAGCTGTATTAATATAGTTTACCCATAGCAGGGGGGCAAAAATATTTAGTGAGTAGATAAATAAATGAATGAATCAAATATGAACTATCAGCCAAGACATGGAAATAACCTCATTACTTGGAATTGAGTGTTTTAATGTAATTCATTAAAATAGACACTGTCTGTATTTGTGATATATTGTGCTTAAAATTCATGGAGAGAATGAGCATTTTAATTACAAAATGCTAAAAATCATTAACAATTTAAAGATCATCAAGCAAGCAAGTCTGCTAAGCCCTGATAGACAAACCAGACAAGTGCAAGGGCACAGCTAAAGGGCAGGTGCAAGAGGAGGGAGGAAGGGGCAGGGCCAGTTGCCCCCTACTCATGGACCCAGAAGAATTTAACCCAACCTACCAAAATGTAAGAGGCCCAGGGATGCTGTGGGAGAAGGGGAAGGACCAGGGGTTGCATGGGGACTATGACCCCCTGGGGGATCTCAGCCTCTGCTGAGAGACCAGGGCCACATCCACCCCTCCCCCACTGCTACCCCCAGTCTAGACAACCTCCCACGTCCCACTGCCGAAGGCAGCCTGCCTTCTCCACCTTGATTCCTTCGTCTGCTTTCCCTCCACTTCCAGGAAGTCACCTCTCCTCAATTCCTATCAACTAAATCAAGCCCACCCTTTAGCACCCAGTCCAATGCCACGGTCCCCAAGAAGCAAAAACATCCCCATCACCCAGCCCAGCGCTGATTTCATACCCTCTGTGCCCCCCTGTTCTCTGTGTTCTCTGCTACTGTACTTACCTTACACGAAGGTAAGTCTTGTCGCTAAAGAATCTCGAAGGCCCAGCATTCAGGCTGCACTCACTTGATGAGCTGACTCCATGTTGGCTCCATTTCATCCACTCAGCAGCCCCAGGACGTACTGTGACTGACTGTCCTCATTTTATGGAACTGAGGCCAGAGAGTAAGTGACTTGTTCAAGGCCACATGACCAGTTTGAAATACAGATGAACCCTGGGGTGCCTACGGGGTCCATGTGATGGCCAATCCCAAGGTCTCCTGGAGTGAGGGGAGGGGGATGGACATGCTGGGGAGTTCATGGTGGTGCCCTCACGTCAGGGTTCCTGTTCAGGGTCTGGTGGTACAATGCAGTCATATCTCCTAGTTAGAGACCTGCAGATTACACTCCTTGTAAGAGCAGAATATGCAACGAAATAAGGAACCACAAGTATCTCTTATTACCTCACAAAGATTTATTAGTGAAGGCAAAGTGCTTATAACAGTTGTCAAATATAAAGAGGTTAGCTGCACCAAAAAAAATAAGTTTTCCCAACTGGCTTGACTTTTGTTTAAGACAACTAGTAAGTATTCAGCTATCATAAAAATACTTCTGAAAAAACAGACACACTCCATCTGTCCCTTCAAAGTAAAAGTAACATTTTAAAATGAGTATGAAAGAAAGAGTAATGTTATACAGAGAGCTTCTGAATACAGATATATGGAAATGTTTTCATTATTATATGACTTTGCTGGCCCAAACAAGATAATACGTCATCCACTAAACTCTCTTATCTGCACACTTAAAACAGAATTTTCTAAGCTGTTTAAAAGGTTTCCAAATGAATATTTTGAATGGATTTTGATTCCATATGTTTTAAATTGCATAACTGGTGGCTGTGATTTTTAAAATGAGTTTCATCGAAGACGTGAACTCAATTTCCAGAATTTATCGTAATATGAGATTTTTATGAATCTTGCCAAACTTATCCATTAACACCTTAATCATGACTGTTCCATCTTCACGTGATTAAATGATAAGGAGGTATTCTTCAACTACAAATGAAAATAGATGAACAAAGCTGCCTATATTGGGAATTGCATATAAATACGACAAGATCAGATTTTGAAAACATCATTGACAATTTGCAGAAGTTACAGCTTAAGAACAGAAAATTTAATACTATTTGCCACCGCAAAAAAAAACTAGTAGGTACATACAAGCTTTTTTTTCTTTTTCCTACAAGTATATTAATGGAAATTTTAAAATATGAATCTATAACTTTTTCCTTTTTATTGTAATTTTTTAATTTTCATTTTTTAACAAAGGTCCTGGTTGGGCTTCCCTGGTGGCACAGTGGTTGAGAGTCTGCCTGCTGATGCAGGGGACACGGGTTCGCGCCCTGGTCCAGGAAGATCCCACATGCCGTGGAGCGGCTGGGCCTGTGAGCCATGGCTGCTGAGCCTGCACGTCCGGAGCCTGTTCTCCGCAGCGGGAGAGGCCACAACAGTGAGAGGCCCGCATACCGCAAAAAAAAAAAAAAAAGGTCCTGGTATGATTATATAGACAAAATTCAATAAAGGAAAAATTTCACTGTCAAGAAAAAAAATGAATTTTAGTAAGCACAGCCATTTGAATCTACATATATTTGCAAAGTCTCACTCTCAGTTAAGATGATATTAAAACACATATCAAAGGAAACTGAACTTAAAATCTGGCCTTCAGATCACTGTATCACAATAAAGCAAACAAGATTTTTTAATAATGCATATTTGATTATATTACTTTTATTAAAAGTGCTTAATGTACTCTAAAGAGAACAGAAAGAAATGGTATAGAAAATTTCAGTACCATTAATAAACAGGAATAAGTTATTATTTAAATATTACATACTTTAGCTCATTTAAAAATTCTATTTCATATATTTTATCTATGTGTATTGTCAACGCCCTCCAGCCAAAGCCACCAGAAGTACACTTGTGAATTTCTGGTGAACAAGTTGCAGTTATTACTCATTGTGAGGAGAGAGACTGCGCACCATGGGAAACTTGGGGGGGGATGGTGGTCAGTAAGATGGTGTTAGATAGTGGTGATTGGTGATTTGGATGAGGATCTAAGGGAGGGGTTCTCTCTAGATTGGATGCTATCAGAGAGAGGGGGCAAGCCTATGAGGGGGTATCTCAGTACATCTTATCCCTGGGGACAGCTGACTAGAGCAAAGATGAAGCTGTAACTGGTGAAACAGGGATCACTCTTGTTGGCCAGCAGGGGCGTGTTAGGTGTTCTGTGGGTGGCACGGTGATCTTGTTTTCATCTGTGCTTAGACAAATTGATGAGGGGGCTTTGCTTGGTCTCACTTTATCACGGGCTCAGAGTAACCTTATCTGAGGTAGGTATTCTGTGAGATTGTCTACATCCAACAGATTACCGTGCCTGTCTGTGAATGCCCAGCCACTGCTGGATGTCAGGACTGCTCTTTCCACTTTCCTGGCATAGTATTACAAAACTACAGACACACCTCACAGATATGGTAGGATCGGTTCCAGACCACCGCAATAAAGTGCATATCGCCGTAAATTGAGTCACACGCATTTTTTGGTTTCCCAATGCATATAAAAGTTATGTTTACACTATACTGTAGTCAGTTAAGTGTGCAATAGCATTACATCTAAAAAAGCAATGTACATACCTTAATTAAAAAATACTTTGTTGCTAAAAAATGCTAACCATCATCTGACAATGCAGGGTTGCCACAAACCTCCAATATGTAAAAAAAAAAAAAGCAATACCTGTGAAACTCAATAAAACAAAGTGCTATAAAACAAGGTATGCCTGTACACTGTACAGTAGTATTGTAGTTCACATGTCAGCACCCCAAAAAGAACCTGTACCCCATTCGCAATCACTCCACATCCCTTCTCTCCCCAGCCCATGGCAACCACTCAAAATTTGCCAATTCTGGACATTTCATATAAGTGGCTGTGATAGTTAATTTTATGTGTCTGCTTGGGTAGGTCATGGTACCCAAATATTTGGTCAAATATTATTCTAAATGTTTCTGTAAAGGTATTTTTAGATGAGATTAACATTTAAATCAGTAGACTTTGAATAAAACGGATCGCTCTCCATAATGTGGGTGCGACTCATCCAATCAGTTGAAGCCCTTAATGGAAAAAGACCAACCTCCTCAAGCAAGAAGGAATTCTCCCAGCAGATTGCCTTTGCACTCAAAGTGCAACTCTCTCCCGGCTCACCAGCCTACCTGGACAATTTTGGACTAGTCAAGACGCTACAATCATGTGCACTAAATCCATGAAATAAATAAACTTATATGTATACAGTTGACCCTTGAACAATATAAGGGTTAAGGGTGCTAACCCTTTACACAGTCCAAAATCCAAATATAATAAATATAACCTATAGTCGGCCCTTTGTATATACTCATTTCTTCCATGTCCTCCACTCTGCATCTGTGGATTCAGCCAAACTTGGACACAGAGCCATACAGGACTGTGGTATTTACTATTGAAAAACATGCACAAATAAGTGGACCTGCACAGTTCAAACCTTTGTTATTCAAGGGTCAGCTGTGTACAGACACACACACACACACACACACACACACACACACACACTCACACTCACATCCCATTGGTTCTGTCCCTCTGGAGAACCCTAACACAATGGTATTATAGAATATGTGAGATTTTCTGACTGACTCCTTTCACTCACCATATTTATATGACTTCTCATTTAATCCTCAAACCCTACCATGTGAGAAGCATCTACATCAGCGGTAAAGTGGAGTGGATCCTTCTAGCCAGAATGATTACGGCAGGAATAATGGGCATACGATTCTGGCTTCATGGTGACCATCTTAACACTCAGAATGCACCATTCTGATGTTTGAGAAGCCCTCCTGCGAACTCAGTGGAGAGGGCCCCTCTTGCAGGAAGCCTTCCTGGATCTGTCCTCCATTCCAGGCCAGCATCTCTCCATCACATCCCTCTGCTCTGCTTGTCAGACTATAATAGTCTGTGAACTCAAATGGCTTCTTGCTAAGACTGAAAACCTTGAATGCTAAGGGCTATGTCTATCCACCACCAAACTCCCATCCCCCATCTCATCCTAGTTCCCAGAACGTTCCATACAGAAGCCTCACCCTAGAGCCCGCCTCTCCTCTGTCCCCGAAGGAAGGTTCTGCTCCTAGTCCCTCAGCCCCGCCAGAAACTCTGGCCTGGTTGAACCCATGGACTACAACCCAATGGGCCTCGTCTGCAACCAGCAGCCAGGCCTGGCACCGACCCTCAGCATCTTATTTTCTGTCAAATAAAATGAGTTTTAAGTACACAGGCTTCTGTTGTGTCCAGCTTCTAACTGACAGGCCCGCCCGCCAGGAGCTGCTGCCTCCTGGCTTCCCTCAGCATGAAGTGGGGCAAGCCCTTCCAGAACTTTCCCTCCAGCGGCTTGCTTGCCTTTTGGCTACATGCTTCTCTTTCTGCTCTGTGACAGGGACCACCTTCCCCACCCCCAAAGCTTCCCCACCCACACACACCCAGAGACTAGCCTTAGCTCTGAGTGTTTTTTAATAAAACTTTCTGAATTCCTGTAGGGTAAATTAGCAACTCCCTTTTGAACCAAAATCCATTATCTACCATGAACATGGTCCCAGCAGCCCATAAATAATGGAAATTTGTCAGTATTACCCCCAGAGTGACCCAATCTTCCTTCACTTTTGGACATTATTATCCAAGGGCGAGGGACCCTTTCAGTAGCAGAGAATGAGGCAAAAGTCAGCATTCTTTTATCTAGGGCCTGACTTTGAGCTCGTCCCTTGGGCAGTTTGCAAGAAGTTTCCTGGTACCTCAACAGAGCACTGGCCCATCTGTTCAGTCTTCAACAGCTCTGTGGAGAGCAGTCCACGGTACAAGCCAGAGCCCAGCTGCAGAAGACAGTGGAACACAATCCCCTGAAGCCCCCAGCCCACCAGGGAGCAGGCTGCAGCCATGACAGCTGAGCATTGTCATGCTGGCTGGAAAGACACAGATTCTTCCCAAATCAGAGAAGTGACTCATAATCTGAAGAATCCATACTGCTGTGTTGAATTGCATCCTCCAAGAGAGATACATTCAAGTCCTAACCCCTGTACCTGTGAATGAGACCTTATATGAAAATAGGGTCCAGGACTTCCCTGACGGTGCAGTGGGTTATAATCCGGGTTTGAGCCCTGGTCCAGAAGATCCCACATACTGCGGAGCAACTAAGCCCGTGCGCCACAACTACTAAGCCTGCGCTCTAGAGCCCGCGAGCCACAACTACCTAGCCCACGTGCCACAACTACTGAAGCCCATGCACCTAGAGCCCATGCTCTGCAACGAGAGAAACCACCGCAATGAGAAGCCCGCGCACCTCAACGAAGAGTAGGCCTGCTTGCAGCAACTAGAGAAAGCCCGCATGAAAGACCCAACGCAGCAAAAAAATTAATTAATTAATTAAATCTTAAAAAAAAAATTAGCCAAATTTTCCATTAAAAAGAAAGAAAGAAAGAAAGAAAATAGGGTCCTTGCAGGTGATCAAGTTAAGATAAGGTCATTAGGGTGGGCCCTAGTCCAACATGACCGGGTCCTTATCTAAAGTGGAAATTTGACCACAGACATGTCACAGGCAGAGAGAAGACGATGTGAAGAAGGCCAGGTGATGGCAGAGGCAGAGATTGAAGTGATGGAGCTACAAGCCAGGGACACCAAAGACTGTTGGTCCCGCCAGCAGCTGGAAGAGGCCAGGAAGTGTTCTCCCCAGTGTCAGAGGGAGACGGCCCGGCTAACACCCTGATTCCTGACTTCCAGCCTCCAGAACTGTGAGACAGTAACTACCTGTGTTTTCACTGCCCAGTATGCGGTGCTTTGTCACAACAACACGGAGAAACCAACACACTTACCTCAAAGCAGAAGCGTTGTATCTATTCGTTATTGGGTTAGCCATTGCTAGGTACTTTCTACACATCAAGAAAACTTTTCTAAACACCAAGTCATATGCAGGAGATAGATAATGAACAAAGAAATATATAAGAAAATGTTAACGCTACACAGAGAATTAGTAGGGAAAGTGTCCAGTGGCTGCACTGGGTGGTCAGAGACTGGTCCCTGAGGAAGGGAGGCTGAGAGGTGAACAGCTAAGCAAAGCCCTGAAGTGGAAATGGCAGTGGCATTTCTGAGGAGCAGAGGGGACAAGTCAGGGTCAGAGAGATGGGGCAGAACTGGAACCAGAGTGTCTTGATTCTAAAAGTCTTGTGTGCAGGGACATCTCCAAACACTACCTGTATCAGTTCCCTGTGGCTTCAGTAAAAAAGACCACATACTAGGTACCCAAATAACAGGGAAATTTATTTCCGCAGTTCAAGAGGCCAGATGTCCAAAATCTAGGTGTTTAAGCAGGGTTTGTTCCTTTTAGAGACTCTGAAGGAGGGTCTGTTCCTTGCTTCTTCTGCCTTCTGGTGGTGGTTTGTGCTCTTTGACGCCCCTCACCTTGCAGATGCAGGACTCCAATCTCTGTCTCCATCTTCATCTGTGTCCAGATTTCCTTCTTACAAGAACACCAGTCATCAGGGCTTCCCTGGTGGCGCAGTGGTTGAGAGTCCACCTGCCGATGCAGGGGACACGGGTTTGTGCCCCAGTCCGGGAAGATCCCACATACCGTGGAGCAGCTGGGCCCGTGAGCCATGGCCACTGAGCCTGCGCGTCTGGAGCCTGTGCTCTGCAACGGGAGAGGCCACAACAGTGAGAGGCCCGCATACCGCAAAAAAAAAAAAGAACACCAGTCATCAGATTAAGGCCTCCCCCCATCCCAGTATGACCTCAACTTAACTCAATTACATCTGCAAAGACCCTGTTTCCAAACAAGTTCCCTAGTACCTGGGGTTAGGACTTGAACTTGTCTCTGGGAGCACTTGTCTCTGGGAGTCTCTGGGACAACCCAACCCATACCAGTACCAAAGGCTTACTGTCTCTGGCAGGGGATGGGAACAGCTGGACGCCCTGACACATGGCTAAGGGTAGCCCAGTTTTGGCCCAGACACAGTGCCAACATGGCCCAGATGGCCTACAGATATAAAGATACTTCATGTGCAGGGAGAAGAGTGAAACTAGACACACAGCAGCTGGCGATGAAGACCCGGCAAGAGGAAGGATGCTCAAGTGGGTGCCAGGAGGAAGATGGCTGATAATTTATCCCCCACCCAGCGCCCCCCAACACACACACACATGCACACACATCCATGGTGCCTCAGTACAATGCACGTCCCCTGGAACTGACACACAGCCCCAGAGAAAGGGGAGGAAGACCCCAAACCTACTGAAATCACACACCTGGCACCTGGCAGAGGGGGGACCTGGAACAGACACTAGAGGTGGCCCCGCTCTGCACACCTGGCTTTGGGGGAGGTTTTGGTCCATGTCATAGGAAATCTTCTGCAGCCACCAGGCCCAGGCCACAGCCTTCTGGGAGTAAGGCTTGCCCAGGCTGTCCAGTGCTGGGGTGGACACTCCTGTGTGGTGGTCCGCCTTAGGGACCAGAGGGCCAAGCAGACAAGCCTGGTCCAGTGATACAGCCCAGTATAACAGCCCCATCCCAGATTGCACCAGGTCCCAGATCCCCAAGGCATGACAGAGGAGGGGCCTGAGGGGGGAGCACAGAGCTCTGCTATTAAAACCTGTGGGGGACACAGAGGCAGAAGCACCATGGCCCTGCTCCCTGTGACCAAGGGGATGCAGGGGAGAGAGGCTTTCTCCCAACCTGGGACCTCAGGAGCACGGAGCCTTGTGGGAACCCCAAGAGCTCTGGCATTTGCATGGCAGTGAGGCCCCCGGGGGTGGCAGTGCCTAAGGGGTGGTGATGCTGCAGCAGCATCAGCCCTGATGACCCTCCACATGGTCAGTGCATGAAGTCGGCAGCTCCAGGGGCTCCAGCAGGACAGGGGGAGCGGGCCACAGGGAAGATGATGGGATCACTTCATGAGGACCAATAAGACCAGCCCTGGGGACTCCCAGCACCAGAGGGACCCTCAGAGCCCTCCGGCACAGCAGGAGGGGACATGGTCAGAAAGCAGCAGTCTTCACTGTGAAGACATAGCCTGGGGAAGCTCTTGTTCTCAAAGCATAGGGTGGCCCATGGGAGTTTGTCTGTTTTTAGGATGGTGAAGTAGCCAATTTCCAAACTCCTACCTACCTGTTCTGTGATTCCCAACAGTATCATGACAAATTAAACAGTACTCAGCCACTTGGCTGTCATTCTGTGCTGACGAGGATGCCAACAAGGTCTGTGGTTAGAAACTGAGTGTATGTGTCCCCCCAGGATTCATATGTTGAAGCCCTAACTCCCAGTGTGGCTGTATTTGAATATAGGCTCTCTGAGCAAGTAATTAAGGTTAAATGAGGTCATAAGGGTGGGGTCCTGACCCAAAAGGATTCATGTCCTTATAAGAGAAAACCCCAGAGAGCTCATTCTCTCTCTCCCTCCCCACGCACACACTGAGAATAGCCATGTGAGGACACAGCAGGAAGGTGGCCATCTACAAGCCGGGAAGAGAGCCCCAAATGAACTTTTTGGCCAACCCAATAGTACAACTCTCCTTTCATTTAGGCTATCTTTTATATTCTACTATGAAATTTTATAGATTTCTTCATTTAGGCTTTAACACTTCTTTGTTAGGTTTTGCATCAGTTAAAGATGTGTTCACTTGTGAGCTACAGAAAATCTACACAGCAGTGACTGTAACAAGTAAGGTTCTCCCTCCCTTCCTCCCTCTTCCTCCCTCTCTCCCCTCTGCTTGCCTCCCCTTCCTTCTTTTCCCCTCTCTCCAAGAAGCCCAAGGTAAGGCAGTCCAGGGCCAGAGATCATCTGGGAACAGAGCATCTTCTAGTCGTTTCTTCCACCATCCCCAGCAGGAAGCTTTCACGCTGTGATCACAAGAAGACTGCTATACCTCCTGGCATCTTGTCTGTATCCTAGGCAGGAAGAAGGCGGCATTCTCTTCTTATCTGGTGAGGAATGCCCTCCCATGGAATTCTGCCTATGTTTCCTGAAGCATGTGACCTTCATCACATGGCCAATCGTAGCTGCAAAGGATGCTGGGAGATCATGTATTTTTAGGTGAGTATATTGCCAACACAAACAAAATTTCAGGGTCTTTTAGTAAAGAAGAAAAGAGAGTGGCTATGCTCCTGGCATGGTGGCCACAGGTCTGCTCTCAGGTACCTAACAGATTTTGTTGCTATTATGAAGGGGATTGTTTTTTTTTCTATTGCAATCTCTAATTAGTTATTGGTAGCTAAAGAAAAATTAAAGATCTTTCTATGTTCAACTTACATTCAGCACTCCTGTTAAACTAATTTATTGGTTCTAGTCATTCATCAGGTGATTCCTTTGGTTTTTCAAACTGAACATCTAAAACACCTGAACATAATCACAGTTTTATTTCTTCCTTTAAATTTTGTATTTCTTTCCTTGAAATGTGGCTAAGATGTATAATATAGGAGCAGTGACTAGACTTCAATTTTGTTACATCATTAAGTAAGTCAGCCCCTATGTTTTTCTGGTATATGTTCTTTATTAGTTCAAGGAGCTTCCTTCTATTCCATTTTCTCTATGTTTATGTGGTGAATGAACATCTATTTTGGGTTGGGGGAGGGAGGTTAGCATCTATTATGAAAACCATGGAGGTTTGGGTTTTTTTTTTATTTCATTTAATTTCAGGCAGTTAACCACACCGAAAAATATTCTTTGTTGAAGCAACCCTAACTGGCTCAAGATGTACTACCCTATTAATAAACTAAAATACAATTTGCTAATATTTTTTTTTGGTTTTTGCATGCACATTCATAATGAGCCTTTGGAGTTTTTTTATTCTTTCCTTGTGTGGTTTTGATAATGTGTTTTCTACTAACTTCATAAAATGGGTTGGTTAGCATTCCATCTTTTTCTACACTCTAGAATAGTTTCCCCAAATCTAAGTTGTCTTCTTGACCATTTGGTAGAACTCATCTATTAAACTCTATGGCGTTGGTGGCGCTTGCTTATTGATCTTTGTCTATCATTTCCATTGATCTTATGATTGTTTCTCTACTTGTTCTTGGGTCTATCTTGATTATTTGTATCTTAGGAACGTTTCAATATCAGCTACTTTCTTAATATATTAGTATAAAGATATTTAATTCTTTAAAAATTTTTTAATGTCAAATATAGCTACAGCTATGGATCCTTTTATGTTTCCTCATGATATTTATTTATGCTTCCTTTTTTTTTATTGATTATATTGGGTTGGCCCAAAAGTTCATTTGGGGTTTCCTGAATGAACTTTTTGGCCAACCCAATACCTGCACAAAGCTTGCCAATTTTATTTGTCACTTTAAAGAACTTGCTTTTGGTTTTGTTGATTAACTCTACTGGACTTTCTGGCTTTCTATTTCATTATTTTCTGCTCTAATCTTTATTATTTCCTTCCTTCCACTTTCTTCAGGTTTGTTTAGTTGTCCTTTTTTTTAAGTTTTTTTTTTTACAGCTAAGAAAACTTAGCTCATTTCTTTCTTGTTTTCTAATAAACACATTTCTGGCTCTAAATTCTCCTTTGAGTAATACTGTGGCTTCATCTCACAACTTTATATGCACAACTTTTAGAGTCA
Source organism: Delphinus delphis (assembly GCF_949987515.2). Taxonomy (NCBI): domain Eukaryota; kingdom Metazoa; phylum Chordata; class Mammalia; order Artiodactyla; family Delphinidae; genus Delphinus; species Delphinus delphis. Next base: position 164,503,491 of record NC_082685.1, on the reverse strand, counting down.
TTTGGTTTTAAGTAGTATAACTTCCATTTTGATTTTCTTGTTAAAACATGAATTTTTTAGAAGGTATTTTTTTAATCTCCCAATGCATGCAGGGGATATTCTGTCTATCTTTTTGCTGGTGGTTGCTGTTTTCATTGCACCGCCTCCAAAGAATAAGGACTCGTGACTTCAATCTTGGGAAATTGCACATTTTCTTTGTAGCCTAGGACATGGTTAATATTAATAACTTTTCCTATATATTTTTTAAATGAGCACACTCAGTTGGGTGCAGAGTTAATTTTTTCAAATCCTTGATAGTCTTATTAATTATTCTTTTACTTGATCGATCCATTTTTGAGAATTGTTATTTGTTTCCTGTGGCTGCCATAACAAATTGCTACAAACTTAGTGGCCTAAAAACAACAAATTTATTTTCTCACAGTTCTGGAGACCAGAAGTCTGAAATCAAGGTGTCAGCAGGGCCGTGCTCCCTCCTGAGACCCTACGAGATAATCCATTGTCTGCCTCTTCTAGCTTCTGGGGGCTGCCCACACTCCTTGACTGGAGGCCACCTCACTCCAATCTCTCCCTCCATCTTCATAAGTCTCCTCCTCTGTGTGTGTCTAATCGCCCTCTGCTTCTCTCTTATAAGAACACCTGTGATGGCGTTTAGAGCCCACCTGGTAATCCAGGATGATCTCATCTCAAAATTCTTAAGTAATTACATTTGCAAAGACTCTTTACAAGCCAAGGTAGTATTTAGAGGTCCTAGGGATTAGTATGTAAACATATCTTAGGGCCACAATTCAGCCCAGTGCAACAGGGCTGTGTTAAAATCTCTTCAATTCTAAGTTGGTCAATTTCTCCTTACAATTCAAAGAAATTTAGCTGTAAATATTTCAAAGATGTGGTCTTAGGTATAAACAATGTCAAAACTATTGTATCTCCTTGATGCATTTTCACTTCTATTAATATGAAATATCTGTCTCTGTCCTTCTTAAACTTCTCATTTCAAGTTCTAATTTATCTGTATGAATATTGCTACATTTTCTTTTTAGTTAATTCTAAAACTTTCAGAGTCATTTTGTTTCAGCCTGATTTTTATTTCATCTTTATATCATCACAGCTGATAAATGTGGGCTTATCTCTGCCATTACAACATATGTTTTCCCTTCACCCTGCTTTCTCTAGGCTCCTTTTGACCCTATGCTCCCAAATCTGACTTCTCTTTACCCCTCTGCACACCTGAAACCTTAGCCTCAGCTGTTTTCAAGTTCAATTACAACTTCTGGGGTAAGTTTAGGTTCTATGAAGAATGCCATAACTGCCCCCAAAGTGCACAGGTCACACTTCTTTCAAGCACAAGTTCTGAGAACTGTGTGAGTGACCAGTTACTTTTCCACTTTGCCAGAACTCCACCAATATTTCCACGCTCCCAGCAAAGAAACCTCTGGCTCGATATTTCAAGTGCACTCGCTATTTTAAAATGCATCCGGTCACACTGTTCTTTAGTTGAGAAATAATGGGTTTCAAAGCATCCTGTAGACACAGCCAAAGCACACACTTTGAGAGTTACTTAGGAGAGGGGCTCCGTTTTAAGGGCAGCTAATGAAAGGTGAACAAACCCCGTCATTTGTCATTCACTGACTTTTTTTTTTAACCAAGCTCCGGCAGAGTTGATTCTGAAAAGGACAGAGTTACATAAGGGCACCAGTGTGCCAGGGAGAGCAGGACCACGGGGGCAGAGTGAGTGCACCTCTTCACCACCCAGAGCAAACATTCTTGGCTCAATTGAGCTGCAGCTGCTGAGCTAGTAAAATCCCAGAAAAGAAGGAACACAGTGAATCAAGAGACAGAAGTGAAAGAAGAAAGCGCAGCCAAGAGAACCTCCAGATAAGGCAGAGGCATTAGAGAGAACAGGAATTTATAACCCAGAGAATACACTTAGCTGAGGCTTCTCACGTTTCTACTATCTGTGTTAGAATCCTCTGGGTTCAAGTAAAAGAATGCTCTGTCCCAGTCATCATTCATGTTTCTTTTAAAGACACAAATTCCAGCATAGGCAATTTCGATGGGAAGTGAACTATTTATTTACTGGAGTCTTACTTATGACTGTTGTATTCAGGCGAGAGAAAAGATCTGGCTCACACAGAAAGCGGGACTGGCTTCCTCTCTCCTACGACTCCAGAGGGGGCTTCCGTCTGACCCAGAACGAGAGCCAGTTATAAAATCTCGGCAAGGCCAAGGGCAGCACCTCTCAGCAAGGGAAGCCATAAACCAGATGGAAAGACATCCTCGCCCCGTACTTTCCCAGAACGTATCCTCAGGTCTGGGGTTTAAATCACTCTATGAACCAGTTTCCACGTCTGTAAACAGGTGACCGGGCATCCACAAATTCAGAACTGCCAGGAGGAAAAAATTGGTAAGGTGATTAGACACACTGGCCACAGGAAGTGCTGGGTAGGAACCTAACAGCCCGCACACAGAGGCCAGGTGTCTCTGCCAGGGATGAGAAGGGCCCCGGGGAGAGGACGGGGCCTGGGAGAACTCTGGTCCCCACCTGTCACCCCAGCTCCCTGAGCGGCCTGGGCAGGACCTTTCTCGGGATCAGTATCTCCGGCTGTGAGAGCTGTGAGACCAAGGGGCAGCCCACCTGTGTCATCAGACCACAGGGAGCAGAGCAAGTGCTTCTTGCCATGGACTGTCCATCTCACCCCGGAAACTGTCAGCAAGGGACAGAAGGGGAGCCAGGTAAGGGCTTCTAGCCGCCTCCACCTTCAAGGAGCTGGGAGCTAAAGCCGCTGCTCCCTCCAGGGCACTAGGTCCTTCCCACATGTTCTCCAAACCTCTGTGGGAGGTGAGGCTGTCTCTGGGGTCTCCTATTCCTTCTACATGTCCACACCCTTCTCCTCCCCTAACCCCAGCCAGGCACTCAGGCCCCAGGTGTGGTCACCTGCTGCCCCGAGTAGCCCTCTGGCTCTGCCTATCCAGGGAAGCCATGCCCTTCCATGCCCAGGAACTTATCATCTACCTCCTTCCACCGGGACTCACGTCCAGGGACCCTGGAAGGAACACGTGTCATTGGAACCAACTAAGCATTCATCCCCTTTCTAGCAGAACTCAGGTCTGCTTCCGAGGAAGGGCTTCTCCCACCCCCAGCCTCACCATGTGCGGTACTGGTGGGACAGTAAACACACGTGCTGGCAGGTCCCTGGCACCTCCTCCAGGAGGGCACTCCCCCAGGGCCCTGGGGACCCTGGGGAGGGCAAGGGGCCTCGTTCTGGCCAGCCATGCAGGAGCTAAGAGGCCCTTCTCTTTCCTTTTGCCCTCCCGTCCCCCGTCTGGATGCAAATGCAGCCGAGCCCTTGGACCCCACAAAGGGAGGAGCCTGGGCTCCTGAATCGCCACATGGACCTTGCTCAGCAGCCAGGACACCCTCACTGGACTTTTACAAGAAAGCAGCTTCCACGGGGCTCAGTCACTGAAATGTGAGGTCTTGTTACACGAGCTAAAGCCTCCCTGAGGACCGAGGTAAATGGCAAAGACACTGAAACATCGCGCATGGAAGGGTGGAGGGTTCCAAAAGACAAGACTTGTCTGACTTCATGTTCTGTTTCGCTCTGAGTGTCCACACTGATCCGTCTCCCAGCCCCCAACCTGAAACCCAGTCCCAGTTTTATTTGAAGTCACAAACCCCCTACGACTGTGTCCTGCAGTCCTGGACTGCAGTCTCCAGGACTCAATCCTCGCCCTCGGGCTTCCCTTCCTGCTGGCCCTCATCCCGCCTCTTCCCAGGCTTCAGGCTTCGTGATACCTGCACTGACTTTTTCTCAAAAGGCCCTGGGGGGGCGGGGACCTTGGGGAAGTTTGGGGAGGAACTCTATGGAGACGCGCCCAGACAGCTGGGTGGGCTGATTCACTGCAGAGAATCATCAAGGGCGGAAGCATCACCCATCACCCCCAGAGCCAGCAGGACTGGTTGGCTGTCTTCTTCCCTCCAGGTTTCATGACGCTTAAAAGTCTAGCATTGCTCAGGTCCGTTTCTTTGCAAACATCGCTTTGCGGGTGCTTTCCCCCGCGAACTCTGAGTGTCAGTGCTACCCTTCAGCTCAGCTAAGCCTCTCTCCCGGGTCCTCCAGGTGAGCGGGCGGCACCGCCTTCCTGCCCCCCGGCCGTGTGGGAAGGCTACTCCCTGCCCTCCTGCACTCCCTCTCCAGCTGGCCCTGCGTCCCGTCTCTTCTCTGAGGGACTCCTCCTGCCCCATGTCCATGCAGACCAAGAGGACGGATGTGTGGAGCTTCCAGAAACCTCCCTCCTCTCAATGGCAGACAGCACGTCCTCCACGCTCACAGGACCTGATACCCTAACACAGGCGGCGGGCACGGCACTGGAAGGGAGATCAGTGTGTCCAGTGGCCCTTCAGTCCACGTTCACTGAGCGCCTGCTGTGAGCCCAGTAGAGAGCAGGAACCCAGCCTCAAGGATGGGGAAGCAGGCTCCACCCTGCCCTGGGGGAGCCACCGTCACCAAGGTGGCAGTCATGGCATGAGGCAGCCGGGGTTTTCCAGAGCCTCACATGGGGTGGGAAAGGGCTGGAAGGGGTCAACGGTAGTGGGGAGGGAACCCAAGACTCCCACATACAAAGCCAGTCCCTCCTCGAGTCCAGGGTGCCCTGGGCTGGCCAGCTGTCAGCCTTCTGCCCTGCTTTGCAAGGTGGATTCAGTCCAGCAATACACCACTTGATGTGACGCAACGCTTGGCTTGGCCAGGGTCCGTGGATGAGGCCTCTAGGTCCTTTCCAAACTCAGCCACCTCAGGTCCCCAAGCTGGAGACCCTTCCACTCCTGGGCCACCCAAAAGGCTGGGTCTCCCCAGGCCCCTCACTTTCTGGGGCTCCCTATGGTAAGCAGCGCCTTCTTACGTAGGAGGGTGTCTTGCCCAGACCAAAGTCTCTCAAACCCTCTGTGGGCAAAGGCCACGTTTTTATTTCGATTCTGCCGCCCAGGGACACTTGTGTGAAATTAACAGTAAGAAGTTCCTAGAAAAGTGGAAGGAAGAGAAGGACATACAAAATATACACCTAAATTTTTCATAATTAGCCTCCATAGACATAAAATTACTCTATGAAATTGCCATGGAATTTTGTAAACACCCTCCATCTATCCTTCTCTCACTGCAGAGGGTAACACGTAGTTGTGTCTGGCACGACCCACAGAGCACCCTGGAGCGATGCTGCCCCAGACCAGGCGTGAGCACACGACCCCCCAGGCCGGCCAAAACATCTCATCATCTACGTGCTCTCTGTGACTGCCCTCATGCTCGGGAAGCAGAGCTGAGTAACTGAGATGAGCACTGCCTATCTGGCCTTTTACAGAGAAATGTTTGCCGACCCCGCCCTAGGCCATTTCAGGGGACGCCGTCCATCCATCCATCTCAACACCGCTGGTCTGCTCGAATCTATGACTACTCACCTTCTCTTTTCTTATTTTCCATGAGAAAATTACATCGGTAATAACGATGAGATGATATTCACTGAGGATATTAGTCTCCTAGGGCTGCTCTAACTAATTACCACAAACTGGGTGGCTTAAAAGCACAGGAGTGGATTCTCTCACAGTCCTGAAAGCTGGAAGTCTGAAATCAAGGTGCCTCCAGGGCCAGGCTCCCTCCAGAGGCCCTAGGAGAGGATCCTTCCTTGTCTCTTCCAGCCTCCGCCAGCCTCTCGGGGCTGCCGGCGTTCCTTGGCTTCTGGCTACGTCACTCCAGCCTCTGTCTCCTCTCTGTCTCCTCACGGCTTTCTTCCCTATGCATCTACCTTTTCCTGTTCTGCCTTTTTCAGGGGCATCTGTCACTGGACTTAGGGCATATCCGGATGATCTTGTCTCAAGATCTGCAACTTAATGACATCTGTCATGACCCTTTTTCCAAATAACCCTGGGGTTCAGTCACAGTCACCGGTCCCTGGAGTTACAACCTGGATTATCTTTACCTTTCGGGGAGGCCACCATTCAGCCCACGACACCCAGTGTTTATGCCAGGCGGTTCTCAATTGAATATCATCCTCCCAACAGGTTTATGACCTAGGGACTGTTGTCCCATTTAATAAATGAGTAAATCACATCCCCAAGGGAGCACAGAAGGGGCAGACCCAGGATTCAGGTCCAAGCAGCCTGGTCCGGAGCCCACACCTGTAACCACTGAGAACACCCCAGCCCCGGGCATCACGGGGGCCACTCACTGAAGGGCTTTGTTCCCCGCACTGTGTGTGTGTCGTGCCCTTTATTTCTCACAACAACCGTGGAGGGGGTGGACTGCAGGCCAAGCCCTGCAGCTGGGCCTCCCCCAGGCCTTGGAGTCTCGGGCATCTGCCCCAGATGGGAAGTGGGGCGGGAGCGGCACCCACCTCTCAACTGCGTGGCCCGGAGCGGCACTTCCTGTTCACAGCCCGCAGGTCAGCACCAGACACACCCAAGGGGCCTGGACCACCTCCCCACAGGTACTGAAACTACTTACAAAACGTTCAAAATGCTCAGGGTTTCGGCACACAGTTAGCATTGAGTCATTTTCAATGAGTAAATGAATGTATGAATGAATGAACAAATGAATGAAGTTAACCAGGGGAAAACGAAGGTGCCTGCACAGCTTGGTCAGCTGAGGGAGTGGACAGGTGTAGCCCAAGGCACTGCTAGTCCATATTGGTGATTTCCTGCAAATTCTTAAAAGGCACCCCCTTCTTCAAGACTTCCATTTATCAAAAAATCATCATAATAGACCAATCTTTGTTAGAACAAGACAGTTTACTGCCATCTACTGTAGTAAAATATACAAAGCTGCACCCTCTGTGATGTCAGTGGTGCCCCCTGGATACGGGCACCACTGTGCAATGCACAACCTGCACAACTGTACAGAGCAGCTCTGAGTGTTGATGGTGAGACCAGATGAGCAGCAGTGGCCAGGCCAGTCAGCAAAGTGGAGTCCAAAGGTGTGAGGGGATCTCAGGAAGGACCTAATGCTGCTGGTATTCGCCCCCCATATTTTAACTGCTGGTGGAGAAAAGAAATGGGGAGTGAAGCACAGGCTTCTTGCACCCCCAAAGGGCAAACATGTCTAATTTCCAGACCCCGTGGTCCGGAAATGGGTCAACCAGATGCCCCAAGGAGCAATCAGACGCATGCCTGTGGGGCTGTCTTGAGCCCTGGCTGGGCTCTGGTTTTGGAAGGGCAGCCTGGCCAGTGGATGACTCCAACCGATGGCAGTGTCATATTGGTTTCAAAGGTCTGTGTGACACCAGGCTGCCAGAATGGTGCTGACATGCTGATTTTGGAGATTCTCACTCATGTCAGACACAGGACAATTTCAGGGTTCTGAGCTCCTGAAAAGCCACTGCTGACCCGTGGACCTGAGCCAAGTGTGCAGGTCTGTGGATTGGCTCTTGCGCATCTGTGTTCCACCCACAGTGCTGCCTCTGGTCCCCAGCACCCAGGGACAGCTGGGGTGTTAGCAGGTGTCCTTTACCCTGGCAGGCGGGGTGGGGGGGTTCGCCCCAACTCTTCTGCAGTCTCCACGCCACATGGCAGGCGGTCCTAAGGCGGCTGCTCCCATCTCCTCTTAAGACTTCCCCGACCATTGCCTCACAACACCGTGGGGCTTTGGAGACATCCTCTTCCAGCTCCAATCAACATGGTGACATCACACTCTTCCAGGCCAGCCTTTTTTATTTGATGTTTTTTTCCTGTTAAACAGGGTGTGTTGTTTTAGCAGTTTTAGGTTCACAGAAAAATTGAGCTAAAAGTACAGAGCATTCCCACATACTCCCTGCCCCACACACACAGCCTCCCTCACCATCAACATCCTTTCGAAAATTTTTATGTCTATTATTATACTTTTTCACAAAGGAAAAATAAAATCAACATCAAGGCACACTTCACAAATGGGTGCAGAAAATTATGAGAACCACTGAGCACTTATAAGAGTTCACGTGCACACACACACACAATGGCCGGGACATACAGAATGCTATTTTTACAAAGTCTTCAGCTCTTGGATAATTCAGGATTTGTCAGGCTTCCTGGTTATCTGAGAATACCTCGTGCATTGTCTCTGGGATAACTCAAGAGACTGTCTGCAAACCTTCAGGTTGACATTTTTACAGAAATAACAGTAAATCTAGTGGGACTCCTTTATGGTTGTACTTCCCTAGGTACAGGATGAGGGAGGAATACTCCCTGAACCAATGGACCACTCTTCTCACCCCGTCCTACCCCTGGGTTGTGGAGTGTAAAGCTGTGATCAACACTGAGAGAGAGCACATCCTAAGAACGCAGTGACGAGCATCTAAAGAGTTAAAAGATGCAGTTGGAAGATGTGCTGTTCTACCTTTATGCTATAAAATTAGTATATTTAACATGGCCACAAAGAAGTTATCATCCAAGTGTTACTGCATTCTCTGGGGCAGGGTTTCATTTGTAATCATCACTGACAAAGCCCAGTAACACCCTAGAGATTGTCCCTGGAAGCTAGTGTTCCTGGACAGCTCGAGGGACGAGGTACATCGTGAATAATATAGTGTAACCAGCCCTCAGTAAGTGGTCCGGGGAGCTGCACAGGCAAGATGAGCTGTACTGTTTCAACACAAGCAGGTTCCAAAGAGCCATTTGTTGTGAGTGACCACAAGGTGAAGGATGTGGAATAATCAGGGACTGATGCCTTTGGCCATAAACACAACGAAGAGATGGTGCCTAGACTTGAACAGGAAGAGAGGGTGCCTGAAGAGGAGGAAGCACCTTCACACGCACTGGTTGGAGAATAAGTAAGTACGTAAGTATCTCTTCTCTACCGTGATTCCAAATCTTCGCTGATAAATCAATACACCTCAAAGGGCCCAAGCATTTTTAACATGTTTCAGTCAAATTGTTAATATGGCCAGAGGCCCCACGAAAGAATATTTGCCCAGGATCCCACACAACCTATGGGAGGCCCTGGTAAACACCACAGTAAACACTTCTTGATGGGCCTAAGGAAAAGGAACTAATGGGCTCACAGGTGAGAGCTGGGAGAAGCCAAGAGTACATCAGAGGAAAATGGAGAATGTGATAATAGGATGGAGATTTTTAACAATAATAATAATAAAGGATTGATAGTATGGTTTGCATTTAAGAACAGTTATGTTGTCCCTGCGTCTTATACTTTGGACAGAAGAGAAGAAAACCAGCTCTACACCTTGCCAGAAAATAAATGCATTGAGAGTTAGAAAGTATCCACGCAACCCGGGACATCTTCTTCTCCAATAATATATCACTAACCTGGCCAACAGAACCAATAGAGACATTAATATAGGTTTAAACAAGTATATCTCCTAGGCAGATCCTTAAGTTCCTTTAATGTTACATTAGGATATAAAATCGCTCATTTTAATGGGTTAGTAAATGCATAGTCCTTCAGAAGCCCCACTGACAAAACACCACATAGGCAGAGGGAAATATACTGTTATTTCTGCTCTGGCTGTATTTCCATTTCCTAATAGCAATAATGAACTTGAAGCATTGCATTTGCATACAGATAGGCCTAGATTCCTGTTTCGCTGCGGCTGTACAGTTAAGCACATCATTAATGTGCACTTCCCAGCCTCAAAACACAATTTAAAGGCCATTTTATGAAGAGCCAAATTACAGCAATGTACTTAAAGCATTAGGGCTGAGGCTTTTCCCAAAATTGTTGCCAACAGGGCAAGGTTCTATGGCACATAAAAGTCAATCACAAAGTTTTGAGCTGTTACAGCTCATGGATCCGGGCTGTTCTCTACATTTCTTAATGCCCACCCCCCATCCATGGCATACTGCCACCCATTCCATTTCCCAAGCCTTGCCACTGTCCCTTCCTCCATCCCCCCTCCTTGCTCAATGACCACTGGGGCCATGCACAGCACTGAGCACCTGTGCAAATACAGGAATGCACAGGACCTACCCTCCAGCAGCTCAGAGGCCACTTAGGCCACCTGGGAGGCAAGCAAGCGCAACACAATGTGAGTATCACTGCATTCCTGTCACCGTGAAGACAGAGAGAAAAGAACGTCTGCCAGGGCCCCTTTGAACCAAGGCTTGGTGAACATGAGTTCAACAAGCAAACGAAGGGACGGGGTGTGAGAAGTGGCATCCCCGGCAAGTGTCAAAGCACAAAGGTACGTTTAAAAACAAAACAAATCACAAATGCACAGCTTTCTCAGGAAACAGAGGCACAGTGGCAGGTGCTGTGGCTGAATTGTAACACAGGGGAAGGGGTTGGAAAGTCAGGGCCAAGTGATGAACATCCTTTACTGTGAATCCAGTTCACCCTGCCGGCAACGGAGGGCCACCAAGGAGATTTTACGTGTTTTGTTGGTTGCTTGCTTGCTGCTGCTATTGTTTCCTTGCGTAGGAAGAAGAGATGATAAGTATTCTGTAGAGCAGCAGTGTGGAGCATGACTGTGATGGCGTTAGAAAAGAGGAAGAACAGAGGCAGGGAGACCAGCTAAAGGCCATCCCTGTACTTGGGCACCAACCCAAGTTCTGAGTGGAACTGATGGACAGAGATCCGGGGCTGTGAGTGATATTTAAGAAGAGGATTCACCTCGGGCTTGGTGTCCAAAAAGAAGAGAGAGACAAGTTTCTACCTTGAGTAAACAGACAAAAGCTAACGCCATTTTTAAAACTTCAAGAACGTCAAAGAAAACACAGATTTGAGGGGTCAATAATTTTGACTTTGGCCATGACTTTTGTCTATCCACATGGAGAGGTCCAAAGGTCAAACTGAGGCAATTTGCAGGTGTGGAATTTGCATGGGTCCCAAGGGAGGGGTGAGGAGGACACAAGAATGGGGCAGTGGTCTTACCAAAGGAAGCCAAAGCTGAGACCCTTCCCCCCCAAAGGGGGAGACTGGTTTAAAGACCTTAAGGAACACCTAGAGATAAAGTCTATGAAAGTCAAGTGCTGTTGGCAAGGGCTGAACCCAGGAGAAAGCATCAGGGGTCACAGGCCTTGGAGGAACTGGACTTTCTGCCAGGTCACAGAGCAGGGTCATAAGTGAAGGGAGAGGTGCTGGGGGCTGTCACACGTGGGGAGGAAGGGCCAGGGGTTGGTCTTATCAAGTCGGGTGTGGGTGGGATGAGTTCAACTGAAGATGCATCCACAAGATGGACCCCTAAAGGGCAAATGGAAACGTGGGTCTAGAATTCAGGAGAAAAGTCAGAGACACAGGGATGACTCCAGTAGTTCACACAGTAACTCACCATGTGCAGCTGGGCCCCCAGGAAAGCCCGTGGGTGGCATTTACCTTGGTGAGTTCTCTGCGGTCTGGGGCTGGCCTCCAGCTGGGCAGCCCAGATGTGTGCAGTGTCAGAGGGTGCGGGGCTGGGATGCTGACTCACACTAACGAAGCAATGCCATGTTCAACTACACCCAGACTTACCAGTTCACAGCGTGAAACATAACTGTCGAGTGGCCTAAAGCCCCTGTTTAGTGTAGCCATTGCGTTCTCTGTCTGTGAGTAACCTGGAGAGAAGACCTACGAGCGGTCACTTGGTGAGCAGGGAGTCAGGCCCTGTGAGCTACGTGGTCTCCCATGTGGTGGGAACAGCCTGGTGGCCTGATGTGCCAAAGGCCCCCAGGTGCCCCTACCTGGGTGTGCCTGACAGGCACGGGGAGCATTAGTCCCGCTCTTGTCTCCTTTCTCTTTGTTCCCCTCCTCCAGACAAGGTCTCTGTTGTGTCTCCATAAAATCACTCCTAAATCCTACCCTATCACTCCAGCCTCAAGAACCTTCCATGCTCCCTAGTACCAAAGAATGGAGCCCAAACGCTGTCCCAAGGCTGCCCAGGGTCAGGCCACATCCCGCCTTTCCAGACTCACCGCCTCCAATATGATCGCACACATCCATTCACTACAGAAGGCAGTTAGTTGCTGCATCCCTGTCTCCTGCTCGCTCCGTGAGCCCCGAGTCCTCATTTCGGTGGTACTAGTGATGACCCCACATCAGTTGAGCCTCTTCTCCGCTCCAGGCACTGTGCGAAGGCCGGCTGAATACCTCTGGGTCCATCTAGTCCTCCACCCTGGGACATTATACGAGCCCTTGAACCCAGCCCTGAGCCTGGAGTCTACACTCTCAAAGATTCCACCACATGTAACTTACATGTCTGCACGGCACTTACGTGGTCCACACGGCACGATGTTTATTTAATCAACAAGCGAATAGTTTAGATCTGTACTACGAGAAACCATGGATTAGAATCACGAAAGTAAGACACTTAAAATTAAATGCTTTGTTATTTTAAAACCAACTATTTTCCTTTACAATAAAATGAGATTGTCAAGACTGCTTCCCTAATTTTATTTATTTACTGAATTTTTTGGCCATGCCACGCAGCTTGTGGGATCTTAGTTCCCCAACCAGGGATTGAACCTGAGCCCACAGCAGTGAAAGAGCTGAGTCCTAACCACTGGACAACCAGGGAACTCCCTGCTTGCCTAATTTTAAAACCCATATTAATTTATTCTGTACACATCTCCTTGGAGGTGTAAGATTGCATTTCTTTTCACACATTCTGTCATTCAGACAGCTCCTCCCCCAGATCTCCAATGTAATCTGAAGTGACGAGGTTTTACTGTGGGAAGTGATCTCCTGCTGTCATGCGGCATCGTATAGGGGTTAAGCATCTTGACTTGAGACTTTGCCTTCTTGAGTGTAAAAGTTGGCTCTACCACAAAATTGCTGGGTGATCTTAGGCAAGTTAATTAACCTCTCTGACCCACATTTCTGCATCAGTCAAATGGGGGTATTCATCATGACCCATCCACCTCTCACTAGTGAGGTCCGCAGATAACCTGGGTATGGGATGGCATAGAGTAATCACTCAATAAACACCAGCAGTTGCTATTCTACACTATGTTCTAAAGACCTTGTTGAATATTTTATTTGTATTTTAAAATGGGATGAAAAGCTGTCTTTGCTCAATTCTATTCAAGAAACTCTTGGGAAAATTATTAAAATAAATAAACAAATAAATAAATATAAAATTAAATTGGGGGTGGTGGTGGTGTGATGAACTGGGAGATTGGGATTGACATATCTGCACTAATATGTGCAAAGTAGATAACTAATAAGAACCTGCTGTATAATAAATAAATAAATAAAATATAATTTTATAAAAAGTTAATTGTAAAATTACTTGGTGATTATAGGCTGTGCACTACACCATTTTTCAACTTTTCTTTAGGTTACACAGTCTTATCAAAAAAAATGTTAAAAATATTTAAAATATTAAAGTGTGTTAAAAAGCAAAAAATTAAAGTAAAATAAAATCAGGTAAAATCACACACTTATTTTGGACCGGTGGCCAATCTCTTTGTTTCCTCCTGCGTGGCCCTGTTGGAAGAGGGAGCACCGTGCATCTGTGCCATGATCAGCAGCACTGACTCATCGCTAAATGAGAGGAAAGCTCAGGACTCTAAAGTCTCAATCTTTCAGACAGTCTCACCATTTTCTAAGCATTGCACCAACCTCATGAAATACTTTAAAATCAATAAAAACAGATCTGGCTGCAGAAGGCAATTATTCATACATTATCTAAAAACAATAAGGTAAAATATACTTTCCACTCAACTTTCAGGATTATATGTGTTACAGGTGAGTTTTTATTTTTAGCTAACTTTCCCCCCTTTCTTCTCTTTTTGCTCCAGTTGTTAGTTTCAGAGGGTCAGAGAGAGTTCAGTTGTAGAGAGAAAGTATTAAGTGCTGAATGGTTCTGTCAGGCTCCTGTATTTAAGGAGACAGAATTGCATATTACAAGAAAATGATTGTTCAGCTACCTTTTCATTAACAATCTGTCTAAAAGGAGACAGACTTAACTGCTTCTATTGAAGTTGGGAAGCAACAAATTGAATGTGTTCCATAAGGATTATGTCATACTTCAAACATACGGTGAGCTACAAACACCAAGACAGCACATTTGGAAATAGTGGTGGGTTCCAGGTTGTTTGGTGGCTGTTTAACTGAATAGCCATAAATTCTTCCAAAAAAAAAAAGGAACTTATCATTATCTGCACAATCTCAAGTGAAATACTGTAATGATTTTCTTTTATATATATTTTTGGTCCCTGACACATCACAGAAAAATTTCTTTGGGGGACCTATACGGAAGTTTACTAAGGAAACATTAGCTACAAAATACACCCCAGGTCAGTCCTTGTAACGGGTTTCCACGTTAGAGCACAGAGGAGACCACCAAAGGTGGGGCAGGGAAAACTTCTGAATGAGCCCAGGGTTAATGCGTAAAAGGCTCCATAAAGTACACCTCGAGACTGAGGTCCTGGGGCAAACAGTCCAGCCAAGTTGCTTCCACATCCGTCTATAGAACAGGATGTCCATTTATTCTCCATCCTTACCCCATAATGTTCTAAATGAAATACCCTACCTTTCAACACTCCCAATGATAACATTAACTTGCATTGTCATAACTTATATGGCCAACAAGTATACAGCAGGTGAAAACCCCAGAACCCCAACTGCGGTTTATTCTGTTGTGTCTCTGAGACATGTTTCCACCAGGAAATCCACGCTTGGTCAGTCATGGAAACATTACTCATTAATGTTGTATGTAAGTTCAAGTGCTCCGTGCCAAAACAGCAATTCTGGTTTCCTACTTAATAGAAAGAGATCACTAATTACTGCAGAGGGGGAAAAAACATACTGAAAAATGCCTAATTCCGCACAGAACAAAGGAAAACCACAGAGGCCACACTAGACCAAGCTGGTGCCAAGGGTCAGCTATGGGAAAAGAAGAGCATCATTAGAGAGGAGGAAGGGATAGTTGTTTTCTAACGAATTTTCAAAGATACTGTTGTAGGTTAACAAGACTGTTGTCTTGTCATGCAGAAAAACACTAGAGCAGCTGTCCTCAAACCCTTTTGATAGCAAGCATTTTTTAACTACCCCTTTACTACCTTAAAATAGAATACATATAAAATATAGTCTATAAAAACACTCATTAAGGTGGCTCCTATCAAAAAAAAAAGACCAGAAAATATTAAGTGCTGGCGAGGGTGTGGAGAAATTGGAACCCTTGTGCACTGTTGGTGGGAATGTAAAATGGTGCAGCCACTATGAAAGATAGCATGGAGGTTCCTCAAAAACTTAAGTATAGTTACCATATTATCCAGCAATCCCACCCTGGGTATACATCCAAAGGAAATGAAAGCAGGAGCTCGTGTTCATAGCAGCGTTATTCACAATAGGCAAGAGGTGGAAATAACCCAAACGTCCATTGATGATGAATGGAAAAACAAAATGTGGTCTGTACATACTGTGGAATATTATTCTGCCTTAAAAAGGAAGGATGTCCTGTCACATGTTACAACACAGATGACCCTTGAGGACACTAAGTGAAATAAAAAACTCACAAAAAGACAAATTCCTCATGATTCCACTTATAGGAGGTACATAAAGTAGTCAAATTCATAGAAACAGAAAGCAGAATGGTGGTTAACAGGGGGTGTTTTTTAATGGGTATAGAGTTTCAGTTTTGCAAGGTGAAAAAGTTTCAAAGATGATATAAAATATATATAATATATATACATCCTAACGCAAACTTAATTTTAAAAATAATCGTCACAGCGCCCTAAAACTGTAATAAAAAGGGGAAAATAAATTTGCAATAAAATGTACATATATTTCAACACAGAAAATCTCAGAGAAGGCAATACTGGAGGATGTAATGCAGTAGTCAGATGCTTGCCCCTGTCCTTAGAGACTTCATGAACACGAAAGCCATAGAGGTGAGTGGACAAGGTGACTACACTGGTAAGTCAAACCCCACAAGTGACTTTCCAGCTCTAACTCAGTCAAGTTCCAAGCAAAATGATTTATATGGTGGCTGCCTTCAGAAAATTTAGAGTAGCTCACACCCGTGCACGTGGAAAACAGAGAGTATTTTCACCCGTATGCAAGTCCCATGGCAGGAAACAACATGAGACTACGAATGTGCATCGCTCACCAGCTCTGAGTGTCGACGTGGCGTGCGTGATACAATTCAATAATTATTTTGTTTCATGAACAAGTAAATGAAAGAAAAGGAATCTGGGATTTCTACTCTCTGTTTCCTTGCTTTTCATAATCCCAACGCACTCCATGCAAAGGAAAACCCTTCCAAATGTAAAAGACAAGATGTAATCTTTGTCCTTCTTATGCAGCTTCTTAGAGACTGTCATTGAAGACACAGGCGGGCTTGGAGAAACTCCTCGGGAATGAATGGCATGCTAAATGCTGTGGTTTAACCCAAAGTATCATGGGTTAGAATTCTCTTCCTGTGGATGACATGTTCAAAGGATGGTGATGACAAAAAGGATATTAGGAAGCTCTTTCTGCAGAACATATGGCCTAATTTTGCCACGTTCTTTCCCCTTGAACAGGGCCATGGTGTCCTTGGTCAGTAACTCTGTGTGTTTCCTTAAGCAGTGCTGGGCATGGCCTTTGTCAAGGTTCACTGGTAGAAACTATGTAATGTGTGGTTGTAATTGCTCAAATTGTAAGTATTATAAACGCAAACATCTACTGCATTATTTTTGTTGTTTTTAGGTCATTCTTCCCAAGATTTCAAGGCTTATGTAAATTTCGAGATGAACCATTACATTCCCTGCGTGTAAATTTTGAAATTCTGGAGGCTGCTTGGGTTGTGGTGTCTACTTGGCTGTACACTTGCAAAAGCATCAGTGAAAAGACCCCAGGAGCACCAAACATAATTAGAAACCTGATCTATGCTCAAAAAGGAAAGAAATAGTCACAGTAACTTAAATATTCAGGGTAATCACCTTTTAGTAAATAAATATTTAATTTTAAAAATTAAAACAAACGAAAAAGAAAGTCCCATGGGACATTTGAAAGTCCGGCAGGACCCAGGGCAATCCATCCATGGGCAGTACTACCTCATGCACTGCAGGATGCAGGGTCCCTAGGCCATGCTCACTAAATGCCAGCAGAGCCCCCTGAACCTTGTCACAAGCAAAAATGCCCCTCCAGTTTCCATAATGTAGCACCCCCCAGGGAAAACCACCTCAACAGGAAGCAGTGAGAATTGCCTGACTAAACCATGAGACCCAGAGAGAAAATCAAGGGGGGGCCTCTTACCCCAGATTCTGTACCCTGCCAGTCAAACAACTCAGGCCCCACCCCTAGGCCCTTGCCCAGGGGAGAGCCACACAAGTCTCAGAATGCAAGCAAAGGATCCTCTCTGCAAAGCCATCTCAGGACAAAATTCAGATTTCGTGTTTTAATTTCTTTGACACACAGTTTATGCCCTCTCCACACAAGTCCCTGACGTGGAGTTTTATTTTACTTAAGACTCTTGAAAAAAAAAGGTTTCAGCCTCAAAGGAGCAAAGCACTGATGGTGAAAACCTATGTGCTGTTAGACCACTGAGGGAAGCATCCTTGATCTTCCTGATGGTCCCCAAATAATCCCCTGCTTGGAGACACCCAATCTGCCAACAACTGGCACTGATCCTGTATGGAACCTGAGTGTCCTTGCATTTTCACTCTGTGATTGGCATCTTCCTTCCTGCTCTGTGAAATTGTGTGGCCGCCTGGAGACTGAGCAGAACTGGCATGGCTGCAATGGCACAACCAGCCTCTGCAGCTTCCTCTAGCCCCAGCATCTACCAGTGTTTAGAGGAAACAGAGACAAAGGGCGTAATGAGGAGTTACATCAAGGAGAAAACTATACTTAAACGCCAATCAGACACAAGTTAGCATCTTACCCACGTGCCGTACACAGAAGGAGAGGGGCAATGGGCTTCCTTCCAGGGCTAAGTCCACGTGAGAAGGATCTTTAGAGGTTCTAATGCCAGCCAGTTCTCCCTGCCCTCATGCATTTAACATACATTGATCGCACAATGATGTGTGCTGCTACTAATACTAAACACTTACTGCAAAAATGAGACCTAGTCCCTACACCCAAGCAGTTCCAACTGAGGGTGCTGGTACTGCAACAGAGATAAACACAGCATCCTCGAGAATACTGTGGGGTAGGGCAGGGATAGGAGTTGGCAGTAAAAAGTGATAACTTCCCCCTCAGTAAAATGCCTGAGATCCTGAAATGATTAGGGCAAACGGGTTTCACATGCCTGAATGACTGAGAACATTAAAAACTGGAAGCAAGCTTTGTACCTAGACACAGCTGAGTCCAGGAACCTATTTGATATGCAATTTTCTACTTAGCAGAGCAGGTACGCAGAATTCAATTTGGGGGTGATCTGTATTCTATTCAGTTTCCACAATATCATTCAAATGTAGGCAGGGACGGGGAATTTATCTTCCTGCAAATTCACTCCCTAGGGGTCCGCTGGCTCACAGCGTGTTTCAGTGCAAGCTAGGTGGGAGGCAGAACAGACAACAGCAAGAAATTACAGCCACAAATCGCCCTGCGGGAGCCTCAGTGCTAAAACCACTGGCTTTTGCCCGCTCCTATAATTGCAGACCAAAAACCACTGCCAGAAAAGGGATAACTAACCTGGAAAAAAGGAAGCGTCTCCAGCTACCCAAGGAGCTGGTTTTGCTGTAGTTTGGAGCAGAAACATATTCTTTTCTAACATATTTCCTTGAGCTAAAATATGACCGTTTTATCATTTCTAAAATTTGGAATGTGTTTTGCAGTCAAACTGCACATTTTAAACAGTAGGATTTTGTTCTCCTCCTCAACACACCAAAAATACTGCTATTAAATTGATAGTGTTTTACAATCAGTGATATCTTAGAATCTAGGAAATTCAGTAATTAGCATGATGTAAGAATTATAGAACAACTAGGGACATAATACAGAGAGGCTAAGCATTGCTTTCCACACATATCCATTTCATCAAATGTTTTTTGTTTGCATCCCAGCGACCCAGAGGTTCAACTTTTGGAATTTCCAGAGAGATGTTAGACCTACCTCACACCTAAGGCCTTGCAAGGTGAACCTCCTGACCAAGCTCTCCCTGGGCAGGAGCCACCCACCTCTCACCAGTCTGAGGGTACACCCAGCCGAGACAGAGGAGTGGATTAAACCTCTGAGCTCAGCCCAATGTCAAGCCCTCAATTTTAAGAAAGGAGTGGTCCTGGCCACCATTGCCTTCTACCTCTGCTGGGGCCAGTGTGGGTAGTGAGTCAAATCTGCAATGGCCAGTGTTTGTCCCAGAGTCCCTGCACTGCGGCAGGGCGCCTCTTCATTCAGCAGTCAAGTTTTGTGAATAACCAGGCAAAATGGTACATTTCTTGGAAGCACGTGACTAACAATGATAGTCTTGGAGAAAAGGTGTCCAGAGAATAAATATGATGCTGACACAGTCCTGGGATAAAGCTAATTGGCAGGGAATAGCTCACTACATAGTGGGCTTACCTTTAACCTTTCATCCTCTTGTTCATTCATCCTCCCTGGCTATCAAATCTCAAGCCCCTCATCTTGGGCACCAGAGTAACACACTAAGAAAGAATCAAAAATGATACACTATAGACATTTCCTTTCAAATTCTCGATCCCAGGACTAGGGAGAAAATTTTTTTTCCCCTAACCAGTCTAGGGTTTTCATAAGAAACAGCTAAATGTGGAACAAGGTTCAGAGAGCTTTAGGAAGGGCTAGAAATACCCCCACCTGTGGCTGACAAACTTGAAAAGGCCAGTGGTGACTTGAAAGCTGACTGTGGTGAATCCATTTAGGGAGCTGTTAATAGCCTGAACAGTAACACACAAGAGCCAAGAAATATCCATTCCCCATGGGAGCCTGTTTGAGCCAGGCATCTGTCAAAACACCTACAGAAGCAACCCTTGAGGTGGGAAACGCGAAGGGGAGCAATGCAAAAAAATCCCAGACATTGTCAAAAAATGTAGTTTTGCTGGAAAAAAAGCTAAAAGGAAATATGAGGCTAATATTTGAGAGTGAGAAAAATATATGGCTTCTCTGCTATTGTTTGGAAATTAAAAACTGGGAGGCAAAAAAAGCCTACATTAAGGTTTACAAACTTTGTTTTTAAAATGCTGGTAATGGCATAGTTTACCAAGACAATACAAAAATATAAAAGTCACCAAATGCGAGTGTATGTGTGACACTGTATATTCATGAGAAAAGACGGGATTCCAGAATAATGAAAAGACCTGAGTTTGGGTGGAAGCCAGCTGGATGCTGAGTGCTCCAAGGTCCCAGAGAATAGCAGAACCACAAGACAGAAGGAGCCGGGGGGGGGGGGGGGGGGGACTTCCCTGGTGGTCCAGTGGGTAAGACTCTACACTCCCAATACAGGGGGCCCAGGTTCGATCCCTGGTTGGGGAACTAGATCCCGCATGCATGCCACAAGTAAGAAGCCCACATGCTGCAGCTAAGAGTCTGTATGCTGTAACTAAGACCAGGTGCAGCCAAAATAAATAAATAAATATTAAAAAAAAAAAAAGAAGGAGCCAGGGGACAAAAGTCACCCACCACCTGGGAACCCCCAGTTGGGCTATCCCATGAGTAAGAAACAAATGTCTGAAATTTAGAGGTTTGCTTGTTCAGTAACTGGTGTGACCCTAACAAACACACAGCTCTATCTCTACTGATGCACGATCTTGACGTTTCCTAAGTTCTCCATGTCCATGTCTGTAAAATGGAAATATTAACAGCCCTTTACAGATTTGTTGTGGTAATTAAGTTGGGAGGGGGATGGAAATCTGAACCTACAACATTATAAATCTCCAGTACAAGCTTGGATTTGTTTTTTTCCAAGGAATAGAGACAAAGAATGACCAGAACTGCAATGAGGTAAATAAAATTTAACATCATCACTAACAATAAGAAATAACTGGGCTTCCCTGGTGGCGCAGTGGTTGAGAGTCCGCCTGCCAATGCAGGGGACGTGGGTTCATGCCCCGCTCCGGGAGGATCCCACATGCCATGGAGCGGCTGGGCCCATGAGCCATGGCCACTGAGCCTGCACGTCTGGAGCCTATGCTCCACAACGGGAGAGACCACAACACTGAGAGGCCCGTGTACCGAAAAAAAAAAAAAGAAATAACTAATTAGAAACAGATATAAGGGGGAAATAAAAATTTTAAAATATGACCTTGTTGCATGTGTTAGGCTGCAATGGGTTTCCATCTTAGAGTTCTTCCCTTTTGAGTCGTTCCTAACATTGGGACAATTTGGAATTGTAAAATGTAGGATGTGAGGTAGAAAACTACTGCTTAAGACCTGCTCTTCCTCTGCCTTTGATTCACATGCTGATCTTCCCCATTAAATTAAGTGTGTCCTCATAGGGCAGGTAGGAACTTTCCAGAAGAAAGGAATGTGAGCAGAAGTGATGAGAGCTATTTCCAAGCCTGGTTCCTGTATTCCACCCCAACCCCCAGCCCCCACCAACAATCTTTCCCCTCTTCCTGCTGGTTGGAGTGCCAAAGATGAGGGTGACCTTGAAAGCCATGTGTTGAAAACTGCAAAGCCCAGCATCAGCCAAAGTCCCTGAATGAGCAGAGCCACCTGCCAACCTGCAGGGCGCCCCTCAGTACTCTCACAAATGGCTGATACTTTCAGCTTCTCTGATTTGAGGTCTTGTGTTACAGCAGCTCGTGTTACCCCAATTAATAGAGACTTTCCCTTCTCTGTATCTCTGGTGCTTACAGCAGAAAATGGCTCAGCTATTCACTGAATAATCCAAATGAAACATCTATACCTGTGAGCAGAGCTATCCACAATTGCTCCCAGGTCTCAGAAAAACAAAATAAGACTTATACTTCCCAACACCCATCCTTCTCAAACTCTTCCAAAATATAGCAGAGGGAGGAACACTCCTAAACTCATTCTATGAGGCCACTATCACCCTGATATCAAAACCTTGCAAAGACGTCACAAACAAAGAAAGCTACAGGCCAATATCATTGATGAACATAGATGTAAAAATCCTCAACAAAATACTAGCAAACAGAATCCAACAGCACATTAAAAGGATCATACACCATGATCAAGTGGAGTTTATCCCAGGAATGCAAGGATTCTTCAATATATACAAATCAATCAATGTGATAAACCATATTAAAAAACTGAAGGAGAAAAACCATATGATTATCTCAATAGATGCAGAAAAAGCTTTTGACAAAATTCAACACCCATTTTTGATAAAAACCCTCCAGAAAGGAGGCATAGAGGGAACTTACCTCAACATTATAAAGGCCATATATGAAAAAACCCACAGCCAACATCATTCTCAATGGTGAAAAACTGAAACGATTTCCACTAAGATCAGGAACAAGACAAGGTTGTCCACTCTCACCACTGTTATTTAACATAGTTTTGGAAGTTTTAGCCACAGCAATCAGAGAAGAAAAAGAAATAAAAGGAATCCAAATTGGAAAAGAAGAAGTAAAGCTGTCACTGTTTGCAGATGACATGATCCCATACATAGAGAATCCTAAAGATGCTACCAGAAAACTAGTAGAGCTAATACATGAATTTGGTAAAGTTGCAGGATACAAAATTAATACACAGAAATCTCTTGCATTCCTATACACTAATGATGAAAAGTCTGAAAGTGAAATCAAGAAAACACTCCCATTTACCATTGCAACCAAAAGAATAAAATATCTAGGAATAAACCTACCTAAGGAGACAAAAGACCTGTATGCAGAAAATTATAAGACACTGATGAAAGAAATTAAAGATGATACAAATAGATGGAGAGATATATCATGTTCTTGGATTGGAAGAATCAACATTGTGAAAATGACTCTACTACCCAAAGCAATCTACAGATTCAATGCAATCCCCATCAAACCACCAATGGCATCTCTCACAGAACTAGAACAAAATATTTCACAATTTGTATGGAAACAGAAAAGACCCCGAATAGCAAAAGCAATCTTGAGAATGAAAAACGGAGCTGGAGGAATCAGGATCCCTGACTTCAGACTATACTACAAAGTTACAGTAATCAAGACAGTACAGTACTGGCACAAAAACAGAAAGATAGATCAGTGGAACAGGATAGAAAGCCCAGAGATACACCCACGCACATATGGTCACCTTATCTTTGATAAAGGAGGCAGGAATGTACAGTGGAGAACGGACAGCCTCTTCAATAAGTGGTGCTGGGAAAATTGGACAGCTACATGTAAAACACTGAAATTAGAACAATTCCTAATGCCATGCACAAAAATAAACTCAAAATGGATTAAACGTAAGGCCAGACACTATAAAACTCTTAGAGGAAAACATAGGCACAACACTCTATGACATAAATCACAGCAAGATCTTTTTGACCCACCTCCTAGAGAAATGGATATAAAAACAAACAAATGGGACCTAATGAAACTTAAAAGTTTTTGCACAGCACAGGAAAACATAAACAAGACGAAAAGACAGCCCTCAAAATGGGAGAAAATATGTTCAAATGAAGTAACTGACAAAGGATTAATCTCCAAAATTTACAAGCAGCTCATGCAGCTCCATATCAAAAAAACAAACAACCCAATCCAATAATGGGCAGAAGACCTAAACAGGCATTTCTCCAAAGAAGATATACTGATTGTCAACAACACATGAAAGGATGCTCAACATCACTAATCATTAGAGAAATGCAAATCAAAACTACAATGAGGTATCACCTCACACCAGTCAGAATGGTCATCATCAAAAAATCTAGAAACAATAAATGCTGGAGAGGGTGTGGAGAAAAGGGAACCCTCCTGCACTGTTGGCGGGAATGGGAATTGGTACAGCCAATATGGAGAACAGTATGGAGGTTCCTTAAAAAACTAAAAGTAGAACTACCATACAACCCAGCAATCTCACTGCTGGGCATATACCCTGAGAAAACCATAAATCCAAAGAGTCATGTACCACAATGTTCATTGCAGATCTCTTTACAATAGCCAGGACATGGAAGCAACCTAAGTGTCCATCAACAGATGAATGGATAAAGAAGATGTGGCACGTATATACAATGGTATGTTACTCAGCCATAAAAAGAAACAAAACTGAGTTATCTGTAGTGAGGTGGATGGACTTGGACACTGTCATACAGAGTGAAGTAAAGAGGAAAACAAATACCATATGCTAACACATATATATGGAATCTAAAAAAAAAAAATGGTTCTCAAGAACCTAGGTGCAGGACAGGAATAAAGACGCAGACATAAAGAATGGACTTGAGGACACGGGGAGGGGGAAGGGTAAGCTGGGACGAAATGAGAGAGTGGCATGGACATATATACACTACCGAATGTAAAATAGCTAGTGGGAAGCAGCCGCATAGCACAGGGAGATCAGCTTGGTGCTTTGTGACCACCTAGACGGGTGGGATAGGGAGGGTGGGAGGGAGACGCAAGAGGGAGGGGATATGGGGATATATGTATATGTATAGCTGATTCACTTTGTTATACAGCAGAAGCTAACACACCATTGTAAAGCAATTATACTCCAATAAAAATGTTAAAAAAAAAAAAAAAGAACATGGAGCTACAGCAGCATAAAATAAAGGAGAAATGTTATTTGCCAGGAAAAAAAAAAAAGACTTATACTTCTCACTATGAAGAAAAAGGTCATCAAGAAATGAAAACACTGAAATCTGCGAGTATCTGGTCAGGGCATGTAAAGAGTACATACAATCTAGAAAACACCCATGAATGAAGTAGCCATTTGCTACTTCCTCCAGCATTACCTCCCTTTATTCAAGGCATAGAATTCCAAACGTACAAACTTCCCATACCACTCAGCTCTGTGGTTGAGAGACTGACTCCACCGTCCCTTCCCCACCCCATGCAAGGTTCAAGCCAGATGGCTAAAATCAAATAGATTATTCCATCCCCCAGCCATGGAGATTGATTCGAGCATGGTTTTGGGAGTCGGGTCAGACCACAGAGTCTAAAACAGACCGGAATTAAAAATGTGAATTCAGTCCCCTTCAGTATGCCACTGAGTAGCAAACAGTGCAAAAGATATTCCTGAGATAAGGTTAAACGTAAGGGAACAAAACACCCGTGGCTTTCCTATATGCTCAAAGAGGCAGGTCCAAAATTTAATAGTCAGTGCAGCCTTCATGGAGGAGTAATCCACCAGGTCAGAGAAGCTCAGAGCCGAGAATTCATCATTTTATACTACGAGGATGGGCTGGGGGCACATCAGCAGACAAGGGTCTAAGCAGTACTGTGTAAGGAAACTACAACTAAGTGACATGTTCCATGTTCCATGTCTCATGTCCTAGGAGTCATTGGGCCTGCAGTAGTTCTGGCCATGACCCACCACAATCCAGCCCCTTGTGGGGATATAGGTGGGCAACTGTCACAGCCCACCATGTCTAGTGACCCTCAGTGACACAACGAGTGTCCCCAGGACACAGCAGGGCATTACAATAACAACAACAATAATAACCCAACACTAAATTGGCACGTCCTGTTAGCCGTAGTGTAAACCTCCGCTTTGAGCCGGTGAAATGTGCAAGTCCATCAGTTGAGCATTTCTACTCCTGTGCCTGTTGGAGCCTGTGAGGTTGCAGCTCTGTGGCTTGACTTGCAAGACTGTTCTTTGAGTTTTCCAAGGCATATTTCTCTCGGTAGGACCCACTTTCCAAAGCGTTCTTTGGAAACCCATGGAGGCTGCGCTTCTAAGATGCCTGGGGTCAGCAATACATTCCGGGAGCAGTGGGCTCAAGTGCGTTTGGCTAGGCCAGCCCCTCCATCCCGACATCCTCTGTTTTCTGAGGACACAGCTGGTGGAACTCACTACCGCCATGACAAAAGGCTACCACGAGAACTCTACTTCATGATCCTGCCTTCTCTCTGCCATCCAGAATGCAGTGGGTTGACGGTGTCCCTCAAAACTCATGTCTACTCCAAAACTCAGAATGTGACCTTATTTGGAAATAAGGTCTTTGCCGATGTAGTTAGTTAAGGATCTCAGGATGAGATCATGCTGGATTGGGGGCAATCCCTAAATCCAATGACTGGTGTCCTTATGTGAAGAGAAGAGGACACAGAGAAACACAAGGAAAAGACCATGTGAAGATGGACGCAGAGGACTTCCTGGTGGCACAGTGGTTAAGAATCTGCCTGCCAACACAGGGGATGTGGGTTTGAGCCCTGGTCCAGGAAGATCCCACATGCCGCGGAGCAACTAAGCCTGCGAGCCACAACTATTGAAGCCCACACGCCTAGAGCCCGTGCTCTGCAACAAGAGAAGCCACCGCAATGAGAAGCCCGTACATCGTGACGAAGAGTAGCCCCCCCCTGCTCGCCGCAACTAGCGAAGACCCAACGCAGCCAAAAATAAACAAATAAATTTATTAAAAAAAAAAAAGACAAAGATGGAGGCAGAGATTGGAGTGATGCAGCCACAGGCCAGCCACACCCTGAAAGAGAGAAGTGTCTCCTGAAAGCTGTGGTGTCACTGGCCTGGGTGCTCGTCTGAGCGAGATGGAGCACGGTACCTTCTGGGTGATGAGGAGTGATGCTGCTTCTGGTCCCAGAAGACAGATCTCACTGTCCAGGGGTGAGGGACAGTCCTAAAATCCGCCACTTCCAAGAAGTCTCTGCTTCCTCTATTGAAAGAGTGCACAAAGTCGTGGGAGCATACACCACGATGCCCGAGGGCCCAGCTTGGAACTGGGAAACAAGAGCCTGCACTGGACGCTGAGGATCTGATGGGGGCAGGGTCTCAGGGAGACACCGCAGTGCCCCGCAGGCAGGCAGGGGCTCACTCCGGAAGCCTCGCACCCTCCCCTGTGCTGACATAGCGGCAGTCTCCAGCTAGGTGTCCAATTCTAGCCACCCTTAGTTGACCCCATGAATATAAACTCTCTTCTAGAAAATACACTCTATACATTTTTTTTCTTAATTTCATGCCACGTGTAACTGAGCCTGGAGCCCAGTGTGTGCTGGAGAGAAGACGGAATGTCTGGATTCCGGCACTAACTCCATCGCTGATTAGGTATAACTTTGGTTGAGTTGCCTAACATCTGTTCTGAGGTTTCCTCACTTGTAAAGTGGGAATAAAATCCTTCTCTCAGAGAGTCTTTATTAAAATAAAAGCAAAAATACACTTTTTGAAACACAGGAGAAAAAAATGGAATAAAACCACGTGTAAAGCTGAGGAGATGCTCAGTAAATGGTAGCTACTTCCAAGATGAAAGCACTTCCAGGGAAACCAGGCACAGGAGTGCAGGGGCCACAGATCTTCCAGGGGAGGCAGCCGTTGAAGAAGGGAGGCACCTAGTGGCCTGAGGTGAGGGTGGCCCTCCAGAGCTGGCCAGCCCCGGGTTCAAGTCCCTTCCCTACAGCCCAGCCACTCCCCAGCTGTGCAACCCTCAGCCAGCAGCTGAGCCTCTCCAAGCCTCGGGTCCCCATCTGTAAAAGGAATATTGACAGTACCCACCCCTAGGGTACCTACAGCAATTATATCAGGCTATGCATTTCAGTGGCTAAGAACAATTAGCAAAATGTTGATAATGATTGGAGCTGTGTGATATGCACATGGAGAATCATTTTAATGCTTTCCCTACTTTTGTACATTTGCAATTACCCATAATAATATTTTAACTGAGTGCTCAGGTCAGTTATTGCACATAATCATATACATTATTATTAATAATGTGCTTAATACCCATTAGCCCTTTTGTAATAGCCAAAATAATTTCTAAAATAGTCTTCGGTAAAAGAGAGAAGTTGTTACACTCCGTTCTTGGCATTTGGAAGATCATGGACCCCTTTAAGAATGTGATGAAAGATGTAGACCCACTTCCCATAAATACACACATAACCCATGCCCTGCACCCTGTCCACAAAGCCAGCCCAGGGAACCCCGGAGACTCCAGGCATCCCAGGTCAGGAGCTGCTGCCTTTCAGTTATGGGGAAGGGGCAGAACTGCAGTGATTCTCTGCCATCCTACACATAGTTTCCTGACTCCCCTTGGCTGACAGTGTACTGTGGGAAATCACTGAAGGAAGACTCAAATGATGAAACAGCTCTCAGCAGGAGAGCAGCCAATCTAACACAGATAACAAGCAAGACTTGTTTCATCTGTATGGTTGGTATTTATTTTTCTACCTCAGGACATTTATCTGAACATATTTTCCTTTTCATTTCCAGTCAGCATATGAAAGTTTTAGCGTCATCATTTTAGAGGTTTGAAAATTTGGTATAACTGTATTAGCCATCCTACTCTTGGGTTGAATCTTCTCCACAGCAATAAATCTCAGAAAACAATAAAAGTAAGGTGATACAGTATATCATTTCTGATTCCAATACTATTCCTGGTTAAACGTATGACTTTTATGCCTTTGTTAACATTTTTATCTAGCTTTGTGAAAATAGATGGAAAAATATTTAACATGGTACAAAATGTAACCGTGAAATAAAAGCTCTAGGTAAAGCCATAAGCAAGAATAATCAGCTACAAAAATACCTCTCAAGTTGAATAAAATAAAGTTTCAACTGAACTATGAATTTTGAATACAATTACAGCCCAGTAGTTAGCAAATCATTCAGAAATAGATATTTTAGTGTTCTACTTTTCAAATTACAATGTGGAACTTCAAGCAATAAAGGGCAGTTTGAAGAAGTGAAAAGTCATAAAATGGGAAATGTAACATATCTAGCACGAGCGGGGGAAATGGGAAGTGTGCAGAGCATCAGATGGGACTGGAATCAGTGTAAAATCCTAGGAGTAGTAATACCACTGATCTGAAAGTCCCAAGAGAGTGTATAATAAGGAAGGCTAGATGAGTTACGTTTTTTAAAAAATAGAGTAAGTACTCTGAAATAAACGTTGAGGAAAAATATAGACAATATCTGCAAAAATTAAAATCAATGTTGTTAAATGGAATTATCAATAGTAAACTGCTATGGCAACAAATGCAACTCCAGGATTAATTACATTACCGTGAAACGTGATTAAATACTCCAGAAAACGTCATTAAAGTGATTATTTATCTACAACTGGTAAACCTCCTGTCTAAATAGTACTCACTATGCTCCAAGAAAAAAAAAAAAGGCAAAGCTGGGCTCAAAACATCTCCCACAACAAACAGGAAAAAAATCTCAACGCACTAAGAAGAGCTGAAGACCCTGAGGAGAGGCTCTCTCAGCTCCCAAGGCTCTAAGCAAGCCTACCCCTTGTTCCAGAAGGAGACATCATCTCCACCTTCCGGGGCTGTTTGTTCTACAAACATCCTTAAAAAGATAGTCCAGAACAAAGGCTGCCAGTTCCTCCTTTACAAGACGGTCAGAAACACAAACGGCAATTACAGTGACACAGACTTCTCTTCAACAACGTTAGATGTTGGAAGACAATGGAATAATATCATTGAGGTAATGACAAAAATAATAGTCTAGAATTTCATCCTCTCAAGAGGAAGGGCAAAATAAAAGATTCTCAGATGAATGTCATCATGAAGATGAACTTTCCAAAGTCTGGGATATAATCATAAAGCAACTGAAACTTATTAACATCCACTTTCGACTCACTTTCCCTTTAAAACTGCTAATGGACAAGTTCTTCTACTTCTGGATAAAAACTCATCCCCATGAATTTTCTGGTCACTGTTAAATTTAAAACTTTAAAAAGACCTAAATCACGAAACAGAAGTTCGATTCCACACTTTAAATATCCAGTCCCACGGAAGCATTCAAACTTCAAACCTTGATTCTAAGTTCATATTTCTTTCCTTCCCCAGGTCAGGCTTTTGCAGTTAGGAGGGGAGCTGCCTCTTCTCTTTTCCTTAGCTTATATTTCTGCTCCTGTTTGCTAGATCCAGCTCTGACCCCTCCAGGTCAGGCAGGAAGCGGGAGGCAAGGAGATCAGGAAAGTTCTTACTGACAAGTACGAGAGGTAAGCCAGCATCAGTGCTCTGTGGGTTCAGCAATATCCACACTTTATCTCATGATGTGTTATGGACTGAATGTTTGTGTCCCCCCAAAATTCATATGTTGAAATCCTAACCCCCAAGCGATGGTATTAGGAGGTGGGGCCTCCTAATTTAATTTAATCCTGATTTAATCCTGAGGGTGGAGCCCTCATGAATGGGATTAGCATCCTTATAAGAAGAGACACAAGAGCTTTTGCACTCTCTCTCTGCCATATGAAGATATGCTAGGAAGATGTCCACCAGATTGCTGGAAGTAAGATGTATAAACTCCAGTCATGCAACAAGGACATCCCAGGAAAAGTGTGGCACAATAGCAAGATGTGCAGACACTACATTTGGAGTCTCCCCATCAAACATCTATGTCCCCTCACAGTCACTATATAATCCACAAGCCCCATCTACACACACAGGGTCTTGGGCCCGTCTTCAGTGCTCCATTCTTAAAAGTGAGCCATCAGCCAAGGATCTCTAGACATATGAGGAAAGCCTCTTTATCATTCAGCTATTGCTATTTCCTGCATGGAAAAATAACCACAAAATCTCAAGACTGACAATTAGGCAAGAAAAAAGAAATAAAATACATCCAAATCGGGAAAGAAAAAGTAAAATTGTCTCTATTTTCGGATGATATGATTTTTTTTTTTTTTTAAACATCTTTATTGGAGTATAATTGCTTTACAATGGTATGTTAGTTTCAGCTTCACAACAAAATGAATCAGTTATATATATACATATGTTCCCATATCTCTTCCCGCTTGCGTCTCCCTCCCTCCCACCCTCCCTATCCCACCCCTCCAGGCGGTCACAAAGCACCGAGCTCATCTCCCTGTGCTATGCGGCTGCTTCCCACTAGCTATCTACCTTACGTTTGGTAGTGTATATATGTCCATGCCTCTTTATCGCTTTGTCACCGTTTACCCTTCCCCCTCCCCATAGCCTCAAGTCCATTCTCTAGTAAGTCTGTGTCTTTATTCCTGTTTCACCCCTAGGTTTTTCATGACATTTTTTTTTCTTAAATTCCATATATATGTGTTAGCATACGGTATTTGTCTCTCTCTTTCTGACTTACTTCACTCTGTATGACAGACTCTAGGTCTATCCACCTCATTACAAATAGCTCAATTTCGTCTCTTTTTATGGCTGAGTAATATTCCATTGTATATATGTGCCACATCTTCTTTATCCATTCATCTGATGATGGACACTTAGGTTGTTTCCAACTCTGGGCTATTGTAAATAGAGCTGCAATGAACATTTTGGTACATGACTCTTTTTGAATTATGGTTTTCTCAGGGTATATGCCCAGTAGTGGGATTGCTGGGTCATATGGTAGTTCTATTTGTAGCTTTTTAAGGAACCTCCATACTGTTCTCCACAGTGGCTGTATCAATTTACATTCCCACCAACAGTGTAAGAGGGTTCCCTTTTCTCCACACCCTCTCCAGCATTTATTGTTTCTAGATTTTTTGATGATGGCCATTCTGACTGGTGTGAGATGATATCTCATTGTAGATTTGATTTGCATTTCTCTAATGATTAGTGATGTTGAGCATCCTTTCATGTGTTTGTTGGCACTCTGTATATCTTCTTTGGAGAAATGTCTATTTAGGTCTTCTGCCCATTTTTGGATTGGGTTGTTTGTTTTTTTGTTATTAAGCTGCATCAGCTGCTTGTAAATTTTGGAGATTAATCCTTTGTCAGTTGCTTCATTTGCAAATATTTTCTCCCATTCTGAGGGTTGTCTTTTGGTCTTCTTTATGGTTTCCTTTGCTGCGCAAAAGCTTTTAAGTTTCATTAGGTCCCATTTGTTTACTTTTGTTTTTATTTCCATTTCTCTAGGAGGTGGGTCAAAAAGGACCTTGCTGTGATTTATGTCATAGAGTGTTCTGCCTATGTTTTCCTCTAAGAGTTTGATAGTTTCTGGCCTTACATGCAATCCCTATCAAACTACCACTGGCATTTTTCACAGAACTAGAACAAAAAATTTCACAATTTGTATGGAAACACAAAAGACCCCGAATAGGCAAAGCAATCTTGAGAACGAAAAATGGAGCTGGAGGAATCAGGCTTCCTGACTTCAGACTATACTACAAAGCTACAGTAATCAAGACAGTATGGTACTGGCACAAAAACAGAAATATAGATCAATGGATGATATGATCTTATATATAGATAATCCTAAAGACCACCAAAAAACTATTAGGATTAATAAATAAATTCAGTAAAGTCACAGGATACAAAATCAACAAATCAGTAATCCGTTGCATTTCTATATACTAACAACAAAATATCTGAAAAAGAATCAACAAAACAATATTATTTATAATAACATCAAAAACAATAAAACCATTAGGAATAAACTTAGCCAAGAAGGTGTACACTGAAAACTACAAGACTTTAATGAAAGAAATTGAAGGAGACACAAATAAATAGAAAGATATCCTGTGTTCATGGATTGGAATAATTAATATTGTTAAAATAGCCATACTACCCAAAGCAATCTACAGATTCAATGCAATCCCTATCAAAATGCCAATGATATTTTTCACAGAAATAGAAAAAGCAATCCTAAAGTTCATATGGAACCATGAAAGACCCCAAATAGCCAAAGCAATCTTGAAAAAGAAGAACAAAGCTGGAGGCTTCACACTTCCTAATTTCAAACTTCATTACAAAGCCATAGTAATCAAAACAGTATGATGGTGGCATAAAAATACACACATATTTGGAACAGAATCAAGAGCCCAGAAATAAACCTGTACATATACAGTCAACTAATACTTGACAAGCGAGCCAAGAACACTCAGTGAGGAAAGGATAGTCTCTCCAATAAATGGTATAGGGAAAACTGGATAATCTCATGCAGAAGAGTGAAACCGGACCCCTATCTTTCACCACTCACAAAAATTAACTCAAACTGGATTAAAGATTGAAACATAAAACTGAAACTGTAAGACTCCTAGAAGAGTGTTGGCAAGGGTGTGGAGGAAATGGGAACCCTTGTGCACCCTTGTGTACCAACTTACAGTAGTACTGTAAGTTGGTACAGCCATTATGTAAAACATTATGGAGCTTCCTCAATTAAAAATAGAACTACCAAGACTTCCCTGGTGGCTCAGTGGTTAAGACTCCGTGCTCCCAATGCAGGGTGCCCGGGTTTGATCCCTGGTCAGGGAGCTAGATCCCATATGCATGCCGCAACTAAGAGTGTGCATGCCACAACTAAGGAGCCCACGAGCCGCAATAATAGATAAATAAATATTTTAAAAAATAGAACTACCATATGATCCAGCAATCTGACTTCTCAGTGTATATACATAGAAAATGAAATCAATATCTTTTTTTTTTTTTTTTTTGGCCATGCCATGCAGCTTGCCGGATCCCAGTTCCCCGATCAGGGATCAAACCCGGGCCCCAGCAGTGAAAGCGCCAAGTCCTAACCACTGGACTGCAGGGAATCCCCTAAATCAGTATTTTCATGGGATAGGATATCTGCACCCCCATGTTCATTGCAGCATTATTCACAATAGCCAAGATACAGAAACAACCTAAGTGTCCATCTATGGATGAATAAAGAAGATGTGAGACAGATATATACACACACAATGGAATGTTATTCATCCGCTAAAAGAAAAGAAAAAAAATCCACCTTTTGCTACAAAATTAATGGATGGGTGGATGGATGGACCTTGAGGGCATTATGAGAAATGAAATAAGTCAGACAGAGAAAGACAAATACTGTATGATCTCATATGTGGAATCTAAAAAAAAAGCAGAACTCACAAACACAGAGAGTAGAATGGTGGTTGCCAGGGGGTGGGTGAGAGAAATGAGGAGGTGTTGATCAAAGGGTACAAACTTCCAGTTATAAGATGAGTAAGTTCTGGGGACCTAATGTACAGCATGATGACTATAGTCAACTACAGTTGATATTATATACTTGAAATTTGATAAGAAAGGAGATCTTAAACATTCTCACCACCAAAACAAATGTCAATTATGTGAGGTGATAGAGGTATTAATGAACCCTCTTGTGGGAATCATTCTGCAACATATAAGTGTATCAAATCATCATATTGTGCACCTTAAACTTACACAGTGTGATATGTCAATTGTAACTCAATAAAGCTGGGGGAAAAAACATAAAATCTCAGTAGCTTACCCAAACAAATATCTGAGAAGTTATCTGAGAGGTTTGTTGGGAAAAAAAACTGGTTGAGAATGTGAAAAGATAATGTCAGAAAGAGATATGAAGAAAGACAGGATGGGGCGAAGAAGAAAACAATTCCCAATAGAAGGAACCAGAAAAAATGCACAGGAAATGAAATATAATCACTAAGATATAATTTGTCTCATTTGTAAGCAAGATTTACACAGATAAAATAACAAAAACACTAGATATATAAACCCACCCACCCCTGAATGTGGAGAAAAGGGAATTACACACACACACACACACACACACACACACACACACACACAATATTTGTTCAGACTTTTAAGGGGAGATCTGAGAAAGGGAAATATCTTTGTGTGAGGGTTACGTAATCATGAAACACAGCTAAATCCTGATTTTTCATAATATAAATTCAACACTAATAAAACTGTAATCTAAAACTAAAAGTCAAGAAATAGCAGTAAAAGCATCATACTTAGAGTTATGGAGGGAAATACATGAGAAAACAACGAAAAGGTGTGGAAAGTGTTTGCTGACGGCAGTGGGGAAGGATGGGGAGAGGACTGCAAATTTCATTATAGCCTGTTATGCTTGGTTTTATGTATCGACCTGACTGGGCTAAGGGATGCCCAGAGAGCCAGGAAAACATTATTTCTGATGTGTCTGTGAGGGTATCTCCAGAACAGAGTAGCATTTGAATCAGTAGACAGAGTAAAGATCGCCCTGGCCACGGCGGGAGGGGTTCACCCAAGCCACTGAGATCCTGAATGAAACGAAAAGGTGGAGGAAAGGTGAATTCACTCTCTCTGCTTGAGCTGAGACATCAGTCTTCTCCTGCCCTTGGACAATGGCTGTCCTGGTGCTTGGGTTTTCGGACTCAGACTGAATTACACCATCAGCTTTCCTGGTTTTCCAGTTTGCAGAGGCAGACTGTGGAATTTCTTAATATACATATATATAGACCCTATTGGTTCTGTTTCTCTGGAGAACCCTGACTGATAGAGCAAGCAAAACAGTCTCACATTTTCTACATCCCATTGGTCAAATCAAGACACATGGCCAAGCCCAGCTTCAGAGTTGGGGGAGTTTAAAAGCTAGGGGGCTGGGGGTAGAGCCATGCATTGGGCCCATTCACATGATCAACCTACCCCAGTACCCTGCTTTCTGGGGTTGTTAGGAGAACTGAATGAAGCAATACAATGACAAGATTGAAAAAGCAGATACTCAAGAAGAACTGAGGAATCTATAGTGGGTGTCTAACTGCAATGTCCAAGGACAGAGTGAGCCTGCTCTGGACTCTTCTCTCCATTTCCTTTGTTCAGCTGAACAGTGCCCTTGAACTATTTTAATATTTGGCAATACATTTTTACCATAGAGAATTTTTCATTCTTCTTGTAATTTTTGTGTTCTGAGCTGGAATGCTTCAGATTGAAGTAAGCTTAGATTTTTGACAAACATTGGTAGGACCATACATGGATCTAGGCCAGGAGTTTGTAAACGTTTCTCTATAGCACTCTAGAGGTAAGAGGGAAGGTAGGTATGAAGAAGGAGATGCAGCAGTTGAGGCATCTCTGCTTCAACAAGCACAAGTTTATGTCTTATCTCCTGGACTTCTGCAAATGATTTAACATGAACCAGATTCAAAACCCACTCCCCTAAGTGCTCTCTTTGGTGCCAGGCTGTCAGGCGAAACAGGACTCACCTGGAAATTCTCTCAGTATTAATGGACAGGTACTATATATTACAAGGTACGAAGAGCCCCAGGCAGACAGGCTCACAGAATTCTTGGAGGATAAACAACTGAGAGTTTGGAGCAAAGGTCCTAGTTGCAAGCTTAGTTCTCCCATTTCTCTCAACAACAGTTCTGCTGCTTTAATTGTGGGTTGTGGATTGTTACAGCAAGGAAGAGGGCAGAAAGGTTGCAGAGGTGCCTGTAGAAAGATGCCGGGTGGCATCCTACATAAAACCTTACCAAATTTGCTCCTTGCACCTGGGGCTCCCACATTTTATCACCTACCCTTAAGATGCAGGACGTCACTGGAGGTCAATAAAGTATTCTATCCCAAGTTTCTACAAGTGTCCCTAACCATGTTATTTCAGGCAGGAACGTGTACCTAATTTGCAGGACCCAGTGCAAAAAGAAAATGCAAGGTCCCTTGTGCAAAAACTATTAAGAATTTTAAGACAGCGACCATGGTGCATTAAACAAAACACAGAGCCCTTCTAAGCAGGTGACGTTGTACAACAGCCCGGGTGGTGGTGCCCCTGTAGGCAGCCGTGATTTCTGGACTACAGGATGCCCACTGCTAGTGAAAGGGAGAGTCACAGCCTGCTGAGAAAGTGCTTAGAGACTGCTTGTTCCCTCCCTTTCACAGCAACATGGTCAATCCTATAACTTTGGTTTTCTTATCAAATAATTACACAAAAATAGCGAGTGAATGTGAAGGATAAACATTACTTTAAAAGCCACCTTTTCTCCTCCCTTATTCTAGAAAAAAATAATTAAATCTCTGCTTCAGGTGCCCTGCAGAGAATGTGAAGGGCACAGAGGAACAGACAGCAGCCCAGCCTTTAGTTTAAACCTTATCTCTCAGGAAAGCCCTTGTCTCCCTCTGAGGAACACCAGGCATCTGTGAGAAGCTGGGACAAGTAATTTGGGAAGAAGGGGATGTCTTCCCCAATGAAGTTCTTAAAATCTATGTAGGTATCTACCTGATCACACTAGAAGGTATGTCAACAATTCAGAATTACTTTCTTGTACATCCCAATGTGTAAGTACATTTTTAATTACAATGGAAGAGTTTATATATGTACATGAATCTTTGCCCTTTGCTCATAACCAAGAGCAGAGAAAAGTTTTGCTGACCCTGAGTAACAGAGGTAACTTCAGAGCAATTAAGAGCTCGGTTCTGGAGTCAGAGAGACTCTTCTCAGGACCAGCGCCACCATTTTCAATCCCTGTGACTTTGAGTGAGTTAAGCCTCAGTTTCCCAATCTATAAAATGGGGATGGTAGCAGGTGACGATTAAATGAGATGGTAGGTATAGAGCTCACCTACACCCTGGCACAGTGCAAACTCCTCACCATATCTATTAAGTCTCATTATTGAGCCATGGATCCCACAAGGACGCTTGGTCTGATGTGAAGCTCTCTGGGGTTGAGTCAGGAGCAGAAGCAGAACCCCAGGTCTCCAGGCCTCCTGGGGACCCTCCGATCTGACTCCAGGGATGCCCCTGAGAGTCCTGGTTTGAAACTTGCCCCTTGTCTGTAGGCAGTTCCTCTGTCTCAGCCGCCCACCCAGCCCTGGGGAATGAGCCCTGAGTGGGCTCAGCGTGGGGCTGGGACAGCACATCCACTCAGGTTCCCCTGCTGTGTCATCTGCCCTCCCTCCCACCCATCCTCAGCCAGGCCAGACTTCCCAAAATGCGGTGACTGCAGCTTTCTACTCACAGCTCTGTTCCTTATCACCTTGGCCTGATACTCAGGCGCATCCGTAGCATGGCTCCCTCCAGGTGGACCCATCTTCTCTCTTCCGCGTCACATCACCAGCCCATCCTAGGCTAGTCTCATTCCCAGCTGTGAACGCGCCAAGCTCACGTCTGCCTCCAGCTTTGTCCCAGCCCGAAGTCTTTCCCCGTCCTCTGCCTGTTCAACCTGACCTGGGGTTGCTGGAGCCTACAGGTGGAATGTCTGCAATTTATAACCTCTAGAAGGAATACAGTTTAATCTAGAACTCTCTGCTTTCCTTTGATTCATGTGGAAAGTATCAAGTTGGATCCCTATGACACTCATCATATCAAAATAAATCACAAATGGGTCAAACATTTAAATTTTTAAAAATCCATAAATATTGTTGAAGAAACTAAGGGCAAATTCCCTGATGTTCTCAAAGTAGGGAAGGACTTTCATGTATGATACAAAATCCAAAAGCTATAAATAGAAGATTTTTCAAATCTGAATAAAGAGCATTAAAATTTTATGCATGGCAAAAAAAAGACCAGAACTGGTATATGTTTGTAGCACTATGACAAAGGGCTCCTATAAATCAATAAGAAAAAGTGCAGCAACATCATATAAAAA
Source organism: Delphinus delphis (assembly GCF_949987515.2). Taxonomy (NCBI): domain Eukaryota; kingdom Metazoa; phylum Chordata; class Mammalia; order Artiodactyla; family Delphinidae; genus Delphinus; species Delphinus delphis. Next base: position 164,465,374 of record NC_082685.1, on the reverse strand, counting down.
TGGACAAAGGACATGAACAGACTAGTCACGGCGGGGTTGGGGGGGAATGGCTTTTAAAACTGAAAAACACTTAGTCTCATCATTTAAAAATACAAATTAGAAACTACAATAGAATATTATTTTCCATTACTGGTTTTGCAAAGTTAAAAATTTTTTATAATTCATTGTGTAGACAAGAGTGTAAGGAAAGAGGCATTCTTATAAATACTCTTTTACACTCTTGGCTGGAGATGTAAACTGGTACAGCCTCTCTGAGCAGCAATTAGGAAGTATCAATTGAAATTTAAAGTTTACATACCCATCAACCCAGCACTTCTCTACACATTGCTTGCACTGGATTGTCTGCTGTCAACCCTTCATCACTACCCACCCCTTCTAAAGTCTCTGAATCAGAAAAGAAAAGGGAGGAGCTATATTCCCCAGAAGCCGGTCGCAGGTTTGTTCTGAGTTAGTCCTCCAATAAGAAGCCCTTGCAGATGAGAAACAGGAGAGGAGCCACCACTGTTTTGCATATAGAGGTAGAGCCAGGCATGGAAGCCGGGAGTCTGATGCTTGCTCCTGGTAAGCTCTGGAGAGCCACGACCTTGCACTGCACAGTGAGGTCCTTGGTGAGAGCTTCCTGGAGCTACAGCAATTTCGCAGTGAGCTTCTAAGGACCCCCGACTCAGAGGCTTCGACCTGAGATTGCCGTTTGCATCTTCCCTAACCTTTGCTGACCTGGATCTGACAAGGATGTGTAAGCCCTCACTGCCTTTATTCAAATCTTTAACACCAGAACTACATGGACTGGCTTCTGTTTTCCTGACTGACCCCTGTCTGACACATTTATCCTTGGGGAATGTATTCTACAGGTATACTCGCACCTGTATGAAATCATGTATATGCACAAAAAACTTCATTATTTCTAATAGCAAAAGGTTGTAAACGACTTAAAAGTATATCAATGGCGGACGATTAAAAATATCATGAACCGGGCTTCCCTGGTGGCGCAGTGGTTGAGAGTCCACCTGCCGATGCAGGAGACGCGGTTCGTGTCCCGGTCCGGGAGGATCCCACATGCCGCGGAGCAGCTGGGCCCGTGAGCCATGGCCGCTGAGCCTGCACGTCCGGAGCCTGTGCTCTGCAACGGGAGAGGCCACAGCAGTGAGAGGCCCGTGTAACGCAAAAAAAAAAAAAAAAAAAAAAAAAAAAATATATATATATATATATATATATATATATATCATGAACCTAGAGATTGTCATACTGAGTGAAGTCAGGGAAAGAGAAATATGATATTGCTTCAACTTGGAATCTAAAAAGAAATGACACAAATGAACTTACTTACGAAACAGAAACAGACTCACAGACTTAGAGAAGGAACTTATGGTTACCAGGGGGGAAGGGTGAGGAGAAGGGATAGTTAGGGAGTTTGGGTTGACATATACACACTGCTGTATTTAAAATGGATAACCAACAAGGACCTACTGTATAGCACAGGGAGCTCTGCTCAATATTATGTAACAACCTAAACGGGAAAAGAATTTGAAAAAGAATAGATACATGTATTTATATAACAGAATCACTCTGCTGGACACCTGAAACTATCACAGCATTGTTAATCAACTATACCCCAATATAAAATAAAAAGTCTTAAAAATTTTTAAAAATTAATGTAATTCATCAGACAAATATAGCTGGTATTTTAACTCCTCCAGGAAACCTTTTCTATCTATTTCAGTAAAAAGCCTTCTTCTTTCTTTAGAAAAAAGAAAGAATGTTATGTATAGTTTAAGTAATTATTGTAGAGTCATATTTAGTTTAAAAATTGGCCATTCAATAATGTATTCAAATACAGCTGGGTACTCATTTTTTAAATATTATTATTGGTATTATTAATTTTTAGACATAATAACAAGATATTTCCTGGCTCTTTTTGATATTTCCACGTAAAAGAGCAACAGTTATACTTTATTCTGCTTTATATATAACATCTCCTCTCTTCCCAGTTACATGTGTCAGTAATTCCACCTCCCTTTTTTTTTAATTAATTAATTTATTTATTTTTGGCTTGTTGGGTCTTCATTTCTGTGCGAGGGCTTTCTCTAGTTGCGGCGAGCGGGGGCCACTCTTCATCGCGGTGCACGGGCCTCTCACTATCGTGGCCTCTCTTGTTGCAGAGCACAGGCTCCAGATGCGCAGGCTCAGTAGTTGTGGCTCACGGGCCTAGTTGCTCCACGGCATGTGGGATCCTCCCAGACCAGGGCCCGAACCCGTGTCCCTGCATTAGCAGGCAGATTCTAAACCACTGCGCCATCAGGGAAGCCACCCCTTTCTTTTTTTTTACTTAAGCAGTTTTGAGCTGGATTTCTGTCTTCCAAAGGCAAGAGTCCCAACGGCTCTTGCCCTGGCTGTCCTCTCCTGAGCCAAGAGTCTATGCAGCCTCACACACCTCGCCTTTGAGTCATTCTATTAGTTCAGCTCCTAATCCAGTATCCCCTCCCAACACCGATGGATACTTGTACAGCTCTCTTCAGTGCTCCTTCCCTCACACCCACTCTGTCTTCAGGGCCTCAAGTTCTGCCTCAGGTGCCCTCCCCGCAAATCCAAGTGAAACTGCAAGAGACAGAGGTCATTTCCAGGAAGCTTAAGGGAAAAGATACATACAAGGTGTTATGGTTTGAATTATGTCCTCTGCAGAAGATGTGTTCAAGTTTTAACCCCAGCACCTATAAATGTGACATTATTTGGAAATAGGGTCTTGGAAGGTGTGATCAAGTTAAGATGAGGTCATTACAGTGGCCCTCATCCAGTATGACTGGTGTCCTTACAAAAAGAGGAGAAGAGACATAGAGACAGACACACAGAGAGAAGACAATGCAGAGAGATGGAGAGCATGCGTGTAACAGCAGAGGCACAGATTGGAGTGCCACATCTCCACATCAGGGAATGCCAGGAACAGCCACCCATCCCCAGGAGCAAGCAGAGGGCTCTGGACAGTTTCCCTCCCTCAGAGCCCTTGAAGGGAGCCAGCCATGCCAACACCTTGATCTTGGTCTTCTGGCCTCCAGAACTTTGAAAGAATACATTTCTGTTACTTTAAGCCCACCTAGGTTGTGGGAATTTGTTACAGCAGCCATAGGAAACTAATACATAAGGACACTGGGTTGTCTTGTGCTAGTCAAGGACAGGACAAGATGAAGCCAGGCCCTGGAACCCTGACAGGCTTGGTCTCCAGCCATCCCCTCTACAACCTGCTTTATTCTCCCCTCTCTCACCACAGGCCTTCTAGAGGGGCAAGACCACTCTGCCAGCAATTCCACTCTGTCAGCTTCATCTCTTATGACTTCTGTCACTAGAGTGACTCTAGGCTCTTGGTCAAAAAGCCCAGGGAAGGGCCCACTTTGGGTCAAGAGGTCCCTCAGGCAAATAGTTGTGAGGAGGGAACACACTGCATGGAATGACTGCTTGAGCAAATGTGGCAGAAGATAGTTTCTGGAAGACAGGGACGATGGTTTGATTGAAGACTAAAGTTCTACCTTCTCCCTCATATGCAGTCTTTCCCAAAAGTTTACTCTTCAAGATTCCTCCCTTTCTCTTTCTCTCTCTCTCTCTCTCTCTCTCTCTCTCTCTCTCTCACACACACACACACACACACACACACCCTTGAGATCCTCTGCTTTCTGAAGCACTGTTAAGAGAATAAACAACAAACCACACAACAGACAACCATGCATTCTACTCCATAGAATGTTTTCAGCTTCTCTTAACTCCCTATTATAACAACGCACCAGTCTACATCCTTAGAATTTTATCGATGAGTTATTGGCATTGCACATGGTGAAACTTTCTTGCAAACTCATTATTCATGAAGGTATACAACAGTTGTTCCTCGGGTCACTATGCCTTGATCGTACAAATGTCTTTAATCTGTGGTGGCCATTCCTTGTTCCTGGTTTGTGGTTCATGTTTAAGCTAAACTATGACCTGGAGATTCCCTGGTGACTCTGCCTTGCTGCTGTCAACTGTTCGTGCGCACTTATTGCAGCACAGAGTGAATGGAACTGACGTGGTGGGTTTGAGGCCCCACCTGGCTCCGATTGATGATTACACATAACCCTCGCCTTCCTAGAGGCAGCTGAGTGGAGAAGAGTGAAGAGTTTTAAGAGAATCCATTACAACTGCTGACAAATTAACTTAAAACATGTTCTTCCGACAGTGGTTCAATAGCATCACCTTTGAAGACAAAGGACAGTGTAGTGACTGATGGGTATCTTCCGATACCAGCTTTACTTCTTTATCTAATGAAGGACAAGCTCCAATATCTTGATTTAATCGTATTACACAATCAAATTTTCTATAAGAATTTTGGAAATTTTCCCAACCCATATTATTGATTAGCTCCATTGAGGTAGACTAGGTTATAACACATTTAAAAACACCCCCCAAAATCTCAATGGCTATAAACATTATTTCTCACCCTGCTCCATAGATTGGCTGGGACTGCTCCGTGTAATCTGCATTCAGGGACATCGGTTGACAGACACTCTACCATCTGCAACATCACAAATGCTGTGGCAGAGGGGAGGGGAGATGACAAATGGTGCATTAGCTCTTAAAGGATTCCGCCTAGACAAACACCTATCACTTCTGCTCACATCTCATTGGCCAAGGGAGCCACGTAACCATGCCGCTCTTCAAGGCGTCATGGAAATATAACGTTAACAGCTGAAGAGTACTAATGATAACCAGAATCCACCGCAATCCACCTCTCTAGTGGAGAGTCAGCTCAGTTTTCTTCCTTTAAACAAAATTCACTTATTCCCTCCCCAGTCATTGATCCAGCACCTCTGGGTAATGTATGTTCGTCCTTTCATCCAGAGGTGTATTAGTCTCCTCAGGCTGGTGTAACAAATTCCAAAGACTGCAGGACTTAAACAACAGAAGTTTATTTCACGCAGTCCTGGAGGCTGGGAGTCCAAGATCGGCAAGGTTGGTTTCCCCTGAAACCTATCTTTTCGGCTTAGGACCTCACGTTATGGCCTCACTTAACCCTAATTTCCTCCTTAAAGTTCCTATCTCCAAGTGTCGTCTCCTTGGAGGTTAAGCCTTCAGTATTTGATTTGAGGGGACACAATTCAGTCCATGAAAGGAGGTGATACACAGCGACTAAACTGGTCCTGGATGTGCCTCTTCTTGTTCTGGAGACTCACATAATAAAAAGACAAGTTATCTACCCCACACACACCCAATTTATGAAGATGAAATAAGGAAGAGAAAACTCCAACAAACATTTCTATTTGGAAAGAAGGAAAATGGGAGGTATATAACAGATAGTGGCCTTCAGCAATTCTGCAATCCCCTGGACAAATACTCTGAGGTCTACGCTGGGCGGGCGGGATATTAGTCCCCGAACGCGCTCCCTGCAAGAAGCCTCATATCCATCATCCTCCACAGGGCCTGGCCTCCTGTTACATGATGCTCCTTGACACATCCTGAAGTAGGCATCAGGGTGGATGCTCTGCTCAGGGGCTGCACAGCTTGCTCAGCCTACTTCCAGACCTAAATGTTTGGGGCCCAAGGGCCGTTTTAGGTCTTAAATAGTTATAGTCTCTTTTAGTCCAACCCGGTGATTCTTTTGGAAGTGTACCCCTTGCAAGTGTACCCCTTGCAACGATTTAGTCTTTTATCTATTTGATTCCAGAAAACTCCATCTGCCAACAGGCACAACCACAGTTACCTTCAAGACATGTCTTATTTGGATCTTTACTCTGGTGCACCTTAGCCCTTGCAGAGGTTTTAATAATGGTGTGATAGCCAAGGAAATATAATCATTTGAATGGTTTATAACAGTAGGCACAGAGGTCATGCCCTGTGCTGCAAGACTCAGATTTAATGTTTTTTACTACTAAAAGTTTCTCTCAATTTTATCTCCTGCTGCTTGGAATCTAAAATCAGTCAGCCTTTCCAATACTGCAAAGCCTCAAATCTTCCGTGACCTCCTGCTTGGAATCCAGCTAATTCTTTTCTGACCTTGTCTCTTACAATACTTTGTCAAGTGCAGCCAGCAGAAACCAACATGTTACTAATACAGGTGATCCTTGAACATGAATTTGAACTGTGCAGGTCCACTTATACACGGATTTTTTTTCCACAGTAAATACTATGGTACTACTTGATTCATGGTTGTTCAAGAGTCAACCCTATTGTTTTCCTGTCTCTTTCTCTAGAACTGCAAATTCATTAGGCATATAATCTGCCTTCCAAATAACTGTGAACAACAGTTTCACCAAAATTTTTGCACCTGCATAACGAGGATTCTCATCTTTCCAGGCTTTATCACAGTTTCTTCACTGCCTACGACTTGTCCTTCGAGCCAATGACAAATTATAACTTTCTTGCTATGCTAGCATCCGACTCCTGGTAGCAATTTCTGTATCAGTCAGAATAAGCTAAACTATGCTGCAGTAAGTAACAGCCCTACAACTCCCATGGCTAGAAAAAATAAATAATTATTTTTCTCTCATGTTAACTGTTCATTATGCATCAGCCATAAGGGGGCACAGAGCGGGCTCTGCTCCCTGTCATCTTCACTAAGGGACAGAGTCTGACAACAACTCCACCATCTGGAACTGTTATGGCAGGAAGAAGTGAGTGCAGTAATTGATGCACTAAATCATAAAGACTCTGTCCACATCCTATTGACCAGATTAAGTCACATGGCCATGTCTAATTTCAAGGAGTTGGGGAATTCCAATCCTACCAGGCATGTGAAAAGCAGACCTACCAAAATCATAATCAACAATCCTTATGATTATCACACTCACTTGTTTAGATCAAGATACCTAAGAATAAGTTCCAATAAATTTTCCAAAAGAAGACACCAATCTTCAACTTGTTTCTATATGCAGGAGAATATTTTAGGCCACCTCCCAGACTGATCTTTAAAATGTAGGTTCCACTGCCTCTTGCACTGTTGGTGGGAATGTAAATTGGTGCAGCCACTATGGAAAACAGTATGGAGCTTCCTCAAAAAACTAAAAATAGAACTACCATATGATCCAGCAATCCCACTCCTGGGCATATATCCAGACAAAACTCTAATTCAAAAGGATACAAGCATCCCTATGTTCATAGCAGCACAATTTACAATACATGAAAACAACCTAAATGTCCGTTGACAGATGAAAGGACAAAGAAGATGTGAGATATATATATAATATATATATATATTATATATATATATATATATACACACACAATGGAATACTCCTCAGCCATAAAAAAGAATGAAATAATGCCATTTGCAGCAACATGGATGCAACTAGAGATTATCATACTAAGTGAAGTAAGTCAGAAAGAGAAAGACGAATACCATATGATATCACGTACATGTGGAATCTAAAATATGACACAAATGAACTTATCTACAAAACAGAAACAGACTCACAGACATAGAGAACAGACTTGTGGATGCCAAGGGGGAGTAGGGTGAGGGAGGGAAGGATTGGGAGTTTGGGATTAGCAGACGCAAACTAGTATATATAGGACGGATTAAACAACAGGTCCTACTGTAGAGCACAGGGAACTACATTCAGTATCCTGTAATAAACCATAATAGAAAAAAATATGAAAAAAACCTCTAAAAACATAAACCACAAAATCGAGGACAGCAGAAAAAAGTTAAAGTCCATGTTGAAAATTAAAAAAAAAAAAAAAAAAAAAAGGCTTCCCTGGTGGCGCAGTGGTTGAGAGTCCGCCTGCCGATGCAGGGAACACGGGTTCGTGCCCCGGTCCAGGAAGATCCCACATGCCGCAGAGCGGCTGGGCCCGTGAGCCACAGCTGCTGAGCCTGCGCGTCAGGAGCCTGTGCTCCGCGACAGGAGAGGCCACGGCGGAGAGAGGTCCGCATACCGCAAAAAAAAAAAAAAAAAAAAAAATGCAGGTTCCACTGGATCTTAAGAGATGCTACATGAAAAAAGAATTGTGTGTTCCAATAAAGTTGAAAAAAATGGATAAAACATTTAACGGGTTTCCTCACTGCAGAACTTCTCAGGACCATCCCATGGAACGAGGGGACCTTAAAATACATTTGGGTGGGAGACTGGCTTTCATTTCTAAGAATATAATTCAGTAAGTGAATTATCTGGGTTGTGTTTAAGTTTTGTTTCTCAGGTGAATTAATTCTAGGCTTCGTTATTTTCAAGGATATAAGCGAAGGAATCCAAAAATTTACCTGTAACTAGGAAAGGGTGTCTGTGTGTTATAGAACCAACTCTAGCATTCCAGAGTTTCATATTCTGTGCTTCCATGATTTCAGGAAGCTTCCGCCAGGTAGCATGGAAAGATGTTTTCATATAGATCATTCTCCTATCACAGATTCTCTCTGCTCTCTACTTCTGACCATTAATCAGGCAAGGGGATGGGGTGGGTCCTCTTCTCAAGTTGCCCTTTTTTAGGGGTTCCCTTCCCATAAAGACTACCTTGTCATTCATACTCATGCAATTTTACACACTTAACAGTAGAAGAAAGCTTTACCTAGATTCCATAAGCTTCATGGGCCTGACCCAAACCCACATGTGCAGCTTCATCGATCCCAACCTATTCCATACATCTTACGCAACTATTACTGGACATTACTTTTGACCACAGTGTAATTTCCATGCCCTGGTTTTCTATTTGCAGTACTAGGAGGCTGTGTACCTGTTTCTATCGTTACCATTGCATTTACCACTTTAGCAACGCAAGACTGATTTATCGGGACTTCCCTGGTGGCGCAGTGATTAAGAATCCATCTGCCAATGCTAGGGGACAGGGGTTCAAGCCCTGGTCCAGGAAGATCCCACATGCCGCAGAGTTACTAAGCCCGTGCACCACAACTACTGAAGCCCACGCGCCTAGAGCCTGTGCTCTGCAACAAGAGAAGCCACCACAATGAGAAGCCCGCGCACAGCAATGAAGAGTAGCCTCTGCTCGCCACAAGTAGAGAAAGCCCGCACGCAGCAACGATGACCCGACGCAGCCATAAATAAATAAATAAATTTATTATTTAAAAAAGGACTGATTTATCTCCTGACACTAAACTGCATTATGAACAATTTAATGTTTGATACACTCTCAAGAATGAGTTGCTCTCTTGCTGTTCTCTTGCCTTATTTTCTTCAAGAAGGGCATTGGGAGCCTGCTCAAGAAGGATGATGCTCCGTGGTTATGTCTTCTCTGGGAGTCGCAAAGAAGATGCCATCCACCTGCCAAGCATATGCAGGGGTGTTCCAATGTGAAACAGAAGCTTTGCTGATCAGTGAACAGAACAAACCACAGCTGCTAGTTTAGCTCTGGCTCCAATCAGAAGTTTCGACTTATCCCATCTCCAAGGGCTGTTTAAAGCTCTGATTCATGCATGAACTACCCAGCCCATATGGGGTGGGCCACTCAGCTCCAGCTGAAACGTTCTATTAGAATTTTATAGAGTTCAGGAAAACAGTGCTTCTGATACCAATCCATTGCTATTTTCCGATCATTACTTGCATAATGCCATTTAAAGTCACACACTCTTCATCTCTGATGATACAATCCGACTTGCTCGTAGGTAAAATTTGTGGAGAGCTGCTAAAAGTGATCCTCCCAACCAGCGCGCCATCTCCATCTCTTTAAATGAAGGCATTCGTCTCTGGAAGCCCCCGCTCCTGGCATTAATACACCCTCGGGAATAACTCCTCAAACCACTGCTTCTTAAACTTTCCCACTACGGTACCCCTAAAGGAAGATAATGAAGGTGTCTGGAAGGGAATGCAGGAGGCATTTCTGAAGAGGTGTCAAATTCCTTTGAAGAAGTTCCTGTTTTTTCTTTTCTTTCCTTTTTTTTGGCTGCGTTGGGTCTTAGTTGCGGCACGCGGGATCTTCCTTGAGGCACGTGGGCTTCTCTCTAGTTGTGGCATGCGGGTTTTCTTTCTCTAGTTGTGGCACGTGGGCTCTGCAGTTTGCGGCACGCAGGCGCTCTCGTTCAGGCGTGCAAGCTCAATAGTTGTGGCACGCGGGCTTGGCCTGTAGCATGTGGGATCTTAGTTCCCCAACCAGGGATCGAACCCACGTCCCCTGCATTGGAAGATGGACTCTTTACCACTGGGCCACCAGGGAAGTCACTGTTTTGTCTTTTAAATGTAATTAAATTCTGTGCTCTACTCCATAGATATTTATGATTATTTTAATATAATCGTAAATACGGATTGAAGTACTTCTATCAGTCAGAGTCTGGACAGGAAACAGAAACCACGTCCACGATTTTAACTGAGAATTTAACATATAAAGTTGATAACCAAGCACTGGTGACCTAAAAAATGGAAATAGGGGACCCCAAGGTTCACAGAGGTTGTAATGCAGAAAGCAACCAAGCCCCCAGTGCTGGGAAACAAAAGGAAGCAGTTGGGATCCTTAAACCCTAGAAGCAGAGAGGCGGAGTCCCACAGGGGATGGAGCTCTCTGCGGGAGGAAACATAAACAGCAGTGTGGGTGTTTCTAAGGGGACCAATGAGATGGGTTCTGTACATGTGGGGAAAAGTGCAACCATTGCTACTGGAACATTGGATGCTGCAGGGTAAGAAACTGTCACTGGGCAGTCAGTCCCTGGGTGGTCACTAACAGGAAACAAACAGGAAGAAGGAGGTCCCTTCTTCCCCCTCCAGCCTAGCAGCCACCCTTTAGCGCCCCCTTTAGGCAGCACCCAAAAAGGAGCGGCTCCAAAGTAGAATCGTGTTTGCAGAGTCTCAGCCCAACACCACAACATTGAACACGGAAAGGTGGAGGAAGGTGAGAGACAATAGCTTAACACAGTCTTTCAGTTTTTTCCCAATATCAGTTCTAGTTGAATTCATGCTCCAAGAAGATGTACCATACTGATTCATCCAATGGCTCTATATACTTCTGGAAAAAACACTTCAGAGACTTGACAATGTGCCAGCATTGGCTATTACCAGCCTGGTGTGAATTAACTCATCAGGCATTTAGGAAGGTCCAAAGGCATGGTGTTCCCATTCCAGTCCAGCCACTTCTGTGTGATGGGGCGCACACCACTTCCTCAGTTACCTCTCAGTTACCTTTACTTCTTAAAGTCCATTCCAATTTTATAATTACTGGAGATTATTATGGGAAAGCTCACAAGCATGGGTTTTGTGCCTGGGGAGTTGAGAACAGTGAGATTTCTAAGACTCTGCTGGGCACTGTGGACAAAGAACGTGGCCTGCCATTTCAGTAAACAACAAACGTTGTGGCCATCACGCCATCAGCCACTGTAGCCACCACCACCTTGGGCCCTGAGGGGATTCAGGATGGAGAAAAACAGGATACTGGTCCTAGATAGTTAAGGTGCATATCTAGAGAATAATTTCAATGAGCCCAGACTCTTGCATCTTCCCATACATAGAAAAGCACTAAAATCATTAACTTGAGATGTCTGGTTTTTGTGATCAGCAGTAATCTTTTGATGTTCAACTACGTGTTTTGTTTTCTTTTGTTTTCAGCAAAAACTTCTTTGTATCCTGGCCCCTCCCTTACCTCTTCGGAGCAGTTCCTCTGAGCTATCTGAGAGGCTGCCTCCTGGGCTATAGTCCTCAGAAAGTCCCCCAAATAAAACTTAACTGGCAACTTTTAGGTTGTGAGTTTTTCTTCAGTTGACAGCACCCAGAAGTAACTTAAGGGTACTGGGAGAAGGAGAGCCTTGAAGAAAGGAGACAAGGGAGAAGGAAGTGAAACAGGAATGGAAGGTGCTGAAGAGAATGAGGGATGAGGGATGTTAAGGTGGGAGCAGACACTCCGAGCAGGAGAGAACACCTGGCATCTCTGAGATCCTGATGACCTGAATTTTGCATGATGGCTCATCTCAGGCTTGTTGGTGGTTGTAAAATGTAATAGTTGTGTGCTCTACAATCCTGTGTAGAAACAAGATGGAATGAGCACAAGTCCCCTTAGGGGAAAGCCAGCCTTTCTTCTGCAGTAAGGAATTAGAGTCCAAGGTTGGACACTTAATCCTCTCTTCCCTTCACCACTGTAAAAATGGAGGGGGGAGACCTGTACGTACTGCCATCCACCACAAAGCATTTCTTGACATCAAACTCCCTTCATAGAGATGAAATACTTTGTCCTTCTTGGCAGAATGCTGTTATTTCGATGCACTGTATGTGTAACTCACTGCCTTGCAGAGGAAAGAAATGCTTCTAACTGGTTGACAGAAAAGACAGGTGAGTACCAAAGGATAGACCACGTTTGTGGCTAGACTTTGTGTGTGTGTTGCTGATGACAAGATGCTTACAATTCCCCCTATAACTTTCCCATGAATCTGGTTACAAATCACTTGGTAATTAAATACCCTCTTCAAGACATCATGGCTGATTTAATGAGGGCCAAACCCATCATAACAGATTGTTAATCTGAGCTGGTGAGGTTTTTTTTCCCTTTGTTTCATTTTCAAAGATTTTTATTTGGTAATATTCTTTATTAGGCTGATAAGTTTTGAATTGCTTTTCATTTTATTATCACATTAGTTCCTTCTTAATGGTTTTACTAGAACTCAGAAGTCTCCCGAGTTTTAATAACCTCTCTTTTTTCAGTACTTATAGTCATGGAATTAATTATATAAAATCATGACCCTTCACTGAATGTGTCACTGAGCCAAAATAAGAAAATTCAATAGGAAGAATTAGACCTTGAAGAGTGATTGACGATTCATCTCACTACAGATTTTTCACTTTGAGACTTTCATTTGCTTTGCTGTAGCACAATTTCCTTTTTTTCCACCTCTAAGAATATCCTTCAGACTGAGGAATGCTTTGGAATTCTCTGAACTGGGGGTAACTAAACTTAAACTTTTTAGACATAAGTTGATTTTTTTAAGTACAGGAAAGGACATGTTTTTATTCACCTAAGAATATTTTCTTTGTAGCTGGCTTTGTTTAAAGGAGAGACAATGATAAGGTGAACTACAAGAAATTATCAAATTAGCAATTAGCAAGTTTACTTAGGATCTTATTTTCATGTTCATCTTCCTTGATTAATAGTGGTAGCAAATCTCTTAAAAACAGATGTCTGTTAGTTAATGTCCTGAGGTCAAATCACCCTTGTAAAATCATAATTAATTACTTAAAGAACAAAATGTCAGATATAACAGACTTGAAAAGAACAGAAATTTTAAATTTTATCTTAGATCTTGGAAACAATGAGGCTATCAAGTGGAAATCGGCAACCAAGTTTTCAAAAAGGAATAAATAATTAAATGCCCAATAATGATATTAAGAGTTGGGTAAATTAACTATGGAGAACAGTATGGAGGTTCCTTAAAAAACTAAATATAGAACTACCATATGACCCAGCAATCCCACTACTGGGCATATACCCTGAGAAAACCGTAATTCAAAAAGAGTCATGTACCACAATGTTCATAGAAGCTCTATTTACAATAGCCAGGACATGGAAGCAACCTAAGTGTCCATCGACAGATGAATGGATAAAGAAAATGTGGCACATATATACAGTGGAATATTACTCAGCCATAAAAATAAACAACATTGAGTTAGTTGTAGTGAGGTGGATGGATCTGGAGACTGCCATACAGAGTGAAGTAAGTCAGAAAGAGAAAAACAAATACCATATGCTAACACGTATATATGGAATCTTAAAAAAAAAAAAATGGTTCTGAAGAACCTAGGGCCAAGACAGGAATAAAGACGCAGATGTAGAGAATGGACTTGAGGATACGGGGAGGGAGAAGGGTAAGCTGGGACAAAGTGAGAGAGTGGCATGGACATATATACACTACCAAATGTAAAATAGATAGCTAGTGGGAAGCAGCCGCATAGCACAGGGAGATCAACTCGGTGCTTTGTGACCACCTAGAGGGATGGGATAGGGAGGGTGGGAGGGAGAGGCAAGAGGGAGGAGACATGGGGATATATGTATATGTATAGCTGATTCACTTTGTTATAAAGCAGAAACTAACACACCATTATAAAGCAATTATACTCCAATAAAGATGTTAAAAAATAAAATAAAATATTAAAAAAAAGAAAACAGTTCCATTTACAATAGCATAGAAAAGAATAAAATATTTAGGAATACTCTTAACAAAAGTAGTGCAAGATTTGAACATGGAAAACTATAAAACATTGTTGAAAGAAATTAAAGATCTAAAGAAATAGAATGCCATCCCAATTTCATGGAAGATAACTTAATATTGTTAAGATGGTAATATTCCACAAATTGGTATTCATATTCAATGAGACATCTCTCAAAATCCCAGCTGACTTTTTAACAGAAATTGACAAGCTGATCCTAAAATTCATGTGGAAATGCAACGGACCCTGAATTGCCAAGACAATCTTGAAAAAGAAGAAAGTTGGAAGACTCACACTTCACCATTTCAAAACTTACTACAAAGCTACAGCAATCAAGACTATGCAGTACTGGCATAAGAATAGACTTACAGGGCTTCCCTGGTGGCGCAGTGGTTGAGAGTCCGCCTGCCGATGCAGGGGACACGGGTTCGTGCCCCGATCCGGGAAGATCCCACATGCCACGGCGCGGCTGGGTCCGTGAGCCATGGCCGCTGAGCCTGCGCGTCCGGAGCCTGTGCTCCGCAACGGGAGAAGCCACAACAGTGAGAGGCCTGCGTACCGCAAAAAAAAAAAAAAAAAATAGACTTACAGGTCAATGAAATAGACTTGAGAGTCCAGAAATTAAACCACTTATGTATGGTCAATTGAGTTTTGACAAAGGTGCATGACAATTCAACAGAGAAAGAATAAGTCTTTTCAACAGAGACTGGGACAACTGGATATCCACATACAAAGGAATGAAGCTGTAACTCTACCTCACACCATATACAAAAATTAACTCCAAATGAATCAAAGACTCAAACGTAAGAGCTAAAACTATTAAACTCCTAGAAGAAAACATAAATGTAAATATTCATGACCATGAGTTAGGCAATTATTTCTAGATAACACCAAATGCACAAGACAATGAAAGATAAATTAGACTTCATCAAAACTAAAAATGTTTGTGCTTCAAAGGACACTATCAAGAAAGTGAAAAGACAACCCATAGAATGGGAGAAAATACTTAAAAATCATACATCTGGTAAAAGTCTAGTGTCCAGAGTAATTAAAGAACTCTTACAACTCACCAATAAAAAAGATAAATAATTTAATTTATTAAATGGGCAAACGATTTGAATGGACATTTCTCCAAAGAACATATATGCGGCCAATATGCACATGAAAAGATACTCAACATCATTCATCATTAGAGAAATGCAAATCAAAGCCACAATGAGATACCACTTCATACTCATTAGGATGGCTATAATAAAAAAGATGGACAATAACAAGTGTTGGTGAGGACACAGAGAAACTGGAACCCTCATATGTCATTGGAGAGAATGTAAAGTGGTACAGCCACTTTGGAATGTAATTTGGCAGTTCCTCAAAGAGTTAAATATAGAATTACCATAAGACCCAGTAAGAGAATTGAAAACGAATGTTCTCACAAAAACTCATACAGAAATGTTCATAACAGCATTATGCATTATAGCCAAAAAGTGGAAACAATCCAGATGTCCAGCAACTGATGAATGGATAATAAAATCTGGCCTATCCATACAGTGGAATATTATTCAGCCATAAAAAGTAATGAAGTACTGTTACACGCTACAACATGGATGAACACTGAAAACATAATGCTAAGTGAAAGAAGGCAGGCGCAAGAGGCCACATATATAGTATGATTCCATTTAGGTGAAATTTCCAGAGTAGACAAATTCATAGAAACAGAAAACAAATTACTGGTTTCCAAGGGCTGGGGAAGTAGAGGTTGGGGGTTACTGCCTGTTGGCACAGGGTTTATTTCTGGGGTGTAGAAAATGCTCTGACGTTAAGTGGTGGCAATGATCGCACAATTTGTGAATATACTAAAAACCACTGAACTGTACACTTAAAACAATCAGTGCCCTAACAATAAAGTACTAGTTCCTGTTTTAAAAAAAAAACAAAGCATCAGACAAAATACTGATATTTGAAAATCTGATTATGTCCCAAAAATTATATTAAAAGTTATTACAATTAAGATGAAAATGAAAACACTAAAAATCATAATAATTTTCTTTAAGTGGCATCTATTTTCCTTAAATAGAATTTTATCATTGCTTTTTTTTTTTTTTTGCGGTACGAGGGCCTCTCACTGTTGTGGCCTCTCCCGTTGTGGAGCACAGGCTCCGGACGTGCAGGCCCAGCGGCCATGGCTCACGAGCCCAGCCGCTCCACGGCATGTGGGATCTTCCTGGACTGGGGCACGAACCTGTGTCCCCTGCATTGGCAGGCGGACTCTCAACCACTGCGCCACCAGGGAAGCCCTGTCATTACTTTTATATATCATAGAATGTAGATGTAAAAATGTGTCATCAAAGCTACATTTGTATAGGATAATGGCTAATAAAATGGCAAAAAAATCACTCCTTCTTTCTTTTATTAGGATAATTATCATAAAATATTCTGCAATGATTATTTTTCAGTAGGAGGCAAATCACGTCTATTCATTGACTATGCTCCACTTTCTCCCTTTCCTCAACATGCTTACCATTTTACAAAAAAATTGATCAATGAAGTTTAATAAAGTACAGCCATAGTTAAGGCAGGTATTTGCAACTATTGAAGTTTATTCTCTAGTTTTTTCACTTTGCACTGACTATTCATTGACTCATCAAAAATTTCACCATTGTTCCTTTTGAAATACAGTGTGTGTATACATGTTTTTAATTTTGGAAAAGAAATGGCAACCAGTCCAAGGAAACTAACTATAATCTGATATTCATTAAAACAAGGATCACTCTTAAAAGATAATTATAAAAATATGACAATTATCTCATAACCTCAGATGATATAAATTGACCTACAGCTCTAAAGCTCAATCCATTATTCTTTAGAAAATGGCAATGTAAAAAACTAGAGAAGCTCCTGAAGGTTTAAAACACTGGAGGATAAAATTTCCATTATGTTTAACATCATTCCAGCACTGTTACTGTGGATATACAATAGATTTTAGAGGGCACTGATCATACTGGATTTGAATTGTAATTATCACATGTATCAATTGCTATCTTAATAGATTTCTTAACTAAAATACATTACAATTATAATGTTTATTACACCTTTCTTATGAGAAGCTTGCTTTTCAGAATTCTCTCACTAATCCATGAAAAAGGAGGGAGAAATCAGAGATTAATATCCCTATTTCATTTTTTAATAAGAGAAAGTGAGAAATGAAAAGCCATCAATAAGATTCTGTACATTAAAAATCCCATTGAGGACACGGGGAGGGGGAAGGGTAAGCTGGGACAAAGTGAGAGAGTGGCATGGACTTATACATACTACCAAATGTAAAACAGATAGCTAGTGGGAAGCAGCCACATAGCACAGGAAGATCAGCTCCGTGCTTTGTGACCACCTAGAGGGGTGGGATAGGGAGGAAGGGAGGGAGACGCAAGAGGGAGGGGACATGGGGGTATATGTATAAGTATAGCTGATTCACTTTGTTATACAGCAGAAACTAACACACCATTGTAAAGCAATTATACTCCAATTAAGATGTTTAAAAAAAAAAATCCCAAAGAACCTACAAAGGAGCTACAAGGACTAATAACTGGGTCCTGATCAACATATAAAAAACAGTTGTACTTTTAGGTACCAGAAATAAAAAATTGGAAATTGACTTTTTTAAACTACTATTTACAATAGAACCCCAAAACATGAACTACTGAGGTACAAATCCAATAAATATGTTCAAGATCTGTATGCTAAAAACTACCAAATGCTGGCGAAAAAAATTTAAATACTTAAATAAACATGAGATATACTGTGTTCATGGATTGGAAGACTCAATATTGTTAAGATGTCAATTCTCCCAAATTAATTTATAGATTTAATGCAAATTCCTTCAAAATCCCAGTAGACATTTTTGTAGAAATTGGCAAGCTTATTCTAAAATTTTCATGGAGAGGCAAAGGAACTGCAATAAGCCAAAACACTTTTTACAAAGAACAAAGCTGAGATTTACCATGAAGCTGTAATACTTAAGACGGTAAGGAACTGAAGAGAGATAGACACATAGATCAGTAGAACAAAACACACAGTCCAGAAGTAGACTCACATATATTTTGTCAACTGATTTTCAACACAAATGCAATGAAAATTCAAAAGAGAAAGAACAGTTTTTTCAACAAATGTTGCTAGAATAATTGGATGGCCACATGCAAAGAAATAAACCTTAATTCACACCTTATTCCACAACATTTTACCCAAAATGGATCATAGACCTTAATGTAAAACCTAAAACTGTAACTATAAACCTAAACTACAAAAGTAAACATAGGAGAAAAACTTTGTGACTTGGCAAAATTTCTTAGATATGATATGAAAGTACAACTCAAAGTTGGACTTCATCAAAATTAAAAACTTCTGCTTTGCGACATAAAGAACAGCTTTGTGGTTGCCAAGGGCGGTGGAGGGAGGGATGGATTGGGAGTTTGGGGTCAGCAGATGCAAACTATTATTTATTGAATGGACAAACAACAAGGTCCTGCTGCAGAGCATAGGGAACATATTCAATATCCTGTGATAAACCATAATGGAAAAGAATATGAAAACGAATGTATATATATGTACAACTGAATCACTTTGCTGTACAGCAGAAATTAACACATTGTAAGTCAACTATACTTGAATAAAATAAATTTTTTTTAAAAACTTCGGCTTTGCAAAATACACTGCTAAACGAAGGAAAAAGAGAAGCCACAGACTGGGAGAAAATGTTGGCAAAACATATGTCTGATAAAACACATGTCTGATATATGTTTGGATCCTAAATTTATAAAGAACTATCAAAACTTAATAATAGGTAAACAAACAACCCAATTTTAAAAACAGGCGAAAGATCTGAACAGACACCTCATTAAAGAACTGATTTGCTATGGGTAGCAAATAAGATTAGGAAAAGATGCTCCCCATTACATCATTAGGAAAATACAAAATGATGCCCTAATAAGAAACTAGAACAAACCTATTGGAACGAGAGGAGAAAACTCAGAAAACCAAGTGCTGATGAAGATGCCGAGCAAGCAGAACTCCCCTGCACTGCTGGTGGGAATGCGGATAATACAGCCACAGCCTGGCGATTTCTTATAACATAACGAACACCCAGCAATTCTATTTCTAGGGATTTACCCAACTTCAACAAACACTCGTGTTCACAAAAAAGTAAAAATGAAAAATAAAATAAAGGGCTTCCCTGGTGGCGCAGTGGTTGAGAGTCCGCCTGCCGATGCAGGGGACACGGGTTCGTGCCCCGGTCCAGGAAGATTCCACATGCTGCGGAGCGGCTGGGCCCGTGAGCCATGGCCGCTGAGCCTGCGTGTCCGGAGCCTGTGCTCCGCAACGGGAGAGGCCACAGCAGTGAGAGGCCTGAGTACCGCAAAAAAAAATAAAATAAAATAAACACTATTCAAATGTTTGTAGCGACTTTATTCATAATCATCAAGAGTTGTAGGGAAAAAATCCAAATTTTTTCTACTGGTGAATGATAAAGTCGGGTATATCCATACAGTGGACCCCTACTCAGCTATAAAGATTAATAAACACGAAACAATCTCAAATGCATTTTGCTAAGTGAAAGCAGCCAGACTGGGGCTTCCCTGGTGGCACAGTGTTTGAGAGTCCGCCTGCCGATGCAGGGGACACAGGTTCGTGCCCCAGTCTGGGAAGATCCCACATGCCGTGGAGCGGCTGGGCCCGTGAGCCATGGCCGCTGAGCCTGCACGTCCGGAGTCTGTGCTCCGCAATGGGAGAGGCCACAACAGTGAGAGGCCCGCGTACCACAAAAAAAAAAAAAAAAAAAAGCAGCCAGACTCAAAGGCTTACATTCTCTATGATTCCATCCATACAATATTCTGGAAAATAGAAGGAGAGGAGACAGATGAGTGACTGTCAGGGAGTGAGGGTGGGGAGAGGGTCTGACCACAAAAGGCACAAGGGAATTTTGTGGGTAACGGGATTATTCTATATCTCGACTGTGTAGTAGTTAGGCGACGGTACGCGTTTGTCTTTCTGTATGTAAATGATACCTCAATTTTTAAAAGCATATAGCTTTCACATTTTACCATTAACACCTTAAAACATTAGGTTAAAACATTCTAAATGGTATTTTTATATGGTATCATTATTGGCCAACACTTGGAAGACATTTCCATTGATATTTCCTTAGGCCAGAATATTGGTTTTTCTGAACAAAGGATTGACAACTGAAAGAAAAAAAACCATATCAAACCCACTTTGAAACTTTGAAGCTTTCTCCCTCTGTGGGAGAAAAACTGTAAATAGCAAATCCCTGTCCTTCATCATTTCCCTCCACAGACAAATGGAGCAGTAAGATCCTCGTTCTTGTTTTAATTCCAGCAACAGTTCCTTTGATTCTGGGACAAAATTCATCATAATCAGTCTGGATTATTTTCACATTTGCTAGCAGTTTGCAGGATTTGACCAACAGTCATATGGATAATTTGAAATATTTGTTTGTTCCTATCACGCTAAACATAATCCATTGCATTCTGTAGCAAAGTAATTCTTTACGCCTGAAAAAAAAAATCAGAACCTTCTGTTTCAATGGAAACTCTTTTTATATAGGATCAAATCCCTGTCTTAAAAAGCATCAAGTAAAAACCTTAACAAATAATCACCAAACTACAGAAGATACAAAACACCAATCTGTGAACCAAACAGTGAAACAGAATGAAATGTCAATCCATCATGTACTTACCTCAGAGAACTGCTGAGCGCTCAAGCTTCTTTTCTTCCCTTTGCCTAACTACTAAGTGGGTGGAAATGTTTTCCTTTCATTTACTGGAAACAAAAGTGATGCTGCATCAGCAGATAGGCTACGAAATAAAATAAAAACCAAAAAAAGACAAGATGATGCCTAGTTAAACGTGAACAGAAAACGACAAGAGGCTTCGTAAGGGTGTGAATTTTTGCGATCAAAAACTGTATTTGTAAAAACTAAAATGTGGAAGGAAAACACCTAACACCTCCTCAAGAACAGAAAGAGGACACAGCACATGCCAGGTCCCAAAATGCAAGAGAGACAGAATGGAAGATAAGATGAAGGTGAGTGTCTGAGAGAGGAGGAGAAAAGTCAGCTGAGCTGAACCGATGGACAGTGGAAAGTGATTTGTAAATTGTAAATACAAGCAGAAACACAGGGTGAGTGTGAAACCCATTGTTCTATTTTGGAACCCACCACCCAAAATACTTAGATTTTGAATTGAGATATTATAAATGAAAAATTGTCAGTAGAGAGAAATGTTATCTCAATTAGTGATTATGCTAAGAAAAACTTCTTCATTAGAAATTGCAAGTTCAGGGACTTCCCTGGCAGTCCAGTAGTTAGACTCCATGCTTCCACTGCCAGGGGCACAGGTTCAATCCCTAGTCAGGGAATTAAGATCCCATGTGCTGAGCAATGTGGCCAGAAAAAAGAAAAAGAAAGAAATTTCAAATTTAGACTCATTTACTCAGGAAGAAACCAGCACTGCGAGAATTTCATAGTCATCCAAAGGGAAAGAAAGTTTTAAAAAACAGAATGGATAGCAAAATGTATTCCAACTAGGGCTTTTTTAATCTACAGAGAGACAGCTGGGTCAGTTAACTGCTCTTAATGAATCCATGTTGGAATAAAATATTGTCCAGAAATAAGATTATTACTGGGGAGGTTGGAGAAATCATGTACCACAGGAGAAGTAAGGAGATCTCTTAGCAGTGTGCAAACATTAGTCCTGAAAAGGGGAGGAAGGTCAATTCTGGAAACTACAGACTGACAAGACCTGGACCTCAGGAAAGAGTCAGGCTGAGAAGGTTTATGCACAGCAGCAAAAAGGAAGCAGACTCCTGCTGTATGTGACAACACGGACTAACCCAGATGACACCGTGCTGAGTGAAGTAAGCCTCCACAGAAGGACAAATACTGCATGAGTCCACTTCCACAAGGGATCTAAAATAGTCAAACTCACAGAAGCAGAGAATGGAATGAGGGTTGCCAAGGGCTTGGTAGAGGGATAAAGAGGAGCTGTGTTCAGTGGGTATAAAGTCTCAGTTATACGGGATGAATAAATTCTAGAAGTCTAGGCCTTCCCTGGTGGCGCAGTGGGTAAGAATCCGCCTGCCAATGCAGGGGACATGGGTTCGAGCCCTGGTCCGGGAAGATCCCACATGCCACGGACCCACTAAGCCCATGCGCCACAACTACTGAGCCTGGGCTCTAGAGCCCACGAGCCACAACTACTGAAGCCCGCATGCCACAACTACTGAGCCCGCATGCCACAACTACTGAGTCCGTGTGCCACAACTACTGAAGTCCACGTGCCTAGAGCCCGTGCTCCACAGCAAGAGAAGCCACCGCAATGAGAAGCCCGTGCACCACAATGAAGAGTAGCCCCCACTCGCCACAACTAGAGAAAGCCCGTGTGCAGCAGCAAAGACCCAACGCAGCCAAAAATAAATAATTAATTTTTATATATATATATATATATATATATATATATATTATAGAAGTCTACTGCTCAATACAGTGCCTACAGTGAAGAATTCAATATCGTACACTTCACAATTTGTTAGGAGGGCAGACCTCATGGTAAGTGTTCTTACCACCAAGACAAGAACAACTACAAAACACAAAAGAGTAGGAGGAAACTCTTGGAGGGGATGGATATGTTTATACCTTGACTGTGGTGATGGTTTCACAGGTGTGTGCATATGTCCACTCAGCAAACTGTATACATTAAATACATCCAGGATTTTGTTGGGGGGTTTTTTGTGTATCGATTAAACTTCAATAAACCCGTTTTGTTTTTTAAGAAAAATGTGAGAAAGCAAATAATAAAAAAAAATGAGTCAAAAAAAATATGTAGGGACTACAGAAGACAGTATGGATGGCTAGGAATGAATCATGGCAGGGTAGCGGGTTTTCTTTTTTAACTAGGAAGCCAACATCACTGGGTGTGGGATAAAGGAAAACAGTGTAGCTGGACTTCAGTAAGACATGTGAACAACTCTCCCCTGACACCCTTCATTCGCCCATTTATTCAACAAATACTATGGACCAACCACCTAAGACATCCAGGCACTGTCTTCCGAGCTGGGACACAGTGATGAATTCCACGTGGAGGTGACATTCTGGCTACACGCTCATCTACACATCCTTGTAGTCAAGAAAGAGGGACACAAGCTGTAAGAGAGCATCACTGAGTAGAGTATAAGCTCAGTGAACAACAGCCTCCCAGGAGTGCGGCCAGAAGAGCAAAAGTACAGGTTACAGGTGGGGAGGTCTCAGGGTTCTGCCTCATTCTGTGGCTGCTTCCTTCACACAACGTGGATGAGAAGACTGATGGCATGGTGGTTACAGCTGTGGGCAGCACAGGGGCAACCAGATGACTGGATGATGAAATTAGGATCCAGCAGTCCCCTCAAAACCCCTGGCAGTCGGGCAAGTCAAACACAATGAAATTTCAAAAGGAATATATTTAAGGTTCTTTATTTGCTTCAAAAAACTAAAACCCACTTGGGTCAAAAAAAAAAAAAAACTCCATGAATGTGGTTTATATAAGATTATTATATAGGACAGATGACGACTTAGAAGCATAACTAAAAATTCCATGTGAGTTGAGAGTGTCATGTGTCGTCTAATTTGAAGATGAGGAAGGCGGTCATCCGTTCTCCTCTGTGCTCGTTGGGCCACATCTGGGGCCATGTCTGGGTCCAGGAGTCACACTTTAGAAAGATCATCATACAAACTCTAGCTTCTGTTAAGAGGAGAGTTACCAGCCTAGGGAGGTTAGTTTATATGAAGAGCTTGGAGAATAGAAGATTCACTGGGGACAGGAGACGGTCCCTCAAATCTTTGAAATTCTAGCCCATGGAAGAAGAATTAGATTCCTTCAGGGTGATCCCCAGGGGGTAAAATTAGACCAGTGGGTGGGAAGTGCCAGGGAGCCTGGTTTCAGTCACGTTTACAGAAGGCATTTCCAACAGGGGTGCCCAAGGTAAACGGGCTGCCTGAAGGGCTGGGAGTGAACGGCCAGTCCCGGGAAGCATTCACTCAGGGCTCCCTAGACACAAAGGAAACATTTCAGACAGGAGTTACGGTTATTTAGAATCAATAACCTAAAGGTTCCATTCAGCACTGTCCGTGCATGTCACTTGCTAATCTACGCAGGATGTCCTTTTTTAGGCAGTACAAAAAGCAAAAGAGAATGCATTTTGGCTTTTAACTTGCTGTCAAAATTTGATGTTGGGCGTGACCCGTTCCAAACGTTAGTGGCAATCTCCCAGAGAAGGAGGAGGTAAAGGACACCGAGGGCGAAGGTGGGGGGGGGGGGGCGCTGGACGTGACCTACAGCGGCTGGGAAGGAGGGTGGCGGAGGGGAAGGTCTGGCCCAGGGAAGGGAATCTCTGCTCAGGTCTGCCCGCTTCCCTCCTCACCCACTGAATCCACCACCTCGCTCCACCCACCTCCTGTCTTCCAGTCTCTAACTTTGGGGACTGCTGACCTAAATCATACAAATCACGTGTTTGTCTGTTCCATTTGATGATAAAGACACATATCAGGGGAGAAAGAGGAAAAGACCCGAAGATGAAAAGAAAGGACTTCCCTGGTGGTCCACTGGTTAAGACTCCACATTCCCAAAGCAGGGGGCGCAGGTTCGATCCCTGGTCGGGGAACTAAGATCCCGCATGCTGCACGGCAAGGCCTAAAAAAAAAAGATGAAAAAGAAATCACAAACAATATGTAACCAGCACGATGAAAAAGAAATCACAAACAACAAGTAACCAACACAAACCACCGAAATTCAGCTGTCCATCTTCACAAAAGCGCAGTTCTGACTGCCGGTGGATGTGCCCTGAAATACCCAGCTCTCCAATTTTCCACTCATTTACCAACGTACATGGTCACAACAGCCCAGCTTTCAGCCCCACAGCATTGCTGAGCAGGTCTCTCTCCGATGTGCTTTATTTTTTAACATCTTTATTGGAGTATAATTGCTTTACAATGGTGTGTTAGTTTCTGCTTTATAACAAAGTGAACAGTTATACATATACATATGTTCCCATATCTCTTCCCTCTTGCGTCTCCCTCCCTCCCACCCTCCCTATCCCACCCCTCTAGGTGGTCACAAACCACCTAGCTGATCTCCCTGTGCTACGCGGCTGCTTCCCACTAGCTATCTGTTTTACGTTTGGTAGTGTATATATGTCCATGCCACTCTCTCACTTTGTCACAGCTTCCCCTTCCCCTCCCCATATCCTCAAGTCCTTTCTCTAGTAGGTCTGTGTCTTTATTCCCGTCTTACCCCTAGGTACTTCATGACCATTTTTTTTCCTCAGATTCCATATATATGTGTTAGCATATGGTATTTGTTTTTCTCTTTCTGACTTAATTCACTCTGTATGACAGTCTCTAGGTTCATCCACCTCACTACAAATAACTCAGTTTCGTTCCTTTTTATGGCTGAGTAATATTCCATTGTATATATGTGCCACATCTTCTTGATCCATTCATCTGTTGATGGACACTTAGGTTGCTTCCATGTCCTGGCTATTGTAAAGAGAGCTACAATGAACATTGTGGTACATGACTCTTTTTGAATTATGGTTTTCTCAGGGTATATGCCCAGTAGTGGGATTGCTGGGTCATATAGTAGTTCTATTTTTAGTTTTTCAAGGAACCTCCATACTGTTCTCCATAGTGGCTGTATCAATTTACATTCCCACCAACAGTGCAAGAGGGTTCCCTTTTCTCCACACCCTCTCCAGCATTTATTGTTTCTAGATTTTTTGATGATGGCCATTCTGACCAGTGTGAGATGATATCTCATTGTAGTTTTGATTTGCATTTCTCTAACGATTAATGATGTTGAGCATTCTTTCATGTGTCTTTTGGCAATCTGTATATCTTCTTTGGAGAAATGCGTATTTAAGTCTTCTGCCCATTTTTGGATTGGGTTGTTTGTTTTTTTAATATTGAGCTGCATGAGCTGCTTGTAAATTTTGGAGATTAATCCTTTGTCATATTATTTTTTTTTTGGCTGCATTGAGTCTTCGTTGCTGCGCACAGGCTTCAGTGGTTGCAGCACGTGGGCTCAGTAGTTGTGGCTCATAGGCTCTAGAGCGCAGGCTCAGTAGTTGTGGCACACAGGCTTAGTTGCTCCGCGGCACATGGGGTCTTCCTGGACCAGGGCTCGAACCCGCATCCCCTGCATTGGCAGGCAGATTCTTAACCACTATGCCACCAGGGAAGTCCCTCAGATGTGCTTTAAAAAGTGGCATCTCATATGTGAATTGGAGCTAACCTTCTATCTGAACTTGTAAAAATTAACTTTTCACTGAAAAGTCATATGTATGGTAAAAATGCAAAAAATAATTTTTTAAATATGTAATGAAAGACATCTTCCTCTTACCTCAAGTCCCAAACGCCACCCACCCTCCTGAGACGCAAAAGCTATTACCAGTTTCTCCTATATTCATAGATGACTTCGGGCAGGATGTGTGTGTGTGTGTGTGTGTTAGAAACAGAACACATGTGTGAGCATGTGAATGCTCCGTGATGACATAAACAGATGCAAGCATCACTGTTCTGCCACTTGTTCGTTATACCTGACAACATCCCACGCTGCAGCAACACCTATTGTTATAACACCAATTAACTCGCAGACCCCTGGTGCAGAGAGTAGAGAAAAACCTGTAAGTCATATTGGTTCATGTGTGATTTTCCTGCAAGGGGAGCTTAGCTTTGAATGATGAGAGCAGAATTGGAAGCTTCGGCTGGAAGGGAAGTAGCTCTCAACCTGGGGCCCTTTCTGTTGTACTTTAAGAAATTGTAAAAGGAGGGTCTGCATCGCCCAAGGGCTTGCACAGTCCTGGGCTTGCAGCAAGTGGAAGCCCTAGGAGACTCATCGTTGCTGTGCTGTTCCCCCAAACCAGCATTCCCACGCTATTTGAATAAATTATTATCCCCTGGGGCAGTCTCCAGTGCCACTGAGCTGTCCATCTGGACAGTCCAGGTAATCTCCCCAGGTACCAGTGATTCTTTCTGTTAATGCTCTGATTTCAAGGTTGCACCCATTTTGAATAGTCTCCCATTAACCCAACTTTTCCATAAGGCAGGTGATGTTTAATGTGCATTGTTGAAGAACACGTGTCACAGCACAGGAACCTCTCTCCGGAAATCACACGTGCATTGGTACGCGTCACTCTGCTGTAGTTTTTTTCACAGCTGCTCCAGACACACAGACCAGAAGGTACTAACTAGTCTCCAAATGATGCACATTTAGGCTAGGTCCAATTATTTACTTACGAAACTGATGCCATAATTGACTTGGTCAGATGTTCTTATGGACTGATTTGTGTCCTCCCAAAATTCACGTGTTGGAGCCCTAACTTCCAGGACCTCAAAGACAGGGCCTTTAAAGAGGTGATTAAGTTAACATGAGGCTACTAGGGTGGGGCCCTAATCTGGCAGGACTGGTGCCCTTACAGGAAGAGAAAGACACACCAGGGATGCACGTGCGCAGGGGAAAGGCCACGTGAGGACGCAGTGAGAAGGCGGCCATCTGCAAGCCAAGGAGACCAACCCTACTGGCACCTTGATCTTAGATGTCCAGCCTCCAGACTGTGACACATAAACTTCTGTTGTTGAAACCACCCATTTTGTGACATTTTGTCACGGCAACCTGAGCAAACTAATACAGATGGGTACTTTTCACCAGTCGTTTATTTCCCAGCATAGGTGGTCTGTCTGCACTAACCCATCTGTAGGTGGGGTAGACCTATCAGGCAGGTAGATGGGAATTCAGTTCTGCTTAGAAGGTATTATTATTACTCGAGGACCACCCTGTGCCCGCTACCATGTGATAGAACCCAGGCTTCAGAGTTTCTCAAGTGTTGCTCATACATAAGCTAACTGGGTAGACGGGATTGATTCCCGAGCAACAGAATGTCCCCTGCATCCTGCCCAGGCAGTGAAATGGGGGAAATCTCAGATTTAATATCAGAGGGCCTGGGTTTGAATACCAGCTCCACTACTTGCCTAGTAGTGCCTGGGCCTTAGCAAACGAATCTCTCTAAATGCCTCCATTTACCCCACTAAGAAATACCATGTCTACACTGCAGAGCTAACATAAGAATTAAAAATAAAGTATGTAAAAGGCTGATCACATGGTAGACAGTCATTACACGAGCACTATCATAGTTTCTGGACTACGAATTTCCATTCATAATTAACATTTTCAAGTCAAGAGAAACTTCCGGCAACCACAGTTTGCCTTTCCAAGCTGTCACGGATGTACCAGTTGAGTAGTATAGACTGGGGTAAGGGCAGGTGGAAGCAAGGAATCCGACACTTCTCCATTACAAATTCATCTCTTTTGGTCTTACTCAAATTCATATTAACACACTCCTTAACAAAATGCAAATGCCTTTGAAAATGTGGCTTAATAGCAGAGATGTGAAAAAGGGGCTACGAGATGGGAGGAGGGATAAATTAGGAGTTTGGGATTAACAGATACACACTACTGTATATAAAATAAACAAGAAGGACCTACTGTATAGCACATGGAACTATACTCAATATTTTGTAATAACCTATAAAGGAAAAGAATCTGAAAAATACATATATGTAGAACTGAATCACTTTGCTGTACACCTGAAACTAAAACAACATTGTAAATCAACTATACTTCAATAAAAAATTTTTTAAATGTTAAAGTGTGAAAAAATGTGCAAAAACCAAAAAGGTAAAGGGGTAAAGGATAAGAGCCTGGGACAAGGTCAGTGCAGGGGGAGGTAAAGGGAAGATCACTGGAACAGCAACAGCTTCGTGAACTTGCCTTAGGATTTTGCTGACTAGCAGCTATGCAGTACGGGCATTCGCCTAATGTCTTGTGACACGCCGCCCCTTCTTCAGCTGTCACGTTCCCCACGGACAATACCGCAAAGCTATATTTATAGCCAACCATACAAGACCTCGCCAAACGAATGTATCCACGGAGTTTGGGATATAGATGGAGTTTTGTGAAATTATTCTGACACAGCTGCCCAATTGCTCATCCTACAATATTACAGAGAAGAAAACTCACTTGATTCCTCCCTCGAATCCTTGAATTAAACCTAGTGATCGATGAGCTACTGTTTTATCCATCCTTCCGGATAACGTTCACACCATAATATTAAATGAGAAAGAGTTAAGACATCTAATCTCCCTTACCTGGAAAAGGCATATGGTTTTTGTTTGTTTGTTTTGCGGTACGCGGGCCTCTCACTGTTGTGGTCTCTCCCATTGTGGAGCATAGGCTCCAGACGTGCAGGCTCAGCGGCCGTGGCTCACGGGCCCAGCCACTCCGCAGCATGTGGGATCTTCCCGGACCGTGGCACGAACCCGCGTCCCCTGCATCGGCAGGCGGACTCCCAACCACTGCGCCACCAGGGAAGCCCAGGCATATGGTTTTTGTTGCTCATATTCCATTTGCATCAGTCCACTGGGTCACGAGTGCACCAATTCCAATACAACTGTAACACGTCCTTATTACAGCAACACTTCACTCCGAAGGGAGAAGGAGTCCTGCCCGAGAGGATCCTGGACGACTAAAGTTTTCTACCTGAGCGAAAAACTTTATTGTGTTATTTAGATGGAGATTTTCTTACATTTATACAAATATTCATCTTTTTCCATTTAAGTATATGACCTGCACCATCTTTGGGGAAAAAGAGCTCCTCCTGTTTAATACCTGCTATGATGAGTAGTATTTTCATTCGTCCAAAATAATCTAGTTCCTAAATGGAGCTCTTCAAGGAAGAGGACACTCCTCTGATGAAGAGGCAGCTGAGACGTTCCAGGGACAGTGACAGGTCCTCCTGCCACCCGGCGGGTGGGGGCAGGCACCTGGCAGGGGGTCCCACCCTCCATGTCCCCAGCACCATGGCCTGGCCCCTGCACGGAGCCCTTGACCCAGAGAGAAACCTGGCTCTCGTCTCTCACACCAAGTTCCTCTGGCCTCAACTTCATAACTTTAACTTCCACTAAGATTTTCCCAATTCTTCTGTTCTCCAGTTAAAATTCTCAACACCGAATCCCGTAGCTCAGCTCGCGTCTATCCGCCAGCCGCACCAGATGTCCAAACCTGGGCCGACAAACTGGAGAAGGGTCGGGGGCTTCTGGTCCTCAGAAGGCTGCTCCGGGGACAAGGTTATGGGTGAGGCAGTGTCAGAAGGGAATGAGGCACCGTTAGTGACCTATTTCCACCAGAGTCTTCAAAAACAGTCCCCTGGTTTAATCAGGACCCAGGGAACACAACTGTGTTCTCTCCAGCTGAGCCCTTGGCGGGGGGGGGGGGGGGGGGGGTTATAGATTCCAACTTCCTTCTCTGGTCCTACACATTTCTCAGCTGGAGTCCTGATACGTTTCTCTTCACTCATCTGCACCCCAGTACTTCAACTACCTTGTTAGCAAATCACAGCCTCCTTGTGTTTGGGGATGCTGAGTTCTGCAGTTGTGTGACTCGCCTTCACCGCTGAAGGCTGCTGTGATGCCTCCCAGACCCCCGGAGGTTGGCGGCCCCGCTAAGATGGGAAAACTCATCATCATTTCAAGTCTTAGGACTCAGCCTGCTTGTGGAAGGATCCCTTCAGCAACATCCCCACCAAGTGGCTGTCCAGCCTCTGCTCCAGCATCTCCAGTGACAAGGGACTCACCAGGTCCAGAGGCAACACATTTTGACTTTAAATGACTTTATTAGGACTGTACTTCATCCTGAGGGTGAACGTCACGTCCCTCTGGCACCCACCCAATGACCCCAGTTCACACCCCAGAGCCACAGAACAGGTCGAATTGCAGGGAAGCAGCCAAGTGTAGTAAGACCCTGCGCCTCCAGGTCAGGTTGTAACTGAGCAAGTTAATGATGACACACCACCACCACCCCCCCCCCTTGGTTAAAAAAGGAAAAATAAGTAAAGACGATGCCACCTCCCTGAGGATGAGAACGGGACAGTTCCAGTGCATGGAAACCCAGGCACACAGCCGTGTTATCACTTTCCTTTCTGCTGCTGCTTGGCAGCCCTTCAAAATCTGAAAGCTCTTTCCTCCGAACTGTCTCTCACCCAGGATAAACATCACAACCACTCTGTGCCTCTTAGGATGTCTTTTCAGGACCCTTTACCATCTAGAAGTCACTCTGCTTATCAATGCGGTTTCTTCTGCTCCCTTTTCTAATTCTAGTTTTTTACATCACCCATGTTAGTTTAGGGACAAACTGCCAAAAGCTTCCCCCGTGTGAGCCTGGAGGGGAGACCTGGAGAGGAGACCCCTCCCGGGGAGGCCTCCTTTGCGAGCATGGTCCAACCACACCCTCCAACGGCCCATTCTGGAGCCTATTCAGTCCTGACCATCAGGTCAGCAGGATGGTTTGCTGCCCTTCACAGCCGGCACATGGGAGAGTCCTCTTGAAGCTTAGCTCCCTTTAACTTCCTTTCCTCATCAGAGCTAAGGGAATGCTGGCTAGGGCCCGGACAAGTCTGGGCAGTGCCAAGCGTGGCTCTCTTAAGTACCAGTTTGTCTTAGCCCGGGCTGCTCTAACTGGGGGGCTTAAACACCAAGCATTTACCTCTCACAGTTCTGGAGGCTGGGGAGTCCAAAGTCAAAGCGCTGGCTGATCCAGAGTCTGGTGGGGGCCTGCGTCCTCGTTCATAGATGGCCCTTTTCTCACTGTGTCCTCACGTGGTAGAAGGGGTGAGGGAGCTCTCTGGGGGTCTCTTTTATCAGGGCACTAATCCCGTTGATGAGGGCCCCACCCTCATGACCTAAAGCAAAGGCCCCACCTCCTGATACCATCACACTGTTGGGGGGGGGTTAGGATTTCAACACAGGAATTTTGGGGGACTCAAACGTGCAGTCCATAACACAGTTCCTCTACTTGGCAACCCTACCTGTCAAGAAAGGCAGTCTAAGGTGATTTCTTCCTTTTTCTAATTCCTTTCCCATCCTGAGAAATCATCTCTCCCCCTACAGAACTCCCTGGGGCAGGGATACAGCTGAAGCTCTGCTATTACTCATCCCTGCCCGTGTCCCCAAAGACAGGATGCTCTCCTCGGATGTCACTGTGAAGGCCACGTCCAAGTTCACAGCCCCCTTGACTTGGTAAAGAGTTCCCAAACACCACTCTGGGAGCGGGCTTCCCTGCTCCTGGGAGCTCGCCGTCTCTCTGGGACACTCCAGACATACCTTCCAACCTCGCTAGCAGGTGTTGCCTCCTCCAGGGCCCTCCAGACGGGGGGAGTGGGCTCATTCACACTGCCGGGCACCTCTCGCCCCAATGCAGCCTCAACCCTCCTGTCTCCGTCAGGCTGCTGAGGGTGCAAGTAACACAGCACCCACGTAAAAACAGCTTAAGAACAACATGGTTTTACCACTTCACCGCACAAGATGTCTTGAAGTCAGAGGCTCCAGGTCGGTTCAGCCACTCAGTGCGTCATCAAAGAAAGACCCAGAGTCTTTCCTTCTTTCTGCTCCTCCAGCCTCAGTATCTTGGGTTTCATCTTCATTTTTTCCCCAGTGGTTGCAAAATGGCTGCTAAAACTTCAGGTGTTACTGCCGCAAAACCTTTCCCGAAGTTGCTAGCGGATGGACCCTCCAACCTCACTGGAGGAAACTGGATTACTTGCCCATAGCCCATCCTGACGCCCAGGGGATGGGATCAGACAACGGGCAGGGCCCACGTTCCCTGAACTCATCAACGTCTGACACCTGGATAACTGGTGCCTGTCACCAAGGAGAGGGGAGATGGCTGTTGGGCAGGAGGGAGCAGAGTCTGCACACCCCCTTGGCTGGTCTACTGGCACCCCCTGCTGCCTGGGTCAGCAAACTTTGCTGTCCAGACCAGGTGAGGAATACTCCACCACGACCCCAGTGGCCCACACGACCCCAACATCTTAATAAAGGGCTGATCACACTAGGGCCGCAGTGGGCAACGAGCCACACCACACAGCCAAGGGATGTGCTTCTTGTCTGTCGAGACCTAAGTAGACTCCTGTCGTATGTTCTGCAACGGCTTCAAGGTCTTTTCTGGAAGGCACTCGGCCAGGGCTAAGCTAGGAAATACACATACTAGCACAAGCTTAGGAGACTCCTGGACTTGAGGACACTGAATTCTTCACAGCAGGTCTTTAATAATTTTGGCCATCAGGGAAAGTACTTTGGCAGTGGGGTAGTATCCAGTTGCGTGGTTTAAATATCAGGAATCTTACATTTTTTTTATTCTGGCTATCACCTGTCCTGGCGTATGCCGTCTCCCAGCAACGGTGAACAATGTATGTGGAAGAGTCTCATTTCCTACACCTTCTAAACTTGGTTTCATGTGCAGTTGGTGGAGCTAAGCATTTCGAGAAGTCTGAATGCTAGAGTTGGCTGAGGGTCTGATGAGGTGCCCACCTGGCACACCTGGGGAACACAAGCATTGCAAACCTGGGGCCATGCTTCCAGAGAAAGATGCGTTCAGATGGAAATGTGCTCAAGTCTTTGAGCACCTGAGTGTTAATGGAACCTCCAGGTCTGTTCACAAAGGCTCCTGTTATGCTACATGACCCCTAAGC
This sequence comes from Delphinus delphis, assembly GCF_949987515.2. Lineage (NCBI taxonomy): Eukaryota > Metazoa > Chordata > Mammalia > Artiodactyla > Delphinidae > Delphinus > Delphinus delphis. Next base: position 164,431,673 of record NC_082685.1, on the reverse strand, counting down.
TGTATTTCTACTGTTTTATTTAACTTTAAATTTTATCAGGTTAGCACTTGCCTCTGATTTCAATCTGTATAGACATTTTTTGAATCCCATTTTTGACATCAAATATAGCAGCTCTCATTCCCTGCCTCGTGTTGTTTGCAAATTTGATCAGTATCCTTAACCTAGGAACTAAAAGTCAATTAAAGACCCTGCAGATGCCATGAATCACAGAACTTCTACGAAACGGTCCGTTTTTCTCTAAGGTTGCAGGACCAAGCATCATCTAATTCTCAGGAAGTTAAAGGAGGAACCCCCAAAACAGCCAAGTCATACATGACTCTGCAGATAGCCTGATGCCTCTACAAGTCCAGCAGGAATATGTCTAGGAAATTATGGAATACCTCCAAGGTTCCACAAAACCCGGCCTCTGCCCACCCCACCCTCCTGGCAGGGAGCTCCGAGAGGTCCCTCTCCAGATGCACCCAGCCAAGTTACAGGTCTGGCTGGAATGGAAGGTGGCAGCAAGGGGAAGACACCAAAACTACACACAGCGAGAAAGAATTTGTTCTTCGTAAGGAAATCAGGGACTATTGGGAAACGGATGGATGGTGACAGCTAAAAACCTGACACATGTCCCCAACATCCCAGCCCCTCACCCCAGACACACAGTTTCTCTCTACACCACCCACTGTTTACCTCTTCCAGAGAATTCACACACAGTGACATTCACTCACCTGTTTGTCTCTCTTCTAGAACATGAATCCCATAAGATTCAGGAACTTGCATGTCATTAACCACTGAATCGGAAAAGCTTATTATACAGCAGACACTCAATAACCATTTGCTGAATGAATGAATGAGTCCACAGTGGCTTCTCACTAAAATGAAGATTATCAAATTGATCATATTTTTATCAGTTTAGTTAAAGATGCAAACCATCTCACTTTATATCAAATCTCTCTTAAAATGCTTTGGTATTTAGATTTCAGGTATATAATTGGGAGTTTATTTTCCATGATACACAAGGATTATTCAACCACCATTCAATATTAATTTTTCAGATATGTGAAGCTTGTCTACTCACATTCAGAGGTTTTCCTTAACTTGTCTTTATCTAAATCAGTCAAGTCTCTTCTCATAAATGAGAAATATTAAATAAAGGGCTGCTTTCATAAAATAAAGAAGTGACTAGCAGAAATAATCTGCAACTTCTGTGAACAAGCTTTTCTTTAGTGTCTAAAATAATAAACGCCACTTACAGGCCACGGACTTTGTGCCATGAGTTTTACAGATCGGTCCCCAGCCCCCTATTCAGTGTATCATTATCCCAATGACAGGGCTGCTCAGGAAACCAAGGGAAAGCCTCTTGTCCAAGGTCCCTGCTAATGAGGAAGCAGGATCTGAACCCAGGTCTGGCTTACACCAAAGCTCAGGATTGTTTATTTTACTATTAAATCCATACCAACTACTCCACTATACCTTGTGTCTTCTCTGAATACCAGAGTTCATCATATCTGAGATTCTGTCTATGGTGGGTGACATACAACTACATCATGAAGTACAGCACTGCCAATTACAGTGATAAGACACCATCAACTGGAAGGTACATCACAATTTCAGACTTGTTAAAATGTGTATTTATAGACACACATTTACACACACATGCACAGCTTAGATTCAACAAAATACAGTAATCCACTAACTTTGGAAAAAAATATTCTTAATAAGTGTTATAAAATATAAATACTGGGCTTCTCTGGTGGAGCAGTGGGTAAGAATCTGTCTGCCAATGCAGGGGACACGGGTTCAATCCCTGGTCCGGGAAGATCCCACATGCCGCGGGGCAACTAAGCCCATGCGCCACAACTACTGAGCCTGTGTTCTAGAGCCCACAAGCCGCAACTACTAAGCTTGCCTGCTGCAACTACTGAAGCCCGCACGCCTACAGCCCATGCTCCACAACAAGAAAAGCCACCACAATAAGAAGCCCACGCATCACAACGAAGAGTAGCCCCCGCTCACCACAACTAGAGAAAAGCCTGTGTGCAGCAACGAAGACCCAACACAGCCAAAAATAAATAAATAACTTAATTAATTAAATTTTTAAAAAAAAATTTTAAAACTATATATATATATATAAATACCTCTCTAAATCCTTCAGAAAATTAATTTTGACCTAGTACAGAAAAAAAAGAGATAAATCTCAAGTGTGAATAAAGTTACAGGAAATTGCAAACATTTACAAATGCATTCCCTCCTTTTAAATTGTTTCTTCTCATCTGTGGCATTAAAGCATGTTCTTTATAATGTGAAGAGCTGCTGACATCTCTCCCACCCATCAACCATAGCTCATCATGTTCTTTATAATGTGAAGAGCTGCTGACATCTCTCCCACCCATCAACCATAGCTCATCCATATTTTCACACACCCGAGTGCATGAAAAGCAGTAAGCACATTTGTTTTGAACACACCATGAAAGGAGCTTTAAATCTACCTGCTGTTCTCAACTTCTGTTTATTTTCTCCAAAAGTTAAGGAAAGCAATCATAATTTCTCATTCCATAACAAGGAAAAATATCCTCTTTGCTGAAGACACAGCCTTAAGTCTCTATAAAATCAAAGACCCCCAACACTTCAGAAAATTCTCTGGATAAAGTTTATATTTGAATGACCAACTGGAAATGCACGGATCTTCAGGGCCTTTTCTTACTTCTCCTGAAAGAACTGGCATCGTAGGCCCACACGGTGTCTATCCCCTCCCCTGTGACCTGGGCCGGGGTCCAGTGTGGGAAGGGGAACCGGCAAGCAATGACTCTAGCCTCGTCCTCAAGTTCAAGCTCAAGCTTCTTCTCCAACTGCAGCATCTGTGGAGAACGACAGCCATCATTTCAGTGAGCGGATAGTCGGAGGAAATGATTTCTCAATGTCCTTTTGTATCTGCATCCCTGAAAAAAGCCTGTGCAAAATTACTGATTGTAAAAATACCACTCCTGGGCATAAATACATCATCAAATAATCCATTAAAATACAGAAGTCACATGAACAACAGTTATAAGAATATTCTAGTATCAATTATAAAATTTGCCATTTATAGCAGATGTGTATCACAGAGTTCACTTTCCTGACTAAAATCATGATGTGGCAGTAATTAATGTGAGAAGCAGCCTTAAATTATTTACCTACCTAAACATTTCAATCTACCTGTCTCAATTATTTATCTTTTTCCACATTTTTAACATGTCTGAAATCAGGATACATCGTACAATTGACATTGTCTTAGAACTATAATTGGCAACATTTTTTTTTCTTTCCCAATAGCAATGGTACATCTTAAAATCAACAGCACCTAAAATCAACAAAAAATGGTATAATTAGACCATGAAAAAATATACACATTCTACCAACTTGAAATATGATGAAATATTTCATAGTTTTTTTTTTGTTTTTGGGGGGTTTTTCTTTGCAGTACGCAGGCCTCTCACTGTTGTGGCTTCTCCCGTTGTGGAGCACAGGCTCCGGACATGCAGGCTCAGCAGCCATGGCTCATGGGCCCAGCCGCTCCGCGGCATGTGGGATCTTCCCAGACCGGGGCACGAACCCGTGTCCCCTTCATCAGCAGGCGGACTCTCAACCACTGCGCCACCAGGGAAGCCCGCTATTTCATAGTTTTTAAAAATGCATCCATAATACACTGATAATTAATTTCTTGATAGTCAACATAACTTATAAAAAATAAAATCCTCTTATCACTTTTGCATAATTTTATTACTATCTGTGAAGGAGGAGTTTTACTGCTTGCTAAGAGTACTGACATTGTAATTACGTCAGCAAATTAACAGCTGCTTAAAATTTTATCTTCAGGTCCTAAAATTATATTACCACCTTCACCTCCTAAAAACATCTTTTCTACTTTATTCCTTTGTTATTTTGGAATAATTTCAATTTATAGAAAAGTTGCAAGAATAGAGCAAAGAACTCCTGTATTCCTTTACCCAGGTTCACCAATTTTTAATAGTTTGTCTTATTGCTCTCTTCCCCTCTCTCTGAACATTTTTTCTAAACCACTTGAGAACAGGTCGCATACAACATGGCCCTTTACTCCTTGATACTTCGGTGTTTTCTAAGAAAGAGACCCAGCACAATTATCAAATTCAGGAAATTTAACATTGTATTCCAGTAATAATAATTCCAATAGCATCTCAATTTTGTCAAATGTCCCAGTAATGTCCTTCACATTGTCCCACAGCCGGGCTCCCACACTGCATGGAGCTGTAATGGTTCCTCAGCCTCCTTTAGTCTCTCACGACAATAACCTCCTTTAAGAACACAGGCCAGGGCTTCCCTGGTGGCGCAGTGGTTGAGAGTCTGCCTGCCCATGCAGGGGACACGGGTTCGTGCCCCGGTCCGGGAAGATCCCACATGCCGCGGAGCGGCTGGGCCTGTGACCCATGGTCGCTGAGCCTGCGCGTCCGGAGCCTGTGCTCCGCGACGGGAGAGGCCACAACAGTGAGAGGCCCGCATACCGCAAAAAAAAAAAAAAAAAGAAAGAACACAGGCCAGTTATTTACCGGGCATCCCTCTGACACGGGCTCATGATGACTCGGTGCGCGCGTCCTTGGCAACGCCCCACGAGCGGGGCTGTGGACTTTGCAGGGCTCCACGGTCCCGAGTCCATGGGGTCCTCCTGCTTTGAGGGTGACGTACCACTCAGTCAAGGAGCTTTCTGGTGTCTCCAGTTTGGCTACTACTGCTCCTTTGCAATGGGTAAGCAATTGCGGGGAGACGCCTTGAGAAGATGCAAATGTCCTATTGCTCATCCAGCTGCCCCACTCAATGCAGCATTCCTGATGATTCTGCCTGAGTCAAGTTTTACTGTAAGGACTGAAAGTGGCAATTTGCTAATTCCATCCTTCCTCCCAGATCGACAGTCAAAACGTCGAGGAATAGCTTTCCCTTCTGTCTCTCCATCACTGTAAGTGTGAACTCCTAGATTCTCACTTCATTCGATGGGTTACAACCCACCATCGTCCTTGTTTACTCTAGCACACAAATTGTCCCAGCTTGGCCACTGGGAACTCCCTCAAGCTGGCTTCTCTCTCCTGTCGATGTGCCCCATCAAACATTCTGAGCACCTCCTGCTATTTGGGCTCAACAAAATGTTCCAGGCTTTTGTGTCTTCCCTTCCTCAGCCCCGGAATCAGCCATTTCTCAAACATTCCCGGTTCCTCTGAGTGAGAAACGATATTTAGAAACCAAGATCTGAGCAAAACCTACTCCCTTTAAAAGTAACCAATTAAATCAAGATGAACAAATCAATAGGGCTTCTAGGAAGATTTTATTCCTCACCTATATATCTTCAAAGAAAGGTTTGGAAAAATTCCTCTAACCTGACCTATGGCTGCAGTGAGCCAGAATTCTGATTCTTCATTAGAATCAATACCAAGATAACAAAGAATAAATTCCATTAAGGATGGAATATTTCCATTCTTTTAACAGCTAGTAAAAGATTGCTTTTTTAAAAAATAAAAAAAAGGAAAAGTTTTCTTCCTTGAAGGAAAAAATTAAATAAGCAAAGAATAGGACAATATGTGTTTTTCCAAAATATCAGATGTTTCTTATGGTAATTTTGTTCACAGAAACGACAATTATAAATTTATTCACATTACCATTCTTCTTTTCCTTTTTACAGATCTTTTATTTCCAAATGACTGTCATATGCTAAGTCAAGATAAACGTACAAATGAAAGGCACTATTTTAATCATAAGAAATTAACTGACTAAATTACACATAAATATGCAACAAACCTGGGTCTTGATATCATACACAAAGAGAAGCCATGATGTGCCACGTCCGCCTAATGAAATTCAAAATTATTCATACAATTACACGTTTCAAAGTGACACGAACTCATCGTGTTCTAATTACATCTTCAAAACTTTAAACATAAGTTGAAACCAGCTCAAAGGCGTAAGACACATTAGAGAAGTGCACCTGCAGCTCCAAGCCACTTGGTCACGCCTCCCTGGAACGGGCTTCTCTTGGCTTCTGGAGTAACCCACATACACACCTGCTCTCCCCGTCCCCCTCCCCTCCCCTCCTCCTCCCTCTCCCCTCCTCCCCTCCCCCTCCCCCTCCCCTCGAGTCCTTTGCTGGGGGTCAAGGCTCAGGCCTTACACGGCTCCGGCCCCTCCCCAGGTGACCTCAGCCACTCCTTGGCTTCAACTCCTGGTACTAATGTCCCACGAGCCCTCCCCCCCATGCCCCAGACTCCTGGCATCCACCGCCGCCCACCTGACATATCCACAGGCGTCCCAGACTGCACAGGCCACGTGGAATTCCTGGTCTCCCCTCCCGTCCCTGCACACTCTGCCTGCACCTTTCCGGGCTCAGCAAACTCCAGCAGCTCAGGCCAAACACCTCGGGCCGCCCTGGGCTCCTTCCTCCCTCGTGCCCCCAACTGGATCTGCCTGCTCACCCTGTTGGTTCTCTCCTCACAACGCATCCAGAATTGGACCACCTCTCACCAGCTGCTCCATCGATGGCCCAGATGCCTGCCAGAGCTCAGACCCCGTCCCCTGGCTCCTCCCCATCTCTTCCCCATGGCAGCCTGTGTCCTTCCCGCCCAAGCCCTGTCTCTTCTCGGACCCCACCTCTCCCCTGCTCCCCTCCTCCTGCCCACCTCCCTGCTGCTCCTGGAACCTGCTCCTGAATGAATGAATGAATGATAAATGATTCGGTCATGAATCATGTTTCTTGATCAGAACATGATGATAGTATTTTCATTCATCAAGTCGTAACAGGATTCATAACTAAAATTAAAGGAGTCATCCTCTGAAGTTACGAAACTTAATAGCCCACTGGAAGAGTGTACTTAATGCGTGTATTTATACGATATTCATCCGTTCGTTTGACACACGTTTCCTGGGCCATCACGGGGCCGGGTGCTGCTGAGCTGGAGGTCTGGCAGCGAGGACGACAGGTCCGCCCTGCTCCTGAGCTCACAGTGCGCGGCGCCCATGGCCGACAGCACCAAAGCCATCGCACAAGGAAACGTGCGGCCATGTGTCCTCAGAGAGAGGAAAGGGCTCTGGAAGTCGGGGGTGTTGGGGCTTGTCTCACAGGGCGATCAGGGATGGCTCCTCGAAGGAAAAGACATCCGACCTGCGAGTGCTGAGCAGACGCTCCCTAACCAGGCCCAGAGCTGGGGGCACTGAAGTCAGAGGGAAGGACACACACAACCCCACACAGTACAGTTTAAGGGCCAAGAGAAGGATGGAGCTGGTGTGCAGAGGGCTGGCGGAAGCAGGACCGCTCGGGCCATGTGGAGGGCCGGGCCTTACCCTCACTGCTTTCAGGTAGCAAGAAGTCACGGAAGGGTTTTCAACAAGGACACAACCGATCTGCTCCACATTCCAAAAAGACACTCTTGGGGCATGAGCTTATGTTAAGTGCGGCTGTTTACCATCCTAGCACTGGCCTGCCAGGTCCACTGGCACCCTTACTCCTGCTACGCCGGACACACACCCAGGATCAAAGGTCAGGGCCGCTCTCATCTGAGCTACCACTGCACAGAGCTGCTAGGAAGCACCAGTCCGGTACCAGGAGCAGAGTGAGGATGGGTAACACCAGGGTCCGCACCTCTGGAGCTCCCTAAGCATCCTCCGGCTTCTCGCGGCCAATGTGTGCTTCAGTTGCCATTGGAAACCTTTCCTGCCATGCTGGCTTTGTCCAGCCACCGAGCCACTGCCAGGAAACTGGCCAGGGAAATGCATTCTATTAACAGAAAATGGCATGATGGGGCCCAGACGGGTTGAAGAACTTTCCAGCGCTCACACGACCCGCAGAGGGCCGACCCGGCCCCGTGAGTCCCCTGGGAGCACTCCCCTCCGCTCACTGCCTCCACGTAGGCAAAGCTTGACAAGGGGGAAAGCAGGGCCCTCCACCCGGAAACCAGGGCCCCCAGACCCACAGAAGCCATCTGGGCCCTGCACCCCGATCGATCCCCCTGCATGGAAGACTCCAAGTTGGCTGAATCCCTCTTAACCCAGGGAACGTGGGTGCCTCGTGTATTTCACCTGCTCTCTTTTTCTGGGAACAGTGAAATGCTGCAAGTTCCTTATTTAAGATTTCTCTGTGTACAGAAGAATGGACAATAATCGTAACAGTATTCATCAAAATTACACACTCTTATTTCCCTTGAGTGAACAGTTCCCAAAACTGACTACAAAAGTGGTTAGAAGCACAAGGAACTAGAGCCCAGCAAAGGCCACTGCTGCCCCCCACTGGGACACAGCTGCTGCGGCCACCACGGGGCCTCTCAAGACAGCGAGGAATAAACAGCAACTTTCTATTTTTAGAAAGTACAGATTTCAAATTAAAGTTATTTGCCCCAAAATGCTAATTATTCCAAAAGAATGCCCAAACTTCACAATAAGCAGGAAATAACCATCAAATTCCATAGCAATTCTACGATCCTAAATAGTTTTTTTTCTTTTCTTTTAATAACCAGGGATCATGCCTTTCTACCCCTTTTCATTTCTATAACAGAAGTTTAGATGTGGAGGTTTCATCTTAATTTTAGGCTTGCTAAGAATTACGAACATATAAGCTCCTGTCACTTTCAAGAATATCTAACAAAAGCACTTCTAAATAGACTTTTTAAAGAAAATGGCATCGCACTGAAAGTCCTAACAGTAAGACAAAACTTCTCCAGCGTTGAGACATCTTAAACAAAAAGTAAGGTATGAATAAGAAGGTATAACAACAAAAAAAGTAAATTTCTTTTTTTTTAAATTAAAAATCATATCAGTCATACAGTGGCATTTCAGCAAACATCCAATTTTACCAAGATTATTATGGCTACAATTATATACTTTGAAAAGTGAAGGGGGATTTCTTACTATGGTCTGTAAACCAACAATTACAATGAAAGCATCCCATTCTGGTCACCTTTCCAAAGGCTAAATTTAGGATCATTTTCAGTCTGATGCGGCAGCATTTTCACTTGTGAAAGTACAGAGTCAGAGTTCAATACAAATCAGTCAACTGAGGTCAGCTGAAACTAGTCAACGCTCATGCACCCTGAAAATCATCTCACTGCAAAATCCAAGGAATGATCAGCTCCAAGGGAACATTCCCTTAACTTTCCCAAGTGATTTCAGCAGAATATAAGTGAGTGAACGTGAAAATATCCACCCATATTAGACACCAGGAGCTCATAAAGTAGTTTTCAGACTGGAATTTTTAGGGCTTAGGTAGATCATTGAGACCTTTATCTGAAGCAAAAGTTTTAAACTACAAGACTGGATCTTTTATGATTAATCTTCTAGGGCCCTGAAGTACTTTGTTAAACCAATGATCTAAAATCCGATGTTCCCTCAGAATCTTGGGAGGCTGTCATTTTGCACATGGGGGAGCAGGCCTGAGATAGGTGGTCTGTTCGGGCTGGAAGCCCCCTCATAACCTAGAACCAAACACGCAGGGGGCAGGAGAGTGCATACTCACCATCTGGGGCACGCCAAAGACAACAACATTTGAGTACTGCGAAAAAGTGACCTAAAGGGGAGGGAAAAAACAATTCACAGATTAATTTTTGAAAGCCATACATTAGCTTAAGTTTTATTTCAAAATGAGTATCAATTTCCCATTTCACCCGACAGTGGGTTTTCGCAAAGAGTGGTGCTTTTTAAGATTTCCCACATTCACACTTTCGCCCGTGTTAGTTCATCTGTTACAGTTTTCCAAAAGTTTCCCGTAAGTTATCTCATCTCATCTTCACAGCCACTCCATGCAGGGCCGCCCGGGGTCAACTGTCAGAAAGGCAGTGACTCATCCAGGGACCACTGGTGCTCATCAAGGTAGCCCGGGCCGTCTGCACCCCTGGCCCACTTTCTACTCCACTCTCTACCAAACGAGCTTAGCAAGAGCTCAAGGGATTTCAGAACCACCTGTTTTTCCTGTTGAGCCATCCTTAGAATTCTAGCCCCCCTCCTCTTCTCTAAAATACTAAGTAAAAGATGCAATGAAATGGTATTTAGTTGGAAAACTGGGGGAAAAAGTGCTTCACCAGTCAAAATTCTTAGTGCCCAATAAAAGTTTTATTTACTCTATGGAGAGATCATTTACGTATATACAGAATAAAACTCGAGTGAATTTTTATAAGCTACTGATGACAATATTACAATGGGAAATTGTTATTTAAGAAAAAGCATTTTATGGAGCATTCCTAAAGCAAAATTACAGGGCACTTTTTAGAGAACAAGTAAACTTAGAAATATCTTGTGCTTTATGAAGACATGGAGGAACCATGACAGCATGGTTGGTGGATCCCTTCTTTTCTCCTGCACCATCTCTGTCTCTCTCTAGGTATGTATACACATACACACACACACACACACACACATACACACACTCATACACACATATACACACTCACACACATAAACCACATATACACACTCACACATATACAAACACACATGTACACACACATAAATACACATTCACAGACACACACATACACAAACACACATATACAGTCTCACACACATACACACATACACACACATATACACACACATACACAAACACACATATACATAAACAGTCTCACATATACACACAAACACACATTCACACACACATACATACACATATACACACAAATAAACACACTCACACACATACACACATACAAACACACACACACACACCTACTATTTACCAAGAATGACATTAACAAGTTAATGCCTATATTACGATGCATAAGACTTCCAAAAGAGATCCAAATCTTATCACTGCATAATAAATAGAAATGAGAACTTTTTAAATTGAGTAAATAAAATGTTAGTATTCACATGACCTATAAGTTATAAACCTGAAGTTTCTACTCTAAAGTAGTGTTGATTTGTAAAATGTATCAATTTAAAAGCTGTTCACATTTCATTATGCTGAAATATACACTTATATTTCTTCTTTTAATACATCTTCAGTTCTCAGTCATACTAATCATGAATTATAAAGTTTGGGGGTGGAGTTTCCTAGCACCATCCTCTGCCTTACTTACCTTCCACAAGTCTGAGATGTAAAATTTGGCCGATGCCTGCACCCCTTCCCGCCGAGCGCAGTATCTGGAGTACCAGACGAGCCAGGGGTTTAATTCATAACCCACAGCTGTGAATCCTTCCTTTGCAGCTGCTATTACCTGTGGGGAGAGGCCATGTTCAAAATAAGAAAAACATCAACTCACATAGTCAAATGATATGAAAACTTCCTATTTATGGTCTATAATCATAAAACATCCAATCAAAAGGTGTTTGTTCAAGACACCATTTAAAGGTGGGGCTCTGAAGTTACAATAGCTTTGTGGACAACGTAATGCCCGTCCATTTAAACTCAGTTTTCTTATTTTTCTGTCGAAGATTTCACCTTGAGCATCAGAACAGGCTTGCTTTGGACAGCTGCCTAATTCATTCTGGACTGGCCCACCCCAGGAAGGGCTGACAAAAAGTTTCTGAAAACCTGCCTTCTCCTTCCATCACTGACGGAACAGCAGCAGGCGAACTGAGCGAGCCTGGAGACTGTTTTGTGAACTAGCTGTAACATGCAATGAGAACAACCGGTCAGTGAGGAACCTGCAATTAATTACACATTTCCTTGGTATTTAAAGATGGTTCGCTCAAAATCGACAACAGGTAAAAGCAAAATGGAACGAGTCAGGATAAAGTCAAGTGCCGAACGTCCCCGGCCTCCAAAGGTGAGAGGGACAGTGGGCTGGGCTGCGGTCTCTGCTCACCCTGTTTTGCCACCGCCGTTCAAGGGAGCAGCCCTGAAGGAACTGTCCCATCTACGGCAATTTCCCAAGTAACTACGGTGTCGCCCCTTTGCCATTTTCTTAGAAACCAGAAAGAGACCATCCAGAGATGTAAAGCGTTCATATCTGGATTTTAAAATGTCCTCCTAGTTAATATATAATCCCCGGATTTCTTCAAAACAAGTCACTCTTGCTGATTATTCCAGGTCACTACCATGAAACTGCAGGGTCCACGTCTGCAGGGGCAGTGAAAGGTGCTGTACCCTGCTGGTTTCCACACTAAATGTTTCCAGAACACGAGCCTATGCTTCTGCTATCCTCACTTTCTGCTCATCATCTGGGGGGAGGCCTAAAGATGGTGCCACCTTGCCCAGCGAGGGACACCATTGGCCAGTCAGTGGCTTTAAGTCTTTATTTATAGGTTCCCAGCTGGGGTTACAATGAGCCGAAGTCACTGAAAGTCTGATTTTTGGATAAGTGGGGCTCAACACATTGGCTCTTCCTTATTTAACTCAATATTACCACACAGGAATTATGATACTTGTATAAATACAGGTAAATGTAGAAGCATTTATGATGCAAAAAATGTAAAACAAACTACATGACTTAACATGTTTCTTCTGGTTATGTCACCTCTACTGCCTAAGATTTTTAATGGACAACTTCATAATTACAAATTAGTTGTTCCTTTTTACCTGGCAGATCTACAGTGCACTTTCACCTTTAAGAAAAATTAAATCTGAGAAAAATAAATTCCAAAATCCCGCTGAAGGGCTTAGAAGTTCAGCCAAACAAACACAAAATTAAATGACTTTAATTAGGCTGTCAATTTAGCAAGTCTTTGCATAAGCCTCACAAGAAATGTGAAACAGAAATTTTAAACCTTAAAACCTAAAACAACATAAACCTTAAAACATCTTCGCATAACTCACGATACGTCCGTCGCCACTACCGATGTCTACCAGGGGTCCTCTCCTGCATCGCAACATTTTCACAACATTTTCAATCTGCTTTGCAGTTGCAGGTACAAAAGGCAAACAGATTCTTCGGAAGGCTGGTGTTATAAACGGTGTGGCCACAGCATACACAACCACCAGCGTCCCCCCAACAATGCCAGTAAATAAGAACCCCCAATTGCTTTTCTTCAAACTGTTGCCCTCAAGACTTGTAGGTGGAACACATCCTGACTGCCTTTCTTCTTTAAGTGTTTCTGGGGGTGTCCCTGGATTGAGAGCAAGCAGAAAAGATATATGTAGCACCAAATCGGAAATCCAAGGTAGTGGGTTTTTTTTACAATTCTTATTGACAAATAAACTCATTTTTAAAGGATAATTTTGCTCAATACAATTTAAATTACAAATGTAGAATTCCACAATGAGTTCTAGAGTCCAGCAACTAAAGTGTTTTACAGAAAAGTATTCAATACTCATGGAAGACTAAAACCTTTTCTTTCCAACATATTGATTTTTTTTCTAGGCATCTTCCTTAGAAAACAATGTGTTCCAATCTATTTGGTATTTTATGAATCAGTATCCGTTAATTCAAATATTAACTATGTACTCCATATTTTTATGGTTCAGAACAAAGCCCCATAAAGAAATAAGCATGAAAATGTCTGACTATTACCCTATTTCAAATAGGATGAAAGTATTCTACATCAAAATTGGTCAGGCATCAATTATCCAGTTGTACAAATTCAATTCTGAAGTACAGAGGAGACAAAACTCAGGTTTTACTAAATATGGTAATAAGGAGATTTTTAAAGCAGATCCACAAAGAACAAAAAATAAAATAAGCATTTCAATGTTATCACAAGTACAGAATATAACAAACTCTAGTCACTGATTACAGAGGAAACAAATGGTAACTTACATAACCTCCTCTTGAGTTTATCCTTTAGAACAGTATTCCTAATAGGATCTCAAGTTTTTTAAGTTGAAATTGACTTGAAATTAATTTCTAAATGGATTAATGATGAGCACAGCACAAGAGCAGAAGGGCACGGCTGCAGAGGCTGCCAAGGTCAGGACCCTGGCTCCGCCCCTCACTAAGAGCTGTGACCCTTCACCTCTCCGAACCTCAGTCTCCTCCTCTGTAAGGTGAGGATCATGGGATCCTTGTGAGGATGAAACAAGGGGATACAGGAAGAGCACTCAGAACAGCGCCCAGCACCTGAACCCCACAGGGAACAAGCCCATCGCTGCCCTGAACCAGCTCTCCATCTCACTGAGGCGCTAAGACCAAAACCACAGGAATCTGCAGGAAAAAGGAGAGTGAGAGGAGGGGCGACAACAGAGTCTTATCCATCGAAGGCAGTAGTGTTCATAGTTTTGGCGTTAGTAAGCCATACAAAAGGCCCACTGGGTTAGTCTCCTGCTGCTGCTGTAAGAAATAACCACAAAGTTGGTGGGTTAAAACAACACGCATAGCTGATGCGCATGATTATAATTTTTGTGACTTTCTGTTTGAATTAAAAAAAAAAATCCCACGAGGACTCAGAGACAAAAAATATATAAATCAATTTTCACTGCAAAGTGAAGGAGCTGTTACAGTGGAGGATTCCTGGACTGAATGTCAACATTATGACACAGTGTGAGTGTGTTTCGTGTTTGGTAATTGCAATCATTGTTGCTTTTGTCGTGGTCATCCATTTACAATGCTTGGTGTCAGTCTATTTATCTCCTGTAAAAATAAAATACAGTGTGTGTGTGTGTGTGTGTGTGTGTGTGTGTGAAAAAATAAATAAAAACACGCATTTATTAACGTACAGTTCTGAAGGTCAGATGCCTGAAATAGGCTGGCTGTGCTGTGTTCCTTCTGGAAGCTCTAGGGTAGGATGGGCCACCTGCATTCCTCGGCCACCGGTCCCACATCGCTCAACCTCTGGTTCCATCGCGACACCTCCTCTGACAGCCCTGCCCCCCTTTCCTTTATAGGAAAGGGATCCTCCCCTTGTGAGCACACTGGCCCACCCAGACAAGCCAGGATAATTCCCCCACGTCAAGGTCCTTAACTTAACCACATCTGCCAAGTTGCTCCCCAGGTAGCGGCCTCGCAGGGTCCGGGGATTCAAACATGGACCTATTTCCGCCTACCATACCCATGAGATGTGGTCATCTGTCACAGCTGTGGTGAGGTCCAAATGTGAACACAGGACACACCAGAAGCTGGCCCACGGCTGTGAGTCACTGCTTGGGGGGGTGGGGGGAGGAGCTGACCCACCTCAGCATCTTTGTTGCAGCTTTGTTGTTGCTGCCCGAGGTGCCCTGAAGTGAGTTTTACAACTAGTATCAGGGAGGAAAACCAGTTCAGACACAACAACAAAAGTCTATTGCTGATGCAGGTGATGGAAGTAAAGTAAAAGTAAAGTTTAGGAAAGTGACTGTGTTTGATAGAAAGCAAGAGTGTTAAATACATTCTCATTTATACTTTTCAGCATTGTATGGAGGAACTTACATGCTAATAGAAGTGCATTTGATTTTTCTTTTTTATAAGTCAAGGCACATCTGTCCTGCCTTGTGTAAAATCCTCCTGCAGGCATTCCAACTGTAGAGGACAGTGGTTAGGAAGATTCCAGCCACACAACTCTGGAGTCTCAGAACTGAACAGGCTGTCTGGCACTAGTTGTTGCTAAGGCTCAGTTTCCTTGCCTGTAACATTCTAAAATAATACTATCCTTACAGAGTTATTGGGTCAGTTAAATAAACAATGCATATAAAGCCCTTAGCACAGCCCGAGGGAGAAAGTGATGACTACTGGCCACTATTATTATTACTCTCAATACTATCACAGGGGGGCTCAATAATTTTTAACAGCTTTATTGAGATGTAATTCATATATCATACAATTTGCCCATCTGATGTGTACAATTCAAAGGTTCTTAGTAGATTCAGATATGTGTAACCATCACCATAGTTAAATTCAGAACTTCTTCATTACTTCCAGAAGGAACCCCTTATGCTTTTCGCCATCACCCCCCCATCCTCCCCCCTGCCCCTCTGGCCCTAAGCGGCCACAAATCTGCCTTCTGTCTCTAAAGAAAGCAGACTTTCATGAGTGAAATCATACAGTATGTGGTTTTTGTGAGTGACTTTTCACCTAGCATAATGTTCTCAAGATTCATCCATGTTGTACTATGTATCAGCATTTTATTCCTTCTTATGGCCAAATATTTAATATCCCACTGTATGGATAGCCCACATTTTGTTTATCCACTTGTCTGTTGATGGACTGTTTCTCTAGTCAGCATAAGCCAATAGGGAGTTGATTAGACCAACACGAGTCAGATGACCCAAACGGTTTCACCTGTGTACACATGGGCCCTTCAACTTAATCAGCAAAAGATGTGATGAACTCCTGGTCTTCAGGGCCCCCATTAGCCTGAGTGAGTGGTGGGGGCCCAGTGGAGACAGTTACAAGGCAGGTTGTGAGAGATGCTCTAACGTGTACCAAACGCCATGGGAATACGACAGGAGGTGGAGGAAAGACTGATCCCAATGATGGAACCGGGAAGGTGTCGGCAGAAACAGAATCTGAGCGGGGTGTGAGGGTACAGGTTTCCCCCACTGTCCAAAAGCAGAGTGTTTCCATGAAATCTTTCGTAAGCCAAACGGCTTAAAGCAAAAGAAATCTAGGTGAAGCACGGATGCTCCCAGACACAGTTCAGGGCTGTGGCGGCTGGATGCTGAGTGGGGTTTCTGGGGAAGGAGCCTGGCGGGGCTGCTCCCGCTGCCGGGGTGCACACTGCCTCCGGGACAGCTCCCTGCAAAACTAAGTCAGCACGCTGTGTTCCCTTTTCCCCCTTTGTCATGAAAGCAAAAACCTTCTTTGGACTCCTTTCAGTTTGGGAAAACAGGGACTAATGTAGGTTTTTCACAAAAGCAAAGTGGTGTAAAGTTCATTTTCAAAAAGCAAAGGATGCCTGTATTAGAAAAGGGACATTCTCAAAAGAAGGATGGACACCTTGGAACCAAGGCATGGAAGGCGGGGGAGCAGTTTGATGAGCATGGGGTGGGAGATAAAACAGGAAGGACGGGGGAGCCCTTGCACACCAGGTTAAACATGTACTTTATTCTTATGCACTGGGATGAAACTTTCTGTGCAAAAGCACTACAATATTTGTGTTTTTTAGAAAGTCAACACTGGCAGCAGTGTACCCCTCGATGAAATCACTCAATCTTCTGTGTCAAGCTTTTAGACCTGCAAAAGTCTTTCAACGTCACAAAAACTTGCATGAGCTTTTGAAGAAGTTACTATGTAAATCCAATGTATATATCCAAAATATTGCTATGTCCGTTCAGTAAAAAATGTACTGATTTTTATCAGTGAAAGCCAATCCTTAAAGATTCAAAGCTAAAATCAAGACTGCTTCTACAAATGTCTAATCCTCTGGATGGAACATGTTAGATTCAGTCATACTGTCATATAAATGACATAAGATTTCCGTCACATGTGCTCTTTTGAACATGGCAACATTCCTTTACATGAGAGCTGTGGGGACCATTGGCTATTTTTGAGCACCTGGAGGGAGCCAGTTGTCGAAAGTAAATGACCCAAAAGAGTGAACTTCTGTTGTCTCCAGCCTTGCCTAGTTATTGACTTCTGATAATGGTTGAAAATCTCAATTTTCAGTGACAGATCTGGGTCAGCCAAAGCTAGAGGCAGTGACAGAGGCACAAAAAGGTACAGGGTTCTTATCCAAGTTCAAGCCAAAGGAAAAAGGCCAGGAAGAAAGGACAGGCCTTTTGGGGATTGGGACCTGACGTTTGTTTAAAGTGGGGTTTATATTTGAACGTCACAATATTTTAGGGCTGTTCACCGTGTACTTGCATATACCTACAGGCTGAAAAACTACAGCATATATTTTATGTCCCTTTAACGTATATTATTTTGTCCCTTAAGAAGCCTTTCTTGTACTAGTCTAACGTCATTTGTGTCTTTTTGAAATAGAGAATGTATTGACATTAGAAAAAAAACTTTTTTTCCATGTTTTGACAGGAAATAAACTGCATAGGGGACATCCTTAGACATTTCCTATACTTCAGGACAATCTAATGAACCAAATGGATTACAGGATTCATCACCGTGAATGAGGAAACGCTGACTTGGCCAAGCCAAAGTGAATTGAGACCAGAGCCAAAATGTCCTCGGAGCACCACTGAAGTGGGCCAAGCAACAGGAGAGGTTAAATGCCCACCACCAACCATCCAGTGACAAAGCCAGTTCTTAACTTTCAGGCCACAGTTAAATGTTATAACCCACGCATTCATTTCAACATCTGAGCAGCCGATAAAAGCTAGGAATAATACAGCAGGGTAAGTCCCTATTCTACAGCAGCTAGAGTGCAGGGAGACTGGAAACCCATAATAAATAAGTCTAAACCTAGAAAGTATTACGTCGTGATCAGCACTCCGAAGAAAAAGCAGCAGAGGGGATTCAGAGGACCTGGTATTACTTAGATAGGGTTGCCAGGAAAAGATCTTTCAGAGGCAGCACAACACAGGGCTTCAGAGTGGGACTCTTAGCGCAAGGCCAGGCCATTTTGCTTCTTACTAGCTGGGTAACTCTGGGCAAGTTACTGGAGTATTCGTGCAAAACGGCGATCTCTTTAACAAACACAAATACAAACAAATCTCTTTAACAAACACATAATACAAACAAACAGAGCTTGCTAGGGACCAGGCACTGTTCTCCCTGAATCCGTAAAGCAGCCGTAAACAGAGATGCTACTGTTACTATTGCCATTTTTGCAGACAAGTCACTTCTCCAAAGACACAGCTAGTAAGTGGCAGAGCTGTGATCCCCACCCGGACAGTGTGACTCCAGTGCCCACATCTCAGAAGACCGTTCCGGATTAAGTGAGTTATTCGCTCTGAAGCGCTGAGAACAGTTCCCGGTGGCCAGATACCAGGACCGCCGCAGGTACAAGCACTGAGCACCGAACCCCAGACCTCGAGCCCGAGCAGCGGCCCCGCAGCTCCCAGTCCCGCCGCGCCGACACGGACCTGCTGCATCGCTGACATCCCGCCTGACTGACCACCACGCCCAGGAGGCCCACGCCGCGCCCCCGTCCGCGCCCGGAACACACCATCACGCCCGGCCGCGCTCACCTCCTTCTTCCATCGCGAGATCCCCGGTAGTTTTAAAAACAGGAAGTGGACTCTACCATCTCCTCGGAGCCGGGGTGGGAAGGAGGGAGAATATAATGCTCTAAGTAAATGAGCTCCTCGTTGGGAACCACTGTCAAGAAATAGTCAATTTTATAGATTTAATAAATGTTGAACTTCTATCTACTCCTGGCTTGTGGGTTCTCAAGTTCCCGTCCGTGTCTTCCAACTTCCCCCCACAGCTTCCTGGATGATAGAAGTTTCCGAAGTCCGCTGATTCCAGAAGGTACTGTCCGGCGTTAAACTAGTCTCTAGTAAGAAATAAGTCTCAGCGGCCCATACTGCGCATGCGCGAGCTTTTGCGTCCGCCCGCGAGAGCAGAGTGTGTTCTTGCTTCCGCGGTAGTTTCCGCCGGTTGCGGGAGAGTAACTGGAGTGGCTGCATCATGGCGTCCGTGGGGACCCTCGCCTTCGATGAATATGGCCGACCTTTCCTCATCATTAAGGATCAGGACCGCAAGTCTCGTCTTATGGGACTTGAGGCCCTCAAGGTAACGGGACGGGGACGCACTGGCGGTGGGATGAGAGGACGCGGCCGAAGCCAGTGGCTCTGCGCCTGCGCCGCTTCACAGCGGTTCTGCCACGTGCTCCCGGGGAAGGTTCGAGGGAGCCCCTCTGGTCTCCAGTCCTGCGGTCCACGCCTCGGGCCCGGGAAAGGCCAACGTATAAGCCCTTAGTCCCATTTGGCGGTTAAAGAGGCCCGCAGGCGCCCTTCAGCGTTGGGTGGGGTGGCTTGGATTCACAGGCGTTGAAGGCGCGTCCCCGCTGGTTTCTCCAGCCTGCAGTCCTTCCGAGCAGCGTTTTCAGCAGTAGGATGCAGCGGAGGTATTCTCAGGTCACCTGACCGGTTAGGACTCTGATTCTTAGCCTTCAGGCTGTGTCCCTACAACAGCCCCAAAGGAAATGAGTTTCATTTTCTTTGTCGCTTTCTAAAGGCTCAGTCATTTACAGCGTATTTCATTTTTGAGTCCGCCTATGCATGGCGTATTCCAGGACATGGGGTCGTAAAAATTTACAAACGAGCTACAGGAGTGAAAAGTTGTCACCAATAACCATAATACTGCAGGAGTGAAAAGTTGTCACCAATAACCATAATACAAGATTGTGTGCGACCAAAATCACCAGTTTTGGGAGGAGTGGCAGGTAAAAGTTGGAGGGTGTCCTTCAGGCGTTGGAGAGAGGATTGATTGGCTTTTGATCAGGGATGGAGTTATGTTTTGAATGGGAAAGAGCTAGCTTCCAGGAAGAGGAAACAGCGAACGCAAGGACCGGGGCAAGAGAACGCATGGCATCTTGTAGAAGACAGCACTTCGGTTTTAACAGCACAGTCTACTTTAAGTTACAGTGGCTCCGAAAAGTGGAAGTTCTTGCATGCCCCGCAATCGAGATGTTATCCTGAGGGATGGGAGGGGAGCCATTGAAGGGGATTTGAACAGAATCACAATTTAAGTAGAACTAAACTTGGGGAGGTAGCATTTAGGATGGAATCCATGACGTTGCTGTGTATGGACCGTGTCACCAGGTCAGAGGTGTCCCTGTTTGCTTAGTTTTTTGGGGTTTTACTAAATTAAGAAGCAGTACAGTTCTACTCCGGGCTGTTTGTTTGACTTAGGACAAGTTACACAACCCAGTGGGGGCAATACACCCCCGTCGAGCTGAGGACCAGAGTTAAACGGGGTAACGTAAGGAGTGGCCGCCCAGTCTTGGTATGTGGTAGATGCTCACACCACCTGTGTTACGCATTCAATTCCATTTTTCACTTCAGAGAAAGTAACAGCCAAGTACATGCACCCAAAATACCAGTATAACAGAAGGTCCAGGTTATTTTGGACCTGCCACACCTCGTGTAGTTCTCGCACTCTGAGACAGGTACTATTTTATGGAATAGGAAACTTGACCCCACAGCAGTTAAGGGATTGCTTGAGGTCCCAGAGCTAGTAAAGAACAGGATCACGGTTCAGGCCCACCTCTGTGTGACTCCGCAGCCGGTGGTCTAAAGCCCACTTCTCAGCCTCTGCGCTGTTGATATTTGGGGCTGAATCCTTCTCCGTTGTGGGCTCTGTCCTGTTCAGGATGTTTACGCCTCTACCCACTGTGGTCCCCTCCCTGACTGTGGCAACCAGAGGTGTCTCCGGGCATTGCCAAATATCTCCTGGTGGGCAGTATCACCCCTGGTTAAGAATATATATGCCACGCCCCTGTGGTTATTGGCCTATAAAAATTCCATTGTGCAGACCTATCAGTCAAGGTGTATTTTGAGGATTACCAGTATTTTCACAAACCTGGTGAACTTTGTGTGTTTTGTTACCTGTTAGATGGGGTGACGGGTAGGCTTCACGGCACGTGCGCGCTTGAACTGCTTGGAGACTTGGTCAGGATTTTGACAGGCGGAGGGTTTTCTGTGCATCGGTGCTTCAGCGACCAGAGGACCTGTTGGGTCGCAGGCACAGGTCCTCACTGGAAGGGGGCGGGGTCTCAGACTGTGGAGGGCTTTGAAGAGCAGCTGGAGCTTTCAGACGTGAGAGTTGAGGTGCTGGGGAGTCATTTAAGGACTGGGGACTGGAAAGTAACATGTTTGAGAGAAATGGATAGCTTAGCTGGATGGAGGATGAATCCGAAGGATCGGTGGTGAGGTAAGAGACCAGGAAATCTGTAAGGTGCGATGGATCAGGGTTAGGTCGGTGACGGCAGGAATAGGAAGACAGGGAACCAGACAAATGAGTGTAATCGTGTGGAAGGAGGAAAGGATGCATTCAGGCTGCTGTTATTTTCAGCATTGACCACCTTGTGGGTTGTGTACTGGCTGGACCACCTGAGAGAGGAGTGTGCAGTAAACCGTAGTGCGACAGTTCAAGGTGCTGTGTGTTGACGGCCAGACTCTTCACATGACGTTAGCATTGCACAGTGCTCTTGCAAGGCCTGTCAGGTCAGACTGTCTATGCTCTGGGCTGTAAAATGGGCCCGTAGAACCTGCCTCATAGATGTGTTGAGGATTAAAGAGAGAACACAGAGCACTTAGTTCTGTTCTTTTACATAAGAATTGTCTTCTAACACTAGCAGTTGGGAAGTGGTCACCGTTAGGTATGGACCTGTCTGCTGCTACTTCTAGAGAATGGAAAATATGTCATAAGTGATTTTTATAACCATCAGCTCTATGTTCTTAACTCTTAAAATTATATGTAACTTGAATATTGGCTGTTTCTGTTTCATTTAGTCTCATATAATGGCAGCAAAGGCTGTAGCAAATACAATGAAAACATCACTTGGACCAAATGGTAAGAGACTAACATTCTCTGTTTTTTAACAAAAGTCATAAATCATAAACAGTCAATACGGTATCTTTGCCGAAAGTTAGGAAATGAAGGGAGGCATCCTCTCCCCTAATGTGGCCAAACGTTTTTGGTGTATTCCAGACCTTAAACACGGTTACAGTCATAATGTGCATACAATTTTAGATTAGGTGTTCTATCCACTTAACATAATTACCATTAGCATTTTCTAAATCATAGCTGTTGTCTTTTGTGACATTATATTTTGTGATGACTGTTACATTTTGTGATGCTGCATAATTTTTTTGCCATTTCTCTAGTTTTGGCCATTTTAAATTGTTTCCAGTGTTTTGCTTTAGATTAGCCAATCTAGAAAGGTCTCCATGGAGATATTCCTTTATGTATGTTGAATTATTTATTTATAATAAATTCCTAGATAGGAACTGGGTCAAGAGGTCAAAGCCATTTTAAACTTTGGTGTCTTTTAGGGCTCGATAAGATGATGGTGGATAAGGATGGCGACGTGACCGTAACTAATGACGGTGCCACCATCTTAAGCATGATGGATGTCGATCATCAGATCGCCAAGCTGATGGTCGAACTGTCCAAATCACAGGATGATGAAATTGGAGATGGAACCACAGGAGTGGTTGGTAAGAAAAGGCAAAATGTCCTTTCTCATTTAAGAGGTGTTATTTAATATTACAGGCCTAACACGCCTGCTGAGAATTTGTTTATTCTGAATTAAATCATGAGGAGGCAGTCGGACAAATCCAAATGGACATGATACAAGACAAGTGGCCCAGACTCTTCAAAACTGTCACTGTCATAAAAGAACAAGAAAGGGGTGGGGAGTAGAGTTAGGCAATTATTCTAGATTAAAGGAGCTAAAGAGAAATGACAGCCAGCTGTAATGTGTAAAACTTGGTTGGATGCCTGGTTTGTTTGTTTTTCCTAGCTGTGAAGAATGTTTGGGACATATGGGGTCATTTGTGAGTCATGTATTAGAGTAGTATCTTATCGATGTTAAGGTTCCTGAGTATGACAGTTGTGTTACAGAGATGCAGGAGAATGACCTTTTCCTTAGGAGCTGTGTTGAAGTATTTAGGGGTTACATGTCTGATTTCTGCAACTAATTTTCACATAGTTGAAAAGAAAAGGCACACATCTGTAGAGAAAACAAATGCAGCAAGATGTTATTAATGAGTGAACTAGTGTTCATTTTACTGTCATGAAATTTTTTCTGAAGGTTTGAATTTTTTAAAAGTTTGGGAGGATTGATAAGATGAATATCTTTAATGTTACTTTTTCTGTATCTGAATTAATTTATTCAGCAAATATTTCAAATATTCATTGGGTACCAAGCACTGTTCTGGATGTGCTTGGAATACAGCAGCATTAAAACAAACTCCTCATCTTTGTGATGCTGAAGTGAGAGGGAAAGGCAAGGTTGGGGGGAGGATAATAAACAAATTTTGTAATCCTTTTATCACCAACATAAATGTCCCTGAACAGAAATCCCTGGGCCAGGATACATAAGTTTTTTCCCCTTTATAAAAACGTTTGCGATTTATGTTCTTTACATTCTGTATATCACCAAGAATTGAACATACAGGTTAGAACCGAAGCAGAATTAGATTAGATGGCCTCGGCCTCTAAGATGCTTCCAGCTTAATTCTGGAACCTTCATATTTCCAGCGGCAGCATCTAATTTGTTTTGAGTTTTAGCGATTTCCTGAGCCAGGTGTGTGCTGTCTCATTCTCAGTCCTGGCTGGTGCCCTGTTGGAAGAGGCTGAGCAGCTGCTGGACCGTGGCATTCACCCCATCAGGATCGCCGATGGCTACGAGCAGGCCGCCCGCATCGCTATCGAGTACCTGGACAGGATCAGCGATAGTGTCCTCGTCGACACGAAGGACACCGAGCCCCTGATCCAGACCGCGAAGACCACGCTGGGCTCCAAAGTGTGCGTGTACAGTACAGTGTTGCCGGGCGCGTTCACAGAGTGGGCAGAGTTTGTGTGCTTGTTCAGAAAGGCAACTGAGAATTATCATTGATGGTTTCCTGTTGATTTAATGAGCTGCTTTCGGTTTGTGTTGTTATTTTGGTTTACTCTGTCTTTACTGCAAATGTAGACGGGCATTTTGTGTTTTAGTTGGAAGCTGAATTTCCAGGTTTGGTTATTAAGGCCTCTTGACAGTATTTGGAAACTATAGAGTTCTTTAATTTGGCAGGATAGGACGGGTTAGCAAAAGGTCCTACTAGTGGGATGTATTAATTTTTCATAGCACTTCTTTCTACCATTTCTTTGCTAGGAAGCCTTTTAGTGGGAAAGTTCTGCTTTTATTCATTCAACAAGCAAGTTAATGATCCAGAATTTTGATTTAGTATGAAGGGGCAGTCTTGAAGTTTGACTTAAGCTGAAAGTGGCTTACTTTTGGAACATTTACATAGTACTGACTGTGCCAGGCCTGCTGCCAAGTCTTGGGGACTCAAGACACAGTCGTTGCCCCAGAGACTCAAAGCAGCATCAGCCCCAGGACACACTTACTTTGAACAACGGTAGAGACTCGTGGGCTCTTGTAAAAATGTAGCATAAAAATCCAGTGTAAGGTGCCTTATTACGCTGTTTTTCTTATCCATATCAATTTGAGAAATTTTTTAATTTGTACCAAGAAGGAAGACATGGTCTCAACTTAGAGGTCAGGGGAAGTACTACAAAAATGTCTGCTGCTTTCTGCCTTCGGGGAAAGGCATCCACTGCAGCACTGTGTTAAAGCAAAGAAGTCTTCGGTGATGCCAGCTGTCCCCTTGTTGCAGGTCTGAGCTGAGACAGCTCCGGGGCAAGGGTGACTACCCAGGGTGGCCTCTGTCACAAGTACAGCATTGTTTTTCTCCTGGAAAGCAGGCATTACCCTTTCTTGAAGTGCACAAATCGTGTGTTATTATTGCTTTCTAAGTTGACCCTGCTTTATTTGCAAGTCTTTATAAAACCCCAGTATGTGTAGGTCTTTACTATAGAAAATGTCCAAATGGATAACGAGGGCCAGGTATCCTCAACATAAAGCAAAACGTTGTATATCAGTTACTTAGGTCACACGGTATTTTTAGTTTCATGGTTATCTGTTCTAGGTGACCTAAGATTTCAGGCACTGTATTTCAAGTACTAGAGTTCCCTTGTGGTTTCTCCAGAATCAAATTAAAATTACTGAGCAGTCTTTTCCGATGTTTCAAAACTTTCAGAAAAGATAACGTCCCCCCTCTGTAACTGATATGGTCAGGCCTTTCTCATTGAGTGCTGCACCTCCTGTGGATGAGATTGGCTTCTCCTTGGTGGTTTCATCGCTCTCCCATTCTGTTTTGGACTTCAGGATGTTAATAGTATTAAAAAGTGGCAGTCTTGGTAAATTTTTGGTTCTTGCCATACTTCAGTGGTCTCTTACCTTACGTATATTCATAATGGAAGGAAATAGTAAATTTCAGTTATTGTTAGTGAAAATAAAGATGGAATTATTTTCCCATCCCAGGTTATGATTCCCTTTGGGGGTCCCTGCATCCCAGGTTAAGAATCCCTGCTCCAGACGGTTGAAAGTGAAGGTCGTGGTGGCATTCTTTTTGTACAGTATCTGTGGGTCACAGTATGTTGTGTCATGAGTTACCACATCACGTGTTGTGCTCTGGTTGCAGTCACTGTTCAGTGAACGTGAAAGGTTTGTTTCGTGTGTTTCAGGGTTAACAGCTGTCACCGACAAATGGCCGAGATTGCCGTGAACGCCGTCCTCACTGTGGCCGACATGCAGCGCAGAGACGTTGACTTCGAGCTCATCAAAGTAGAAGGCAAAGTGGGCGGGAGGCTGGAGGACACCAAGCTGATCAAGGGCGTGATCGTGGACAAGGATTTCAGTCACCCACAGATGCCCAAAGTGAGTCAGCGCCTTCTGCAGCTTCAGGCTTTTCCCTCCTTAGCCCACTGGTTTGTTCATAACGTTTCTGTCTCTCACTGTAGCAAGTGGAAGATGCTAAGATTGCCATCCTAACATGTCCGTTTGAACCGCCGAAACCAAAGACGAAGCATAAGCTGGATGTGACGTCTGTAGAAGATTTTAAAGCCCTTCAGAAATATGAGAAGGAGAAGTTTGAGGAGATGATTCGGCAGGTAAGTCTTACCGTGGCTCTTGGTGAAATTTAAAACTTTGAAAGGATGCAGTTAGTTAGCCCCAGGTAGTGAATACATGTGGTGCTGATCTGTGTTAATCTTGCTACTTTGTGTGGCTACAAATAAGGTATTAAAGGTATAGGCTTCCTTCCTTTATTTTTTCTTTAAATCTTATTTTTTGTATATATAAACTTATTTATCTTTGGCTGCGTTGGGTCTTCGTTGCTTTGCGCGGGCTTTTCTCTAGTTGCGGCGAGCAGGGGCGACTCATTGCGGTGGCTTCTTTTGTTGTGGAACACGGGCTGTACGCGCACGGGCTTCAGTAGTTGTGGCTCGCGGGCTCTAGAGCGCAGGCTCAGTAGTTGTGGCACACGGGCTTAGTGGCTCCGCGGCATGTGGGATCTTCCTGGACCAGGACTCGAACCCGTGTCCTCTGCATTAGCAGGCGGATTCTTAACCACTGTGCCACCAGGGAAGCCCCTCCTTTACTTTTAAATTATCAAATGGATAAACATTCACAGTGAGAAAAAAAATCAAATGGTACAGGACGGCATAAGGGGGCAAGTCTTAAAATGGTAACGTGTCTGGGGCGCATGAACGACTCGGCCTGTGTATTTGGAGCTGCACTTTTGATTTTATGTGCTTATTCTCCTGGACAAATCTGAGCTAGTGTGTGCCAGGTTTGAACAGTTGTAGTGTGGCTTACCACATGTTTGAGACTTCCAAGTATAACTTTCAGACAAAAGAGTTGCTGAGTAACCGAAATCAAACCAGAATGCAGTCATAGTCATCCCAGTTCATTGCTTCAACAAGTCAAGAGTGTTATTTTATGAATACTTAACTTTCTCTCTGGCTATTAACGTTTTACACGTGCCTGCTCTCCGACGAAACGGTTTCCTCTTTTGGGGACTCTGTCCTTGGGAGTTTTAAACACCAGCACTCAGGGATGCATGAACATGGGTCTCTATTGAAACATTATCATAGCAAACAAACTAGAACCTGTTCCAGTGTTTTTGAGGGGAGGGGGGAATAGTTGAGTTCATTTATGCTTTCATGGTATCTCTCTGCTTAGTATATACCAGACGCTGTCGTGGGCACTGGATATACGCAGTAAACAAAGCAGAGCGCTTGCTCCTAGGGTGCAGAATAGGGGGAAAGCGGGTCGGGGGACTGTTACAGACGCTGGTCAGAGGGCCTCTGAGGGCGTGGCCTGTGGGCAGAGACCTCAGAGAAGTGAGAGCCGCATGGCTGGGTGAGGAGCGTTCCAGGCTGCGGCGAGGTGGGAGTGGGCAGCATGTGCAAAGGCCCTGAGGCTGGGAACCGCAGGCTGAGGGGTTGGGTATGCTGGCAGAGGGTTGTAAATGAAAGCTTGTTACCTGGGCTCTATCTAGGGTAGCCATGGGAGTGCTGGCCAAGGTGCCCTGCAGGAAAAGGGGACAGGAACCAAGATGCCAAGGGGGTCAGGCGGACCGTGTCGATAGGTGTGCAGGTTGCCAGGAATGCTAACAGGAGTGGTGATGGGGCTGGATGCCAACACTGTCAGGAATGAGAGTGTGACCCAAAGAGGGACGCTGTGGGTGGCCGGGAGAGGCAAGGGCCCCTCCTGTTTGGAGCAGGTGGGAGGGAAAACAGCCATTTGAGGAGGAGGCGTGGCATGTTGGTTTTTCAGGGGACGCCAGCGTTCGTTCACAGCCAGAATGGAAAGGGAACATTGCCAAGAAGGAGTTTGGCGATGGGCTTAATTCCAGAGGGCCACTGGAAGCGTCCAGAGGGTCGGGGGAGGAGGGGGAGAACCAGGTGGGTGGGTGGAGACAGGAGTGAAATGGCAGCTGTGGGACACGGCATAGTCCTTACCGCCCGGGGAGGGATTGACAGTACCGATCGCTGCCGCCGTCCTGGGACGAGCCACTTAGCTGTTTGTGGCATTGGGGGCGGGGGAAGGTAGTGCTAGAATCAGGGTCACCTCTGTCGGCCTGTAAATTAGCCTGTATCTTGTTCCACGGAGGATAGCCTACTCAAGTGCGAAAAGCAAGCTACAGAAAATTGTATCGCAAGATTCAACTTTTCTTAAACACACACAAATAAACTGCTTCATAGGTGTTCGTGGCAACACAGAGCTGTGACCTTGGTTTCCGGGGGGCAGGGTTTTGGCCTTGTTGACGTGCCTCGTGTTGCTTCACTTGTAACGGTGGCATTCAGTGAATTGCTAACGTTTAAAGCTTTGTTTAAAAATGAGGTGATTCCCGTTGATACGTGTTCAATATTTAGAGTTTAGAGATGACAGAAGGTAGACATTTGGGTATTTCTTTTCTTCTCTTTTCTGTGCATTATTTTAATGCACCCACCTACACACCTAGCTATGTTTCTCACCGTTTTTCAAACAGAAGAGCTCAAGGAGTACTTACTTTTTATTAACATGATTGCGGCATTTCTTTCCCCAGATTAAAGAAACTGGCGCCAACCTAGCCATTTGCCAGTGGGGCTTTGACGACGAAGCAAATCATTTACTTCTTCAGAATAACCTGCCTGCAGTTCGTTGGGTCGGAGGCCCTGAAATCGAGGTAGGAGGCTCCCTGTGAAGAGACTGTGAACACGGGTTGAGCTTACGGTGCGTTTCTGTACGTGAGGCTGCAGTGACCTCGCTCGCCTGCAGTCAGCACACTGCCAGGGCTCCACAGATAAGAGGAGGGTGCGCTGGGGAGAGGAGAACGCTAGAGTCTTTGTCACCATTTTTATATGTGTTTCTGATGTTTCACGGCACTTGGAGACGCTTTCCCCTCTCTCCCTGGCTGTCTCGTAGGCACTCTGAGGCAGGAGCACAGGCTGCCCACTTCACTGTCAGCCCCATCAGTACTGAGAGCCATTGCGGACGTGGTCCGTAGCCCGGCACACGTGGCCCCGTGGCTGCTCGTGGCGGGGACGGGTAGGGAGCTGAGGGCTGCGCACGGGGTCATGGCACTGGGCCGCTGCAGCCTGACCAGGACACCCAGCTCTTCAGAACCTTGCTCAGTGAGCCAGGCTTTCGGGGCAGACTTTGAAACGTGGGCCAGGCTGGGGCAGAGGTTCTACTGAACACGGCGCTCGTGGGTCAAATGTGGCTCCTCCGTGGTGCGATTCTGAGAGTCCCCGCTCACCAGCCTGGTCTTCCTTTCCCCCGGCCTGCCGGTCAGCTGATCGCCATTGCCACGGGCGGCCGCATCGTCCCGAGGTTCTCAGAGCTCACGGCCGAGAAGCTGGGCTTTGCAGGTCTTGTGAAGGAAATTTCATTCGGGACCACTAAAGACAAGATGCTGGTCATCGAGCAGTGCAAGAACTCCAGAGCCGTCACCATTTTCATCAGAGGAGGAAATAAGATGGTGAGAACACAGTTGTTTGTCCTACATTTTTTCAGAATTTGGAACGTGATTTGGCTTTTCCCATAATGTACTTAACTGAGACACAGTTACCTTAAGAAAGATGACAGCATCTTCCTTAGAGAAGCAAGGACACGTCAGGAATTCCCTGGCGGTCCAGTGGTTAGGACTCAGCACATTCACTGCCAGGGCCTGGGTTCGGTCCCTGGTCAGGGAACTAAGATCTGCAAGCCGTGCGGTGCAGCCGGGGAAAAAAAGGATATGTCACAACGTAAGATACTGAAGACCGTGTTCCACTGTTGGGTCTACGAGGCCCACTTGCCTTTCCTCTGTCTCATAGGTATAAATGGGGAACCTGAGTGGTAACCATAGGCATGCTCTTCATTCACCAGGAATGGGTTTTTAGTGCATCGAGATGAGTAAGACTCATTGTAAGGGTGTTTCTTTGTCGTTTTTGTTTGACCCCCTTCACTTGGGCATAGGTCCTGGAATGAGTCCCTGGCTGCCCTGTATTTTGGGATTTTTTAGCTACATTATAGGGAGGAAAAGTAGAATAGATAGAAACCATCTGGCAAAGAACTTTCTGGCACCAGTCTTTTTAACCAAGGATATTACTGGGGACGAGGTAGGAATATTTCCAGTACCCAGCAAGCGCTTAGATTAAACCCCAGGTGCACGGTATTCGGCTCTAAAGTGATTAGATTGTGATCACGTTAACTTAGGCAAAATTGTTTTTCCCAGATCATCGAGGAAGCCAAACGATCCCTTCACGATGCTCTGTGTGTCATCCGGAACCTCATCCGTGACAACCGCGTGGTGTACGGCGGAGGCGCTGCTGAAATAGCCTGTGCTCTGGCCGTCAGCCAGGAGGCCGACAAGGTGAGTGAGACCCGTCACAAACTGTGCAGCGGGGATGCTAGACCCCAGGCGTCCGATCTGCGTCGATTCTCGCGCCCGTGTACTCGAGTGCGGGTTACCACAAACCAGCGTGTCTCAGCCCTTTTCAGACCTTGCAGCCTCAACAGCAAATCTCTGCACTCTTAATGTTACTTGAAATTCAGAATTAGACGTCGTACCTGCAGGCACAGCAGGAAGGGCTGACCTGTTCCGACTTCTCACACATGTACCTTCTCCATCCTTATCCTGTAGTGACGTTTTCATAGGACGGTCTGTCCTTAGAATTCTTTATGAGTTAGTTTTTCAAAGTTCGCGATTTAATTATGTTTCCAAATAGCTGCTGGCGGGGGGCATTGGCCAAGTACGCTGACCGTAACCGTGTGCCCTTCCAGTGCCCGACCTTGGAGCAGTACGCCATGAGAGCCTTCGCCGACGCTCTGGAGGTCATCCCCATGGCCCTTGCCGAAAACAGCGGCATGAATCCCATCCAGACTATGACCGAAGTCCGAGCCAAACAAGTGAAGGAGATGAACCCTGCCCTCGGGATTGACTGTATGCACAGGGGAACAAACGGTGAGGCACCATCACCGCTCTGGGGCTGCGGTTCGACTTAACTTGAAACATTACGTGCTGCGTGTTATCCTGTCTTTTTAAATACTTAAACACACTTCAGGTATTCAGGTCCTGAATTTTAGAACATTTCATTTAATTACCTTGGGAATTGTTAGACTGCTGGTCTTGGCAACCTACAACTAATTTTAATAACAAAAAGCTGCAGTGCGGTATTTATTCCAAAGGTGACTTCCATTTTAGAAAATAATTTCCATCTTACCTTTTTTACACAAATGTCTGTCGGTGTGGGTTCTGTATGACCTATAAGACAGCTCTGAAATTGACTTTCGGTTTACAGCTGATTCTGTGGTCGTGTCCCATAAATTCCAGGGTGTTTTATAAATGGGATGTACTGTAACTTCTGTAGCACTCGCATAGTTCATCTGCTGAAAACGTAGCGCAGCTTTAGCGTGTTGGAACGGTGGTCCTGGTGATTCCCAATGATTCCTGATGGGGCCGTCTCTGGGGTTCTGCAGTTAGTCCTGACCACAGAGTCTCCAGCAGTTGGTGTTTCGGTTTTGTTTGTTTGTTTTGTGGTATGCGGGCCTCTCACTGTTGTGGCCTCTCCCGTTGCGGAGCACAGGCTCCGGACGCGCAGGCTCAGCGGCCGTGGCTCATGGGCCCAGCCGCTCCGTGGCACGTGGGATCTTCCCAGACCGGGGCACGAACCCGTGTCCCCTGCATCGGCAGGCGGACTCTCAACCACTGCACCACCAGGGAAGCCCTTGGTGTTGTGTTGTGTTTTGTTTTCTTCTGTTTTTACTTAGAACTGTAGGTATATTCTGGGTTTTAGGTTAACAGCCCAAGGAGTTGAGTAACAGCAGCAACTCCTTGTCAGACACATATTTCAGTTCCTTTAACTTGAATGCCCAGGTCTTCGTTGGAGTCACTTTTCGTTTCAGGCACGGTCACATCGGGCTTACTATCAGTAAGTGACGGCATTGGGTGTGCTGTGGGATGAGGTGTTGCTGAGCGATTCCCCCTTCGGCAGGTCACTGAGAAACGCAGCCTGTGGTTGAGGAGGCCCTGTCCCCACAGCTCTCTGGAAACCAGGTTCACATTCCAGAATGTCCTGGGAAGCAGTGGAAGTATATTCTTCTGAAAATATAACCGGGACTAGTGGCTTCCAAATTTGTGTTTCTTAAGTTTTACTCTAATTCCATAAATTGGAGCAAGGTATTAGTAATAAATATGTATGCTGTTTTATAGTAATTTATATGTGTTTTTCAGATATGAAGCAACAACACGTCATAGAAACCTTGATTGGCAAAAAGCAGCAGATCTCTCTTGCAACACAAGTGGTTAGAATGATTTTGAAGATTGATGACATCCGTAAGCCTGGAGAATCTGAAGAATAAAAAAAGAATTTAGAATAAAATGTAGAAGTAAGATCCGCTACCGTGATTAAATAAATGGGTGTCTCGTGATGCATCTGCAGTTATTTATTACCATGTCCTTCATTAGACACTGTAGGTGCTATAGCAACAGTAGCTGTTTGGTAGCTATAGTTTGACTTGTTCAGAGACCTGGAATTGTAGAGATGTGATCTCACAGGTTTTTTGTATTTGCTATTAAAGGGAACTCTTTAAACAGCCTTTATATTCTGCTCTTCAAGTTAAGAAACATTCACTGTAACATTCATCAAATGCCTTAACTGAAGGGGTTTAAGTTGATTTTTTTAGTCTTCTTTTTTTCTTGTTTTTTTAATAAGCCGTAGGACCTATATTTAACAGCTTTAAATGTTCCGTTTGTTCTCAAGATTTATTTTAACACTGAGGAATTACGGGCTTGGTCCTATTTATTTAAATGCTGCATCTGTGTAAATGGGTGGATCTTTGACTGTAGAGACCCGTCAGAGGTGAGTATCCACGAAACGATTGTGGGATGTCTTAACGTGCTTTTAGGTTACACCGACGTGAGCTAGGGCGTTATTACTGTGCCACTGAGACCGCGTTAACAGCGTAACCTTCACGTAGTCCCCTTGGCGTTATCCTGCCCTGGCTCCACCCTAAGCGCAGGCCAGCATGTGTACAGATAAGGCCAGCGTGGGCACAGACTCCTGCACCACCTGCAGGTGCTTAGAAGGGCGATTCAGAACCCTGTTGGCGTTTTCTTATCAGAGGAACAGAACGAGTGGAGGTTAGAGTGAAATGTAGAAAAATGGGTTAAGTGGGAGGAAATACCTTGCAATGACCATGTATGAGTAGATTGGTATTGAATTAATTCTGCTTATTAAAATAATACTGGCTAACAGTGACATAGCCCTTACCAAAGGCCAAGGTGTGTTCTGAGAACTTTACCTGTTCTCACCACCTTGTAAAGGAGACAGTTTTCTTATTCCCATCCTACAGGTGAGTTTTGATCATCTGCCAGCCTCTTCTGGCCAGTAAATGGTAGAGCTTAGTCAAACCCTGGCAGTCTAACTCGAGAGTTCCCCTCTCCCCATTGGCTTGTTTGGTTCTCTAAAAGGATGTTTCTTAGAGAATCGTGATGATAAAGTTCACTCTTGTGCCACCAGGGGGAGAGGATTTGGACCAGTCAGGTTCCATAGAATTAGGAAACGATCCAGGGTTCCTTCTCCTGGGGACCTGGGTGCTGACCAGTCCTATCTATTGGGTGGTCGTGTTTTCTCTGCGTTAATGCATTGGTGGTTTCGCTAGGCAGCGTAGTAGTGAGCGCCAGCATCATTCATCCTAGTGAGCATGCAGCCTGGCACACACTTCATCCTGAAATGCATTGTGAAGTGGCACTGTCATCACTTACACTGTTGCTTCCTGGGTGCAGCGTCAGAATGCGTCAAGTTTGGGATCGTGTCAGACTTAGACCCACTTAGATAAATGTCTTGACCTAGTAGTTCGGGTGAGTTGATTTACAAGGGTGGATTCTAGCCTATAAAGAACATACAGCAACTTGCTTTGAACCAGTCTCACAAGAAGGGGTTTGTGGTTGAATGAAAAGAGCTACGAAACCGCTCCTCCAAAGAGTGGACCTCACAGATGCTTCTGCTGGTTTTGGTTGAGAGAAACTATGTGGCTATGAACAAACTCGTACACATGTTGTTTCACAAGCTTTTGATTTTTTCCGGTAAAAGCACCCCTTCAGGGCACCATGTTACCTTCTATCTTCCAGTTCAAATGGCTGGTCGAGTTTATATCCCTTGTATTGTAGCCGACCCCATGTGTATCAAGAGCACACACCTCATCCTGTGTGTATCAAGAGCAGTGAAGGCACTTGACCCTGAAGCCGGATTCCCACGCAGGGCCCAGCATTGTCCTGTTGATTCCCAGTTCCTGCACTTGCGGCTTTATTCAGTGTTTTTGTTCGTTTGTTTGTCCTTTAGTTTGTTTTGTTTTTTGGCTGCACCGTGCAGCTTACGGGATCTTAGTTCCCGACCGGGGATCGAGCCCGGGCCCCAGCAGTGAAGGCGCCAAGTCCTAGCACTGGGCCACCAGGGAATTCCCTATTCAATGTTTGTTAGGTGGCCTGGTCTTTAATTATAAACAACCACTCAGAAATACAAACGCTTCTGCAGTGGCTGAGAGGCTAGTGGGTTGTATGTGACCGAATGTCTTTAATCCTTCCTTTCTTTGTTCGTCGTGAAACAGCTCCACTAAAGGGGGCGGGGGGGGGGGAATGGGAGTAACGAAGTAACAAATAATTGAAGTACTACTAGGCGTGGAGAAGTGTTTCTGCATTTCAGGTGCTTCTTGGGGGTAACCGGGCAGACGCGGGTCATCTGAAGTGCCAGGAAGGAGGGCACCAAAGACAGGTGGCTCCTTGGGGAGCGTTGGGGGAACGCAGTGGCAGCAGCGAGGGCACCTGGAACATGCTGGGTCCTGAATGCTGTTGTAACGTCTTACGTAGGTGATAACAGCGGTTTTCAAGGGGCTGTGAGGTCAACAGTAGTTTCTAAGAGCTGATTTGCCATTTTCACCGTGTTGACAGGTGCACTGATGGTGCAAAAGCAGTGACGGGTAAAACTCATGAGTAGGGATCGGGTGATGGTGCTAGAAGCTGTATTCCTCACCACCACCCGCTTAGAAAGCTGCTGCCACTGAAGGGTGACCTCGAAGCAGTGCCAGCCACTGAGTCATTAGACTTCGGCCCCTGAGTACAACGGCGTCTCGGTGCTCGCTCGACACAGCAAGTGTGTGAAGCACCTCATGTAACGGGCATGGCAGCCGCCTCAGCTGGACTGGCCCCTCCCTGTGGACACCGTCTTTATTTAAATGTGACTGACAGCCGGTTACTCACACGTCTTCGTGACAGACGGCTGCTCAGAAATGAATTGTGACCCTGTCACTTCAGTGGAACACCTACAACAAAAGTACCGTAGTCCGGGTGGCTTAGACAACACAGTTCTGGAGGCTGGCGGTCCAAGATCAAGGTGCCGACGGGTCCGGTGTCTGGTGTGAGTGCTTGTAGGCGGCAGCCACCTGCTCACTGTGTCCTCAGTGGCTCCGGGAGGGTCTCTGGAGTCTCCCTCTTTCTCCCCCCACCCCCGCCAGCAACGACTGATGGTATTTGTGCGTGGCTCAGTAAGCTAGTGTTTTCCAATCATCAGTATATTACGGTCTCGTTCTTGTGTAGGTGGACCAACGTAACAGAATGAAAAGTTGATTGAAACTACCACTTGTTCTGTTTTGGAAGAGACTAAAACAGAATATGCACTGTTTTCCAACTACTGAACATATCGATGTGGCCAGACTCTACACTGCACTGAATTGAATGTGTTGTTAGAAGCAGATGTGAGAACCCACTGTCCTCTGCTAAGAGAGACATCGAGGAGATTTGCAGAAGTGGAAAACAACGCCACTCTTCTTCTTTTGTTTTGGAAACTACAAAAAGTGTATATTAACGTGTGTTCATTATTTTAAAATAAATATTTGCCTTAATTTTTTAGTTTTATTTTCTAACACTAAATGCCAACGGGTGTAACTGACAAAAACATAAGCTCTTGGGAGGAGGGGGGAGGGTCCTCAATAAGTTTTTAAGCGCATACAGGGATCTTGAGATCAAAACATTTGAGAATTACTGCATTAGCACCTGAAATCCTCACGATATGCCGGTCATTGCCAAGAGACGCTGCGTAGTTTGCACCATTCACTCGTTGAAATAAACTCGTTTATACAGCGCTGAAAATCTGCACTTACCAAGACTTACTGTATGATCCTGACCCGTTTCAAGGGCGGTTGAAGCTGATAGTGTGAACTTCCGGCCTCTGTGCTCGCACCCATGGTCATCTGGCCAGCCCCTCCACCCCCCTCCCGGTGGCAGGCAGGATTCCAAACCAGGGTTCAGTCTGGTTACGCAGTCATCCAGTCACGCTGATGTAGGTGCTGCTGTGAAGGGACTTTGCAGATGGCATGAAGTACTAGTCAGCTGACCTTAAGAGAGGGAGGTGATGCAGGTGAGCCCCGTGATATCACAGGAGCCCTTCGTGGTCACAGAAGGAAGGTGCAGGCGCGAAGGACTGGATGCCCCCCTGCTGGCCCTGAGATGCAGGGACCGTGTGCAGGCCCTGAAGACAGGCCTGAAGGGGCCGAGGAAGGAAACGGGGCCTCGGTCCCAAACTGCAGGGGACGGCTGTGGCAAAAACTGGGGTGCACACTTGGTCCTTGAACACCACGGGTTAGGGGCGCCGCCCACCTGTGCAGGTGAAGACCCCTGAGTGACTTACAGCCGGCCCTGTGGCCCTCCACACACTCAGTCCCACATCCAAGGATTCAACCAGCCGCGCATCGTGTAGCTCTGCAGTGTTTACTGTTGGAAAATACCCACCTGCAAGTGGACGCACGCAGTCCAGGCCTCTTGTTCAAGGGTCAGCTGTATTTGGAAGTGGATCCTTCCCAGACCTCCTGAAGGGAGCCTAACGAGCCAGCAGCTGGACTTTGGCCTTGTGAGACCCAGAGCAGAAAAAACAGCTGAGCTGACGGAATAATACATTTGTCTTTAAGCCACAAAGTTAGTGATCATCTGTCACAGCAGCAGTAGGAAACTCATACACTCCTGTCGTGTGTGTGTGTGGGGGGGGGGGTGTTACCCTAGATTCCAACTCTTCTCAAGCTTGCTCCCTCAGTTCCCCATCTCGGGTAGTCACGAGTGAGCCTCGCCAACACGTGGCCCTTTCTGGGCACCCGACGGGATCGCGCTTCCAGATTCTGTGACCAGCGGGGCCGTGTGAGCAGCTCAGGCCAGTGAGGGGAGAGAAGCATCACTTCCAGGCCAGAGCATTGACTAGCCATGCAGGGCCCTCCAGGGTGCTCTCCTCAGCACAGCCAGGCGTGTTATTCCAGGCGGCCACTCCAGCCTGGCCCCTGGAGGGACAGTGATGGGAGCCCCCTCCAGCAGCCGTGGGCATGGAGCAGAGGTGAGTCAGGGCTCTTGGACAGGTTCACCCTGAGAGCTGAGGTCCCCGTGCCTGACAGAACCTCTCCACTGCACCTTCAGCCCCCTCGCACCTTCCACCGAGTAGCTCCCCTTAAAAAGCAGAACAAGTCAAGCCCCTCTGGGTCCTGAGTCCTGGGCTCTTCCCTCGCGCCTCTCATTTTCTCTACAGCCAGCCTGGTTCCCCGCGCCTCCACCTCCTCTCCACTCCACCCACAGCTGCCCGGCCTCTGGCCCAGCCCGGGACCCCTTCCCGGGGCCTCTGCAGGCCCAGCGACCACGGAAGATGAGGGGCGGCTCCCTGAGGCTGCCGGGACCTTCTTGCTCCCCGGCTTCCGGACGAGAAATTTCCCCGATTTCCCTCCCGGAGCCCCAGCCCTGACAAGAAACGCCCCCCAGTCAGCCATGCACATTGGGCTGAAAGCCCACCCCCCACCCAGGACCCAAGCCGGCCCCCTCCCCGCAGCCCCACCTGGTGAGAGCCTCCTGCAGGGCCGGCCCGGTGGAGAACAAGGTAGCCCTTCAGCATCTGCAGAGCCTGCAGGCCAGCGGGAAGGATGGCTACGTGCTCTAGTCGTGAGCACTTGGCCAGGTAGAGAGATCCTCTGGGCCGGGACTGAGAAGGACGACCGCTGGGCCGTCACATGGGGGATGATGGGGTTAACAGCATCAGCAGGACGCAGCTACAGCACGTGAAGTGGCTTGACCGTTGCAGGCACGCACGCCCCATGCGGTTCCCACCCGCCACCCGTGGTTATGGAAGGCTTGACTTGGGAGGGCTACTGAGGAGCCGGGCCTTCGATTTGATGTGATTTTAACTAATTTAAATGTAAAAACTGAAACTTTACCCTTGACACCACCCTTCTGGTTGAACACAGGAGAGATTTGTGATGCCACCCCAGCCCCAGGGACCCGAAAACGTCACTGTCTGAAACACCACTGCCTAGCAGGGAGCTGGATGGCAACTCTCATCCATCGTTTTTTATTAGCTTTTAGAAAAAGCCACAGATTCAAAAATTAAGTCTTTAGCTTGATATGATTAGGTCAGTCATTAAAACCTTATTTTAATCTCAAAATTTCTCATAGTGCAATATATGAACATGACAAATTCATCTGTATTAAGACAGAGATAAAAGTCCAATTAAGGTGGGCTTTACCTGAGTTTACATTTCAGGCTCTTCACGGTTTTGCCATATTATTCGTTTTAGAGGATGTGCTCAGTTCAAGGCCGGAAGGCCATGCCTGATCTGTGAGCTGGTCCCTGGATAGCTCTAGGTTTTTACTAATAGTTAGCAC
Source organism: Delphinus delphis (assembly GCF_949987515.2). Taxonomy (NCBI): domain Eukaryota; kingdom Metazoa; phylum Chordata; class Mammalia; order Artiodactyla; family Delphinidae; genus Delphinus; species Delphinus delphis. The sequence continues at coordinate 164,392,747 of NC_082685.1, read as the reverse complement.
ATTACTCTACCATCCAAATTCTTCAGGTCCTGACCTGTTGTTAAAATTTTTCTTTATGCACATGTTAAAGGTTAAAGTATTTCATACATTAACTTTTCCTACTGAATTTGTGTTTCAGATGAATTTCAGGATTCCTTGATTCATCTTCTGTAAAGTGAAAATGAAATCAAATGATCTAAGCATTATCAAAGCAAATTTCTGGATGCGAGCTATTTTGAGAAAGTTTGCCCTTGGCCTTGGCTACACGTACTTGTTCAGCCACTCGAGCAAGCTCCTTCTCGCCTCATCGACATAGGGCTTGTCTTCAGGCAAACAATCTTCTCTCTTGCGATGCACGAACCCGTGCGTTTGCCCAGAAAACGTTTTAATTTGATATTCCACTTTGCAGTTTTCTTTCAACTTCTGAGTCAGCAAAGAGACCTGGTTGGCAAAAGATTTCATGATGATAGGACTTCAACCCTCTAGCAATATTTTCCATTCTCCAAATCTTCCCTGAATGCTTATCAAAGAGCTTTAACATCTGTGCTTTAAATTAAGTTCCATAGCTATCATGAAGTTTTCACTTTTAATTTTAAAATCGGCACAGTCCGCACCTCTGGCAAAGGAGAGAATTCAGAGCGATATAAAAATGATACATCAGGGGACTTCCCTGGTGGTGCAGTGGTTAAGACTCCGCACTCCCAATGCAGGGGGCCCGGGTTCGATCCCTGGTCAGGGAACTAGATCTCACATGCGTGCTGCAATTAAGGAGCCCACGTGCCACAACTAAGACCCGGTGCAACCAAATAAATAAAAATAAAATACTTTTTTTAAAGATACATCAATTATTTGAAATTGTATTAATATATTTATATATTATTCAATATATACTTCAGTCTATTTGCATATACCATATTCAATGTATTCAATATGTAATTCATAGATTCAGGTGTAAGTTGTTTAAAACATATCAATAAAATGTATCAGTTATGAATAACAACAGTAATTTCTAAACAACTGCTTTTGAACCACAGTTTCCATCTGCCTTTTCCTTATCAACATACTGGATTTAACATAGCTGTGTCTTCACTACTATATATAAAATAGGTAACCAGCAAGGACCTACTGTATAGCACAGGGAACTATACTCCATATTTTGTAATAACCTATAAGGGAAAAGAATCTGAAAAAATATATACATATACATATATATAGGTATATATATATTTTTTTATGTATAACCGAATCACTGTGGCGTACACCTGAAACTAACATGACATGGTAAATCAACTATACTTCAATAAAAAAATTTTTTAATTAAAAAAAACAGAGCTGTGTCTTTAAGGACAGAGATCTTATGATAACTCATGGGTTCCACGCGGAAGGGGCACAGGCAGGGAAGTAACCAGCCATCCAGCCATGGCAGGAGCACTTAAGGGGTTACAGACCCCCTCAAAGTCCCCGATAAAACACACCTTTAAAACTTTAATGTTGAAACGTATTTGGAGCAACAAATGAATCCTTCGGGATGTTTTCCCCAAAATGTCAAGTCCTGCTATTAAACACAGAGACGAGAAGAGTTAAGATGCCAACTTACCTGCTCTAGAGGAATCACAGCATCGTTTTCAGCAAAAATGAACAACGTGGGGTTCTTTAATTTGTACACGTCTTCAGAGTCTTTGATGATGCCTGGAGAATGGGGGCGGGACAGGGACACACAGTATGACTCCCGTACATGTGCCACAGAATACGATGTGTTAGATTTTTCAAAAGAAAACATGCTTTCAGGGTTTTGTGTCTCTTCTTTTTAGCAATTCCACAAAAGTGGCCTGTTCTATAAAACTGGGCTCAAAGAGGTTACTGAGTCTGAGGTCCCTTCTCTCTACCTCACTCACCAGGAATTAGGCCATTAAATGACGGCTGTAGACCTGGCCGGCTGCTTGGCAGGTAAAGATATGCAGCAGCCTGAAAAATGCTCCCTCTTGGGACGTGTCTTCATTTACCAAGAGGTGATAACTTTCAAATCTGGACCATCTGACCACCGCTGTTCTGGAAGTTTCTCACAGTTTACTCAAGCCCCAAGGTTCTGACGTCAGGGTTTGATGGGGTATTTGTGCTCAGAGGAGACCACGTGTGTGAAGTCCCTGGGCACGGCAGCGGGTCCCAGCAGGTCATTCATAATAATTAGTTTTCATCCTTCTAAAGTGCCTTCAGAATTTTAGAGATCATTTAGTCAAAAGCATGTTGGACTTTGGGGATTCAGACAACTTTGAGTGTGCCCACTCCCATAGGAAAATAAGTAAAAGTTTCAAACTCCACTGTCATTCTGAGATGAGAGGAGTTCTAAAGAAAAGATCATTCTGGGCTTCCCTGGTGGCGCAGTGGTTGGGAGTCCACCTGCCAATGCAGGGGACACGGGTTCGCTCCCTGGTACGGGAAGATCCCACATGCTGCGGAGCAGCTAAGCCCGTGCGCCACAGCTACTGAGCCTGTGCTCTAGAGCCCACAAGCCACAACTACTGAAGCCAGTGGGCCTAGAGGCCGTGCTGCGCAGCAAGAGAAGCCACCGCAAAGAGAAGCCTGCACACCGCAAGGAAGAGTAGCTCCCGCTCACCGCAACTAGAGAAAGCCCGCGCTCAGCAACGAAGATGCAACACAGCCAAAGCTAAATAAATAAAATAAATAAATTTATTTAAAAAAAGAAAAGATTATTCTGGCACTTGTCAAAGACGGTAAGGAAGATTTTATTCGAGGAGACCACGGCAACAAGGGTTTGTAGTGAGGGAGGGACACCAGACTCAACCCCAAATGCAAGGACAAGTGGGATTTTCCACCACGGAGCAGGATGGGGGCCGGTGGATGGAAAATGACTAAGGAATCATCGGGCTACGGGGATTCTGGCCAGACAGTATTTGACAAAGCCTTTGCTGAAGGCAGGCCAGGTGACAAGGCATGGGGCGGGGGGAACAGGAGGAATTTGATCACATATCAAGGATGGGGAGTTCTCGCTAAACTGACCCAGTGGGCCAAGGAGAGAGCCCAAGGTCGGGACCTACTCAGATAGAGGACTCACAGCGGAGCCTGACTCAAGGGTGGTCACAGAGAATCCCAGTCAGTATGGAGGAAAAAAAATTGTTTTCCATTTCCTGTTGGCAGTATAGCAAAGCCAAGTAAGCCGGAGAGCCTCCCCTTAGCTGTAACTCCTCTCTAGAATGCAGGGAGCCACGGGCAAGAGGGCCACGCTTTCCGCCCTATTCTGTGAAGGCCACGTTAGGTGGCTGCACAGCGCTTTGAGGCCCCTGGGCTCCAAGTCCCGCCCGGCTCCGCAGTCGCGCACTGCGCAGAGGCGGCCACGAGGGGGCGCCGGCGAGCAGTCCACTCCGGAGCGCCTTGTGCTAATTCACACAAAGGCGCCGCGAGGGCTGCCAGCCCCATTGTGCACATCGGCAACCGGCAGCTTGCTGCTGCCTTTGAGTAAGTAAACAGGTAAAGGGCTTTTTTTTAATGCTAAAAGTAAGTGAAAATACCGCAGTGAGGAACCATTAAGCCAAATAAGAATCATTAGTATAACTGTTGGATATACTATCATGAAAGAAAGCCAAGGTCGGATGTTTCCATATCCTCACTTAGTAACCATTTCTATACACATATATAATGTTCTTATGTCATTGGTGTGATACATTTGGTTTGTTTGCATGAAATGTTTATGTTGCTATTTACATTTTAGAGTCGGTTTTCCCTTTCCCTGTTTTCATATATATACACATATATGCATGTGTATATATAGTGAGTGTGTGTGTGTGTGTGTGTGTGTGCAGGACTGCATGCATGCGTGAGTAGTTGAGAATTAGTCATATCTTGGAAAAATCTTTTCACAACTATTGCTCATAAAAATATTGCTTGATATTAACCATTATCACAGAAAGAAAGTTATCCCCTTCATCCTAGGTTAAGAAATTGAGACCTCAGATTAGGGGATTTCCCCAAAGGCACACTGTCAGGACCCAGGTTCCCTCTGGTTAGATATTACATACTTCCGCCTCTACCTTCAGATTTTTAAAACCAATTCCTTAAGATAGGCCATCTCTGCTCCACTGGGGTTTGTGTTACACCAGGACCCTCAGTTTGGGAAGAGGCTCGTGGCCTTTGTCACTCAACCCCTCCTCCAGTTTTCACTGTGTAAAAATGCACAAGGCAGGTTTACCGTAGATGGACACCCCTGCCCTGAATTCTGGGTATTTCATCATCATGTGATGGACAGCAACTCCACCCCAGCAGAATCCCACGACGCCAATTTTCTTGGCATGACAACGTTGTTTCAGATACTTCAAGACCGCGTCAACTTCTCTAGAATGAAAGAAAAGTTATTCAAGGGGAATTCCCTGGTGGTCCAGTGGTTAGGACTCCACACTTTCACTGCCGGAGCCCGCGTTCAATCCCTGGTGGGGGAGCTAAGACCCAGCAAGCTTCTGGCACTGCCAAAAAAAACAAACGAGATATTTTGTGGCCCCTTGAAAGTATACTGGGCAGCAAGCACTAGTGGTAACAGGGCTTTCTCAGCAGCTGTTCCTCGAGGTTCTGAGATCCCTACTTTCAGACCTCCGTCCTCACCACCTCCTGCCTGGGTGACGAGTAACAAGTGACATCTCTCCCAAGCAAGTCTCCCTGCCAAGCCCAGCCTCTTCCAGCCACCTGACAGGGTGGCACAAATCAGACCATCTTGAGCAACAGCCTTCCACAGCCTCAGGAGAGATCAAGGCCCAAGGCCACAGCGCGGCTCTAGGGCTTGATCCCAAGATCCGGCCCCAGGGAGCTCCTTCATCTCCTCTCTCTCAGCAGGGCGCGGCCTCAATCAGGAGGCAGCTCCCCAGCTCTGTCTGACTCAGCACATTCCATCCTCCTGCCCGACACCCTAACTCTGCATCGCCTGTTTCCTCCCATGCCCAAAGAGCACAGTAGTATTTGGAAAGCCACGAGGAAGAGGCAAGCCCGAGGGGACGGGGAACAGTGGCTCTGGCCTTGCAAATGGTTCGTTTGCAAACTGGTTGTCTGGAACTCATACAGCTTCTGCAACTAGAAGCACAACGCCAAAATAGAGGTAGTACTGCAAGGCCGGCCCGGAAAGTTCTGCTGGATCTGATAAGGAAGAAACACTGTTTGCAATTAAGAAAAAAAAAAAAAGGAGAAAGCAATTCTATTGCACGTTCTTTTTCTTTTAATCATAAGATATCTTTGAACACATTTAAACATATGTATCATACCATTCTGTGTGCAAGTAGTTATTTTCATAATGTTAGAAGAGCTGTAATTAAGTAATTCTGCAAAATAAAATGGAATAAGGAATAGTTTTTGTCATTTTGTTTTTCAGTTTTTCTCGAATGCTTTGATCTTAAGAATAACTGCCTTAACTGGAGGAGACAAGAAGGAAGAGGGCATTTCTATAAATGTTCTTTCACTGACTCAAGTGAACCTATCTTCCTTTTGTTGCCGAGTATATTCCCCACTTTCCTGGGAACACCAGAACTTAGCTTTGGATGAAACTCCCTTCCCCATGCTCGGTCCATATACTTTGGGAGGGTCAGTTCCAGGAGGGGAGTATGTGGCTCTGGCCTGGCCAATCGCAGCATAGCAATCTCTAGCCACAACAATTGGTTCAAGGATGGACTTGTGACCCAGTCATAACCATCAGGACAAAACGAGAATTTTGCTGGTTTGCTGGGAAAGGAGCCAATGGGAGGCTGGGGCTGCTGCAGCCATCTTGCCACCCAGAGGCAAATGCTGCCTGACAATGGAGCCGGCATCAGACAAGGGTGCTGCGGGATGTTGGGAGGTCGAATCCTGGGGATACCTTCTGAGCTATAGACCAACCTCTGCTTGAAGCCAGAAATTACCTCTTTTCAGTATTATAAGCCAATAAATTCCATGACTCCTTAAGCAGTAACCATTCAAGATGGGTTTTCTTTCAAACAAAAGGTATTTGACTAGACACAAGGACTTTAGTCTAATTTCCAAGTTAGTGTCTCCATTTTATGTCTCATTTTGACTTAAAATGTGTGGCTCTCCTTATCCCCTGTGGAGAGGTACCTCTGGGTGCTCTAATGCCCTCCAGAAAGGATCACCCTGATTTGCGCTCACAGATAGAAGGCAGCCCCACAAGGCTTTTCCTCAAAATGTCCTAACTATTCCCCTCTACGCAAAGCTGAATTTCATATTCACATCACAGGCTCTCGGGGTCTCTTGTGTTTCTACTTGTATTTTACTCGTAACTTCTTGCTTCATTTTGTTTTTCCTGGGCTTGCAGTCTGAGTCCCTGGGAGGGAGGCCTGGAAATGGATAAAGGTGTGGGAAGTTGGGTCCCCAGTGATCTCAGAGTCCACCCTGGGGAAGGCAAGGGAGGAAGCAGGGCAGAGAGAGAAGCTGGGCTGTGCTGTGATGTGATATGGGAGAGGACAGCGTTCAGGAGGATGCCTGGTCACGGTGAGTCGGGGGCTAGGGCTGGGGGACCCCTTTGCCCTGGGCTCAGGTCTTCCTGTTCAGGAGGAGCTTGGCACTAGAGAACATCCCTGCCTCTTTCCCCGCTCCATCCTTATTCCTCCAGACCAAGAAGAGGGGATCTGAGTGGCAGCTAAGCCCTCTGGTCCTTGCTTCTGGACTGACTGGAGCCAATTTAATAAAAGGCTGCAATCCTGGGGGATCCACCCCCCTTTTCTTCCCACAGTTCCCTGGACCCTGGCAAGACCGCAGTCCTGGTCTGGTGGGTCTGGTCTAAAGACCCAGTTTCCCCGAGGCAGGGGGTGGGAGGGTGGCGTTTCTGGGGGGAGGAGATGGCACTTGGGGCCTCAGTTTCCAATCAGCGGAGTGGAAGTGGGGCTGACGTGTTCTCTGATCTCTCTTCTCTGCCTGTTGTTTCAACTGGTTCTGCAACCAGAGGGGAAGGAGGGAGTGTTGATCTATGGACCCCTATAGCCCAACTGTCAAGGAAAATGGGACCCCCAGGTACTTCAAGGAAGCTCTCTCAGCATCGGTGCCATGAAGCATTTCCCAAAGAGGAAAGCAAGTGAACTTACTGGCCAGCAGGGTACTTGTTGGTTTCTAACCAACCCTCCGCTGCAAAGACTGTGCTAAACGAAATCGGTTTCCTTTCCGCCTCACTGTGGCCTCTGAGGTCGTACACGGCGGGAGGGCGGGCAGGTGGGTGGGTGACTGAGGAAGCCAGACCCTCCTTTCCCTCCTGCCTTTTCCCCCCGGGGCCCTGGGGCGCCACCAAGACAGCCACGCTGGCTGGTAACGTACTTGGTACTTACTTATCGATCCTTCTGGCATCTCTTGTCTTCAACCACTCCGGGAAGGTGGACCAGTCCCCTGAGGGGTGCCACGGCTCCTGTCCTACAAAGAAGTCTGGAACAATGGTTCTGTAAAATAGGGACATTCATCCTGCTTAGTTTCAGAACTGTTGGGACTCCATATTTGCTTCTGTTCATTAAGAACTTGTCACGTTGGCGGTTCTGGACCACAGGAGAAGAAAGGTAGTGGTCACAAGGGCCAGCTGTGATCGCAGCAAAGAGGCCAACTGGCTCCAGGCCAGAGCATCTCAGATTTCACAACCGAAGGTGCAGGGCCTCTGGCAGCGGGCTGAGAGCCCAGCCCGTCTGAAATGCCGAGGCCTCGGTCGTGCGCACTCCCCGCTAGCTGTGACGCCCAGAACAAGGGTTCCCAGGCGGCAAGGGCCTGGGCGGGTGGACACAGGCTCCCCTCCTGCCCCTGAGGAGTCGCACCTCTCAGCTGGCCTTTTGCATTAGCCTCAGGCCAGAGGGCACACCTGGTGAGCGGCCCAGTCACCATGACCAAGCAATTTCCCAACCTCCGCCCAGGATGCCAACAGGGCACAATGTCCTGCCCCGAAGGTTTGGTCTCATGCAGGCTCTAAAAGGGGCCGCGGAGCAGACAAGCCAGCTTGCGGGGTCCATGTCAACCTTCCTTCCGCACCAACCCCGGGGTGGGGCAACGCGGCCCCCGCCAGAGAGCCAATTCCGGAAGTAAAGGTCACAGCCATGGATGGAGGAACACAACCTCTCCTGCAGGGGTGGGAGGAACACTGAAATCTGGGTCAGAAGAATTTAAGTTCAGGTCCCTGTACTGCCCCGTTCTGCCCTGAAACCTTAACAAGTCACTTAATCACTTTTAGCCCTTTTTCTTGATCTAACAGAGCCGTGCACCCTCAGAGGATTATTCTGAAGGCAAAATACTTAGATAAGGGTGACAGGCTTTGTAAGTCACAGGCATCTTTACTCATTTTTATGTTCCGTCTCCAGCTAATGGACCCACCCAAGACAACGGAAGCCACCGTCCCATTCAATCTCCTCGATGCAGCGGGTGACCTCCGCCTTCAGGCCCCGGTTTCCTAACCATCAAAATGGGAACAGTGACAGCCCCGCCTTGTCCGGTTGTTGGAAGGATGACGGGCAATTACCCAGGGAACGCCCTAGGGCCCCGGTCAGGCGGAGCCAGAAAGCAATCAGGGCTGGCTATTGTTTTCGTTACTGGTATTGCCCTTGGAAAGTTAAGTTGCCACATCCACAAGAAGAAACGTGAGGGCATGAAAAAGGGAAAAATCAAGTGGACGTCCTCTTTCCAGTCAACAGGAAATTGCATCACACGGCAGTGGGGGTGCTTCCTTTCAATGGGTTTCTCTTTGTAGGAAAACGAGATGGGTGCACGCTTTGGTTTTCAGCTCCTCTTTTTAAGAAATAAGAAAAGGGAATTGGGGTGCACCACACTCGGGGCTCGCTGAGTGAAGCTGCGCTGGCAGGGATGGTCCCTCCTCTCTCTCCTCCGTGCTTTACTGAAGCTGCTACCAACAGCACAGCGGCGCGGGGCAAGCAGGTGACAGCAGTCACCAAAGGTGGCCATGGTCACACAATGTGACAGAGACAGCCTTTGGGAGCTGAGGTCTCACTCTGCCAGTTCTGGAAGCTAGTCTAACTCACATCAGGCCATGACAGCTCGTGTTCAGACCAGGATAACTACGTGTGCCCTGTGCGTGAAAGCTGACCCCAGGCAGAGATGCTTCAAGGGCCAAGTAATGGATCCATTTCAGAGCTGGCGAGTTCTGCCCTAGGTGTCCTGTACCGGTGTCTGTGCAGGGCCTCACAACGGGAAATAACTCTCCCAGCGTCCAACAAGTCTACAGGGCTAGCCATCCTAGGAGGACCTGAAGCCCAGACATTGGGTTGGGAGCAGCTGGCTTCCACTGGACACTGGCTGTCGCATGTGACAGTCTCCATTTACCTGCACCCCAGTGAGATAAGAAAATACATAATGTACATCAGAATATACTCAGGGTTTTTTGGTTTCATTTCCTTTGAAGGGAACAAAATACAGAAATTTATATGAATTTAAGCAAAAAAAAAAAAAGAAGAAGAATTTTATACGTACGTGTATCCATTTCCTGCAATCATGTCGGCCATATACCTGGTATTGGGCAATTGCCAGCCGAATATATCTTGAATGACAATCACAGCTTTGCCAGCGTCAACGGGGGATTCGGTGAGATAAGCCTTGATGTGCTCAACTTGAACTTCACGCCCCAACCCTCCGTACTCTATTCTATGGCCAATGTCACATGGACAAGGGTGAGCTTCGTTAGCCATTGGAGATGTTTAAGTCAGGCTACAGAGAGACACATGCATTACACTGAGTGGGGCACATCCCAAGATTATAAACAATGAGAAAACTAAAATCAAGAGTACAGGAAAAAATTAATTTTAACTATACTTACAGTGTATTCATGCAAGAAATCAATGATAACTTCTGGTTCTGGGTGATAAGATTAAGCTAAGAAGAATCCATTCCCAGGCTTCCCTGGTGGCGCAGTGGTTGAGAGTCCGCCTGCCGATGCAGGGGACGCGGGTTCGTGCCCCGGTCCGGGAGGATCCCACATGCCGCGGAGCGGCTGGGCCCGTGAGCCATGGCCGCTGAGCCTGCGTGTCCGGAGCCTGTGCTCCGCAACGGGAGAGGAGGCCACAACAGTGAGAGGCCCGCGTACCGCAAAAAAAAAAAAAAAAAAAAGAATCCATTCCCATTATAAACAGTAGAAATACCAGAGTGAATGCAACTAACAAATAAAAGTTAAAATGGTGGAGCTCAGAGGGAAAAGAAAGCAACCCCCCTCCCCGGGTGAGAGAGGAAACTGGAGGTCAGGGTCAGGGTGGCAGGAGCAGATGTGAAGGAGCCAGGGTGCTGGGGACAGGGCCAGACCCAGAGACAGGCCCTCACCTAACCAGTGCTTAGGACTCTGTGTCCAGTGAGGCCTTGGGACCCCTTGAGACAGGGATTTGTAACTGAGACTTTCCCACACAAGGTCTGAGCCCTCAAAGGTTCATATTTAGCAGAGAAAATGCAAAACAAACAACAAAAGAAAAAAGAAAAACTCTGCCAACCAAGCCGAGGAATATGGTAAGGAAGCCCAGGAAAGGAAAAAAGCAACCATAAAAAATAAAATAATAAAATAAAACTGGAAAATAAATGAATGTAAAGTCTTCAGCAACAACAACACAAAAATCAGTCCCCCAAATTTGCACCATCCTTTTGAAGTAGGAATACCTAGGCTGAGAAATTGACGGAACAGTGGACCCTGGGCAGGGAAATCCCTGGGCACCTGGCAGAAACAAATGCAAGACTTTCACAATCCAGGCCGAAAAATGCTTCCCACTGAAGAGGTGTTTACTACAAATAGCTTCACAGGAGGAAGTGCTCCAAATAAACACTCGTCAGGAAGACTGATGGTGGGAACAGGGGTAGAAATGAGGAAGAGACCCAAACACACTTGACCAAACAAACAGCAGGAAAGGAGAAGAAAAAGAACAGTAAACCTATCAACCATAAAGCAAAAAATAATGTGGGCTGAAATAAATCCAAACAAATGTAAATATATTAAATTCACTGTTTGAGACAGATTCTCTAATTAAATTTTTGTTTTTAATTCAAAGAGGTTTCCTTGGAAAGGAAAAACTAGGAAGCCTGAACCCAAAGATAGAGATCTCTTCATTAGCAATTAGAGAATATACAGTCTTTTCAAGCAGATGTGAACAGCTACCAAACTGCCCACATATTAACCCACAAGTCAACAAAAATTTTATATAAAACGTGTTATATTAGCACAATGAAGAAATGATAATAAACATCCAAAAGGTTTAGAACCGAATTACAATGAAAACACTCTGCAGCGAAAAGTTGAAGCAATACACTGGTACTTAGAGAAATATTGATACCCTAGATTGCAGTCAGAGAGAAAAACACTTTCCCCTACCCTCTTAGGTTCAGCAACTGAGGGCCTGCGAATTTAACCGACAAAAGTCAGATTAACAGGAGAAAAAGCATACACGTTATTAATATTTTGAATTTTTAGCACACAGTGGTTTTGCAGAAAAGAAGTGAAAACCCAAGAAGCAGTTAGACACATGGTTTATACAGCATTTTAACAAAGGGTGATAAATTGTGGAGGCATGACTGGGAAATATATGGGGAATCTGGTGATGAGAGTTGCTCCCCTCATGGGGGAGAGGGAATTTATGCCCTAATTTTAGGCAGAAAGGGGGAGGGAGAAAAACTCTTTTTGCATCTGCTGTTTCCTAATTGCCTTCAGCTCAAAATAATCAATACACCAAAGTACCATATTTGAGGAGGGTATCCTTTGATCCTCTTCAATTGCATGTATTAGACAAAAGGGAAGAATGGAGATAAGTTAAGCATTCAATTCAAGAAGTGAGGGGAAGAATTAGAATAAACCCAAAAGGAGAAAATAATGAGATGAACATAAACAATGGAGAAACAGAAAGTGATTAAAATCTGATTTTCGAAGTTATATCCCCAGCAAACCCAATCAATAAAAAGGAAAGAATGATAAAGAACACATAACAACAACAACAACAGCATAACAATATGTGGAATGAAAAAGGTGACGTAAGTACAGATTTTTCCCTTTAAAAAAATCACCAAAAAATTAGTATGAACAACTTTACGCTAATAAATTTAGAAACAGGAAACACTGACAAATATGCAGAATGAGAGGAAAAAATTCCTAACTTCAAAAATATAAAAGAAAAAAAAAGGTGATGAGACAGCTCGAGATTAAAAGAGATTAAAGAGAAATGAAATCAAATGCACCATGTGAATCTTGACTACATCCTCGTTCCAAGTTAAGAACCGCTACAAGAGACACTTGGGGAACAAGTGAGGAAGCGAATATGGATGATAGTGGATATTACGAATTAATATTAATTTTCTACGGTGTGGTAATAGAAGTTATGTAGGAGAATGTTCTTATTTTTTAAATATGTGTGCTCAAGTTGGGGATGAAGTATCAGCATCTGCAATTTACCCTCAAATCATTATAAAACACACATGCACAGACATACATACAGAAACATAAAGCAATTATGGCACATTGCAAACAAATGTTGATCTAGGGGATCACAAGTGTTCATTTTCTTCCGGTTTTTGAGGAACAACAAGGAACAGTGTAGTTGGAACAGAAATATCAGGGAGAGAGCGTGGTGGGAAACACTGCTTTGCCCAGAATCCTCCAGCAGCTTCCATCTCACACCGAAAAAGCCAAATTCTTGCCACGAGAACGGTAATGGTGAAAAGAGCGAGAAAGGTCAGGGGCTGGATAGATTTTTCAGGTGCAGCCAATTGGTTCTGCTGACAGATGGCACGCGTAGGATATTTAACAGAAAGGAGTCAGTGGTGACTAGGTCTTTTGCTTGAGCAACTGGAAAAGGATGGAATGTCTAAATGAAAGGGGAGAGTGCCGAAAGAGCAGGTTTGAGGAGACCAGGACTTCAGGCTGTGGCATAAGCAGTTTGAAATGTCTATGAGACATTCACATTCCTGTCCAGCGGCCAGCTGGATAACAACGCCCAAGTTCAGGGCAGGGGTCCAAGCTGAGGATATGCATTTCAGAGTGATCGGCATACACAGTGGAACCTCATTATCTGCAGATTCTGTATTCATGCATTTGCCTACTTGCTAAATTTATTCGTAACTCCAAAATCAATTCTTGCCAGGTTTTTTGCATCATCCACAAATCTGTGTAGAGCCACAAAAAATCTGAGTCACTGAGATGCACGTTCCCAGTCAAGGTCGAGCAAGGCTGTGCTCTGTCTTCCTGTTTCAGCTCTCACGCTGTAAACAAGTGTCCTTCTCATGGTCTATTTAGTGCCACACGTGTGGTAACTTTATGCTTTTTGTTGGTGATTTCATGGGCAGCGCTCAAGTGCCGTCTAGTGATCGAAGTGCAAGAAGGCTGTGATGTGCCTTAAATACGTGTTAGACAAGCTTTGTTCAGGTGTGAGTCACACTGCTGTTGGCCATGAGTCAATATTAATGAATCAACAACATGTAGTAAATATATATTGTGTTTCTTCATACAGAAACACAAACAAAACAAGGTTAAATATTGAGGAGTTGATGGAAACGTGACCAGAGGCTCGTAGGAACCGACTGCATTTCCCTGTGGTCCACTAGCAGCTAGTTCAGCGTTCGCAGCAACTTTACCGAACATACCTTCTGTGAATAATGAGAATCAGCTGAACACAGTATTTACAACCTTGAGAGTGAATCACATCATTCAGGGAATAACAATAAAGAAGAATGCAGAAGATGGAGGCCTGGGGTCCTTCAGTACTTAAGACTTCCTTTGGGGAGGTAAAAAGGGACTAGTGACTGTGTCTGAGAAGGACGGGCCAGTGAGAGAGGAGGAAACCCCAGGTGTGGTGTCCAGGAGCCAAGCCAAGGAAGGGCTTCAAGAACAGGAGAGTGGGGCTTCCCTGGTGGCACAGTGGTTGAGCGTCCGGAGCCTGTGCTCCACAACGGGAGAGGCCACAACACTGAGAGGCCCGCGTACAGCAAAAAAAAAAAAAAAAAAAAAGAACGGGAGAGTGTAAGCATAACGGAATCACTTTGCTGTACACCTGACACTAACACAACATTGTAAATCCACTATACTTAAAGATGAAAAAAACGTGTATGCACCAAAAATAATTAATTTTTATAAAAAAGAAAGAAAGAAAGGGAGGGTGTAGACCATGCAACATTCTGCAGGAAGACCCGAGGGCGCAGACAGGGTTGCCCACCAGGCTCTGCACGGTGGAAGTCAGGCTGAGGGCGTCCAGAACAGGTTTGCGGGAGCGGGGAGGGCGGGACTGCCCGGGGCTGAGACAGAAGAGAGACAGGGAGACAGGAAATACAGAAAGCTCTCTCTAGACTGTCACCAGTCCTAAAAAAGAGAGTGAGCAAAAGATGGAGGGAAGATGTGGAAACAAGTCTTTTTTTTTTCTTTTTCTTCATGGAAGAAATGTCAGCATATTGGCTTGTGGATGAGAATGTACCACGGAGAGGGAACCAGTGGTCTCTGGAGAGAAGGGTGAGGCCAGCACAGCAGAGGAGGCACTGGGCGGGTCCTCCCACAGCCCTGGGAGAGAAGGCAGAGGGTGAGGACACAGACACAGGTGGGTGGGTGCTGCCAGGAGGGAGGTTGTGGATGCTCCCACCTGCCTCTGTTTGCTCAGAGAACTAAGAAGCAGAGTCAACAGATCAGGGTAGAAGGAGGAGATTGGAGGGGAGAATAGAAGTGGAAAATGAGGGCCCGGAACATAGGCAGGGTCAGCGAGGCCGTGTCCCCCAGCCAGGTCCAGCTGCAGGGCGCAGGCAGGGAGAGGCCGGCACAACAGACGGGGCTCTGCCGGGTCATGACAGGGGCAGGAAGGCTCTGTGACTCCTCAGGAGGTGGGATGGACACCAAGCAACCCAGGTGAGAAAACAAAGCCCTGTGAGTCACTGCCTACCACACACGGAGATCCTGTCAGCCTCCTTCAAAGGTGCGAATCCCATTATGGGGGCCCCGCACGCATGACCTCATCTAAACCTAATTGCCTCCCAAAGGCCCCGCCTCCCAATACCATCTTCAACATGTAAATGTGGGGGACACAATTCAGTCCATAGCAGTAGCTAACTGTAAAAAACACTTATAAGAAAATGGGGGAAAACTGAACTGACTGGATATTTGATGATATTGAGAATCATTTTAATGGGGGGGGAAGGGAAGGAGGAATAATGTTATAACAGTGATGGGTTTTTTTTAACGAGTCCTTATCTTTTATAGCTACATGCTGATGTGTGTACTGGGACTTTCCCAGTAGGCTGTGGAGATTGTGGGAGAGTGTCTAAGTACTGACAGTACTGGAATTGGGTGGTTCAGGAGCGTCCATTGTACTAGTCTCTCAACTTTCTTTTTCTTTTTAAATTTGTTTATTTTATTTATTTATTTTTGGCTGTGTTGGGTCTTCATTGCTGCACGCAGGCTTTCTCCAGTTGCGGCGAGAAGGGGCTACTCTTCGTTGCGGTGCATGGCTTCTTACTGTGGTGGCTTCTCTTGCTGTGGAGCATGGGCTCTAGGCGCACGGGCTTCAGTAGTTGCAGCACACAGGCTCAGTAGTTGTGGCTCACGGGCTCTATAGCGCAGGCTCAGTAGTTGTGGCACACGGGCTTAGCTGCTCCGCGGCATGTGGGATCTTCCCGGATCAGGGATGGAACCCGTGTCCCCTGTGTTGGCAGGTGGATTCTCAACAACTGTGCCACCAGGGAAGCCCCTCTCAACTTTCATACATGCTTGAGAGTTCCCACAACAAAAAGCTTTCAAACTTTTATTAAATTTTAAACACTGTAAGATAAAAGTCTCCGTAAAAAAGTGAGAAAACAAGATACAGACTAAAAGAAGAAATTATTTTCAAAGCAGAGGCCATAGTATCCAGATAAAATATATGAAGAATTCTTAGAAATTAACAAAACAAAGACAGCCCCAATAGAAAATGCTCCAAAGATATGAGGCAATTTACAAAAGGATACACCTGAATGGCCCGTAAACATGTGAAGAGATACTCAACCTCACTGGTATTTAAGGAAATTATAACAAGAACAACAACAAGACACCATTTTACCTCTTGCAGATTGGCAATAAGTCTATTAACACCAAGAGATGGTGCCCAAGCAGGGAAACGGAAGGGAGTGTAAACTGATACACACTCTGGGAAGCAGTTCAGCAAAGGCAATGAGGAACACACCCTGCAACCCAGAAATCCCCCCACTGGTGTATTCCCTAGAGAATTTCACACTCGTGTGTGTGTGTGTGTGTGTGTGTGTGTGTGTGTGTGTATGTGTGTACACACAGACACATGCAGTGGGTACGCAAGGCTGTTCTTGCCACCAAAATGTGGCAACAATTGCAAGCAATATAACGACCATCAGGAGAATGAGATACGTTGCCATTTATTCATTGTCGTGGGTTGAACTGCGTCCCCCAAAAAAGATACTGTTCAAGTCCTAACCCACAGAACCTGTGAATGTGACCTTATTTGGAAATAGGGACTTTGCAGAGGAATCAGGTTAAGACAAGGCCATCCTGGTGAAGGTAGGTGCTAATCTAATTAATGGCTGGTGTCCTTAGAAGAAGAGAGAGAAATCTGGATACAGACACAGACACACATGGAGAGACGGCCTTGGAAGACACAGGCAGAGTTTGGAGGGGGTGCGTCTACAAACCAAGGAACACCACGAATTGCCAGCAGCCACCAGAAGCCGGGAGACAGACAAGGAAAAACTCTCCTCTACAGGTTTCAGGAAGAGCACGGCCCATTTCGGATTTCTGGCCTCCAGACAGTGAGAGAATAAATTTCTGCTGTCTTAAGTCACCCAGTTTGCAGTAATGTGTTACAGCTAATACACTCCTAAAAAGAACATTACATAGCAGTTCAATGAGCAAATTCCATAGATATTTATCAATACAGTAAATCTCAAAAACATAATGCTATATAGAGAGACAATGAAAGAAATGAGATTGAGTTATTTGTAGTGAGGTGGATGGACCTAGAGTCTGTCATACAGAGTGAAGTAAGTCGGAAAGAGAAAAACAAATACCGTATGCTAACACGTATATATGGAATCTAAAAAAAAAAAAAAAAAAAAGTGGTTCTGAAGAACCTAGGAGCAGGACAGGAATAAAGACACAGACATAGAGAATGGACTTGAGGACACGGGGAGGGGAAGGGTAAGCTGGGACAAAGTGAGAGAGTTGCATGGACATATATACACTACCAAACGTAAAATAGATAGCTAGTGGGAAGCAGCCGCATAGCACAGGGAGATCAGCTCGGTGCTTTGTGACCATCTAGAGGGGTGGGATAGGGAGGGTGGGAGGGAGACACAAGAGGGAGGAGGTATGGGGATATAAGTATATGTATAGCTGATTCACTTTGTTATACAGCGGAAACTAACACAACAATGTAAAGCAATTATACTCCAATAAAGATGTTAAAAAAAAAAGAGAGACAATGGTTTTTTGATGCTAAGTTAATACTAAAATCCCTGAATAATACATATTTTTAAATTAATTAATTTTATTTATTTTTGGCTGTGTTGGGTCTTTGTTGCTGCATGCCAGTTTTCTCTAGCTGCGGCGAGCAGGGGCTGCTCTTTGTTGCAGTGCACGGGCTTCTCATTGCGGTGGCTTCTCTTGTTGCAGAGCACGGGCTCTAGGCGCACGGGCTTCAGTAGTTGTGGCACGCAGGCTCAGTAGTTGTGGCTCACAGGCTCAGCAGTTGTGGCTCACGGACTCTAGAGCACAGGCTCAGTAGTTGTAGCGCACGGGCTTAGTTGCTCCGCGGCACGTGGGATCTTCCCGGACCAGGGCTCAAACCCGTGTCCCCTGCATTGGCAGGCAGATTCTTAACCACTGCGCCACCAGGGAAGCCCAGGACAAAATGTTAATATCTACTTTTTTAAATAAATCTGTGTCATGTGCCTATAGGTGGCTATTACATTATATCCTGTACTTTCCAGAATGTTCTAAATGCTCATAACTAGAAATGACTAAATTTTAAGGAAAGAGAAATTAAGAGCTAGTCATTTGACCAAAGAAAACTTTGACGGTATTTTTCATAGTTTGGTTTCCATAAACTACCTTATGGAACTATTATAAGAGAAGTCAGAACAATCCAGTATCAATAGCAGTAAACTTTATGTCCCACTGCACATTACTTGTTGAGAACTTATTCCTCAGGCTGATTTCTTACCTGGCTGTCCTATGAGGATGCGAGACCACAGAAAATAAGCAGCCTTGAATCTGAATCTTTTTACTTACCTTCGATTGCTATCCACTTTCCAAAAGGAATGTTTACAGCTAAGACAGCCACTCTCTGAACTGATCCTGAAAGACCTTTCTCCCACAGAAAGGAGTGCTGGCTGGGAAGGCCTGGATGTGCCACACATGAAGGCTGGACTCCTGCCAGACACTTCACGGGGCACAGCAGCCAAGCCCAGCCAGTGTGTCCCGGGCCAAGGCCACAGTGGGCAGGGTAGACCATCTCTCTGTGGGCAAGAGCCTTGGGAAACACACCCTTGACACTCTACTGATTGTACTATACGTAAACCTTCTGTATATATATTTCAAGATTTGGGCTCTTTTCCCTCCCAAATGACACATTTGTTAAAACACAATTTTCAGAAAAAAAGTAAAACTCGACTCCTATACAGTTACCAAAATGAATTCACATTAAAGATTGTACTTTACTCATATGATAGGAGGAAATAAGGCAGATGTTACCACTGGTCCTAAGGAAAAAAGAAAAGGGCACTAATTTATATGGAGTACAGGGATGTTGAGATGAATTGTAAATGGAGACAAAACCAATTTTTCCACAGTAGGGGAGGAAGCCAATTAATTCTCCACCAGCCAGGACAGAATTTACAAACCTATCAGTTACCCCCAACTTTCACAGAGCTGCAAAACAGCTCAAATACAATGAACAGGGCTAGAATCAGACAGCCCGGAAGGGTGGGCTATAGTCGATGGGTACTTTTCCATTGAAACACAGAGTTTCTTCTATGACATTATAAGGTCACAGTGAGGGATAAGGTTTCCTCCTGTAAGGGGATGGGACTGTGGGTCTGACATGTATGGTGGGGTCCTCATAAAATGTACCAAGAAGCACTTTTCTGTATCATGTCAGGTGGACTTGGCAACACACTCCAGCCACCCTGAGATCAGATCTGTGGTTTCCACCAGCAACGCCTCCAGAAGTCAGAGTTCTCTTTATGACACGAGGGATGGCCAGGACATGCTCCAGCAGGGGAGACCCTGATGGGCACATTCTCTGTCAGTGCCACCCAGGATGCAGCACTAAAGTACATGTTTCCCCCATGACACCCATGCAAGATCCCACATAATTGTGAATGACTACGAGACCCGTCCCCTACAGACTGACTTTTCTGGCCCCTTGACAAAGATTCTCTCCTTGACCGAACTCTAGTCAGGATCCTCTGAACTCTCTTCTCAACTAGGCCCTGGCTTTTGGGCTTTGTCCAGTTTTAGTAAGAATCCTGCTAAGTCGGTTTAGCAGAATCCCCCAGCCTCCTATCTGATTCGCTCTCTCATCCTCCATCATCCCCCAGGTGATGTCCGATCACCCTGGCTTGTCTTCTGCAAGAATCCTGTTAGGTCAGCTTAGCTGGAATCCCTTTATTTCCATCCACTGACCCCCTACTCTGCCCCTTGGCTAGAAACTCCCACTTTTCCTTATATTCAGAGTTAAGCCCAATGTCTCTCTCCTACTGCAAGATCCCCCTGGAGTGGTCCCTAACCCCTATCACGATGGTCCTGAATAAGGTCTGCCTTACCGGTTTTTAACAAGTGTCACGAATGAGTGATATTTTCTTTGAAACCCTCCAGTCCTCCTTCACACAGCAAATGCCTCCACAAAATTGTAAGTCAAAACCTACGGGGATCACTGGTGCGTGTTTGACCTGCAAATTCCAAGGGGCTGCTGTGTCCTCCCCCCTTTCCTAAAATGTACCATCCGGAGGCATTCTTTTACTCCAAACAAGTTTGTGCTTCTTGATTTCTTTTTCTGAACCAGTTATAAGATCTGCCTGGTTCCCTCTTTAATGAATAAGATAGAATCTTTAACACACGTTCGTTTTTCTATCTGTATTAGTCATGATTTTGCCTTTTGCTGAAACTTATCTTTTAACTGTATAATTGAACATTCCCCTTTTCTCACTGGAGGGCAGAAGGCGAGAAATGGGTGGTCAAGTATGGTTGAGCTAGTGTGGTTTCCTGCTTTCATACCCCCCAGGATTTAAATAACTCAGAAGTCACACTTCCTAAAGCAATGAAGATCTCCAAAAGAAATAGGGAAGCAGATTTTGATAAGTGAAGGGGATTGGTGTTGATGGGAATGCAACAAGCAAAGAAGTCTAGGAATAAAATGCTGGCAGCCTCAGAGATTTAGAAACGGAAACACCTGAAAGGGCATCGAAAACAACTACAGGACCTCTAAGGTGGCTGCAGGGGAAGGCTGGGGGTTTCCTTTACGGGGTAAACACTGTAACTTGCATGGCAATTGATCTTCCATCTTGCAGCAGGGAAGGCAGGGCCCTCCTTATCTTTAGATGGTTCTGTGAACATCAACTCCTCCAATTATTTTTATTTTTCAGTAATCATGGTTGTGTTTTCCAAAGGGTACACGGTCTTGACAGCATTAATTGGAAAACTAGATGGGATGAAGCTAGATTGGCCTGTGAACTGCCAATCATGTGGCTGCCTCTGGCCTTTTCTTGGACTGTTGTGAGGCCTGGATGGCATTCCCCCAGATACCCACAGGGCTCACTTCTGACCACCTTACTTTAAATGGGCTTTGAAAACAACAGGTGGCATGTCCATCAGCAAGTAGCCCTAAATCGCAGTGCCCAGCGTCAGCAAGGCCTGGGACAGGCCACCGCTTCACCTCCTGACCCACATGGCCGAGTGGGAACGGTACAGTCTCTCCTGGCAACACGGACCCAGCATACAGGACGCTACACGCCTAGACCAGACCCTCCTCTCTCTTTTTTTTTTTTTTTTTTTTTTTTTTGCGGTACGCGGGCCTCTCACTGTTGTGGCCTCTCCCGTTGCGGAGCACAGGCTCTGGACGCGCAGGTTCAGGGGCCATGGCTCACGGGCCCAGCCGCTCTGCGGCATGTGGGATCTTCCCGGACCGGGGCACGAACCCGCGTCCCCTGCATCGGCAGGCGGACTCTCAACCACTGCGCCACCAGGGAAGCCCAATACCCTCCTCTCTTAACACCCATCCTTAATAAAGGCTGCAAAATGTGGAGAATGAGCTGGACGCAGATACGCTCATTTTTCCCCCATACTTTTATATCAGTAGTAAGAACTATACGACCAAAATGTTCAACTGTAGGAAAACGGTTACAAAGAGTATTTAATGGCACGGAGGAAAGGATCAAGACATAGTGTTAAATGGAGAAAAAGGAATACAAGTTTATATACAGTATGATTTCAACTGTCTATTCAAAATGTATGGCTAAACAATACAGGAAAATATACCAAAGTAGGATGGCGGGGTTGCTTTTCTGCAGTGACAATGTACTGCTTTGATAAAAGCTGGTGTTGAAAATGGACTTTAATAGGTTCATTACCTGTGCACATGGCAAAGACCTCCTTTGCCTCAAGCAAACGCATGCGCAAGTTAGAGCGGAGCGGACCTGCAGCGCGATCCTGGGCTAGCGAAGCGCACGTACCTCGTCCAACTGCCTGAAGGACGCTGTCCTTACGCGCGGAGGACGCCGGACCGGAGCGGGCAACGCCGCAGCCCCGGGGGACACAGGGGAGACGGTCAGGGGCAAGCCGAGGGGGAGGCGCCTCCTTCGGGGACGGAAGTGGACGCGGTGACGGAGGGCGGTGGGATCCCGGTGGACCAGTGGCTGTCCTGGATTCCCGGCCTCCGGGGAAGGCTGGAGCCGGAGGGAGGGGCAGGGAGGGGAGACTGGGAGGAAGAGGGAAGGAGGGGAGGAGGGAAACGGAGGGAGGGGAGGGAGAGAGGGAGGGGGGAGGAGAGGGGAAGGGAGACGACGAGGCGGGGAGGGAGACCGGGAGGAGGAAGACAGTCCGCTTATGAAATTTACATGTGCGCCTGTCTCCTGAGACCTGTGACTTCTTTACTGTAAATCAAAATTAGGGTATTTTAAACAGTTGATGACTACATAGTCATACTTGACCTCCTTCCCTCCGCCGCCACTCCATATTTTGTCTGGTCACCTAACATTGTGATAACCAATTCAATTGGCTACAGAGAAGGGTTAAGAAAGAAAACCGGAAGAAATGTTGATTAGGAAAATAAGTGACAGGGGGAAAAGTAGCAGCAGCTTCTTGACGCCACAAGAATTTCACCAAAAATCTCATGACCCGTGAGATAGAGCCTTACTGGTTAAGACGCTTCCAGTTGGAAAAGGTGTGAATTCTGATTGAGGGTGACTTTTTCTTAAGGGATCTTTTCTGCAGAGGGATGGCAAATCGGTAATATAAAAAGCCTCGAGGGGTAAGGTTTGTGAGACTTAATCTGATTGTTAAAGGGCAGTTTTCAGAAAAAGGTAAAATCATGATGCTCACACAGATATAAAAATGACCTGTGTTGAAAACTTTACAGCACTCATTAATTAATAAGAAAACGAGGCAGATGTTAAAACTAGTTCAGAAGAGAGTTTTTAAAAAGTGCACACATATGGAGTAAAGGAATGGTGAAAGGAAAATGCAGACAGAGGCAAACTGGCTTTTGTTCCACAGGATGGGGAACGAGGTCAATTTGCTTGTCTGTCATCTACCTACAACTTACAGAATTGTGAAACAGCTACCAGCCATTGGAAGACAAGAATCAGATAGCCTGGATGGTGACCTCTAGGCAAGCACAGGTTTCCATCGAAACACAAAATTGTTTCTATTAGACTGTTTCTAAGCATCTTCCAGCATCTTGGAAGTACCAGTTACATGGAAAGACTAGATGTGACTGATTACACATCATTTTTCTCTATTTGCTAAATTTAGCTCTCCAAGCATTCCTGACATTAATTAACACTTATTAACATGAGGGATTTCATATTCGCAACTCTATGCCTTGCCAAAATTTGCCAACTCAGCGTTAAACTTATGCACGTACTTAAAAGTAATTTTTTAAAAAGTTGCCTCCAAATCAGTCTCAGTTGGCAAAGTTGTGCAGTGGATTCCAATATTACGAGACAGTGCTATATTATAAAGTACACCTCTGCCACAACATTCAAAAACAATTTATATTTACTGTTTTCCCACCTATTTCCCCAAAACTATCTCCCAGACCCCTCTCACAGTCTCCTCTTTGTCTTAACGTGCACCTTCCCCCTGAACCTGGCTGGAATCTCCGTTGTCCTGCCTCTTCCTCCCTGTGGTCTCCCCAATTTGGGGAGAGGGCCGCCCTCTCTCTTTCCATTTATGCAAATCCTTTCCAGCTTTCAGAATTCTTCTTCATGAAGCTTGCTTAAGTGCTGATTTTCCTTAACCTGCACTCCTAAAAAAAAAAATGATTCCTTTGGCATTTTGTACTACAAACTGGGTCACTGGATCATGTAACATCTTCTAGTTGATGAAAACCTTGCTTTCACAAGTGTAGTAACCTGAGGTTTCTCAAGGCAGGCTGTGAGTGTTCTCTGCTCGAAACACCTGAGTGCAAGGAGAGGCTGCCTCCTGTGTCCATCTCCTTGCATTAAACCAAAGACGTGTCCCTTCTCCTTAGACTCGTTTTCCTTAACTATGAAATGAGAGATTAGACTAGATTTGGTTCTCAAACTTTAGCACGCATCAGAATCCCCTGGAGGGTTTATTAAACCACAGAGTGCTGGACCGCAAACAGAGCCTCTGATTCAGGAGGTCCGGGGGAACCTCAGGAATTTGTGGGTCCAAGATTGTGGTTGATGATGCTGGTGTCCCTGGTCCAAGGACCATATACTTTGAGAATCACAGTGACTAGCAAACCCACTTGGCTGACCATCAAAACCATCTAGGGAACTTGCAAAATTCAGATGTCCTGGGCTCAGACCTACTGAACCAGAATCTTACAGGGTGGCACTGGGGAAACCGTATTTCAAAAAAACTCCCCAGGGGCTTCCCTAGTGGCGCAGTGGTTGAGAGTCCGCCTGCCGATTCAGGGGACGCGGGTTCGTGCCCCGGTCCAGGAAGATCCCACATGCCGCAGAGCGGCTGGGCCCGTGAGCCATGGCCGCTGAGCCTGCGCGTCCGGAGCCTGTGCTCTGCAATGGGAGAGGCCACAGCAGTGCGTACCACAAAAAAAAAAAAAAAAAAAACAAACTCCCCAAATGACTCTTACGATGGACCAACTTTAGGACCCAATTGAACTAGATAATCTGTATAGGCCATGTCAGTGTCAACCTTCCATGATTTTATGTTATAGGTTCAGCAAGGAAAGCCTGGCTGGAGGAAGGCAGGTGCAACTCTCAGGATAAAATAAATCTTATAGGTCCATCAAACTAGAAACATACAAGAAAAGGGAATCCTGGGAAACATAGATCAGCTTAGCCCAGTGGGCACATTGACAAGCCATCGCACCATGGCTGGGTACCCTTCCAGTCCTCCCCAAGGCAATGGTGTTATCCTGCTAGAGATACACTGGTTTAGCATTAAACAGAACCTTTCACGTGCCAGTTTGAAACATCTGCAACTGAATTACTTCAATGCCTTGGGATTTCTCCAAAATAATGTGTAGGTAATTTTTAAATATCTGAATAAGTCAAAGAAGTCACCAAAGTGTTACCACCCAGAACCAACGGAGGGTGGGCCCTAAACATAAATTCTTGCTTCTATCTTAAAACATACAAACTGCTTGCAACACCCCAAATGGCATGTTTTTCACCTTCACCAGTTTTAGTTCCAAACTCCTCTGGAAAATTCATCACACGTTAATATTTAACTCTAAAAAAAATTTTTTTTAAAGCTCTATTCTTATAGAAACTCTTAGCATAAGTGAACACTGGGATTTCACAGAGTTCCTTAATAAAGAGCTGTGACTCAGCAGTCACAGCTGGTTATCCCTCCAAAGTTATTTTATTTATTATTATGAAATAAGGGACTAAATTCCAGGAACTGAGTGAACCCAAGCTGAATTAACAAACCGGGCAAAGTTAAACAAGACCACAGACTCTGCTAAAGCCCTGTATGAACACTGACCTTGAAGGCAAGGTCAGGAAAAGTATTCCATGGAACTGCTCCTCTAAAGAAATTTTGGAACAAAATCAGAAGTGCTGGTGTGTTTGAGAACATCTCCCAGGAATACCTGGGGGAGAGTGTATTGCAGTTCATCTGTTCCCATTTCTGGGGCGGTGTTGCTGACTCAGCCCCACCCCTTGAATGCAGCTGCAGGTAGCCAGCTGGGAAAGCACTGAGTCCTGGGTGCAGGGCAGGCATTGCTGCTGAAGGCAGGTCGGAAGGCTGGGTAGAAAAGAAAGCTGGTTTCTAGATGATTCTTGAGCCATTAAGCCATCTTGTCACCCCCAGACAGAAAGCCTAAGTTAGCTTTTTTTCACTTTTTACTATGAAACTGTACAAATATGCAGAAAAATGGAAAGAAAAGCTCAGTAAAGTCCCATATTCCCCTGATTTAGATATAATTATTGTGACTATTTTTGCAGTTTACTTCATTTCTTTTTTTTTTTTTTTTTTTTTTTTTTTTTTTTTTTTTTTTGCTGAAATATATAGGTTATAGACAACATGACATTTCGCCTCTGGGATTTCACACCCTCCGACAGTGTCCTCCCACATTGTACAGGGTTGGTCCAGTAGAATACAGAAGTAGTGATGGCCTGTCTCGTCTGGAATTAAGTTACAAAAGACACATGGCTGCATCTTGCCTTCTCTCTCTCCCTCTCCCTCTCATCACTTGCTCTGGGGGAAGTCAGCTGCCATGTCGCTAGTAGCCCCATGGAGAGGCCCATGTGGCAAAGAAAGCCTCATGGACACAGATCCCCAAGCCCCAGTCAAGTGTCAGATGACTGCAAACCCCACCACATCTAGATGGGAGCCTCCTGAGAGACCCTGCGTCAGAACCACCGGCTAAGCCAGTCCCAGATTCCTGACCCTCAGAAACTGTGCAAGATAATAATTTCTACTGCTTTAACCTGCTAAATTTGGGGCTACATTGGTAGTACAGATAGAACACATTTGGATACCTTTGCAGGCGGGGTACTGTGACAGAAACCCAAAATGTGGGAGTGGCTTTGGCACCAGGCGGTGGGCTTTGTTGAGAGCATCGGTAAATGCCTGGAGCACCTTGAAGAAGCTGTGAATTAAAGAGTCCAGGTCGTTAAAGATTCAGGTCAGAGCTTGCAGGAAAGTGTCAGAAACTGGAGGAAGGGATCCTGGTGATGCTGTTGCCTGCAGTCATGTGGACAGAGGAAAATGCACCCGATGAACTCGTGATCTAGTCAAGGAGATTTGGAGCCAAAACGTTTTCAGTGCTGCCTGCTTTCTGCTAGTTGCTTATAGTAAGATGCCAGAGGAGAGAGAGAAATGAACGGAAGGGTCGTTAAGCAGAAAGGAGCTGGGACTGGAAGGTTTTCAGCCGGGCCAGATGACAAATTATGCTAGAATCAAAGAATGGCTTCCAAGCAAAAGTCCAAATTCAGGGCCCTGCCAGAAAACCTGTGGTCCAGAGACAGACCCTAGGCTGTGCCTGTAAATAATTTTTAAAAGATTTCAGAAAGATATAAAGCCATACCCCATAGTCCTTTTGTCAGACAAAAGGCCCTCTAAGGAGAGTAAAGGTGTGCCTCGCTGCTGTGGCCCGAATGCTTGTGAGCTTAAAGGTGTACCTCACATGTGAGGTCACAAGAAGTCGGCAGCCTGGAGGAGGGCCCTCACCAGAACCCAGCCATGCTGGCACCCTGGTCTCGGAATTCCAGCCTCCAGAACTGTGAGGAATAAATGTCTGTTGTTTATAAATTACCCAGCCTGTGGTGTTTTGTTACAGCAGCCCCAGTGGACCAAGACACTCACAGACCCTCTCAATCAAAGGATGATGCCCCTCAGGGCTTCCCTGGTGGTCCAGTGGTTAGGGCTCCACGCTTCCACTGCAGGGGGCATGGGTTCGATCCCTGGTCAGGGAACTAAGATCCTGCATGCCAGCGGCACGGCCAAAAAAAAATAAAAGAAAAACAGTGCTCCTAGAAGCTTCGGATCATTGCCCCTCTGCTGTCTGCAGAAGCCCTATCTATGTGGAGAAGGGCTCATCTCAAAGAGATTTAGGGGTGTTGACTTTGCCTAATGGAGTAGATCCCATGGAGATTTGCAGGAAATCCATAAAGTTTTTATGAGAATTATATGTACAGAATCATTACCAACTTGGACTGAAAGGGACAGAGCCAGTACAAAATAAAAAGAGGTCTTTGGACCCTCAAAGTGCTACTGGCAGGAAGCAGGCTGAGAATATTACTCAGCTGCTAACACATGATACCTTTCATGTTACAGCATGATACCTTTCCTTTCATGGAAAAGGAAGGATGACTCACAGGGAAAAACCAAGAGCCCAGAGGGCAGTCCAAAGCCTTGGAGTATGGTTCCCAAGACTTGAGACATAATTAAGGAACTTAGGATGTTTGCTTGGCTTGGAATCTATATGGACCAGCAACTTCTTCATGCTCTCATCTTCTCCCTTTTTCAGCAAGAGTTTCTAGAGTGGTTATTCTGTCTGTCCCCTTGTGTGTTCAGTAGGAGAGGGTTTACGAACTGAATATTCGTGTCCCCTTAAAGTTCATGTTGAAGCCCTAACCCCCAATGTGATGGTATTTGGAGGTGGAGATTTTGGAAGTAATTAGGTTTAGATGAGGCCATGGGGGTGGGGTCCTCATGATGGGATTAGTACCCTTGTAAAGAGACCAGAGAGCTAGTTCTGTCTCTCTCTCTTCCATGTGAGGATACAGTAAGAAGTCAGCCAAAAAGAAAAAGAAGTCAGCCAGGTCCAAGCCAGGAAGAGAGTCCTCACCAGAACTCAACCATGCAGGTACCCTGATCTTGGACTTCCAGCCTCCAGAAATGGGAGAAAGAAATGTCTGTCGTTTAAGCCCCCCAGTCTGTGGTATTTTGTTATAGCAGCCTGAGCTGACTAATACAGAGGGGGAGGGGTGGAGCAGATAATTTGTCAAGAAGAACTGTACTGGAGAAACTGGATTTAAGGAATTATAATAAATTTATAGACCTGATTTACATTATGAGACCTGATTTACCCGGACCTGATTTACATTATTTACATTATGAGATGCTGGACATTGAGCGGATGCTACAATAGGATGAGATTTCTGGGGACTCTGGAAGGGGTTGACTGTATTCTGCATGTGGGAAGGATATGAATTTTTGGTGGACCGTGGTGGTCTGCAAATTGGCCCACAGTGAACCTTGCTTCCTGGTATTCATACTCTGTGCAGCCCTTTCCCCCACAATAGACCACTGTTAATCTGTCTGACCAATAGCATACGGCAGAAGTGATGGTATGTCATTTCTGATACTTATTTATTTTTATAAGTGTGGCTTAACTCTCTCACTCACTGTCAGATCACTTGCTCTGGGAGAAGCCAGCCGCCCTCTGGAGAGGCCCACTTGCTGAGGAGCTGAGGCCGCTGGCCAAAATCAGCAAGGAGCTCTCTTCCAACAGAGAGAAAACAAGATGCCTGGGCCAGATGCTCTGGACGCAGAGCCTCTGGCCCCAGTCAAGTTTCAGATGACCGTGGTCTGGCCAGCAACTGGATGGTAACTTCCTGAGAGACCCTGAGCCAGAGCCACCCAGAAAAGCCACTCCCAGATTCCTGACTCTCGGAAACTGTATGAAATACTAAATTTTTTAAAGTCGCTATGTGTATTAACCATGTGTTTCTGATGTTTTTATCTCTGGGGCCTGGAAAGACTGTGCCTCCCAGGGCTAGCCAATTCCCAGGGATAGAACATGCCTTTCACAGGCACACATGATGCTCAACATTGCTAATCATCAGGGGAATGCAAATCAAAACCACAGTGAGATATCACCTGACACCTGTCAGAACAGCTATCATCAAAAAGACCACAAATAACAAATATCAGCAAAGACGGGGAGAAAAGGGAACCCTTGTACACTGTTGATGGGAATGTAAATTGGTGCAGCCACTGTGGAAAACAGCATGGAGTTTCTGAAACAACTAAAAATAGAATTACCATATGACCCATATGACCCAGCAATTCCACTCCTGGATATACATCCAAAGAAAGCAAAAACACTAATTCAAAAAGATACATGCCCTCCAGTGTTCATAGCAGCATTATTTATAATTGCCAAGATATGGAAGCAACCTAAGTATCCACCAACAGATAAATGGATAAAGAAGATGTGGTATACATACAATGGAATACTACTCAGCCATAAAATTTTGCCATTTGCAGCAACATGGATGGATTTGGAGGGCATTGTGCTAAATCAAATAAGTCAGACAGAGGACAAATACTATATGATATTATTTATACATGGAATCTAAAAAATACAACAAACGAGTGACTATAACAAAAGGAAGCAGACTCACAGATATAGAGAACAAACTAGTGGTTACCAGTAGGGAGGGGAGGAGGGGCAATATAGGAATGGAGGAGTGGGAGATGCAAACTATTGGGTGTAAAACAGGCTACAAGGATGTATTGTGCAACATAGGGAATATAGTCAGTATTTTGTAATAATTGTAAATGGAGTTTAACCTTTAAAAATTGTATAAAACATTAAAAATTTAAAAAGAGAACATAGCTTTCATAAGCAAACCAGTTAATCCAGAGCCCACACCCCAACCACCTCCTCCATCAGGCTCTCACACTCTGGGCCACTATCTACCTGTACCAGTGACCGCATAGCCAGGGACCAGACAACTAGAGATAGCCCCCATGCCCCAGAGTCCACTGAAATTTTTCAGACTAGACAATCCTAAGCCCGCTTTCCCTGCCTTGCCTGTCCCTTCCCATAGAAACCACAACAAAGTCTCATGCCCACATGTTCCCCTCAGTCCCTCTGCCTCCAGACTGACCCAGGTGCTTCCCCATGTAGCTCACCTGTGGTGTGGTGTAGTGTGCTCCCTTCTCTTGGGATGTAGGAGTATAGAAAACTGTATTTTCAATGGCACTCATATTCTGATCTATTGGCCTTGCCATACGTAAATAATAATAAAACCTACATTTTAAAATAGCATAATTTGGGGTAATTTGTTACACAGCACTAGATAACTCATACACTTAAATATATATAGATATAGATATAATCTTTTCCTTCATACCACAATGCCATCTTTACACCTAAGAAAATTATCACTTACTCCTTAATATCATCTAATGCTTAGACCATCTTGTAAATGTCCTCCATCTCCCTAAAAATGTCTTTACAACCGGTTTGTTAGAGAACAGGATCTAAACAAGGTCCCCCTATTGCATTTGGTGTTCTGTTTTTCAAGTCTCTTTTCAACATAGAATTTTTTAAAAGGCAAAACCCGAGTCTCCTATAAACATAAAGGAACTAGGTATTAAGTATTTAATTAACTCAGTAATAAGGGAAGCAGCAAGATGATTAAATTGGTTAAAAGAAACTTTGAGAAACTGAGGCATCAGAAAATGATTGCTAAGTTAGATTTTTTTTGTAAAACTGGTTAACAACCTCCAAGAAAATAAAAATTAAAATCAAAATCTTTTTGATGATCTTTGCTACCAAATAGAAATCACTTGCATCTCTACCAGACAAAATTAATCCCAGTTGCTATCAGATAAGAATCATCTGCATCACTCTGTTTTATACATGTTGTCATCTTTATTCACAGAACTGTGAAATACCTTCATTAATCTTAAATAGCCTGAAATGAAGGTGCACGCCCCTAGCATGTTAGGCAATGCCCCAGCGTGACATTGAAAAAACAGGACACTAAATCATCACTTTTCTATTTCCAAGTTTTGAGATTATCTTTTTTCTTAACATTCTTTTATCTAGAATAGTCTCCCCATTGGGTTGTTATCCTGTAGAACAGGGGTTCCCAACCCCTGGGCCACAGACCGGCACTGGTCCATGGCCTGTTAGGAACCAGGCCACACAGCAGGAGGCAAGTGGCGGTGAGCAAGTGAAGCTTCATCTGCTGCTCCCCATTGCTCCCCATTGCTCACATTACAGCCTGAACCATCCCCCCATCGCTTGTATTACTGCCTGAACTATCCCCCATCTCCCCCATCCATGGAAAAATTGTCTTCCATGAAACCGGTCCCTGGTGCCAAAAAAGTTGGGGACCGCTGCTGTAGAAGTTCCCACATTCTGACTTTATCTACTTGCTTCTAATGTACTTCAATAAAATGTGATTTTTAGATCAATATCTAGTTGCTAAAAATAATACCACATGTTATTAAATGGATGAAATGTTTTGGTGTCAATAAGAGTTATTAAATCATTATGGGATGTCGAAATAATGTTTTATTAACTTATTCTACTATTAACCTCAAATTCTATATGTAGGATTCCCTTTGAGTATTCTAAAATAGGGGATGTAGTCTTCTTTCGAAGATGTTACCCAAACACTCGGTTCGCCTCTTGGAGAATGCCAAGCCACAAAAGACAACCAAGCCGAAGAACAGAGAAACATAGGATTTATTACTTGCATCGAGTAAGGAAAACACCAGGGATATTTCCCAATGCAGTGTCTCCCCAAGAGCAAACTTGGGGAAGTTTTAAGCCAAGGGTATATGCATATTCACAAGGGGACTTGGGCAGAGGAGAATTCAGTCTAGAATTGGGGAAGAGATTGACAGAGTCCAGGTTCTGGTTGACTGAAGTCTCAAGGGTCAGCAGAGGTCAGCATCATCATTCCCTAGCTTCCAGTTATTCTGGTGGTTGAGGGCTCAAGGGGGTTTGGATCCTGCAAGATGGCACAAGAGTGAGCTTCAGGCTAATCCTAACCTTCAAACAGAACTGGGAGTCCTTATAACTGATTTATTGTCTCTGATATGATTAAGTTATTTCCCTGGCCTGGTCAAAGGCAGGCATTGTAGACAGGCTTAGATCACAAAATGGCTTAGGCCAAAATGGCCTCCTCAACCTTTTTGGAACCAGGGACTGGTTTCGTGGAAGACAATTTTTCCACGGACTGGGGATGGGGGGGATGCTTTCGGGATGATTCAAGTGCATTACATTTATTGTGCACTTTATTTCTATTATTATTACATTGTAATATATAGTGAAATAATTATACAACTCACCATAATGCAGAATCAGTGGGAGCCCTGAGGTTGTTTTCACTTGCCACTCACTGATAGGGTTTTGATATGAGTCTGCAAGCAATTTATATATTAGGGTCTCTGTGCAGTCAAACCACTCTGCTAATGAGAATCTGTATTTGCAGCCACTCTCCAGCGCTAGCATCACCGCCTCAGCTCCACCTCAAAGATCATCAGGCACTAGATTCTCATAAGAAGTGCACAGCCTAGACCCCTCACATGCACAGTTCACAGTAGCATTCATGCTCCTTTGAGAATCTAATGCCACCACTGATCTGACAGGAGGCGGAGCTCAGGCGGTAATGTGAGCAATGGGGAGCGGCTGTAAATACAGATGAAGCTTTGCTCACTCACCTGCCGCTCACCTCCTGCTGTACAGACTGGTACCCATCCGTAGCCCAGGGATTGGGGACCCCTGTGTTAGACAGTATGTCTGGTTCTCTTCTTCCGGGACACCCATTCTATCTGCCTACAGAGGCATAAACCTGAGACCTTCGTTTGTTAACCTCAAACACAATTCTCCCCTCCTTTTCTTCCAGAGTCTCTCAGTGTCTAACAGAGGCTTCTTGGTGGTTTTCTTTGAAATCCTGGGCTGGAAGTTTGAGGGGGCTCTCCTTCCCCACCTCCTTACCTCCTCCACTCTTCCTTCTCAGACTTTCACGGAAGGCCCTGGAACTTCTGCTTTTTGTAAAGTACACCGGCTTTTCTCCTTGACATCAATTTCTGCTTGGCTCTGCTTCTCCAGAGTGTCTTTAATGTCTTCAAAGTGGTTTTGTTGCCTGGCTTTGCAGACGGAGCCCCACATATACACCAGGGATTTCTTCCTGTGTCTCATACAGGAAGAGAGTTCCTTGAAGCTACTGTGGTACCCACTTGCCAGGAATATTAGACAAAAGAAGAGCATTTACTAAAAGCAGAGGGTCTCCTTTTCCTTCTGGCAAACCAAGGATGACAACCTAATTCCTCAGTCTTGAATTTGAGAAACTCACCCCTAATTTGACACCAAACTATCCTAATATATTTACCTATTTTTATTTTGAAAAATTTTGAAAGTATGAAAAGGTCAAAAATCAGTACAATGAATAATTTGTATTCTCTACTGAGATTCAAGTGTTAATACTTTGTCTCATGTGTTTTATCTCTTTTTTTTCTGATCTGTTTAAAAACAGGTTGCAGACTTCATGACATTTCATTGATAAATACTTCTGTGTGCTTCTCTAAGAATAAAAATCTTCTTCCACATCACCACAATGCCACTGTCATATCTATGAAAATTATTAATAATTCCTTAATTCATCTAATATTTGTTTCATATTCAAGTTTTCCAGTTGTTCTCAAAATGACTTTTATGGCTTTTTTCTTTTTCTTTTTGCAATCTATAAATGTTTGTTAGATCAAACTGGTCAATAATGCTATTGAAATCTTCTATACATTTACTAATTTTTGTTTACTTTTTTTTTCAGCAGATAAGCATCTTGAGAGAGGGATGTTTGTCTCAGTCTCACTGTGGATTTATTTCTCCTTTCAATACTGTCAATGCTTACTTCGTGTATTTGAAGCTCTTTTTATTAGATGCACACACACTTAGGATTTTTATGTTTTTCTATTGACAATCTTTTGATCATAATAAAATAGTTCTCTTTATCTCAGACAA
The DNA here is from genome assembly GCF_949987515.2 of Delphinus delphis. Lineage (NCBI taxonomy): Eukaryota > Metazoa > Chordata > Mammalia > Artiodactyla > Delphinidae > Delphinus > Delphinus delphis. The sequence goes on along the minus strand of NC_082685.1, from coordinate 164,358,932 downwards.
AACTCTTTGTCTTGAAGTCTACTTGAGTAATATTAATATAGTAATACCAGTTTTTTAAGCTTATGTGAGCAAGGTGCCTATATTCCTTCCCATTACTTTCAACCATCTTCGTGTTTTTACAACTAAAGTGAGTCTTTAGTAGACAACATATCATTGTGTCTTACCTTTTTTTAATTGAGGTAAAGTTGATTTACAATATTACTGAAGTTTCAGGTGTACAACATACTGACTGACAATTTTTAAAGATTATACTCCATTTATACTTATTATAAAATACTGGTTATATTCCCTGTGCTGTACAGTGTATCCTTGTAGCTTATTTATTTTATACATAGTAGTTTTTACCTCTTAATCCCCTTCCTCTATCTTGCCTCTCCCTCTTCTCTCTCCCCACTGGTAACCACTAGTTTGTTCTCTATATCTGCGAGTCTGTTTCTTTCTCTTTTTTTTTTGCGGTACATGGGCCTCTCACTGTTGTGGCCTCTCCCATTGCAGAGCACAGGCTCTGGATGCGTAGGCTCAGCGGCCATGGCTCATGGGCCTAGCCACTCAGCAGCATGTGGGATCTTCCCGGACCGGGGCACGAACCCGTGTCCCCTGCATCAGCAGGTGGACTCAACCACTGCGCCACCAGGGAAGCCCTCTTTTTTGTTATATTCACTAGTTTGTTTTATTATTTTAGATTCCACATATAAGTGATAGCATGCAGTATTTATCTTTTTCTGTCTGACTTGTTTCACTAAGCATGATTGTCCTCAAAATGACTTTTATGACTTTTTAGAAAATCCAGGATCCAATCAGGATTCACACATTTCTTCTGCTTTCTTTATCTTTTTTAAACTAAAATCACCCCTGTGGTGATTTTAAAATATGTTCACAAATTCTTTGATTCTCCCGATTCAAAAGATGGAACTTCCCCTTGAGTGTGGGCTGTCCTTATTGACTCACTTTTAATAAATGGAATATGACAGAAGTGACAGCTTGTGCCTTCTGAGTCTAGTTCATATGAGGCATTGGGGCTTTCTCCTTGCCTTCTCTTGGACCACTGTGTGAGATACTGTTCATTGTTGTTTAAGTAGCTTAGGTCTGGGGTAATTAGTTGCTCAGCAATAGCTAACTAATACAGTGTCCATTTAACTACCCTCCCCTGTATTTCCTGTGAACTGGAAGGTAAGTTTAAAGGGTTGATGTAGTTCAGGTTAAACATTTTTGGCAAGAGTCTGAAGAACTTTATGTTCTAGGACATCAGGAGGAACATAACGTTAGGTGTCCCACTGTGAGTCATGTTAAGTTTGATCACTTGGCTCCTTTACTAAAAATCTTGTTCCACGTGGTACAATGAAGTATGGGGAAGTTTGTGTTTGATTAGAGATCACAGTATGTATCAAAAGAACTAGGGCTTGAGTCCTGATCCTACCCAAACTGTTTCAGCTTCCTGCCCTTGGTTGAGTCATTTATCAATTTGCAGACTTTTGACAGAGGGGTGGGGTGGGAGTAGGGCTGGCACCCCCAACCCCCATGTTGTTCAAGGGTCAATTGTATTGAATTATCACAAAACAGCTGTGGAAAGGGCTGTGCATGACTGTCAGGCAGAGATTTCTATTCCATTCTAAATGTCTGCAGCATCAGGACTCATGTTTGTCTGAAGCCCCCGGCCTGAGTAGCCTCAGTTAACTGGAATGGTAACCATCCTTTCCTCTGGGTAAATACCTTTTAATAGGGGAAGATTTAGAATTAAATATCAAAACTTTATGAAAGTCAAAGCTGTAGTATTAACATGAAATTTCTCAGGTAAGATTTGTGCATATTTGGTATTTTATGTTCTTGGAATATTTAATAGAATTTGACCAATTAGAAGGTCAGCCATTTATCACCAATTTAAAATGTGTAACTAAATATTTAATTTAGATTTGTGATTCAAAGCTGGAGTCTTACTAGGTTGATTCATCATACTGAAAGGATTAAGAGAACTTAAGCTTTGCTTCTTTTGTAAATTAATTTATTAGATTTCCTATAATTATGTAGTATTCAGGAATTTTTTTGTTGTTAATTTGGGCAACAAAAATACTTTAAAGGAAAATCAGTTACATTACATGTATAAATGTTGTTTAAAAGAGCTGAAGATGGTTCATGAACTTAGTAAATCCAAAAACCTCTTTCAACTGATGTCTCAGGTTTACTAGATGTATAATAAGAAGAATGAGATCTGTAAACTGAACTTTAATAACTAATAAGAGAATAAGGATTTAGGATTTGTAACTTTCATATATGGGAAATTAAAATGTAAAGCTAAAATAAACATCCACACAGTTCTTTCTGTACCCAAAACTACCCTCAAGGATGACAAAAACTTATCCACAAATCCATGCCTTCGCTTATCCATTTCTGGCTGCCAATATATTGAATACTTTCTAAGGTCCAACCGAAGTGCATCAAATTTCTAAAAATTTTAACTTCTATCTCTCCATCTTCAGATCATGTGTAAAACTGCCCTGCTCCAAACCACCATTTTACTTTATTTGTATCCATTATATGGATTTGATCTTTGCCTTGTCATGATTTGTGGGGACAAGTCATGATAGTTATTTAATAATCTATATTTATGTAATAAAAGTGAATACAAGAGAAATGTTAATTTACCCTCAAATTACTAGAATAAACACTTCAAATAAAATTAAAGTGTCATAAACTACAGTTTAATATTTCTGCTGATAAAGCAGTTTTGAAATAAATAACATTACAGTTAATGAATTTAAATAAAGAGTCATTTATAGCAGCTCTACTCATAATTGCCCCAAACTGGTAACAACCCAAATATCTTTTTATTTTATTTTATTTATTTTTATTTTTATTTGTCTGCATTGGATCTTAGTTGCGGCACGTGGGATCTTTCGTTGCAGTGTGCGGGCTTCTCTCTAGTTGTGGCACGCAGGCTCAGTAGATGCAGCACACAGGCTTAGTTGCCCCGTGCCATGTGGGATCTTAGCTCCCTGACCAGGGATCGAACCCACATCCCCTGCGTTGGAAGGCAAATTCTTAACCACTGGACCACCAGGGAAGTCCCCCAAATATCTTTCAGTGAGTGAACAGATAAACAAACAATGGTACGTTTATACAATGGAATACTACTCACATAGAAAAGGGAACAAATTATTTATACACCTTGCAAAGGGTTCCTGGACCCAACTCCAATGTGTGTGTGGTGCACGTCTGTGTATGGATGCTTCCCCGTATCAACGAGCAATTCTTGGGTGCCCGTAAGGGTGTCCAAGAATTCAACTAAATCTACCTGGAGATGGAACCAGATTCCACAGGTAAAGGGCTCAATCTCACAAGACCACTCTCCACTTCAGACGCCAGTGGAAGCCTGTGCTTCTGACCAACTGGCTACAAATTGGAGGTTCTAACGACCCCCTCCAATTCAGGATGCCAATCCCAAGTCCAGGTTGCATCCTGTGCTTCTGAACAACTGGCTATAAATCAGGGGTTCCCATGACCCCCTCCTTGGGTTCCATTAATTTGCTAGAGCAGCTCACAAAACTCAGGAAAACCCATTTACTCACAAGATTACTGGCTTGTTAGGAATCAACAGTCAGATGGAGAGATACATAGGGCAAGGCATGGGGAAAGGCATGGAGCTTCCACACTCCAGGCCCTCTCCCCAACCTCCACGTGTTCACCAACCCAAAAGCTCTCTGAATCCTGTCCTTTTGGGTTTTTATGGAGGCTTCATTACATAGGCACGATTGATTAAACCATTGGCTGTTGGCTAATGGTTGACCCTCCAGCCCCTTCTCCCCTCCCTGGAGGTTGGGGGGTGGTGGTGATGAAAGTTCCAACCTTCTGATCCCTTAATTGATTCTCCTGGTATCAGGGCCCCAATCTTGGGTGGGACTCAAAAGTCACCTTCCCTGAAGAATTTCAGGAACTGAAATTCCTGAAATTTCAGGAGGATAAGAGACCAATTATTATTCCCTTACTCTTTTGTTTTCCCCCTTGCTCTTATGACTCAGGAAATTCTAAGGATTTTGGGAGCTGTAAGCCAGAAACTATGGAGGAAGCCCAAATATATACATGAGAAATTTATAGTTGGTCATCTGAGTGAACAAATATGTATAAATTACAATATTGCACACTCAAAAACATGAACGGGTGAGTGAAAGAAGCCAGTTTCAAAAAGTTACATAGTACATGATTCCATTATACAACATTCTGGAAAGGCAAAACTGTAGGAAGGGAGAACAGGCCAGTGGTTGCCAGGGGCTGGGGATTGGGAGAGGGGTTGACAACAAAAGAGCATGCAAGAGAATTTTCTGGGGTGTTGGAATTGTTCTTTAATCTGATTGTGTAGTGGATACACATATCTACACGTATGTTAAAATGCACAGAGCTGTGTACCAAAATCAAATGTGTATTTTACAGTATGTATATTTAAAATAATTTAAAATATGTAAAGAGACAAATATAAAAAAGGATAAACAGTAATTCCGTACCTGGATCTTTTTCTCTAGGTATTTGTTGCCCAGTATTCTGGTGAAAAAGGGAATAAATCCTGTTATCAAATTCCTTAATTTCAAGAGAACCCCATGAAAGGAGTATTGTCATCACGTGTTTCTTTTTCAGTGAAAGAGCAAAGAGGTCCTTCCTGAAATCCTGAAACTGAGGGCAGGAGTCTTCACTTATATCCCTTTTACTATAACTTGCTTAATGAGTAATATTCTGTAACCTGTCTTCACCGACTTAGCTCGATTTAATTGTCCTTGCAAACCGCATTCCCCCCAAGCTTCATGTAGCTTAGACAATATATCACAAGTAGATGACACCTCTGACCTATGGGGTCACTATGGTAATGGTTGCTTAAGTTGTTTTTCAGAAATTGGACAGTTCTCCAAATTCGATCAGGATAACACTGCCATTTTCTGAACATGCATCCCATAGAAGCATGTAACTCAGATACACCTTTATAGAACACCTATTCCTTCACCTTTTTCTTGGCCTTGATCCTCTTTCCCCACACCTCAGGCCACTCTGATTTTTTATCCCATAAAAATCTCAAGCCCTTCGCCTTTGGGGAGGCAGATTTGAGACTTGTTCTCCCATCTCCTCGCGCGGCTGTCTCGTGAATAAACACTTTCTGTGCTGCAAGCCTCCGCATCTCAGCATTTGTGCATCTGGCACATGAACCTGGTATAGGAAGATGCATTTTAATTCAAATGCCTGCAAGTGAAAAAGGTCGTGATGTCAGGGGGGAGAGATACCGTGTATCTAGTGCGGTGAGAGCTGCTGTGAAGGAGGCATCAGCAAGGAAATGGGACAGAAAGGGAGAGCAGAATTTTGCTAATTCAGCGTCAGGTGCTAGGAGGGCAGGTCCAACTCCTCCGAGTTGGAAGCCAACAAAGCACCGACCAGGACAAATGAGAGGCAATCATGGGATGCATTTATCAATTTCTTTTTCTTTCTCCCTAACGAGCTCTTAGTCTGAATAATAAAACTTAATTTTTTAAAAAATGGATAAACATTATTATATTTTGGCTTTCAAACCTCAACACAAAGACTTTCCTGAACAACCCTGCTTGCTTGCTTGCTTGCTTTCAAAGGTGAAAACTCTACCGTACCATTCCAGAAAGTGAGGAAATGTCTCATTTGTTTTTAGGGATGAGGTCTGTTTTCATGGGAAAGGACTCCATTCTGCCACCATTTAGGATACGAGTTATATTTGTTATCTTTTGTGCGTAACAAATGTCCCTAAACTTTAGTGGCTTGAAACAACAAGGTATTGTTTCTCAAGTTTCTGCTGGTCTCCCCAGGTCAGACTGCTGGTGGAGATACTGAGGCTGGAGTCAAAGATGGCCTCATTCACATCCTGGGACCTTGTTTGGGCTGCTGGTGGGGCTTCTCTCTCCACATGGTCTCTATCTGCTCCAAGAGGTTGCGAATGAAATCTTCAATACCTCTGAAGACCTAGTCTCCGAGGTTGCACAGTGTCACTTCTGCTGCATTCCATTAGCCAAAGCAAGTCAGGAGGCCGGCCCAGAGTCAAGGGGTGGAGAGACAGGTGTCACCTCTTGACTTAGGGAAGAGCAGCAAAGTCACACTGCAAGGGAATGAGGACACAGGACACCATTTGTGGGGGCCATGACTGTCACAATGCACCACACTATTGTTAATAACATTTAAAGCTCATATAAACATTAATTAAATTAGCTCTTGGCTCTGAGACTGTAACCTGGATGAAATTAGACTAAAGATCTATTTTGGATCAGAAGCTTGTATTCATTCCAGCTTTGATGCAGTTAATCCTTACTTAAAACTCTCAGAAACCACTTATAGATGAGCCAGAGAAATCTGACCCTGATGGTTATGGGGATTTTAACCATCAACTAAGAGAAAAGTAATGCGAATCCATCAGCTATTTTTAAATGTACTATTATTATCTAATTGTATGTCAACTCCCTTAGGTTTCCTGATGTCTAAACATTTCACAGTGTTGTAGAATTATGAAAAGACCCAACTGCCAAGAGGATGCGGGCAAAGCTGAACGTGCATGTGAACCAGGGCTGTAATGCTGGTAGGTCCCTGCAGCAGAAGGCACAGAGAAGGCCAGGATAACCCTTGTGCCTGCAGCGCAGACCTGGCCCTCCTGTCACCGCAGGCTGCCAAACCTGTCACACTCTGGCAGTAAGGAGCGGCAGTTGCATGAGGACCAGGGCTACACCGACATCTGACCACCTCTGCAGTCTGGGCTGATTCCAGAAATTCCCTGGGAAGAAAGTGGCATGCAAGAATATCAAAGTTGGGAACTGCTTCCACACCTGCCCCCGTTATTCAACCTCACCAAGTTCATCGTGCTTTCTTCCACTTCAAAGCCTTTGCACTAGCCGTTCTCCCTACCTCAAACTTGACCCCCCAAGGGTAAGTAATGAAGCGTGCTATGACTCTTACCAGGAACGTCAGCATCCTGGAAGGGCTTTGGCTTGCTCCTCTGTTGCCCCCAGCCCAGATTTTCTGCCCGCATGCATCCTTAGGGAACGTTTTTTTTCCTCTGATCCCTTGAGTCAGGGGCTCTTTCTGCAACCCTCAGCCTGTACCTGAGCCTTAGGGCTGGCGGGGAAGCCACACCACCCTGGGAACGGGCCCTGCAGAGACACTGGCAGCTGGAGTTCTGAGTTCTTACAGAAGAACAGGGGAGTAGAGAGAAGAGGCACAGAAACAGAGAAACAAGGAAAGAAGGAAGAAAAAGAATGGCTTCTGGAGACAAGTATTTCCTTTTCACACTTCTGATGACCCTAGGGTGGCCCTTAAATAGCCATCTAGGAGGAGCCCGGAGGGGTTTGCAGAAGTGGGGCTGGGCGGGGGGTTGGGGCGCTGTGTGTGCCAGGGGCGGGAGGCATGTAATGGGCAGCTCCGCTCCCCTCCGCGGGGACGAATAGTGAAGGCTTTCTCCCGAACCCACAGAAGCTGCGTTTTCATCTGAAGCTGTTTCCTTATTGGAGCTCAGTGGGAAGAAGCACACAGTAAAAGCGTTTAGCAACTGTACATGCCCTGGGCGCGGTCCAGGTCGTAGCCATTCTTTCTCCCTGGAAGAAAGGACTAAACCTTATGACTGCGGTGGCTCTCCCTCTCCCTCACCACCTCCCACCTTCCCGCAGTCCCATCAGGGTTCCCATACACCTCCTCCCCCCTTTCCCCACCCTCACGTCCGGTCTTTGCCCCGACATTTTCCCGATCTCTCTCCTATAGCAGCCTCCACCCAGACCCCCGGCTTCAGGCCTCCTTCCCTCCCCTCCTCCAAAAGCTTGGCTCCGGGTCGTGGGCTGACCACCCTTCCCAGCACCAAGTCCTGGGTGGCTCCCAGGGCCTAAAGGTTCAAGTCCAAACTCCCTAGCGTGGCATCGAAGTCAGGCTTCAGTTTGCCCTCCTGGGCCTGTCTGCCCCACTCCTGTCCTGCTTTTCTCACAGCCAAGTGCGTCAAGCACGTTCACACGGCTGGGTTTTAACCCATGCTGCTCCCCCTCTCTGCTGCAAAGTCTCTTGGAGGTGGACGCAGATGTTATCTCAGCTGTAAAGCCGCCCTCTCCCCACACCCTCCCCACCCCAAACAGCCACCGCTGGGCATTCCCCTGGCTTTCTGCCCTCTCCGTGTGAAAGGGTGACGGCTGGGAGTTGGGATGTCTGTCTCCGTCTCCATCACCGGGAGGAGGGTGTCCTCACTGGACCGAGCCCTCTCTGAGCTGGGTCTTATTCCTCTCAGCATACGGAGCAGTTCCTCTCGTAGGTCTCCACAGGGTAGGCTTTCTGTACAGAAGGCTCTCTGTCATCAGCTGGGAGGTAGTTATCCTGTTTGGTTGCTTTCTGACCTAGCCCCACCTCCCTCTTTCCCAAATAGCTAAAATCAGGTCTTGGACGGTTCCTTGAAATGTCAGAGTCACCATACAGCCCCGCCATTCCACTCCCAGGAATATAACCAAGAGAACTGAAAACATATGTCCACACAAAAACGTACTCATAAATGTTCACAGCAGCATTATTCATAATAGCCCCAAAGTGGAAATGATCCAAATGTCTACCAACTAATGAATGGAGAAATAAAATGCTCCGTACCCACACAGTGGAATATTATTTGGTGATAAAAAGGAAGGAATTACTCTCCCATGCTACAACATTGATGGACCTTGATAACATTATGCTAAGTGACAGAAGGCAGCCACAAAAGATCACATAGTATAACGATTTCCTTTCCATGAAAGGTCCAGAATAGTCAAATCTATAGGCACAGAAATCGGATTAGAGGTTGCCAGGGGCTGGGGGGAGAGGAGGAATGGGGAGCCACTGCTCGTGGGAATAGTTTTCTTTTTACAGAAAGGAGAATGCTGTAAAACTGATTGTGGTGGCGATGGCACAGCCCTGTGAATGTATGAACCGTGGAAGCGTACACTTTGGACGAATGGCATGGTAATGTGAGTTGTATCTCAATAAAGAGGTTAAAAATAATTGTTCTTTGAGCACTGAGGATGGGTATTCTAGTCCTTAGAGGGATGGATATGGTATGCCATTTCTGTCCTAAGTGCAAGAAGATCGCCTGGGAAACAGCCTCCTGCTCTCGGCCCCTGCCACCTTTTCTGCAAGGCTCCCTTTTCCCTTTTCCCTCTTCCCGCTCAGGTGCTGTGGGAGGGGGTTAGGGGAGGCAGAGGGTGGGTGAGGAGTCTCTAGCTGCACCCCCAGGGGACGCGCGCACGTGTTGCCAGGCAGGGCCCCAGGGGGGCCCTCCACCCCTGCCGAGCTCCAGGGGCTGCAGTCCGAGGGAAAGGGTGGCACGCGACACTAACAAAGTTGTTCGACCCCAGGCGCAATCCCAGCCATCCTAGGAGACCCCGAAACCAACCATAACCGCACCCCCAGCCCAGAAAGGGCTTCTCAAGGGGCGGCACCCCTGGATCCTGTCCCTCCGGGGTCGCCGCCGGGCCCGAGAGGGGCGGTGTCCTCGGGTGGGCGCGAGGTCCCGCAAGGGCCGCCGGGGACTCGAGGAGGAAGCGGAGGGCCCGCAGGGAAAGGGGCGCTGAGTCAGCGGAATCCGTCCTGACTCTCGCAGCGAGACCTGGCTCAGAATCGAAGGGCCTGCAGGGGGCGGGAGGTTCGTAAAAGGGCAATATTTGTATTACGGAGAAAAGCAAATAGGAGGGTCCAGAGAAGTAGGGATTGGGGGTCGCGGAGAAAGCAGAAGAGAGGCGACCAGGAGCTAGATCGGAGGCGGGGCGGGGGGGGGGGGGGGGTCCGGGATCACGTGGGACCCCTGCCCGGTGGGGTGGGCACAGTTCGCAGGGCAGGCTGGGTCGGGGCTAGCAAGCCGAGGGGCTGCGAAGGAAGACGGCCGTGCGGACGCTTCCTGCAGGAGATGCACGGAGATAAGCTAAACTCCTCCATCGCGTGATTGCAATCCAGCCACTCAAATGGAAACCGAGTCCCAGGCGCCCCACAGTGTCCTCTGAGTTTGCCACTAAAATGCATGCCAGCCTGAGGAATCTCAGAGACCCGAAAAGAGGGGACGTCTCTCTCCGGGGAGCTGGGGGTCGGAAGGAGAGCCCCTACCGAGGCCGGAGCCATTCACCTGGGCGGTGACCCTGGAGCTTTGCCTTTGCAAAGTGCATATGGCCAGCTTGGGCCACCTTGTCACCAGTTCCTGTCTCTGCTGCCCTCTGGCCAAAGTGGAGGGATGCTTCAGGAGCCGGAGGCAGATGCCATCAAGAGTTGCAGGGGTGAGCACTGAGGGCAGCTGTCCCTTTGGCCCTTCTTTCTTACAACGTTTTTATTACCACAGTAATTTGTGTTCATGATTTAACAATAGATAAAATACACTGAATAGAATAATGGGCCTCCAAAGATGTCCACCCACAACCTGTGCACATGTTAAAGCCCCCCCCCCATAAAAAACAAAAAACAAAAAACGAAGAGACTTTGCAGGTGTGATTAAGTTAAGGATCATGAGAAGGTGATTATCCTGCATCACCCAGCGGGGAACAGTGCAGCCACAGAGGTCCTCAGAATAGGGAAGCAGGAGAGTCAGGGTCACAGGAAATGTGAGGACAGAAGCACAGGTCAGAGTGAAGCAATTGCTGGCTTTCAGGATGGAGGAAGGGGACGCTAGCCTGGAATGCAAACGGCTTCTAGAAGGTGGAAAAGGCAAGGGAACAGGAGTTTCCCCTAGAGCCTCCAGAAGGAACCTAGGCCTGCAGACACCTTGACTGCAGGCCAGTGAAACCCATTCAGACTTCTGACCTCCACAACTATATGATCATAAATGTGTGTTGTTTTAAGCCACTAAGTCTGTGGTAGTTTGTTACAGTAGCAAGGGGACATGAATACATACATCTTTAAAATGAAGGGACTTCCCTGGCGGCCCAGTGGTTAAGACTCTGTGCTCCCAATGCAGGGGGCGTGGGTTTGATCCCTGGTCTGTGAAGTAAGATTCTGCAAGCCACGTGACATGGCCAAAAAAAAAAAAAAAAGAAGAAAATCAGTCACTTGTAATCCACCTCCCAGAACAAACACATGATTTTTCGTACGTGTAGCTTAGCAGTCAACTGAGACCCAGAACTGGTGTGAGAACGCACTGGTGTGAAGGCTGAAGTGCCACATGGCTAATGCTGGCGCGCCCCATTCCATCCGCTAAGAGAGTCTTGACGCTCACCCAGCGCCCAGATCTGGGCATTCCAAATGCCATTCTCCACTAAAAGGAACCAGAGCTCCACAGAGAAATGGCCAGTTTCACAGTTCAAGATACAAGATGTGCCCAAAACATATTATTCTGCCAGACAGTGAGGAAGTGCTCAAAGAATCATAGGAACATATCAAAAAGACAAAAGAGGGCTTCCCTGGTGGCGCAGTGGTTGAGAGTCCGCCTGCCGATGCAGGGGACGTGGGTTCGTGCCTTGGTCCAGGAAGATCCCACATGCCATGAGCCATGGCCGCTGAGCCTGCGCGTCCAGAGCCTGTGCTCCGCAACGGGAGAGGCCACAACAGTGACAGGCCCGCGTACAGCAAAAAAAAAAAAAAAAAAAAAAAAGGACAAAAGATACTTAGCTTGAGCAGGCTCCCACTGGACAAATCTAAGATGATGATATTACTGAATTATAACTATTCTTACTTTATTCTATTATAATCATAGCCTAAAGTAAGAATCCACAAGTGCATATGGATATAATCATGTAAATAAAAAAAATAAGTACATAGGGAGAAGGGAAAGCTCTTCCTTTTGATATGATATTGACTAATGAATGTAGAAGGGATAATGGAATAGAAAATACCATTTGGAGCCACCATAGTAATAATCGTGCCAGGGAGGATCATCAATGGATGCTAAAACAGTGGGTGAAAGTTTAATGAGACGCAGGATTTGTATATGGTCTCAAGCTCTTTCCCCACAGGATACTACAAAAGGGAAAACACTAACTTCACAGTGGAGAAACCTGGCCACCATCTTAACCGAGTGATCAAAGTTAATGTGACCGCTAATGGGACACGTTGACAACAGGTGGCTCTGATATGATGCAACACAAGGGCACAACATGCCCAAAATGCATAACCTGAATTTCATTGTGAGGAAATATCAAACAAATCAAATCGAGAGACGTTTTACAAAACAACTGGCCTGCACCCTACAAAAATGTCCACATCGTGAACAACAAAGAAAGACTAAGGCATTGTTCCTTATTAAAGGGGACTAAAGAGGCATGACAACTGAATGCAATATGGATTCTGGATTGGATCCTGCCCAGGAAGAAACATTTTTTCCTTTTTTCCTTATAAAGGACATTAGTCTTGCTACAGCATGGATTAACCTTGAGGACATTATGCTTAGTGAAATAATCCAGTCAAAAAAAGACAAATATTGTGTGATTCCACTTTTATGAAGTACTTAAAATAGTTAAATTCATAGAGACAGAATAGATAGTGGTTACCAGGGGCTGGGTGGCAGGGAGGATGGGGAGTTATTGTTCAATGAGTACAGAGTGTCAGTTTGGGATGATGAGCAAGTTTGGGATGATGAGCAAGTACTAGAAATGGATAGTGGTTGCTATAGACTGTTGTGTCCCCCCAAATTCACACATTAAAGCCTAATCCCCAATTTGATGGTATTGGGAGATGGGACCTTTGAGAAGTGATTAGGTTATGAGAGGGATTAGTGTTCTTATAAAAGGGACCCCAGAGAGCTCCCTTGCTTCTTCTGTCCTGTGAGGACACAGTGAGAAGATGGCAGTCTGTGAAACAGGAAGCAGGTTCTCACCAGACACCCAATCTGCCAGCTCCCTGATCATGGACTTCCAGCCTCTAGATCTGTGAGAAGTAATTTCTGTTTCTAGCCAGCCAACCAGCCTATGGTATTTTTATTGTAGCATCCCAAACCGACTAAGACAGTGGTGATGGTTGCATAACGTTGTGAATGTACTTAATGCCGCAAATTGAATGTTATATATATTTTACCGCAATAAAAATAATTCTAGAAAACGGCAACTTAAAAAAAAGAACATTCGTAAATGACTGGCAAAATGTGTGTAAGTTCTGTACATTATATAACAATGGTGTGCCAATGTTAATGTTCTCATTTTGATAAATGTTCTGTGGTTATGTAAGCAAGTGTCCCTTTTTCCAAAAAAAAAAGAAATATATGGTGAAGTATTTAGGGGCAAAGAGGCAACATGTTTACAATCTACTCTCAAACGGTTTAGAAACATTAACATATACAAATTACCCATGTCTGGATAGAGAGAATGGCAAAGCAAATGTTAACATTTGGGGAATGTGGGCGTAATGTGTATGAGAATTTGTACTATTATTGCAACTTTTCTGTAAGTCTAAAATTATTTCAGAATAAGCAGTTTTTAAAATTAGAAGAGGAAAGTAATTGGAAAGAAGTGAAATACTGTCTGGGGGAAACAGAATTCTAATGCCTGAGGCTGAGATGCAGTGACTGTCTGGGCCTCCCGGCTCTGGGATGCCCTAACTCTCAGGCTTAGGGTCAAGGGATGCAGGGTTTTGGTGTCACTGACTGGTGGGGAAGAAATAAGACAGATGGAGAAAGACAAATACTGTATGATTTCATTCATATGTGGAATCTTAAAAAAAACACAACCAAACAAACTAAACAAAAACAAGCCCAAAGATACAGAATCAGATTAGTGGTAACCAGAGCGGAAGTGGGTGAGGGGTGGGAGAAATGGGTGACGGGGGTCAACTGTATGGTGATGGATGGTAACTAGACTCGTAGTGGTGACCACCTCGTAGTGTATACAAGTTATAAAATGTCAAATTGAAATGCTGTGCACCTGAAACATGAAGAAGACGAATAAAGAAGAAGAAGGAGGAGAAGGAGAAGGAGAAGAAGAAGAAGAAGACGACAACAGGCAGAACAAATCGATGGTGATGGTAATCACACCCAGGTACGGGGCAGTGGGTCTTGATTATCGGGAGGGCAGGAGGGAATTCTGTGCGATCCTGAAAATATTCTATGTCTTGATCTGCGTGCTAGTTACAAGTTTCCAAGACGTGCACTTAAGCTCTGTGCTCTTTTTGCTGTATGTGTTAATCCTCCACTTGAAAAGGGTTAGACCGTCTCCACCCCCAGGTTGACGCTGCGCACTGAGATTGCGTCCATGCAAACGAGGCATTCACTGAAGACTCGAGGGGGACTCGATTTACGTTGTTTGTTCTTTCGTTGCTAAGCAACACAGGCTAAGCGGCACAACCAAGGGACGCCAACCTTTAACAGCCAACCCGGGGGATGTGCTAAGCCAAGGCTCCAAGAGGGATCCACACGGACAGTCCCCACTCCCAGCCCTTTTGTGTTCGGGGGTGGGGGCGGGGAGGAGGTGAGAATGGGAGTTGAGCAGCTCAGACGCCGCGGAAGGCCCGGACCCTCCCGGCGTGGGCTGGCTGCAGTGAGCCACTCTCCAGCCCGCCCGCTGCATCTATCGCTATGGCAACTGCTTCCTCAGGTCTGGGGCTAAAATGAGGCTCTGTGGGTGTCAATCCGTGCTTGAGGTCTCACCTGCCATGGAATTGTGTGGCCCGATGAGGAAATTGATGAGTCACTGCAGGAAAAGCCTGACGCTTGTTAGACTGGTTCATTTGTGCAGAAATGGGGCAGATTCGAGGCTGGGGGACAGGCCTCAGAGAGAGGAAGGGGTGAAGGTTATCTGAAGGGCAGAGGTGGTCAGGGCATCAAGAGAAAGAGGTAAGGGCCAGTTAAAACTAAAGAGAGGTGGAAATAAGCAAAGATCACCCAAATGAGAAAAAACAAAGGCTGTTTACGCAGAGCTTGCTGTTCAGTCAGCCGCCCTCCTGCGTTTGGCAGAGGCTCAAAGACGAGGGAGGCGTGGGGAAGCTCCTAACAGAAAAGGGGATGGCTGCAGGTGTGCACTGATCCGAGGCTGTTGTCCTGCGGAAGCTGGAGGCGGGCGGGGCGCGGGGTCGTCCTGTGCGATTGGCGAGGGTGGCTTATTTGGCTTTCTCTGATTGGTCCTGAATTGGAAGCAGGGCCAAAAACTAGGGAAGCTGACAGTTATTAAGTGCTGACCGTTCCGGGTTGCTTGCTGCAGTGGTAGTGGTTTGGCTTCCTGGACTGGTTGCAGCAGACTGTGGGTCAGAGTTCTATTGTCATATATGGCCTGGCTATTGTCCGTTCGTATATTCAGTCTCTCAATGAACACCCAGAAGTTAGACAGTCAAGAGAGTAGTCCTCATGGTCCTATTAGCAAGGAAGTGAGGCACTGAGCGGTGTAGAGAGGCAGCTGTGAGGACCACCCGAGGAGAGGTGGGCCGTGGAGCATCACAGGGAGGAAAGTGAGGGAGGTGGGTGAGGTTAAACACCCATCTGATCTCAGAAATACAGGGTGCAGGGGCACCTCTGATGGGGACTCTCAGAGCCCCTTGTGAGTCGGGGCTGTGTTCCTGGCACACGCCCTAGATGCGGAGCTAGGGCCCCTTCGGAGGTGTGGGACGTGGGTAACTCACTGAACCTGAGTGTTCGCTTCAGCTCCTGCCTCGTCAAACTGCTGAGAATTATTGAGTTAATGTGCGTCAAGTTCACTGGACTGTGCCCGGCACTTGGCAAGTGCTCGGTCAATGTTAGATATTGTTTTGCTTTGGAATAATTGGTCAAAAACTGAAATTAAATATATTGTTAGGATTGATGTCAAATTGTGTTAATGTAACTGTCAGCTGAAGTGTTGGAAACCTGGCCTCAGAGTAGGGTAGAGAAGGGTGGTGAGTGGATTGAAGGGGCCAGTAGTAGAAACACATCGTTCGTGGGCACCATTCGGTCCAGCCTAGACTGCATGCCCTTCCCAGGGACGGAGGAGCAAGAGAGGCATAGGCCAGTGGAAAGCCTGGCAGGTCCCCTAAAATTCTGTGTTTGGAGGGAGGATCCATTCTCTGAAAGAGAGGCAGATCTTGTTGCCAGGAGAAGGGGGGATGGAGAGATTTACAAACAGAAATAACATGTATGTGTAGTCATATGCTTAAAGTTTGTGCAAAAAGAAGATTCAACCTAAGAAATTTAGAAATTCTAGTTAGGCTCCAGAGTTACATCTAAATGTAATTACATTTAATGTGACTAGTTACATTAGTCAGAATGCTAATCATTACATGGGTTCTCCAAGTGAGGTTGTAAAAAAGATTCTTTCCCAATAAAACTAGATAGTCATCCCTAATTCAGTGGTAACCTTTGAAGATAGGAATCAGGTCTTAGATATACCTGACCTGCTTATCTTTGGGGCCTAACAGCATATTCCACAAAATAAGCGCTCAGTAACTGTTTAAAGATAATGAAGGCATACAAGAAGGTAACAAAAGAAATCCAGCTTCAGAGCTTAATGGTTTCCATAGGTACAGGAGTGAGGGGTGCCAGATAATCCCTAAAGGTTCCTCTGGGTTCCACAAGATAAAGTTTCTAGGAAGAACTTCGCTTTAGGGCAACTACACAATTTCAGATTAGAATCTGAAATATCGGATGAAAATGTTTATTTCAACAGACTCATCGGTTAAAGAGATCCTCCCTTGGGGCCCCAGGAGCTGCCTCTGGACACTGCATGTAACCATGTATGGCAGAGGGGGTTGACACTTGCTGGCTCTACAGCCTCTGGAGCCAGCAAATCAATATTGAGGTTCAGATTGGTGGGGAAGCATGAGTATTAGTTTGACTGCTGTAACAAGTTGCCACAGACTAGGTGGCTTAAAACAACAGAAATTTCTCTCTCACAGTTCTGGAGTCGAGAAGTCTGAAATCAAGGTGTTAGCAGGACATTTCCTACAGAGGCTCTGAGGAAAATCCATTCCTTGCTTCTTTCAGCTTCTAGTGGCTGCTGGTGTTCCTTAACCTGTGACTGCATCACTCCAATCTTTGCTTTCATCTTCACATGGCCTTCTCCTCTGTGTGTCTCAAATCTCCCTCTGCCTCACTCTTATCAGGACACCTGTCATTGGATTTATGGTCCACCTGGATAATCCAAGATGACCTCATCACAAAATCCTTAATTTAATTACATCTGTAAGGACTGTTTTTCTAAATAAGGTAACATTCACAGGTTCCAGGGATTAGGGCATGGATGTGTTTTGGAGGGCCACCATTTGGCCCATGACACTCATCTCCCAAGGCAAGAACATTAAAAAGTTCATAGTTCACTCCTGAAAATGCTTGTTGACTGCCATGGAGCTCCCAAGATGTTCTGGAGCTGAGCCAATGAGCTCACGTGGAACAGCTCATCATCCATCCACCCTTGGAGATGGCATTTACTGCCAGCTTGCAGCAATCTGGTATAGCTGGGATATCCAACAGAGCTTCAAGAAATTCCTGGGCTAAAGGATCCTCTGCATGTGGAAGTCTTCATGGCCAACGTAGATACTTTTCTACTTGCAAGGGTAGACCACTTGGTCCATTTATCCTCGGGGTCCTTGGGGCTTGTATAGTTTAGCATTTTTCAGAGTGCATGCCCAGGCACTCCAGCTGTGTGACATGGCCTCTGAGAAAAGAGTTCAGTGACCAAGGACATGCGAACAACACTGAGGACCATATTCCCTCTTGAGGAGGCTCAACACATTTTAATCGATTAAAGGCACCCAGAAATCCTATGGTAGAGAAGCCCAGTATTTCCCAACTTGCCTGCAACTCTTTACAACTCATAAATCATACTTGGCTTTGGAAGGGAAATCTATTGGAAAAGAAACGTATGAGCATGCGTTTGCACTGTGTCTTCTGTGTTGGCAGAATGAGGGAATGTCAGATTATGCCTCCTTTCTGACCTTCTTTGCAATCTCAGAGCTTGTTTCAATCTCTGACTCTAATGGGCTCTGGTCTCTGCTCCACACCAGCTCCCCTGCTGACACTTTGCTTCATCCCAGGATTCAGCTGTGTTTGCCCAGGACTTACTGACTTGCTTGAGGTTACAGCAGAGAGCACAGAACTCTCTGTTATGCCAAGTCCTCTGAGGCTCTCCTCACATTCTGCTCCTTTACCATAGTTGAGGGACATGTGGGTGAGCTTTGTGTAAACGGCACCAAATAAAGCATCTTCTTTATCTGCTTCATTGAGTAATAAGTTTAGATGTGGCAACTCAATCTAAATTTGTGTGGCTTAAGCCCAACTTCTCTTTTTCTTCCTTTGGTCTCTTCAGAAGGAACTCTCAAGGCCCAGTTACATCACATGGACAGTCAGGACGCTGTCACTTGGGAAGAACTGCAGGCGTCAACCGTGATTTGCCTTTCTCTTTCACCTTTCTTTCCTTCTTTCCTTCTTCCCTCTCTCCCTCCCTCCTTCCCTCTCTTTCCTCCCTCCCTCTCCTTCTTTCCCTCCTTCCTTTCTCTCTTTCTTCCTTCCTTTCTTTCTCTTTTCGTTTTCTTTCTTTCTTTCTCCTTCTTACCTTCCTTCCTCCCTCTCTCCCCCCCTTCCCTCTTCCTTTTTTCATTCCTTCCCTCCCTTTCTTCTTTCCGTTCTCTCTCTTCTTTCCTTCTCTTTCTCTTTTCTTTCTTTTCTTTCTTCCCTCCGTCCCTCTTCTTTGCTTCCCTCCCTCCTTTCTTCCTTTCTTCCTTCCTTCCTTCCTTCCTTCCTTCCTTCCCTCCCTCCCTCCCTCCCTCTCTCTCTCTCTCTCTCTCTTTCTTTCTTTCTCTTTCTTTCTTTCCAAGAATTAGGAGATTGACACAAACAGAACAAGGTTTTATTTCATTGGAAAAATTACAGGAGACTTTTTTTTCCTTAATGGCCCTACCATATGGCTTGTGGGATCTTAGTTCCCTGACCAGGGATCAAACCTGCACCCGCTGCATTGGAAGCGTGGAGTCTTAACCACTGGACTGCCAGGGAAGTGCAAAAATTACAGGAGAAATTTTTAATAAAGAGCTTAGAAGGTTTTGTAAGGTACACTTGTCATTACAAATACCAACAAGAATGTTTTTAATGATAGCATGCACTTTCAAATTTAAGAATAATTTAAAATTTTGGCTGTCCTACTTCGTGAAAAAGATATAAATGAAAGAATATGAAGGACTGTGGCTTTCATGTTTTACTCCACAGATTCTTTTGTTTTACTTAAAAAAATACTTTCTTTTGGCCATGCCACAGGGATGTGTGATCTTAGTTCCCTGACCAGGGATCGAACCCAGGCGCCCTGCATTGGAAGCATGGAGCCTTAACCACTGGACCACCAGGAAAGTCTCTACTCATGTGTGATTAATGAATGGTGAGACTCAGTAGCCAACACTTTAACCAAGTGATCAAACTCGGCATCAGTAATCATGGTCCAACCTGACATTTTGGACTCCTGATTTGCTACCATATGAAAAACACATCATCTATAAAATATTCTTGCTAAAAAATGTTTAACTTTAGTCATATCAAGCCTCTAGGCTAACTTTCAGTTTATAGGAAATACAGGGGCTAAAGGAACAGTTAAAATGACACCAGGACAAATCAATCAGACAAATCTAGAATGAAGGACATTGTATAAAACAACTGTCCTGTGATTTTCCAACAGGGATTGTCATCGAAAAATGAAAGGTACAAGGACTGTTTTAGATTAAGGGAGACTATGTAGGCTTAAACCAGTGGCAATGCATGAAGGTCAATTGAATGCTTGTTCAAAAAAAAAATTGAAAACAAAACTATAAAAGACATTCTTGGGACAATTATAGAAACTTTAGATTCTAGATGTTGTTATGGTGTGGCAATGGGTTTTAAAGGACATTATTCTAACTGTAGGAGATACATGCTAAAATGCTTAGGGGGAAAGTTGTTCAGACACACACTTTCAAATGACACAGAAAAAAAACTATAGTTAAAATACATATGGCTAAATCTTAATAATTGTTGAATCTAGGTTGAGGGCATATAGGTGTTCATTGTATTATTCCTTCAACTTTTCTGTATATTTGAAAATGTTCATAATAAAATGTGCAGAAAACAACTGGTCTTGAAGGCCTTCATCTCAGTAACATTTCGGCTTAAATTGCAAGTAATTTTTATGTGAATATTGTATCTGAATATGTTAGGGATAAGAAACACTTGGTACCTTGTTGTGATGATTTGATTTGACTCAATGTAGCTCCTTGTTGAGACTATCTGCCTGAAGCATTGAAACTGAATTCATTATAACTGAGAAGTGCAGATGCAGAAGTACAGACACACCAAACCTTATGTATCACTGTTGCTCAATTGGTATTTCAGCTACCTTATGAATGTGTCTCTTGCTAAGAAAGGCATTCATATACATGTTGCTATTTCAGCAACAAAAAGTATCTATTGGAAAATTATGCTTTGTTTATTCAGCCAATATTTACTGACTTACTACTACATGTCCAGACCTGTGTTGGCCTAAGGGAAACATCAGTAAATGAAAGGGGGCCACGGCTGTTGAAGATCCACAGCCATTGACTTCCAAGTGCACAAGGACAGATGTAGCCTCATTCATGCTAATGCAGAATTCTCTAAAGATTTTGCTTGTGTACACCCTAAAAAATTATTACCTTCATTTGTTGATAAAAATTTTTCATTGTATGTTTAAATGGCAGCAAAGATGTAATTCTGGCATAAAATTGATATTTTAAAATTGTTTCATCACTTTTTTTCAAAAATGGTCCTAGTAAGTATACTTTCTTTACAATCTTTGTCTGGTAATCCCATATCTGAAGTCTTTGTAGGATGGTTTCTGTTATCTGTACGTTCTTGTTTGTATACATATATATATATATATATATATATATATATCCCAGATATGGGATTACTATATTGTATCTTCCAGGTACTTAGGGGTCCCAGTAGTTCAGGATCATTTTGAACTAAATTTATTGCTTGAGATTATTTGGTTACTGGCGTGTCATGAGTTTGAGGTGCAATCCATGCCAGGGTTGGTTCGTGGGTATAATTTAATAAGGCTCAGCAAAACCAAATTTTCCTAAAAGTTTCAGAGAGGGGTCTACTTTTGGTTCACTATTCCTCCTGAGATCGCAGTTCTGGAGGCCCTGGGGGAGAATCCTGGTAGGTCTCTTAACAGATGTTTCACCATGGGCAGGCTCTGGGCTTTGACAGTTGTTATTCTTGCTCCAGGAAGCTGTCAAAATTCAGGTTCAAAGTTTGCCTGTAATCAGCAGAGCAAAAGCAACTGCCTTGTTCCATTTATATCCCGTCCTTAGATTCCGGCCTGCTAGTTGCTTTACCATTTTTGTCAACTCTTCAGTGGTTTTACAAATATGTTAATATTTTATCAAGTATTTTCAACTGTTGGTCTAAATAACCTAGCCTGCTATATTCTTGGAAAGGGAAGTAAACATCATCATTTTTCTCAATACTTTAAATGAGAAGCTCTTCTAACCTGAGGTTTCTGCCTGGACTTGAAGGCAACCATGAACTCCTGGAAACTGTATGCAACATTTTGTGTTTATGCAGTTTTTCTGGGAAAAAAGCCCACAGATTTTGTCAGATAGTCAAAGGTGCTAATGACTGAGACTCCCCAGATCTGAGAACCACTGCTTTATAGTTCCATTAGCACGTAGCAATTTTAATTTTAAAAAATGATTTCAGAATAATTTCAGACTCACAGAAGAGTTGCAAGTACAGTCCAAAAAAACTCCGATATTGCCTTTACCCAGATTCACCAACTTTTAACATCTCTCTCTCTCTCTCTCTCTCTCTCTCTCTCACACACACACACACACACACAGTCTTTTTCTAAACCATTTCACTACAAGCTTCAGACCTGATTCTACACCACCCCTAAATACTCTAATGTGCATTTCCCTAAACAAGGACCTCCCAAGAAGTCAGAAAATCAACACCGATACAACGCTACCATTCAAAGAACCTATTCAAATTTTAGTTTTGCCAACTGTCCTGCAAATGTCTTTCTTAGTTTTCATGTCTAGGATTCCTTCATACATTGCATTTAGTTGTCATGTCTCTTTGGCCTCCTCCAACCTGGAATAGTTCCTCAGTCTTCTGTCTATCATGTCCTTGAGAGTTTACGAGAATACAGCCCTTATATTCCGTAGGCTGACACTCAACTTGATTCCACTGGATGCTGCCTCATGCCCAGACTCAGGCATGCATTCCTGACAAACTTCAATTTTCTCATTATGTCAATCTGTCCCATCACTGGTGATGTAGACCTTGATCATCTACTCATGTTGATGTCTTCACTGTAAAACTACTATTTTTCTTTTTAACTGTTGGAAAATGTTCCAATAATATGCTAAAATCCTGTTCCTCATTGAAACTTCACCCAATTAGCCTCCACTGACAACTCCAGTCTGAACCACTAACAGGTTGGTAAGTGATTTTCTGTTTATATCATTCCTTTTACATTTATTGGTTGGCATTATACTGCAAAGGAAGAGCTTTTTTCTCTCCCTACTGATCTATATCATGATGAGCTCATGGATTCCTATTTTACTTAATAGGTTATAATCTGTTAATGTAATATTTATTTTCATGCTCAAATTGTCCTCAGCATGGCCAACGGGAGCCTCTTTGAGCCAGTTTCTTTATCCTTTTAGCATGGCCCTATCACTTTTTGAGCCTTTCCTTAATTTCTGCACAAGATGTTCTAGGCTTATCTTGTAGTTTTCCTGCTTCAGCCCTAAAATCTGACATTTCTTCAGAGTCTTGGTTCCTCTTTTTTTCCCATATATTTTTTGAAACTTTCAAACTTTATTATTTTTTAGAGCAGTTTAAGGTTCACAGCAAAAGTGAGAGGGAGGTACAGAGGTTTCCATATACCCCTACATAGGCTCCCCATTATTAACATCCCCCATGGTATATTTGCTATGATTGATAGACACGTCATAATCACCCAAAGTCCATAGTTTGCATTACAGTTCACTCTTGGTCTATTATTATGGATCATACAGTCTTGGTTCCTTTTAGTGGAGCATGGTATTAGAAACCAAAATCTGTATACTCAGTGTGCTTATAGCTACTGAGGTATCACTGCATGTCTATCATCTCAGAGGACAGAACTAGGAAATGTATATAACATACACATAATATTAAATACTATATATTTCCTAGCATATATATTTAATATCTGATATATATTATATATGATATTTATAGACATACATATATAGTTGAGCCTCGAATAACACTGGTTTGAACTGCATGGGTCCACTTATACTCAGATATTTTTTCAATAAATATGTACTACAGTACTACACCATCTGAGGTTGGTTGAATCCAAGGATGTGGAACCACAGATATGAGGGCTGACTATAAAGTTATACTCAGCTTTTCAACTGAGCAGTGGGTCAGTGCCTCTAATCCCCACATTTTTCAAGGGTCAACTATATATATTTCTATATTTGTTTACATTTTTAAAAATGAGTTCCTAATGATACCTATATTTCCAATCCAACACCTCAGGGTTCTTTCTAGCCTTCCCATTTTCCATATTAGTATTTTCTCCAACAGTGGGAAATCTGGTCATCATTATTCAACATAATCAATTGTCGAACCACACCAGTCTTCTCTCTCTGCCACCCGCATGCCTCTCCCTTCAGCATCCATGTTCTTGCCCACATTACTGTTGTGTCTCATAGCAGGAAGGGAGGAGAAATGGAATAGAAAAATGGAAGGGAAGGGAAGATGGGATGAGAGGGAAAGGAAGATAGGAAGGAAGGAAAGAGTTTAATGTTAAGATAATGCCATAAACTGCCTTCAATTATTTATAGACGTTAATGTTAAGCTTATAGTAAGGCACTTTACTTAATTATCATACGTATACTTGGTCAGCAGCAATTCTGTGCAACTTCTGTGCAACTGTTGCAAAGCCTTGGGCTTCTATCTAAACATGGGCTCATGGTAAAAAGTTGAGAGTTTAGTGGCAGTGTGAAGAGTGTGGCTACAAATGGCAAACAGGTGAGGTTTAACAATTATAGGTCTGAAGATGAAGACAGACCTGTGCTTTAATTTTGGTTCCTCTTCTACGTATGGCCAAAAGCAAGTTACTTATTAGCTGTCTCAGATTCTTCATCTGTGAAATGGCTACAATATTTGCTTTGCAAGATTGCTATTAAAGTTCATTGGACATAATAGGGAGTTAGGTTAATTACTGTTATTGTTAGTTTGAGTTAGTGCTCAAAAAATTATACTGTTGTCTTCCCACACATCCCCTGTTGCTCCTTTGATTGTTATATGGAAATCCAGAATTACTAAGCTATAGTATCCTCATGGCACAGTGCACACACACACACACACATACACACATACACACACACACACACACAGAGGCTGGAACCACATGTATGCTATACCTTTAAGTGTCTCTTTTGATCAAAATGACTTTTTCTCAGGTTGAAATTCTGTATGAATTCTAACTGGTTTCCTTGGATAAAAGTGTGGCAAATAAAAATATTTCTATATAATCTTGGTGTCCTTGTTTGAAAACAAAGAGAATTCTAATTATAATGCATATCTATTGTTTTGTCTTCCCTTTTTTTGTGGGAAATGTTCTTTCTGCACTTCAGTAATGTAGTTCAATGGCGGTGTACACGTTATGTTCTTAGAGACCCTCATCATTTGGTTCAGGGATGGGCACTTAGCTGGACCAATGAACTGTCCTTCCCCAGGAATTGTTGAGACCAGAGATCATTGCCTTCAGCCTGTCTGATGGTGAGGCTGAAGATATGACCTTGAGAGCTAACAGGGGCCTTGTCCCCAGCCATGTGGAGGAAGCTGGTGGAACAAGAAGAAGCTGATGTGCAGAGAGAAGCAGAGCAGAGGGATGGGGGCAGAGAGGGGACTCTGGTTCCAGCAATTCCTGGGGCCCACTGGACCACTACCCTTGTCACAGTTTGTTCATGTCGACAATCCATCCCTCCCTTTTGTCTACTAGCTTAGTTGGTAACCAAGAGAGGTCTGACTGCCTTATGTATCTCAAAGGGTTTGTTGTGAGGACCAATGCCCGGCACATAGTAGGGACTCAACACATATTGGTTGATTACTCTTAGGTTTAACCTCCAAATGAAAAATGAAAAATGAAAAAGGTTGGGGCAATTCTCAACTCTAGAAGTAACCTTCCTTTGAGCATCACAAAGGAAGACACAGAAAGACAAAAGGAGGGAGCCCTCCACTCACACCGCATACACCCACATCCCTCCAATCCTAACCCAGGTCTACTGCCTGGAGGTTCACATACCTGCCCGGAAAGACCATCAGCACTTCATTCAGTAAATCTCGAAGTCTACCTCTCAGAATCCTTCCTGCTTTTGCTGTACAACCCCTGAGGCTGGGTCTGGTGGTCCTGAACTGTGACCCCAGTCTGAGTTGAGTGGTCTGCCACAGGCCTTACAGGGGATGTGAGTGCTCTGTCCTGTTGGGCGGGAGGGGTGGGGACTGGGGTATGAGCCTCCTTCAGATTCCATTCCTTGGGAGATAATATAGTCTAAACATATTTAAGAAAAAGCTTAAATATGCTCAGTTCTCAAGGTCAGCCCTTGGAATCAGCGGGCCTCCATTTTTGTTTTTTTTTTACTATCTTAACCTGACTTTTGGCAACTCAGGTTATTTATTTATTTTTTATTATTTTTTAATTTTGGCTGTGTTGGGTCTTCATTTCTGTGTGAGGGCTTTCTCCAGTTGCGGCAAGCAGGGGCCACGCTTCATCGCGGTGCGCGGGCCTCTCACTATCGCGGCCTCTCTTGTTGCGGAGCACAGGGTCCAGACGTGCAGGCTCAGTAGTTATGGCTCACGGGGCCTAGTTGCTCTGCGGCATGTGAAATCTTCCCAGACCAAGGCTCGAACCCGTGTCCCCTGCATTGGCAGGCAGATTCTCAAACACTGCGCCACGAGGGAAGCCCGGGCCTCCGTTATTGTGTCAAGACTTTGAATTCTCTCCTACCTCGGGTAACATGAGTGACACTGGTCAAATCAGTGACATCAGTCCTCAAGGGCTGCTCTCTCTACAGGATTCCACTTCGTTATTTTTATTCTAAGTCTCATTCTGGTTGATGAGGCTTGGGGGAGGGCGTCTTCCCAACTCCTTCACTCACACAGATGGAAAAGAGACTGCTAGCATTCCTGAATGTATCATGTATCTAATCTATATGCAAGTCATCTGCATATTCTTTAAAATAGATTTCCTTGGGATTAGAGACACCATTAGTTCTACTCAGGCGATTCTAAAAGTGGTGACCTTTCTAACTTGTTATTTTCTACATAGTTCTTCATTTAGACAAAAAGCCAGGGATTACAGTGAGGAAAGGTGCTGTACTGATGGAAGCAGAGCTCAGTCCGAAGCAATTTAGCTCTGGCCAGATAAGCGTCCGACACGCAGTGTTATCAAGCCCTGTCTGTATCTGAACCGATTTCCCTTAGAGGAGAGTGTTGCAGCCTCCAGCCTAAGCAGGTTATTGAAGCAGTCCTTCCAGTCAAATGAAGAAGTTTCCCCGGGAGGGAGTGTGGTAGAGTTAGAGCTTGCCTTTTTAATTTCAGTGATATTTCAGTACTTCCTCAAAACGTGCATCAGAAGTGCCCGCGTGGGGAACAAAAATGCGTATCCCTGGGCCGACTCCAAACACGCGGCACCAGAATCTCGGGGCGGGAGGGAGGGGGACGCCGAACTTGTATTTTCACAGGCGCCCAGGTAACTAACTCTTCAGCTCTGAGACCCACTTTTGTCTGCACCGTGCCCGGCCGGCGCTGGGCTCGCCACCTCGCCGTCAGGCGCTCGCTCCCGCTGTTCTCCTCCCTCAGCTCTGCGCCTTCTTTGTTGCCTCCCTCGGGGTCATTAGAACTCAGCTCCTTCTAAGGTTTCAGCCCCATTGCCCCGCGCAGCCCGCGGGACAAAGCCCGTGCGGCCCGCCACCCACGAGAGTTGCCACCCGCTGCCCGCGAGGGGCGCCGCAACGTCCCCACGGCCGCCACACACCGAGCCAAGGAGCCACGGCCGCCGCAGCCGCCGACGGAAGTGACGGCACCTGTCGTTGACGCGCCCCGCCCCTTCCGCCTCCGCGCCCCGCCCAGGCCTCTCCCCTCCGCCCTCCCCGCCCCTCCCCCTCCCCTCCCTCGCCCGCTTTCTGTCAGCCTTTCTCCCTCTCCCTGTCCCCCTCTCTCCTTCCTCTAGCTTCCTCTTTCGCACCTGAGCAACGCACCTGCCCGGGCCCGGCTCCGCTCCCTCCTCCCTTCCCCCCGCCCCGGCCGGAAGGCTCCGGCCTCCGCCGCGGGAGCTTGGCGGCTGCGTCACCGCCGCCCCCCCTCGCCGCCCCAGACAAGATGGACACCGCCGAGGAAGGTAAGTCGGCGGCGCCCGCGCCCTTGCTCTGGCGACCGGGTTCGGGCCGGGCCCGCGCCCGGTCCGCGGCGCTCGAGGCAGGCGGCGGGCGGAGCGGCGGGGGCGCCTCGGCTTGGGGCGGGCGCGTGGGGACGGCGGCGCGACCCGGCGGGCGGGATGAGGCGCCCGGGCCGTTTGCCCGCCGAGCGGCGGGCTCGAGGGGCGGCAGGGAGCAGGAGGTGACCCCTTGGCGCCCCCGGCCGTTTCTCGCCCGCGCGCGCGCGCGCGGAGCCCAGGACCCCTACCCGGGCCGGGGGCGTCGGGCTGCGGTGGCCGCGGCCGGCGTGGCTCCCCGCCCCCTCTGTCCCACCAGTCCCGGGTGGGGGGGGGGGACGGCGCCGTGGTCGCTGCACGAAGTCTGGGGGCGTTTTCCACGCCCTTCCCCACTCGGTTTTGTCTTTCTTTATGTCGCTTTGCCCCTCGCTCTCTGGGCCCGACCCTTTCACGATAAAACTTCTTTGTTGACTGAAACTTAGCGAAAAATACCCCGCCAGGTGACGGCCTGGTGGAGTGAACTGACTCCGTATTTAAAAACCTTGCCCTCTGCTTGCGTGGCCCCTAGTTGTTTGTTTACTAAGCGAGGCAGAGGCAGGGCCACCGGGGTTATTCGAAGCAGGAAGGCTCTTTGTTTCGGTGTAGTTTATTTTGTGCTTAGTCTCTGGCACCAATAAGCAGAGTTTTGTGTGTCTGTTTTGCTTTGTGAGTGCGTGTGTTTTGGATGTGGCTGTTCTGGAACAAGCTGACTCTTGTGAACTGAATACAGAAGTGAAGACATGACTGAACATCTGTGACTATTGAAACGCATTTGCTGATCCCGCGAAGGTAGTTGGGTTGTTTTTAAGCAGTTTTATCTTTTTGGAGTTTATCGAATAATTTCGTGAGTCTATAGAGGAAGTTCCTAATCGCTTTCCTGTTGTTGCGGTTATCGGTGAAGATACATTTATGCTTTGGGTTTATTATGTGGGGATATGATAAGCGTCTTGCAACCTTACAGGTTGTGATTTTGATGATTTTAGATGAAGATCGTTGGGGACTATCGTGGTGTGCAGTAATGGGTGATGAAAAGTTTGATGTCTGTATATGTGATGCGTGGAGGGGATCAATTTATCATTTTTTTTTAAAGAAGTCTTTCTTTGGATAGGAAGAACCTCAACTGTAATGATATTTGCATGTTATACTTGACAGTTTACAAAGCATAGTTACATGCCTTCACATTTGATCTAAGATCCCTATGGAGTAGGAAGGTATTATTATCTTTTATAGGTGTGGAAGTTAGTTTAGTTATTTTAATAGTTTGTCCAAGTTTCACACCCTAGTAAGAGAAAGATTTGAACCTAGGTATCCTGATTACACAGTTTTCCTTTCATTATGGCTCAGTTGTTTTTATTATGTGCTGTGAGTGAAAGGTAATCACCACAGGAGACTCCTTTGGAAAAAATAGTAAAGTGAAACTGCTGAGGAGGTTAGGAATTACTTTCTTTTGACAGGTGGTCCTAGTGTGTAAATTTCCATCTACATCCATACATCCTTTTGGATTCAAATTTTAATGACTCAGTCTAGTAACGCATGTGTTTATTGATTTATCAATTGATACATACTGGCATGTTTTATTAAGTTCCCATTCTTTGAGCTTAGGCACTTAGTAATTGCATACACTTATGGTATGATAGTGGAGATTCATGAATTGCAGAATCGCAAAGCTGGAATCATGAAAGAAATATTTTCTGAGTGCTTCTAGTGCACTGCCCACCCCCTCAGTCAGGGTGAGGTACAAATGATATTTATTTACTGACTTGAACACTGTTCTCTATTGAAATAACTGACATTTACTGAGGACTTGATGGACGGCATGTACTTCACTAAACATTTTATACACATCTCATTTAACTCTCCTAAGACTGTTAGGTAGGCACCATTCCCTTTTTACACATGAGGAAACTGAGGGTTAGTATGATTAAATAACTTGCCCAAGGTCATACAGGTAACAGATGTCAGAGGCAAGATTCCAACTCAGATCTGTCAGACTCCGTGGTTAAATTTATAAGTGGATACCCAGTGTCCAGTGTTGAGATGACTGTATTTTTGTCACTCCCTTTATAAGATGAATCATCTACATAATTTGAAAAAGCTTTACTTTGCATTTGTTTTATGACACTGTTAGTCATGAAATGAAAGTGAATTTTAATACTGCTAATGCCTAATTTTGCAAAATTCCAAATTGGAAGTCTTCTGAAATTTTCAAAGTTAATGTAAATTTAACTTGAAAAAATGCTGGAAGGAAAGGGAGGATTACAGAAGATTTCAGGATAAAATGACAAAGTGAAGACACCGAAAAGCTTGGAAACTTCTGTTTGCTAAATGAGTTATTACAGGTTATTTCTTAAATTAAAAAATGCAATTGGGTTTTTGATTATAAAAGAAACTTTTTTTTTTTGGTAGGAGACTTGGAAAATATGGCTAAACATAAAGAAAATAAAAATTTTAAAAATCTTTAAATTTTATCACTCGTTAAAAACACTGATGTTGTTTACTTATCTGTTTTTTAATATGTTAATCTGAGCAAACAGAAATCTGAAACACCAACCTGCAAAGAGATTGTTAAGCTCTTCCATCTCTTAAAAATTGCCTGTTGCTTTCCTCTAATGGTACCATATATGATGTTACCATATATGATGTTACAATGCTCAGAATGTTTCATATTTGTAGTAAACAAGACTGAATTCTATTAGAAAATTGGTTGTTTGCCAGATGGATTTTGACCCTTCATATTTTGTGTTTGCTAGGTATTAAAGATCTCTAAAGTGTTCAGTGTATTGTTTTATTTTTGTAAAATCAACAGTTTTATAATCCATTCTCATAATACAGCCATGCCTTGTTTTATTGTGTTCATTTTATTGAGCTTTGCAGATATTAATTTGTTTTTACAAATTGAGAGTTTGTGGCAACCCTGCATTGAGTAAGTCTGTAGGTGCCATTTTTCCTGAAGCATTTGCTCACTTCATGTCTCTGTGTCACATCTTAGTAATTCTTTTAAATATTTCAGATTTTTTCATTATTATTATATTTGTTATGGTGATCTGTGATTTACTGTTGTAATTGTTTTGGGACACCATGAACTGTGCCCACAAAGACAGTGAACTTAATAGATAAATGTGTGTATTCTCACTGCCCTACCAACTTCTGTTCCCGTCTCTTTTTTTCTCCTTGGGGCCTCCCTATTCCCTGAGGCTCAACAATATTTAAATTAGGCCATTTAATAACTGTAATGATCTCTAAGTATTCAAGTGAAAGGAAGAGTCTCATGTCTCTCACTTTAAATCAAAAGTTAGAGATAAGTAAGATTAGTGAGGAAAGCATGTTGAAATCCGAGATAGGCTGAAAGCTAGGCCTCTTGCACCAGTTAGCCAAGTTGTGAATGTAAGGGAAAAGTTCTTGAGGAAAGTTAAAAGTGTTCCTGCAGTGAACACATGGATGATAAGAAACAGCCATATTGCTTATATAGAGAAAGTTTTAGTTGTCTGGAGAGAAGATCAAACCAGCCACAACAGTCCCTAAAGCCAAAGCCTAATCCAGAGCAAGGCTCTAACTCTCTTCAGTTCTGAGAAGGCTGAGAAAGTTGAGGAACCTGCACAAGAAAAGTTTAAAGCTAGCAGAGCTTGGTTCATGAGGTTTAAGGAAAGAAGTTGTCTCCATAACACCAAAGTGCAAAGTGAAGCAGCAAATACTGACGTAGAAGCTGCAGCAAGTTATCCAGAAGATCCAGCTGAGATAATTCTTGGTGGTCACACTGAAAAACAGATTTTCGGTGTAGATGAAACAGCCTTATATTTGAAGCAGATGCCACCTAGGACTTTCAGAGCTAGAGAGGAGACGTCAATGCCTGGCTTCAGACCTTCAAAGGACAGGCTGATTCTTGCTGGGGCTAATGTAGCTAGTGACTTGAAGCTGAAGCCATTGCTCATTTACCATTCCAAAAATCCTAGGGCACTTAAGAATTATTTTTAATCTACTCTGCCTGTGTTCAGTAGATGGAACAACAAAGCCTAGATGACAGCACATCTGTTTACAACATGGTTTACTGAATATCTTAAACCCACTGTTGAGACCTACTGCTCAGAAAAAAAGAAGGTTCCTTTCAAAATATTATTGCTTATTGACAATGTACCTGTCACCCAAGAGCTGTGATGGAGATGTACAACAAGATGAGTGTTGTTTTCATGCCTGCAAACACAACACCCATTCTGTAGCCCATGGATCAAGAAGTAATTTCAACTTTCAAGTCTTATTATTTAGGAAATGCATTTCATAAGGCCATAGCTGCCATAGATAATGATTCCTCTGATGGATCTGGACAAAGTAAATTGAAAACATTCTGGAAAGGATTCATCATGCTAGATGCCATTAAGAACATTTGTGATTCTAACACAACATTGTAAATCAACTATACTTTAATAAAAAAAAATAAAATTTAAAAAAGAACATTTGTAATTCATAGGAAGAGGCAAAAATGGCAACATTAATAGGGGTTTGGAAGTTGATTCCAACTGTCATGGATGATTTTGAGGGGTTCAGGACTTCAGTGGAGGAAGTAACTGCAGATGTGGTACAAATAGCAAGAAAAATAGAAGTGGAGCCTGGAGATGTGACTGAATTCTGTAATCTCATGATAAAATTTTAACAGATGAGGAGTTGCTTTTTATGGATGAGCAAAGAAAGTGGTTTCTTGAGACAGAATCTACTCCTAGTGAAGATGAAATGAAAAGTTGTTGAAATGACAACAAAGCATTTAGAATATGATGTAAACTTAGTTGGTAAGGCAGGGGCAGGGTGTAAGAGGATTGACTCCGATGTTGAAAGAAGTTCTGTTAGGTGAACTGCTCTCTATCATCAAATATTTGAACTTCAGAGCTTGAGGAGATCTTAGATCTTCCTCATTTTATCAACTAGGAATCTGATCCTGCAAAGCACTGATATTTTTCAGTTTAAAAAAAAAATCTGTTCTTTGCTCAAGGATATACATTTTTTAAAAGTAAAAGCACTGCAACATTGGAGTAAATGTTGCAAGTATTGATGTATGAAACTCTCATTAAGATATTAAACGTTTTGCCATAGTAGGGTGCTCTCATTTCAGCCCAGTGATATATAGAGCTGATGTTTTTCATTTTTCTAAATTACTGCTCACACTAGCAGAATGTAGTATAAAATCTTAGCAGCCTATTTTTATGGACTGCCAAAACAATTGTTCTTTATGCTTTATGAGTCATATTCATTGGGAAGGGATGAAGCTGAACTTTATCATAGTTGATCATGTTCTATATCTATTATGGTAAAACCTTGAGGTGACTTAGATTTGGAAGTAATGAGTTAAAAGGATAGGAAGTTGTCAGAACCAGACAGCTAGTTACTGTCTTTCTAGAACCACATGGTCTTTCATCTCTGCTTCCAGTAATGCCTGCTTCATTCTTCTTGCCACAGATCAACTTTCACTGCTTTGGCATGCTTACGGGCAAGCATACATGCACTTATTTGACAAGTGTTTATTGAGCACCTGTTAACTAGCTAGGCACTATTTTATGCACTTGGGCTAGGCTGGTAACAAAATAGACAAACTCCCTTCTTTCATAGAACCTACGTTCTTGTTTTTGGCTTGGTAGAGGAGGAGGGGAGGACAGAAAATAAACATGTAGTAAATTATGTGGCATGATGAGATGGTTATATGTGCTGTGGAGAACAGTTAGTTGGGAGGGAACAAGATGGGTGAGAAAAGGATGAGATGAAGGTGGATTACAAAGGGGCATGAGTTAATTTTGGTGGTGATGGATATGTTCATTATCTTGATTGTGGTGACAGTTTTACCAGTGTCAAGCGTATCAAGTGATAACCTCTAAGTAAGCGTATTTTATTGCATGTCCGTTATTCCTCAGTAAAACTGTTTTTTAAAATCCATTGTCTTTTACTCATGCATGGCTTTGTAACCTCATGTATTGATTATTTGGTAGCTGTTGGATCAAGTTATGCAAATCTTCCAAATCTTGACACATTTTCCTGTGTAACATAAAAGTCACATTCATTAACGTCACCACGTATCTCAAAAAGGCTTTAGGTATTGGAGAAGCTGTCGTTCTTATTGTGGTGGATGTAGGTTTTCTAAAATCCTAATATTTGCTTGAAAGTTTTATTTTTGTCAGTGGCAGCAAATATTGTCAGTGTTTTCCTTGGTTCTTAGACTCACTTCATTCTTTTGTGACACAATGCCTGCCGAATACCCAAATCTGTCTGAATAACTGTTGTTTGTCATTTTGTTGTTGTTTTGTTTTTTTCCATAGTAAAAATGGTGTTTCGTGGGGGGTGGGGGTGGGGAAGCAGTTAGTTCAGCTGGTAACTCCAAAGAGTAATACAAGTGCTTTTTCTTGAGACAAACACTGCTGTTGAGCCTGAGTCCAGGAGTGAGTCCACACTCTCTGTATTTTTCACCTAAAATTTCCACTTGGTTCTTCTTTGAATCTTCTTTTTCCTTGGCACTTTGGATCCAGTGAGGAGACAGAAAACACAGTAACTTAACTAGAGGAAGTTGAAAGAATTGTTAACCTATGATTAGAGAATAATTATAAAGATGTAAGGACTACTGTAAAGTGTACTGTGGGCCTGAGGGAAAATGTCCAAGTAAGGACAGACTGGGGAGGGGTGAGGGCCCCTCCTCACAGCTGTGGTTCAGACCTCATTGGAGAAGTATGGAGTTGTCCAAGCCAGAGCTAGTTCACAGTTTCTGGGTGAGCAGGAAACAACCCTCCAGGGTGGATGCAGGAGACTCAAGGTTGATGGGTAGGCATGCAGACAGAGTTAGGGTACCACTGTGGGCTCAAGGCCTGGAGTGTGTTGAGCTGTTATCAGTAGGGCTGTGAGAAGTTGGATACTAAAGCAAACCTACTGACAGGGCAGCGGGAGCAAGGAGGGCTCCAGTCCTCCTGTGTGGTCCCTTCAGCACCCTCTACCGACAAATTTATTTTTAAAAACTCTTTAAAAGAGTCCAATCTCTTATCAGTGAACAGGTGGTACTGAAGGATAAATTTGGAGCTGAGAGGAAATATTCAGTACATTGATACTTGGCACACTCCTGCTAAAACTTGGGAGTTATTGCCTGTGCTGCTGAATTTGCATTTGCCCACTGCTGGCAAAATCCTCACCACGAACTCTAACTACTGCAGGAGTCCACAGTACCTGCAGTTAGCTGCCACTGCTGTTTTTAGAGCCAGAAGTAGGAAATGGCTTTACACCTTCCCACCATCTTATGATCCCACAGAAGAGCTTCTCATTGAAAGCATGTAACTCAAGCCTAGTCAACGAGGCAGATGTAGTTTTCAGGCTTCCAGGAGCAATAGTATAGGTGAATGTTAGTTTTGTAATGATCAGTAATCTGGAGAGATAAGAAATAACTAAGCTTTGGGATATATGGAGAATTGGGATATATGGAGAATTGGAATTTAAATGTATGCTTTCAAGGCCTAATTACCAAATCCATGGTAAAAAAAATAGGTATACTTTCACAGTCAAAATGGAAGTGTTTTTCACAGAATTTTAGCAGTTAAAATTTTCTTGTAATTGTAAAAGTAGCAATGAAACAGTAGAAACTTTGGGAAAACGGGAAGGAAATCACGCATGTTCTCATCTAACCAATATAATGGCTATCATTTTTTGTATTTTCTCTTTTAGGCTGTTTTGGGTTTTTTCCCTAGTTCTAAGGACAGTGTGTATTCATTTTTTTATTCCTGCTTTGTTTACTTAACATTATGCAGATTTCCATATTGTCATATAACTGTTAATATTTGCTATTTTTAAGGGATTATAGACATTTGTGTAGTGAATGTACCACAATTTATGTAGCCACACTTCTGGTTTTAGCTATATAGGTTATCCACAGATATTTTGAATAATACTTCTTAATAATGTATTTTTAATATTTGTTTACTGTAATCGTAGCTACTAATTATAAAATTTTTGTTAATCAGCTATTAAAAATCCTTTGTTACTGCAACCAGGTGAATCAAGGTCAACATTAACAGTCATAAAAATCATGTTGATAATGTACCGTTCATATTCTGTGATGAAATGGCACTTTACCTATGTGATTTTCCTCCCCAGAACCCATAGCCCCACTCTAATCATGAGCAAAAACATCAAACCAATTCTGGGACTTCCCTGGTGGTGCAGTGGTTAAGAATCTGCCTGCCAATGCAGGGGACAGGGGTTCGAGCCCTGGTCTGGAAGGATCCCATATACCACGGAGCAACTATGCCCGTGTGCCACAACTACTGAGCCCACGAGCCACAACTACTGAAGCCTGCGTGCCTAGAGCCCGTGCTCCGCAACAAAGATAAACCACCGCAATGAGAAGCCTGCACACCACAACAAAGAGTAACCCCTGCTCACCGCAACTAGAGAAAGCCCTCGTGCAGCAACGAAGATGCAATGCACACAAAAAATAAATTAATTAAAAAAAAAATCAAAGTCATCAAAAACAAGGAAAGTGTGAGACACTGCCAGAGCCAAGAGACGACTAAGGAGACGTGACAAATAAATGTAATGTGGATTCTGGAACAGAAAATGACATTAGGTAAAGATCAAGGAAATCTGAATAAACCGTTGATTTTAGTTAATGATAGTGTGTCATTATGGCTTCATTAAGTGTAGTAGAACTACCATCCTAATGTAGGATGTTAATAAGAGGGGATACTGGGTACTGTGTACGGGGGAGCATTGTACTGTCTCCTCACATTTTCTGTAAGTGTAATCTGTTCTAAAAAATAAAGTGTATTAAACCCTTTGTTTATTAAATTATCACTAGTTTATCAGCAGAAGGAAAGTGGAAACATTTTGAAACCTTATGTGAAACAATTTTCAGGGTAGACAGTGGCTTAAGAGTTAAGATGTACCCAAAGCTTTAAGAGTTGTTTTGCATTTTTTCTCATAGTAGATACTTAGAATATATTTGGTGATACTGGATTTTTGGCTAAGAAAACTAACGGGATGGGCTAGCCTTGAATGGGTGTTGACTTCCACAGCTGGCACCAACTTGATAACCTCTCACACTATTGGGTGTTCCCCCTCCCTTTCATCTCATGGGCTGTCTCCATATTCAGTCACTAAGGACTTGAAGGTTTCATTCAAAAAAAACTTTACTGAGCTAGGTACTGTGCTAGGAACTTCTAAAAGGTATGCTTTGTGAAGATATTAAGTATTCAAATAAAGCAACAAAAGTTGCCATAGGAGTTAACAGAAGAAATTTACCCTTGAAAACCAGGAAGAGCTTTGCTTTATTGTTCTAGGTAAGTTTGCATTCATAACCAGCAGAGTGCATTGATTTTACTTTGGCCTGAGCAAGATTTGTAATTTTACTGCATGTAAATTTGGTGGAACCTTACTCCACCACAGAACATTATTTCATTTTTAGTGAAGGGCCTCAGGCTGCACCTTTTGTAGACTGCACTCTCCTTTTGTACCCTTGGCCTTGTTATTCTCTTGAGGTTTTGGGTAGTGGGATTGATCCTAGTAAACAAAATAGATTATTTTTTCTTTGACTCCCCCCCCTTTTCTCCATTGAGCCATTTTATTTGCACATTGTTATATACTCCTAGGAAAAAAAATTACAGGATTTCTCTCCTATGTGTTTTTGTCTTGTTTCTTCATGGTTGTCCTGCCAGCTGAGGTTGTCAGTACAGTGAAACCAAGCTAGAAGAATGGAAGTAGGTTATTTTGACATTTTCCTAGATTTTTGAGTTGCACTTCAAATCTGGGCCTGATCACTCCATGCTTATTTAACTTGCCTTTGAGGTTCACAATAATTTTCCCAGCTCTGTGATCATCAGTGATTTGAAATTTGGCAATGTAAGCATGCTTCATCATTACAATTAGAAACCAGATGATTTTGAAGCATAGCCTGACAAGAACCTGGCATTTGTCTCTCTTTTCAGCATTGTTAATGCTCTTGAGAGCATCAGCCAGGTCATTCATGCACACCATTGCGGTAGCACGGAAAGATGGTGAAAAGAGTTTTCTTTGACTTTCTGTGTTGGTGGTGGTTGTGCTTGTTTTAGTTTTTGTTTTGGGAAGCAGCTAAGATCTTTTATAAAACAGGATAGGCTAATTTATGTCTTAGTCACAAAATTCCCCCAAACCTGAGCAACAGAAGGTTGCTTTAAGTTTCTTACTGACATCACGTCCAGTGTGGCTGGGGAGAGATTCTCCTGCTAATAATGCTGGTCACTTGGAGATCTAGATTGGAGACCATGGCTTAGCACATGATTCCACAATTGTTCAGGCAAGAAAATGCAGTGTGATGGATTGTGTTTATTGGTGCCCAAAGACTTCTATCCAGAAGTGATGGCACATCACTATAACTCATATTTCATTGACTAAAGCAAGTCACATGTTCAGGTATAATTTCAGAGGTGACAGGGAAGTGCAGTACTGCCACATACCCAGAAAGTAGAATGCCAAAAATATTTGATGACCAATGCTGATGATTTCCACAGTCTCTAGCAACATTAATTCCTACCTGGTCGGATGAAATAAATGTGCTCATTGGGGTATATTTCAATCTACAACTTCATTAGAACACATTATAGAGAGGGAACTAATTTTTTTTCATGTCGTTACCTTTTCTCATTTGTTCTTTTTCTCTATGTCTGTTTAGACACTAGTACTGTAGAAAACCTGATTTTATTAAAATTAAAGTGTATTTAAAGTCTTCCTTATTTAATGTCTCTTGAGTTTTTGACAAGTGCATATAGTCATGTAGCCACCACAATCAAAATATAGAATAGTTCTTTCACTCCCCAAAATAACTTCGTGTCTTTTTATGGTCAGCTCCACCCCCAGACCTGGCAACCACTGATCTGTTTCTGTCTGTATAGTTTTGTTTTTTCCAGAATGTCATAAGTGGAATTAAACAGTATGTAGCTGTTTGAGTCTGGCTTCTTTCAGCTTAACATAATGCATTTAAGATATAGTCACATTGTTGCCTGTATCAGCAGTTTGTTCATTTTTATTGCTGAGTAGTATTCTATTGTAGGGATGTGCCACAGTTATCCATTCCCCAGTTGTGGAATGCTTGGGTTGGTTGTTTCCAGTCTGGGAGAATTATGAATGAAATTCACATAGGTTTTTGTGCAAACATAAGTTTTCATTTCACTAGGTTAATACCTAGGAATAGGATTGCTGGATGTATGGTAAGAGTATATATGTTTTTATTTTTGTTATTTTAATAGGTATGTAGTGGTAATCTTACTGCGGTTTAAGCTTTGTTGTTAATGTAAAATTTACATAACAAAATTTACCATTCTAACCATTTTTAAGTGTCTGATTCAGTGGCATTAAATATAAGCACATTGTTGTACAGTCATCAGCATCTTAACTTTGTTTTTAATTTGCATTTCCTTAATGAGTCAGCATTGTTTCCATTTGTAGACCTTCTTTGCTGAAGTATCTGTTCAAATCCTTTGCTAAATTTTTTTGGACTATTTTCTTATTGTTAAGAGCGAATTAGTAAGCTGGACGAAGAATTTGAATAGATAGTTCACAAAGAGAACATGGCAAAATGTGGAAATATCCAGCTTCACTAGTAATAAAACTACTTCTTACTTAGCTGTTGTACTAGTTAGTTTTACCCTTATATTTCAGTAATGTGTTTCATTAGAGGGAGCAAATCTACTGTTCAAAAGGAAGAAAATTATAAATTTGGAGCGGTAGATAGTAGATATATATAAGATATTGACATTAAATTATGAAAAAATAAAACATTCAAGGAAACTTGATCACATAAACAGGTTGTGTATGATAACGTCAAAAAGTTGTCTTTTGGAATTGGGGGTTAGGTTTTAAATCCTCATTTCCTTATTAACTTGCTTGATAATATAGTTGGGCTAGGATTAGAAATAGAGTTTGCTAATCTTAAGTCTACTCCCCACTTGTTCTTGACTGTCAGAGGTGATGGTAGGGTCGAATTTTTTTCTTGTACTGTTTGGCTGGGGTACAGCAGTAGTTACTGTCTCAAGTTTTCTGTCTTGCTGAGTTGCCCTTCCCTGGTCCTTTGGCTAGAGAGAGAGCAAGCTTTTGGGGGGAATTTTTTTTGTCTGTTCTCATTGGTGTTTCTACCTTGCCAGCTTCTCCACCTCAGCCTCCAGTCCAGGATACTTGAGGCAAAACACAAATCCAGAGAACTCACTGCCTTGTGGTTCCTTGGCGTCCCAGCTTCTTTTGCTGATCTGCCTTCTCTTCACCTTTTAGAGTCTTCTTATGTTTGTTTTGTATTACAATATCCGGGGTTTTTAGCTGTCCTTGGCAGGAGGAGTAGGCAGAAAACTCCTACTATTTCATCTTGGTGTAGAATCTTCATTCGTCTTTTAGTCTTTATTGCTGCCTTTCTCTAGAGCGAACCTTTATCCTTATTTTCTAAATGATATGTGTTTTACATGTTTCTGAATTTTTTTACATGTGGAATTATATAGGAGTAGGTACTCTTTGTGTCTGGGGTTCTTTATCACTCAACATCATTTTGTGAGATAAATCCAAATTGTGGTTTGTGGTTTTGGTTGGTTTATTGTTTTTGCCATGAAATATTAAATTATGTGAATATACCAAAATTTATTTATCCAAATTTATTTGCCAAATTTAGGCAATTCGGGTGGTTTCCATTTTGGAGGCATTATTATGAATAGAGCTGCTATGAACATTCTTGTACATGTCTTTGAACATAAGTATATAGGAAACTATTAATTTTAAGTAAGATATTAGCAAAATACTACACAAATATATACAGTTGATCCTTCAGCAACACTGGTTTGAGCTACTTGGGTCCACTTATATGCGGATCTTTTCCAGTACTTATATGGTGTTGGCCCCTGTCCCATTCGTGGGTGTCACATCTGTAAATTCAACCAACTGCAGATCAGAATTTTCATCTGAATTTGCTTGAATCCGTGGATGTGGACAGAACCTGCAGATGTGGAGGGCCAACTATGGGACTTGAGTGCCCTGGAGTTTTGGGATACATGGGGGCTCTTGGAAGCAATCCATCCATGGATGCCTAGGTACACCTGCACTATAGGCAACATACACTTATAAAATAAGGAAAGAACTTCTTTCCCCCAACCCTGATCCCCACAACGTAGCAACTGTTAATAGTTTCTTATGTATTCTTCCAGAATAAATGTTTAACTATGACCTTTATATACCTGTGCCTTGTTTCACATTTTTCTCCTGGAATATAGATTGGCAGGGAAGAACCTTTGCTTCTACTCCATACGCACGGACTAGCTAAGGAAATTGAGTTGAGGATATAGAGCAATGGCAGTTGCAGCCTATCTCTTAGGTAGCTTTTCCTGACCTCCATTTCCCTGATAAGGAGTGGATAAGCCACACCGAATCAGGTGTGGCTCAGGGCCTGCTAAACAGCTGAGTGTTTGCCTTGAAGAGTTTTATAGCTGAGGCTTATCACCATTCTGGTTGATTTATAGCAACAATCTTTGCCTTTCCATTTAGGGAAATATTTATACATAAAGTACTCTTGAGCAAAACTCAGTCACAACTTCATCATGTGGGGAAACAAAAGAGTCAGTACTGCAAAAGAGATTTGTGATGTTGTTTCTCGGACCAGATTCTGTATTAGAGTCATTTAGATGAAATGGTTTTAATAGAAATGGGTTGTGGGTTGCATAGCAGTAGGCTTTTAGGAATGTTGAGGCAGATTATTTAGATCTTATTTTGCTTTCTTTCCCTGATGAAGATATAGCCAGTGAAAGTTTTAACACATTTTGAAAAACATGGTCAGTGAAATAGGAAAATTGCTAACATGAGTTTTCACATTTGTGTGTGTATGTTAAATAAACCACATGCAAAGACCTTCTGCTAAAGAACTTCACTGATAAGATTGGACTTGGTGGGCTTCCCTGGTGGCACAGTGGTTAAGAATCCGCCTGCCAGTGCAGGGGACATGGGTTTGAGCCCTGGTCTGGGAAGATCCCACATGCCGCCAAGCAACTAAGCCTGTGCGCCACAACTACTGAGGCTGTGCTCTAGAGCCCGTGCTCCCCAGCAAGAGAAGCCACCGCAATGAGAAGCCCGTGCGCTGCAACAGAGAGTAGCCCCCACTCACCGCAGCTAGAGAAAGACAGTGTGCAGCAACAAAGACCCAACGCAGCCATAAATAAATAAATAAACAAACAAACAAATAGGACTTGGTAGTGTTAGTAAAGTGAAAGTTCAGCTATGATATTTACAAATTGCATGTTAACCTTTGATTGTTTTTTTTAAAGTTTCATTATACAAAATTTCAAACTCTCACAAATAGATTAATGTAATAAACTTCCATATAACCAGCATCTGGATTCAACAGATACAAGCATATGGTTGATAATTCTTTTATCTCAATTCTTTTATCTCTTGCCTCCCCACACTTCTGCTGGATTGTTTTAAAGGAAATCCCAGATACGATATCTTTTCATCCATGAATACTTACGTATTCTAAGAGATAATTTTTTTTAAACAAATAACCACAATACCAGTATCATACTTACTGTCTTTATCCTCCAAGTTTTAAAGTAACAATCAATATTATTACTATTAACATGATGATTACTGAATTCTCTTTAGGATTTCTTTATAGTTCCTTCTGTCTTTGGATATAGCCTACTTGAGGATATATTACCATGTTTTAAAGTCTAAAGTAATTATTTTCTGTGATTAAGCTTGATATACACAGGTTCATTTGATTTGTTTTTGGTTTATTTTGCATTTTGATTATTATATGATTTCCACTTTTATTATTATGTAAAAGATATCCATGTAAAACAAAGTGATTCAGAAGTCTAATGTTCCCTTCCCTTTTCCTTTTATAATCAGTGGAGCTTGTGAAGTCCCTGATACAATAATGATAATTGTATGCATATGTGTATTTTGAGAGAGCCATAGTTATTCTCTGATTTTTTTCAGATGTTCTGTGAGCAAAATCTATCTGTGTATCTATCTCTCAGCATACCTAAACATACCACTACGATAGAGCAGTGGTTCTCAAACTCTTTTGGTCTCAGGATCCCTGTAAATTCTTCTAAAAGATTCAGAAGAGCTTTTAATTGCCGTATAAGAGAATAAAAAAATTTAGAAATATTTATTCACTTAACACACTCATTATGTGTTAATATAAAATTTTTTTCATGAAAATAACTGTATATTCCAAACCCAAAATATTGGTGAGAAGAGTGGATTTGTTTTATATTTACATACCTCTTAAATGTCTCGTTTAATGGGAGGCAGCTGCATTCAAACAGGTGTCTCATGTAGCCTCTGGAAAACTCCACTGTACACTGGCAAGACAATGAGAATAAAACACTATTAGTGTTATGGTGAAAATAGTTTTGACCTTGCAGGGCAAGGTGAGTCCAGTCCTGTACTTTAGACTGTCGAGCAGAGCTCTGGGCCTTGATTTAGATTTGTTGTGTTTGCTTAGTTTTCTGTTTATTGGTTCGTCCTTCAGAAGGATGGAGTCTTCTGAAGATCAGTGTCTGGTCGTATTCACGTGTTTCTCTGTCCTGCTAGTGGAAGTGCTGTCTCTCCAGTCCCACCCAACCCCACCTGCCCCTCGCGGCCGTGCTATGGGAGTGTGGGGAGACGTTGTGTCTCTTGCGGGTGGGCACATCCCTCAGCCTCCCGCTGTGATGTCCTTGCCGCGGCTCCCTGCGCCACACAGGGCTAGGTCACCTTGTGGGGCTGGTCCCTGTCTATGAGGCACCCGGCTGGCATCGGCCGATCAGCCGTTCACACCCATGTTGATACTGTTTCCGGTGTTTGTTCCTGCATCCCGCTAGCCCAGGTGTGCCCACAAAGGCTGTCCCTGCCCCACCCCAGTCCATCGCCGCATAACTTGTGGCTGACCAGTCATCATGTTGGTGGAGGGTGACGTGGTGACCCTCATTCGTGTAAGCCCAGTGGTGTCTCTTGCCGCTTTCCTCTGCACTGTGTCTTGCTTACGGGACACCTCTTGCCGCGCTTTGGCTACTGCGCCCTAGTTTCTACTCCCGCAGCTGCCTGAGAGCTGGCCGGGGAGACAGGA
This sequence comes from Delphinus delphis, assembly GCF_949987515.2. NCBI lineage: Eukaryota > Metazoa > Chordata > Mammalia > Artiodactyla > Delphinidae > Delphinus > Delphinus delphis. The sequence goes on along the minus strand of NC_082685.1, from coordinate 164,315,525 downwards.
TGAGGGGGAAACCACTTTGCCCTATGACTGCAGCTGCCTCCCCACACTCGCACTCAAACCCACCCTGAGTGGTTGATCCTGCCGTAGCACATGCCTGTCGCTAAAGTTAATCCACGGCCGTCTAAGCACTTCTGGCTTAGACACCCTGATGTTGAGAATGACTTTGAGCGCTTATTTGGCTCCTACCTGCAGAACTGTGGTAATTCTAGAACTAATCCATGCCCATGGGCATCAGCAGCTCTGCTCTGATGATTCTAGATGACCAGGATTGCACGTTCTGTGGCCCTATTAAGGAGCCGTTTTGCGTACCATGGCAACCACCGTGACTGGGAATTCGGGTGATGGGAAATCTGGATTCGATTCCATACAGGAAGCCTGGTAATCGACTACTCCAACCTAGGAAGGTAGCAGATTTGCCACTCGCGACCTGAGGGTGGGGAGGCAGTGATGAAAAACAACACTGGACACTTTCGAGGTCTGGTAATCGGAATGAGTCCACTTAAAATCCTTTAAGGCAGATCTGTTGTGTGGCAAATCTGGTACTGGCAGCTGAGGTAATCCCCAGCTTCAGTGGCAGGGTATTGAATTCGGTGCAGTTAAAATGCTGTGTGATCTGCCGTGCGGGTCTGCGGATGGGGAGCCGCCGTTCCTATCCGTACCCCCTACTTCTCAGTGCCCTCCTGGCTTCTAGCCGAGTCTCCATGGGCTGAAGTGTGCACTTGAAGAAATTAAAGTACTCCAAGCAGGCGCGAGCTGCCTGCACACTGCTGCTGGAAATCCTGGAATGGGAGCATGGTTCTGTTTTGTTTGTGTTGGAATTTGATTGTGGAGGCCCATTAGACGGGATGGCTGGGATGCTCATACTGCACCGCTAGAGCTCAAAGTCTTAGATTGATGTAAGACTGACCAGAGTGAAAGCTTTTGCCGTGGATGTTTTCATTACTTAAGGATGAAGGTGAAAATGGGAGGTTTGAAGAGATTCTGATCCCATGTTGTCTGACCATAAACAATGCCGACTGCCCTCGTTATTTCCGGTAATGTGCCGGCAGCTTATTGCTGGCAGCTTACGGGAAACTGAAGTCCTTCGGATGGTGGTAGCTGGAGTGTCTGGTTCCAGAGCTGAAATTTGAAGGCACAGCGGTGTGGTCTGCGCTTAATTTGACTCAAGCTGGACAACCCTACGCGACTCCATCACAGACAGGATTGGCACTTTGATAGCTCTTACGTGGGTGGTGGTGCATGGCCTTTCTGTGGTGCTGGAGTGATTTGTCTGGCTCCTTGATAACCGGGGAGACTAGTGTGCTCACCACTTAGGTTACCCCCAGTGCTTGATATCCCTAACTTCGACAACAAATATTGCTTAGCCACCCAGGATTGAGCAATCACAAGTCTGTGAAGCTCTTAAGGGGCTGTAACTGCGCCACGCTTCTCAGCATGTGCGTATCCCAGTCTGACAGGTGCTGGGGATTCATTATTAAATCCATTAGTGCTGGGCTCTGGGTTGCAGTTATTCCTCATTAATGAGGAATTCCCTGTAAGAGAGTAGATCAGAAGCTTGCATTAAGTCCCTGCCCGTTGTTCATACTGCCCATCGCCCCTCAGATTGCCCACTTGGGGTTGGCATTTGGTCTTGGTGGATTGCTGAGAAGATGGTCTAAATGAAAATCGCAACCAGGTTTCGGTAGGTGGTCCTGCAGAAAGACCGCGTTAAGGATCGAGCAAGCGAGCTTGAGGGATAACTTTCGGCCATCTGTATCTCACCCGCCACCCCAGGCAAGACTGACGCTAGTGCCATGAGAATCACTTGGGGCGGGGGTGGAGGGAGTGAAGGAAGAGCTGCTGCCCTTTGGTGGCCGACCCGTAGCCCTGAGCTTCCGTAGTTTCTGCTTAAGGTGGTCTCTGGCTCGCCTCTCTCTGGCCTTCGTGGTCTTGGGGTGCCCCCTCCACACGCTATTGTGTGTGTGTCTGTTCCTGTCTGTCTCTCCCTCTAGGGCTGCTCTGCTGTTTCGATGTGTTTTTGTGAAATTTAAACTTCACAAAAAGGACCAGACTTAGGACTTTAGACTTTAAACTGTTAGGACAGGAATGGTGAAGTGATTTTGCATATTTCTATCTATAATCTGTTAGTTATGAGAAAGTACAGTTTCAAGTAAACCACAGTTTCCGTTATTTTCAATTTTGATTTATTTACAGAGCTCTCATACAAAGGGACAGTTGACCTTTTATATAATAGAAAATTTTTAAGTTTCAGATATACTAGATTATCATCCTGTTCACACTTTTTAGTTTTCCATGATGTTGATTAATGTTTTACCTAGTGATAGAGTCTTGCTTTAGCATGCAGTATTTTAGTTTTTGGTGGCCTATTATTTTTTTAAAAGTTATAACCAAAGATAATTCAATTTTTCTTTTTCATTAATAGACATATGTAGAGTGTGTCGGTCAGAAGGAACACCTGAGAAACCTCTTTATCATCCTTGTGTGTGTACTGGCAGTATTAAGTTTATCCATCAAGAATGGTGAGTCATCCTTTTAGAAAATTTTTATGTCTGAGCTTTTCTGTCATCTATATAAGGGATACTGTTTCAGTGAACTTTCTCTGTAACTAGTTATTTCTTTAAAATTTTTTTTGTGAAAATTTGGAAATTACCCATATTTCTTATTACCATGCCATGTCATTTTGGTATATTGTCTTTCAGATGCACGTGAGTACCCATTTGTTTATTTCTACCATGGAGAGCTTATGTTTGTGGGAAGTGTTATGGTGTTGTAGTTTTGCTTGGCATGATTATAGTTTACATTTAGGAAATGCTTTGTGTAAGGTAATAACTCAGTGCTTGTATACATTTTAACTCATTTAATCCTTACAACAAAACTGCAAGGTGGAGTATGATTATGATTTTATGATTATTCAGATGAGGGAACTGAAGCATTGAAAGGTTAAGTAACTTGTTCTATGTCACACAGCCAGCCAATTAGTGATAGACCTAGCCACCAGGTAGCAGTATCCTTAGACCAATATTAGAACTGATGTTGATGCTTGGAGGTTCTTCTATATTCAGTTATCTTTGAGGATGTTACAATTTACTTTGATTAGTTAATTGTTCAGTTAATTGAAACTGCTTTTTAATAGAGGAAATACATGTCATTTTTATCTTTATCTGTTATAATTCTGTACTCTTAGAGGGCATTAATGATAAAAAGTTTAGGACTTTCTAAATTTAAAATTGTAAAAGTTCTGTGATATGTAAAATTTTAGTAAAGCAATATTAGTTTTCAATGAAACCTTAAAAGTTTTTTTGTTATAAACACTATACTTATGAATGTATTTGTAATTGCAGCTTAGTTCAGTGGCTGAAACACAGTCGAAAAGAATACTGTGAATTATGCAAGCACAGATTTGCTTTCACACCAAGTAAGTTCTTTCGAAGTTTTCACTGCATTTCTAGGTTATAACTGGCCACATAAAGGTGTTTAAACAGTTTTAAAGCAACTGTGTTCAGCTTAATTTGTCTTTTATGGTAATAGAAAGTATTGCTATAACATTTTGGAAAATATTTTTAAAAACTACACGTCAGCTTTTAATACACCACACGTCAGCTTTTAACACACCACACGCACGTGATTTAATTTGTGGGATATTTCTTTTTTTTTTAGACAAGTTCAAACGTGTACAAAGGTATAATGAGCCTGTATGTATCCATCACTCAGTTTCATCCATTTTCAACTCATAGCCTTTACATGTCATTCCCTATGCTCTTGTTCTCACCTCTCCATCCTTATTAAAGCAAATCCCATCATTTATGATTTCATCTGTACATATTTTAGCATGTATCTCTAAAGAGTAATGGTTTTTTAAAAAAAATACAGCTATAATATCATTATTTACCCAGAAAAATTATTGATGCCTTGAATTTGTCAAATATCCCATCCGTGTTCAAATTTGGGACATCTTTTGAGTTTAAATTATGTTGGTTGGAATAATAATAAAGACAAATACTAAAGACAAATAATAAAGACAACTCACTTTTTTAAAATAAGACTTTTTAAGCTCAGTATTTTGTAGGCTTTGGTAAATGTTTTGCAGATCTTTAAAATTCTAATTGTATTTATAACTCCTTTACCTATTGATTGATACTTAATATTGTTCATCTTAAATAAGTAGAGGTTTATACTGGCAGGTTATCAATAATTTGAAGCACATTTTCATTCTCAGATCCTAGTATATTGCTCTCCCCTCCCAGAGATTTTTTTATGCTTTAGTTTTTGTTTGTTTTAAGCATCTTGAGCTGCTGAGTGTAAATTCTGTAAATTATTGTTAGTTTTACCTTGTCTTTATGTGATGAGTGTATATAATTAAAATCATTACAGTTTCACTTTTGAAGCTTTGTATTCATAGTGCTCAAAAAATGTCAATTCTGTTATTTTGTAGTCTTTAATTTTCTGTAGGGCATAAAAACTGTACAGCTTAAGGTTTATTGCAAACTGCAAGACTAAATAATTGAATATCTTCATGAAGTTTGATTGATAAGAAATACTCATGTGAGCTTCTTTATTCTGAGGCCAATAAAAGCTTGTGTTTGTACCTTTTAGTTTTCATTTGACATCATGTGCTCTGTTTATCTTTTTCAAAAACTCTGTTTACTGGTTTAATGACTTGCTCCTGTATATCAAAAATCCTCTAAAGTACTGATCTTTGTGGGTATGTTGTAAAAAGTTGCTGTTTGTTACTTGTTCACTCCTTTGTGTCTGTAGCTGTGAACAGTTTTGTAATAGTGCTCTCATAAATTTCACATCACTGATTTTAAAACTTTATTTATCATAGCTCTTTGTTTTGGCCTTAGTGGAGAAAGAGGCCTTTGTTCCTTCTGTATGTTTTTTCGGAGAAACCTGTGGTAGAGCAGTGGTTTTCACTGGAACCGATTACAAAAGAAATCTTTCTAAAATGTGTGTACATAGGTTCTGGTACCAATTCCAACATGTGTGTGGGGTGCTTTTCCCTACATCAGTGAGCAGTTCTGCAGGACACCAGCTGGGCGTCCTACAGTTTAACCCACTTCTCATACTGTCTGCTCCAAGATAGCATTCCATTCCACAGGTTGAGGGCTCCGTCCTTAAAGGACTGGTGTCCCTCAACCCCCTGCAGATGCTAGTCGCAAACCCAGGCTGTTACTTTTGCTTTTGCCTTTCTGACCAACTGACTTTAAATCAGGGGTTCCCAGTGACCCCTTCATTGATTTGATTAATTTGCTAGAGTGGCTCATAGAACTCAGAGAAACATTTTACTTATTAGATCGTCAGTTTATTATCAGGAACAGCCAGATTGAAGAGATGCATAAGGTAGGGTATGTGGGAAGGGAAACTGCACCATTTTCCCCAGATCTACTTGTTTTCACCAGAGGGAAGCTCTCTGAACCTGAGGCCTTACGGGTTTTTATGAAGGCCTCATTACATAGGCTTGATTGATTAAATCGTTGACTGTTGGCCATTGGTTCTACCTTCAGTCCCTCGCTCCTCCCCAGAGGTCTGAAGGGTGGAACTGAAAATTCCAACCCTCTAATTACTTGGTTGGCTCCCTTGGAAAACCCGTGCCATACTCTTTCTCCCCACCCCTGCCCCAGACAGGTTCAAAAGTCATCTCATTAACATAACAAAAGACACCTTTATGGCTTACGTTGCATAGAAAATTCCTAGAGTTTCAGGAGCTGTGAGCCAGGAACTGTGGACGAAGACCAAATGTATATGAGAAATATATTTTGGTCATTTGAATGACCAGATATGTATTTCTTATAAATCACAATATTACCTGTGGCAGAACCTCTTTTTCTGAGTATTGAACCACACTTTGCAGAGAAGTGGGAAGACCTTAATTTACCATTTGGGATGTTGATTATTGTGCTAAAATGGGGTGGGGAGTGGCTAACAGACGTCAGCGGGCTGTTGGCTCTTACAGGAAGTGGCTCTGCTGCAGATTGTTGTGCATTTTGATTGCTATTTCTGAGGCTGGCATGGGGGAGGGTTCTTTCTTGATGACATCTGTCAGCTTCACCTTTTGCTCCTTTTTGCTTTATGTGATCTTTTATAATTTGAGAAACCAGATAATTATAGTGTTTGAATGCTGAAATATGTGTAAATTAGCATTACATAAAGTTCCTGGCTATGAGTGAGGGATGTGTACTTCTCTTGAATATTTTTTCCTGCTCAGAGGCCTGTTTCATTGGCTTCTACATTTCTTATGTGATTTGCTCTCATAAATGACTTCTGGGTAAATGTAGTATTTTATTGCAATTATTTGATTCATTTTTCTTATAGGAAAAAATATTTAAGTGCAATTGCAAATGTTGAAAGTTAAGATAGTGCTACCTGCCTAGAATATAACCTATTTGAATCTTCATGAAATTATGTGAACGTTTTCCCCTTATAGTTTATTCCCCAGATATGCCTTCGCGGCTTCCAATCCAAGACATATTTGCTGGACTGGTTACAAGTATTGGCACTGCAATACGATATTGGTTTCATTATACACTTGTGGCCTTTGCATGGTTGGGAGTTGTTCCTCTTACAGCATGTGAGTATTCATTCTTCTGTGGCTGGAGTTATTTAAACATTGCATAACTATTTAATATTATAAAGTAATATGGCATCATAGTTTTGTTCGAATGATACTTAATTATTTGATATTATAATGTCATGTATTAGGAAAACCTCATTTAAGAAATATTATTCAGCTGAATAAAAACCATTTTTTAACAGGTCAGTTTCTTGAATGAATGTGGGAAAGAAAAACACAGCATACAGAGGCTAATAATGAAAGTTCATGAAAGAATTGAAAAAGCAAAATCAAACCATAATTAGAAGGAAATTGAATTTTATTCCTTGAAGTTTATTAGAGCTTTCAAGGATGACAAAAGATGGGTTCTTTTGAGATTTTTTTTTATCCCCTTTTAAAAAACACATATCTAATGGTGCTGAATAATTGGGAAGCGTGTCTTTCAAATATAGGAGGCTCTTTGGGAGATTGGTATACTAACTCTTAGTTGATTCTTTTTAAGTTCTTTGTGTTCTTAAAGACATGGAAAGGGGTCGATAGTATATGGTGCCAGAGTATATAGATAGGATTCTTTAAAGTTAGCCACAAACAATATTTTTAAATAAGTATAATAATATCCTCATGTCTCCTTAAAATAAAGTAAAATAAACTCGATCAGTTATAAAAATGAAAATCTTACGAAAGTAGCAGAATAGGTACTATTCACTTGAAGAGTGAATTAGTGAGCTAGAAGATTGAGCAAGGAGTTCTCCAGGATGTAACTCAGAGACAGGAAGTTGCAAGTATGAGGGAAAAAATTTGAGAGATGGAGGCTACATCCGATTGTTTCAGTATCTGTCTAGTAAGTAGTTCCAGAGGGTAAAAGAGATTGAAAGAGAGAGAGCTGACTGTGATAAAGGAAAAAGACAATCCTAGACACATTGTGAAGTTTTCCAATGCTGAATAGGGTGGTATATAGATGTTATGCTTTCAGATTATCCTACAAAATCATGAAAATCAGACTGGCATCAGACTTAAAGTCAGCAACATTGAATGTTAGAAGACAGCAGAATAGTCAACACATGGCAAAATTTTTGAACCCAAAATCTTATTATTCTCAGATAGAAGGACAAAATACAGACATTTCAATAGATGCAAGGACTTGGAAAGCTTACTACCTCAAATCATTTATGCAAAAAGTGTTTGAGAATATATTTTACTAAAACGAGCAAGGAATCAAAGACAGGGAAAGGTGTGAGCTCCAGAGAAAAAGAAACAAGTGCTTCTTATAGCTAAATCATAATTGTTGTTAGTCTACAATAATTAATAATTTTTTAGGTATCAGTTGGAAACTAAAATTCTAGATGATCTTAACGAGAGAAATTGTGAGGGGAGGATAGAATTGAGAGCTTTTTAGGTTGTCTTATTTGTGGTGAAATTATAGATGCTTTAGATAAAACAGGAAAATACAGTGTAATTATGCATTAAAAATACAGGAGTAACCAAGTAGAGTCCAGAACTGGCAAAGGTGATAAACAGCAAAGGTGCCATTGTTGCTGTTCAGGGGAGGAAAGATGGTCTTTTCAATAAATGGTACAGCATCAGCTGGACGGGCATGTGGAGCAAGTGACCCATACCATTACCGCCCACCTGACACAAGTTAACTTTAGATGGTCGTAAACCTGAATGTGAACATTAAAACCAAAAAACTGCTAAAAGAAAGTATAGGCGAACAACCATAAAAGAAAATACTGAGAAATTTGACTTAATTAAAATTAAGAACTTTAATTCATGCTCAGATAGCTTTGAGAGAGAAAGGCAAGCTACAGAGTGAGAGACGGTATTTGCAATACACATATCCAGCAAAGGACTTGTATCCAGGATATATAAAGAACTATATAAATCAGTAAGAAAAAGGAAGACAGGCCAATTAAAAAGTAGAACAGCAGATTTGAACAGGTGTTTCTGGAAAGAAGATTAAATAGCCAATACATACGTGAAAAGGTGCTCAGTATCATTAGTCACCAGGGAAATGCACAAGAAGATGCTGCTATGTACTCAGAAGAATGGCTGAAATTAAAAGAAAAGACAGTGCCAAATCCTCCTTAGGATGTGGAGCATCTGCAACATGCATACATTGATAGTAAGAGTATTATAGTATAGCCACTTTGGGAAGCTGTTTGATGTTATCTATCAGTGGTAAATATTATAAATACCTTATGATCCAGTAGTTCTGTTTCTGGGGATGTTGCTAACAGGAATAAGGACCTTGTGTCCACTAAAAGACATGTGTAATGGTGTCGTCACTGCAGCTTTGATAATAGTAGTTTAAAACTGGAACCAACCAAACAACTATCAGCAGTAGAATGGATACAGTGTGGCTTATCCCTATAATGGAATACTACATAGTGGTGAAAAAGGAGCTGGCTGACGCAACATAGAATAACATGGATAAACTTCACTTCTTTGAGAAAAAGAAGCCAGGCACAAAAGAGTATGGATTGTGGGATTGCATTTATGTGAAATTTTAAAATAGGCCAAATTGATCTATGATGATAGAGATCAGAATAGTGGTTACCTTTTGCTGGAGATATTGACTGAAAAGGGTCTTGAAGGAGCCTTCTGGGGAGCTAGAAATGTTGAGAATCTTATCTGGCTGACAGTTACTCGGATATATACGAATATAAAAATTCACCCAGACACACTTAATATTTATGTAAATTTTAATAAAAAAGTAACAAAACTTAAATTTAAGTAACTGTTAGGAGAATAGAAATAAGATGATGAGTTTTCATCCTAGGGAGCGGGAATAGGAAGCAGTGAGTAAAATTTGTAAAGTCTGACAAAAGACAGGAAAGACAAGAAGGGAGGGCTGAGGAAGGGGAGTAAAAGAGAAGAAAAGATAAGATTGCAATATCTGTGATCATAGGGTGTAGATAGAGCCTCATAACTGTGTATGTATAAAAGTGTTCCGCTACAAGAGATAAGTACGAAACAGCCCAGGTTAATGCTAGAGGGATTTGTTAACAAAGGCTGACAAAACGCAGGAACAGTATTCGCCAGCCAGATATTATTCAAGATGAAACACTTTAAATGAGGAACAGCATTTTATTTCATATTAATAAAAGGCATAGTCCACTAAGAAAACTTAAGAATTTCTATGCACCAGCAAACAGGACTTAGAAATATGTAAAACATTCATAGTTATAGTGGAAGACTAACACTTCTCTGAAATCAGTAGATCAAGTAGTCAAAAATTAAGTAAGGACTTTGAGGATTTAAGTAACAGGTAACAAGCTTGATTTCTGTTCTGAATTGTTTACACACACACACAATTAAAATCTAAATTATGTCACCCACTACACATTCTGTAACTTCTTTCTTTAAGTTAGCAATGTACCCGTGGCTGTCTTTTCCTGTAGCAATGTGTTGAGCTACCTTATTTTTAAGCACGCTAGTAAGGAGGACTTTAATTTATGAGTCTGTTTTCTTATCTACAGACAATTGGCTGTTTGTCACTTTTACTTGTTACAAGCATACTTGCTTTGAATGTTTTATACATATATGTAAGTAATTTCTGTCACAGAAAATCTTTTCCTGTCTTTCCATTTTGACTTGGCATTTGAGAACAGCCATTGAAGTCACTAAATTTTTGGTACAAGGCTATATAGGAAATGCTTAAACTAATACACAAGTACTGGTTTGAAAGAAAACCTCAGCTTTTGGGCCTCATTTCCAAATCTGTTTCTGCCTTTTCTGACTAAGAGGATGAGGGGATGGCTGTGTATTTGCCCTTACTTCATCTTTCCCTTCATGGCCAGATTTAAGATTTTGTCCTTTTGAGGACCCTTGAATCTGTTTGTCAAAAATTGGTTGTTAGTTTGCTTCATAGCATTGAAGCATGTACTCTACTGAAAAGTCCTCAATGTCAAAAATGTGTATCCCCAAAACTTTATTTTCATGAGCAGACTCAATGAATTTTAGAATTCTAGGTTAAAGAAAATACTCTGTATTATAATTTTGGAGATCTTTTCTTGAGATTGGCCCCCCCGCCCCCTTCAAACATCTAAGCTCATTTAATAAAAACAAGTAAGTAAATCTAGAGAGAATCAAAACTTTAAACATTGTGTAACATTTATTCTTTACTGTCACTAGTTTTAATGCTTGACTTTTTTTTTTTTAACTTTAGTATTATGAGGCTCAACCTTGCAAAGACTAAATGTTTATTTCAGTGGCATTCGCAGTGTTCTACTTTATCTGTTTAGTTGAGCGACTGTATGAGTTACGATGAGAGTTGTGACTGTATGCCTTCATGCCCTTTCTTGGTAGGTCGCATCTACAAGTGCTTGTTTACTGGCTCTGTGAGCTCCCTGCTGACACTGCCACTAGACATGCTGTCCACGTAAGTATTGAACCTCGTGGTGGTGGAAGGCTGCACATTGTGAATGGTGCTCATTTTTTCTTCTGCATACTTGTGTTTGTTGTAATTTGAAAAGTCCTTCTATTCCAAGGACAAATAATACCTTATGTTTGTTACCTATTCTAAAGTTACAGCTACAGTGGAAGTAGCTGACATATATAAATGATGTTTTAAAACATACCCATCTTAAAGGACAGTTTGGTAACGGTGGGACAGCTAGTTAAATAAGCTGTCGTGTAGTGCAAGAAATGTACTGTTCCATATAGTGATACGCTGGGCGTTCATTTAAACATGTGTTTTTAACAACACAGACATTTGAAGTCAAATTTCTTTTTAAAATGTTTTTTGTGATTGTTAGGAGATGGACTGTAAAAACTTGTTCACTGTGGTGGTTTTACTGTATTTTAATTTGACATAAAGCTTTGTAATTGCGGTTTCTTGGGAAAGACATATATGTGTTTTCAAAATTATTGATGTTAGAAATGCTGTAAATGATAAGCTGTATCAAGATCATTAGAATATTAAGCTTGCAAAAGATTGCACCTCTGTTTGCTAAAATCTTCTTTTGTACCCAATTGACCTTAGGTTTCTGATCCCTATGTCAGTAAGGGCAAAGAACAATATAAGACTGTCTTTTAGGACAGAAGCATGCGGAATATATTATAAAAATAAGCCAAATGGCAATAGAAGAGAGCAGGAGAGCATGTTACATTTCTGATAGAAAAGAAATCGAGGAGGTCTTTTAAGTCTCTTTTGTCTGCATCATTATTTTGAATCGTGGCTGAAAATACTTAGAAATATTAGATGTGTTTGCAACTTGTTTTTCCTGCTTGCTAGTTTTACCTTTTTTGGATAGAACAGGCAAGTTATTTAATTTATGTGTTTCTTTGGCAGTATAGGGAATAGATAAGATAAAAGGTTTTGAACTTGAACTTTATTTACATTACAACAGCTTTCAAAGTAATGTTTATAAGTAGACAAGGATCTTGAAAATAGGGCACTAATGGCTGTGGCCCTCATAAAAAGGAGAAGCAGTAATTTGACACACTTGAGAATTTAGAAATAGTGTAATAAGGTAGCCCTTTGTATGAAAATATTGACTTTCTGTGAAATGATTCAGTGAAACAAATAGGACAGCGTTACTATTTTTGGACATCAGATTTTTATATCAGCCATCCAGAACACAGTCTTAGTATAGAGGCAAGAAAAATCAGTCTTGGCTGAAGTGTCATTCATATGTCTCCATGTATATGATGTAGCTCACCTCCGGCTTTCATTTAGGAATCGTATACGAAATAAACGCACATATTAGAAGTAGCGAGGGAGATCAGAAAAAAGCAAGGGGTGACTGCTAAGAGTGATGGAAGTTATATTTTAATATCTATGAACGAATAAAAGAACCGTTCTAAACAGGGCAGTCTTGTTCCATTTAGTGTGAGGCTAGAGTTGTATTTATCATTGTAATTTTTGAGAGAGCAGTGTAGCAGCCAGTCAGTATCTCAGTTGTTTAGAAGAGGTGACTTGAGGTCCCATCTGTGCTGTTCAGTAAAGTGGGGGTGTGTTACTTCTTTAATGGTTTCTGTTTTAAGTGGCTAAATATGTTAATGTTTACCAAAGCTTAAATTGGTAGGCTTTGGCTTTGTGAAAAACAGATGTTTATGGAAGCCATGTCAGTGAAAATTTAGTATTTTAGTCTCAAGTAAGGCAGTATTTTACTTGCCTACCACCTTTACTTCTTGTTGGCGGAACCATTAAACATCTGGTTTTTTGGCAAGTGTGATCACTTAGGTGATGCAAAGATGTAGCTGGTTGTAACAGAAGGAACCCTGACATTGGAATTTAAAAGTTGCTGCATCTGCAACTTTTTGGTGACCTTGGGCAAATCACTGGACAGTTCTGAACCCCTGTTTCCTCATCTGTAAAATGAGGAAGATCATGCCTCAGGGATTTGGGCGGGCTGTTCAAAGATTAAATTCACAAATACATGTAAAAACTATATGTGAATTTTGAGCACTATGTTAATACATAGCAAAATTATCACCAAAACTCAGAGCTGTTGCTTGCCTTATGTTGGCAGGCTCTCCTTTTCTCTGTGACCTGATTGGTTAGTGGGCCACACCTGAGTTGCCTTCATGAGCTTCCTCATTGACATGGGAAGAATGCTGAAAGCTTGGTGGGAATAGTGGAAAGAAATTGTAAGCGTGGGTTGCTTTTATAATCTCATGCTGCCTTTTAGAATTTGAAGAATTGAGCCAGTTTTTCTGAAAGCACTTATAAGTAAATCACTTATTTTTTCTGAGTAATGTTTCATTTTTCTCTATAGAATCCATTTTCTGAAATTTTACTTAAAATTTCTTAATATCTTAGCAGCTGCTACATATTCTGTAGCTCAGTTCCTCAGCATCTCTAGGCACAGTCTATCAGTTAACTATTGCTGCAAAACATGCTGTCCCTAAAACTTAGTGGCTTAAAACAACAAACATTTTATTTGCTCATAATTCTGGGAGTTAGCAGTTTGGGCTGGGCTCAGCTGATCCATTTATCTGTTGAGCTCGCCTCCATTATGCATATGTATCACTGGGGTTGGGTAGTCTAAGATGAGGTACCTTGGCTCTTCCATATGGCTTCTCATCTTCAGAAGGCTAGTGGGGCTTCTTTACATGGTGGCCTCAGGGCAGCATTCTAAAGGGGTGAGAGTGGAAGCTTACCTGAAAGCTCTCTTCTAGGCTTTAGAACTCAGGAAATTCGCTTCTGGTCCAGACAGTTCACAAATCAGCCCAGATTCAAGGTGTGAGGGAAAAGGAAAGGATTCTACAGTTTGTCACCATTTAAAAATCTACAATAAACTCTACAATAAGCAGTTGCTGTTCTTATTGCTGATGACAAGGAAGGAGTAGAGAAGGGGGTATTTTAGTCCCAACCTATCAAAATTTTAATGGTCTGGAGGGGTCCTTAGCAAGGGGGTGATTAGTATTCCTCTTTTGATTAAGGTATATTCCAGATAACATCTGAGGGCCACATTAGTTCAGTTTGGAGCTACCAGGCCGAGGTCTCCCAAATTGACCCTTCCTTAAGTTCTCCATGGAGGGAAAAATGTCTATTATGGTGGTGAATTTTCCAAAGGCTACCAAGATTCTTGAGTTACCTTTGAATTACTCTGAAATCAGACATAGACCAGGGAAGGATATGCTCCTTCAGAGAGGAAAAGAACAAAGAGGTCTTCAGTATTATTATACTGCGTGTATTTTCATGTGAACCATACTTGATCTGTCTGGATTTGTTGAGAAACTAATATACTTTTGGTGTATTTGCAGTTGGCATCAAAATTTAATCTGCGTTCTAAATGAGGCATTTGTAAAATGTACCACAGGCTCCTTTGCCTTACGCATTGTGTACTGTGTATTTCTCAGCCTTCCTTTATGTTGTCTTTAGGCCTTTCTAGAGGCCCTTCTCCACCTTTCTGATTTGCTGATTCTGTTCATTTACATGGGTTTAAGTATCAGCTAACTAAGTTGGTTCAACTTGTGTATAAAATAAGGATGAGGATATTCTTAGTAAGGGTTGGACAGAGTCATGTATCTTTAGGAAATTACATGTATTTAATACTTGACCTTTGTCAAGTATTTGGCTACTTTCAGTTTTTTGCTTGCTGCCTTCCTTTTTCTCAGCTATGTTCAAAGAGAGGCTGGATAGCCAATTTATGTAGTTCTGATGTTATTCTTTGCTTTCTATAATATGAACACATATAATACAAATATATAAATAAACATGTTTGGCCAGCTTATAAGATAGATAAATTGCCACCATCCTCAGAAATAATTCTTTTTGAGAGACTGATTTTTCACCAGAAAGTTATGACTGACTTTTCTTGTTCTTTCTGAGATTTTTATGTAAAGTGAATGTTGTTACCTTTGGTTTCTTAATTTTAAGTGTTCTTTGGAGTAATTCTATGTACTTTTTTTTTTTTTTTAATAGGGACAATTTGTTGGCGGATTGTTTGCAGGGTTGTTTTGTGGTGACGTGCACATTGTGTGCGTTCATCAGCCTGGTGTGGCTGCGAGAGCAGATAGTCCACGGGGGAGCCCCGATCTGGCTGGAGCATGCTGCTCCGCCCTTCAACGCTGCTGGGCATCACCAAAATGAGGTAGCTCCCTCTATCCCCAAATTCATTTTATTTGGGTAGGACATAAGAATTATTGTCACCCTCTAAGACCCAAACCCTTGACTCCCGTGTCCCTCATTGCAAAGCAGGACAGTGACAACGTTTGGGAGAAGATTAAAGGAGATGTGAAAAATCAAAAGAGTGCTGTTGTTACTTTGCCTCTTAGTTTTCTAGCAAGACTGGGAACAGTACTGGGGGTATACTGCATGCTCTTTCATTCCCTTTGCCTGGGTTAACAGCTTACCGCCGGCCTGGCAGTTAATATACAAACCTCCTGCGTGGGCTTCTGACGTGCTGCATAACATTAAGGAAGCCCCCTTACCCTCTTTGTTCATTAGTTTCTTCATGTGTAAAATGCCTCACCTTTGTTGCTTTTAGTAGAAACATTACCAAAAGTAGAAAAATTGGAGTACTGTTGATAACAGTCTTGTACAGTTTTACTTTTTATTTATGAGATGACATGCTTAGATACAAGAGTGTCTGCTAGAGACATTAAGAAGAGGAAGATATGATAAATGGTTTTTATTATCTTGTTTACTGAGAAATTATAGGGCTGAAAATGTAAAAAAGAACCCAAACTGGCTACTCACAATACAAAAACAATTTGCCCTTTGTAAAATTTTATTATGAAAAAATTGACTATAAAATTCAAAATAATACTTAACGATACTTAACGACTTAATTTTTCAATTAAGGACCTTTGGCTTTTTTTAGTGTGAAGATTGATTTCATCAAATTCTGCCATACCCTTTTTTCTACAGAATTAAGAGTACAACTTCGCCTTTGAAAACCACACATATGAAAAATGGGACTATTAAGCAAGTTTTTACCTAGTGTTAATACTTTCATCATTGTACCTCATATTTTGAAGCATTTTAATACAGTTCTTTTAGAATCTTCATTAACTCCATAGGAGTTCAGTGTTTTAATTAACTACAACTAGGTCTTTGCATTTGGTAGGTAGCAGAATTCAGGAAGAGCCAGAGAAGGGTGCTTGTGGAAACTGATAAAGTTCATATGGACAGGCTTACCCTCCTGAGCAGAAATGAGAAACCTTTCCTCAAGTGTGAACTGAGAATTAAGTTATAAATCAGTATGTGTGTAAACAGATACATAAATATATTTTCATCCCTGAAGTGGTCAGTAAAGACAAGAGATGCCTTATAAAGAAGGATTACGGAATGATGTATTCAAGATAGCCAGATTTGTTAACCTGTTTCCTGTAATGCTTTGTGAAATGTTCATCTCTAAATTATATTGAATGAATATGTACACTGTTAAATGAGTTTATGTTCTTATATACCAAGTTGATCCAAATTCAGATACATTTAGAAGAAATGCCCTTGAGAGGTGGGGTTTTTCTGGAATTTTAATAGAGTTTGTGTCTGTTTGCTAGTTTTGTTTTTTTTTAGAAGGGAGGGTGCTATTTGAAAATAGAGCAAAACTGAGGCAAGTTAGCCAAATTTCTGGTCTCCTCTGTTATTTTAGGCTCCAGCAGGAGGAAATGGTGCTGAAAATGTTGCCCCCGACCAGCCTGCTAACCCACCAGCTGAGAACGCAGTGGTGGGGGAAAACCCTGCAGCCCAGGATGACCAGGCAGAAGAGGAGGAGGAGGAGAATGAGGAGGAGGACGACGCGGGCGGGGAAGATGCAGCTGATGCCAACAATGGGGCACAGGGTAATGGCCGCCGGCCTGTGCTCAGCCTTCCTTCACGACCATGAGTCCATTCCCAGCTCACCTTGGGGAGCATTGGAGTTTTCAAAATTTAATGGGTTTGAAGTTCTATTTCTAACCTGTTTTTACTTTATTTTGGCAGACTTGCATTTATGGATATACATATGCATACTTTTTTTTTTTTCTATGAAGCAGGGCACATTTTGAGTTTTACAGTTGTACTTTAGGGACTCCCCTAGTGGTTCAGTGGTTAAGACTCCGAGCTTCCACTGCAGGGGGCATGGGTTCAATCCCTCTTTGGGGAACTAAGATCCCACAGTGCCGCATGGTGCGGCCATAAAATAAAATAAGATTAGATGAGATAAAATAAAATTCTACTTTACACAGGACTTTTTATAGGATGGATGGGAAGAAATTATTTGTAAGTTGGAATAGATCCTGTTTTTTTAAAATGGAACTTGATACAGTTTTATCTTATTCCTTTGCCATTTTTATTGAGTCAGTACAACTTTTATTATCAAAGAAGAATTCTTGAAGTGTACTCTGCAGGCCAGATAGCACCCAAAGAAACCAGTTTCTCATTTTCTGGCAGTATAACTCCAGAGTGGTAAAGAACTTCTGAGACCAGCCTGCCAGTCAGCTGTCAGTAGTTTCACCACCTTCTTTTCTTTCCTCTGGCCCCAGAGTTTTCCTGTCAAGCGCTGCACTGTCTCTGGGTCCACTTATCACTGCTGATACCTGAGTGTTTCTTGTGTGCCAGGCACTCAAACACCAGGTCCCTGCCTTCATGGAGTTTCTGGTCTAGTGACGAAGTAGAAATATCCAAGTGAACAAGTTTGTCATTACACATTGTGGTAAATGTGCACGTTGCTCTGAGGATGCTACTGAGGAGAGACCTATTTTAAATAAGGTTCCGCAGGTAGCTCAGAGTAAGTGATATTGGAGCTGAGACGTGAAGGATGAAAAGAAGCCAGTTGTGTAATGGGAGCAGGGGGCCTTTGCAGGGAGAGGTGGGTATATGTTCAAAGGCTCTGGGACTGTGGCTCCTGTACCCTAGTGCTGACCCTTGTTTCCTTCTGTTTGTCTAATGCAGTAGGCCCTGCCTGGTCTTCCTTCTTCCATTCTTGCTCCACATAGTGTTTGTACTGCTCTCTGCCCTTAAAATCTGTCAGTGATCTCCCCATTATGTTAAAGAACAAAACAGAATTCAGGCTTCACATTCCTCTTGTATGATCTGATCCCTGTCTGTCTGTCATACTGCATCTTCTGCCACCCTCTCCTCCTCACCCAGAGAATTCTAGTCCCCTGGCTTCTTCACTTTTCTCAAATCCACCATATTCATTCTTGATTTAGAGCTGTTGAATGCCTCTGTTTCACATAACCCTGCTTATTTTCTTTCTAGCACTTATCACAATCTAGAATCATCTTATTTTATATGTTGTATTTATTTATGTTTTTTAAAAATTGCCTAACAAGCAAATACTCAGTTTGGAAATATTTTAAGTGTGGTTTACCTTCTCAACAACAGTTATAAAACACCAAATTAAAAGAGTATATTTATTTATAATTCAAGTTCTATCAGTAATCTCTAAACTACAATTATATTTCCAGACGACATGAACTGGAATGCTTTAGAGTGGGACCGAGCTGCAGAAGAGCTTACATGGGAAAGAGTGAGTAAGACTTCTTTCTATCAAGTATCCTAGTGTTTTAATCCTAATGTATATCTTAAAGTTGACCATATTTAGATGTATACACTAATTTTCCAGTTACATTTAATGAAAACAATTACCAGAACTTTAATTTCTAGGGAAAATTAAGTAATGTATTATTTGTGATGAAAATATTAAAAATATTATGATAAAGGTCTATTGATACCTTTTTCTATCTTCTGGCCTTTAATACAAACCTTGCTCCACTTACAAAATCTTTAACTTGAAATTGTGGACTTCTGAAAATGAAGTAACAATTTAAATTTAAGTATTATTCTGATGCTTCAGTTGACAAAGTAATACTGTTGTATCATGAAATCTTGACTGGCTCCATATCTACTGAGTTGAAACCCAAGATAGAAAATTTTAACTTTATAATCATATAATTTGGATTAAAAGAAGATACAAAATATAAAACTCCCAAGAACAGAAGTTTTTCACTCTCTGAAAATGATAGGCTGTATTGGAAAGTAGTGGGTAAATATTATGTTTAAAAATATTAAAAGGAAAATGAGCTTTTTTCATAAATAGAATAAAAAATCCTGTTGCATCTTAAATTAATGCATATTATTTATTTTAGATGCTAGGACTTGATGGATCACTCGTTTTTCTGGTAAGTAAAGCTAATCTTTTTTTTTTTTAATTAATTTATTTTTTGCTGCATTGGATCTTCATTGCTGTGCGTGGGCTTTTTCTAGTTGCGGTGGCAGGGGCTGCTCTTCGTTGCGGTGCGTGGACTTCTCACTGCGGTGGCTTCTCTGGTTGCGGATCATGGGCTCTAGGCCTGAGGGCTTCAGTAGTTGTGGCACACAGGCTCAGTAGTTGTGGCTCATGGGCTCTAGAGCGCAGGCTCAGTAGTTGTGGCACACGGGCTTAGTTGCTCTGCGGCATGTGGGATCTTCCCGGACCAGGGCTCGAACCTGTGTCCCCTGCATTGGCAGGCAGATTCTTAACCACTGCGCCACCAGGGAAGTGCAAGCTAATCTTTTTTAATAACAGAATTGCAACTTAATTATTTGTCTTAGTGATTCAGTGATTTCAGGTTTACAGTATGTTCTGGCTTTTTATATTAAAGGTCAGAATGCCCTGTGATTTTTGATTACTTAATATGTTGAAGAAAGTCTGTTTTGTGCATTGAAAATAACTGGCAAAGCATAAAGGTAATATTATTTACAAAGGAAATTATTAAACATATTTGATTTTTAGAAAATGAAATTCAAAGTTGATGGTAGTTAAGAATACTTGGCTTTCTTTTAAAGTCCCACCTTGTGGGATTTCCCTGGTGGCGCCGTGGTTAAGAATCCACCTGCCATTGCAGGGGACACAGGTTCAATCCCTGGTCCGGGAAGATCCCATGTGCCGTGGAGCAACTAAGCCCGTGCGCCACAACTACTGAGCCTGTGCTCTAGAGTCCATGAGCCACAACTACTGAGCCCGTGTGCCACAACTACTGAGCCTGTGCTCTAGAGTCCATGAGCCACAACTACTGAGCCCGTGTGCCACAACTACTGAAGCCTGCATGCCTAGAGCCCATACTCCGCAACAAGAGAAGCCCGCGCACCACAACGAAGAGTAGCCCCCGCTCACCACAACTAGAGAAAGCCCTCACACAGCAACGAAGACCCAATGCAGCCAAAAATAAATAAATAAAATAAATAATAAAAATTTTAAAAAAATGATTAAAAAAAAAAGTCCCACCTTGCAATGTTTAATGCCAGAACTGGTGAAAACAGCGCAGTTTTACACTATTCACAGAGAGAACCCCCTGTTTGTTGCGCCTCTCCTATCTTTACCTTAATAATAAAGAGTACAACTGTAAGGTGAAGAACAGTTCTTTAATTAACTTGTTCTTTAAGGAGAAATGATGCTCTTCTCAGGTTCTGTAATACAAAATCACTTGCCATTTGGGATTTTTAAATAGCTTTAGGTATCAAGATGACTTTGGCTGCAGGTAGCCAAACCCCAGCTGACCAAACCAGTAACACAGGAGGAAGTCCAGAGGCAGGATGGGCTTCAGGTGTGCTTGATCCAGGGGCTCAGCAATGTCATTGAAGAGTCAGATAATTTCCATCTGTCTCCTCTGCTTTCCACAGTGTTGGCTTCCTCTTCAGGCTGGCTCCTCAGGCCAGAATAGGAAGTTGAGGTTAGTAGTGTGAGGATTTTGAGGAATGTATTTGATGATAATTCACAGATTAGTAAGAATGTGATATTAGTGAGCTCCTATTCAAGGCTTGAGTATGGTCAGTGTAGAGGGTATTATTTGGCTGTATACTCATTTCTGTACTTTATCAGTCCCTCATAGATGAGTGATAGAAGTCGTTGAGGCAGTGGTGTTAATTCAAATCCATTCTAATTTTTAGAAAAAAAACACAGGATGACTTCATGCATTTGTTACAAATTATTTAATATGTACCATGTGCCAGCTGTGATAGTTACTGGATGATTCAGAAATGAATGAAATAGGGTACCTGTTCTCAAAGACTCTTTATAGTTTAGTAGAGAGAAATGAACATGTAAACAAGGAACTTTAGGTAAAGACTCTGACAAACAGTGTGTATAGGACACGAGAGGCATAGAAGAGGGCTTAGTCAGGCCTTTCTTAGTAGAGGGGAGTTGTCAGCAGGGAATTTTTATAGAAGATAACTAGAGGTTGAGGCACGAAAGATATTGAGGATAAGGACAGTTTGGGAGCCCTTAAGGCAGAGAAGCTGAAAAATTCAAGTGATATGAGCCCACATGCTAAGTAGGAATGTACAGTAGTAGTCCTCTCTTAAACAGACTTATCATCCTCTTGCCACTTGGATTTGTGGCAAATTGGGAACCTGATTAGAATAATCTTTCTAAAAAGAAAATCTTACCGTGTTAAGATTCATGAAAATATTCCTCCATGGCCCCCTTGGAAGGATCATTTAACTTGATTGTAGGGGGAGGTAGTGGGCCTGGGCAAACAGACTTGGGTGTCCCGATAGTGTGGAGCGTGACTGAGCACATGCGGAGGAATAGATGGGTGGGCCTCATGTTGGAGGCGGTAGTACATAAGCGTGGAGTGTGGACAGGTGAGAGCGCATATTCTGAGACTTGAACAAAGAAAGCCATGGGGACAGAAGGTACCAGAGAAGATCAAGTGACCTTAAGGCATGAGAACACACTGGACACTGAAAGAAGTGCTGTGCAGTTTACATTGATGTGTTGTTCAGAAATAATGTGGTTTTCAAATTTTTCTTTACTTAGAATTTTTTAGTGTCATATGACTTAAACCTGGCGATTATTTATGAGAATCTGTGTAGTTTGTGATAGATTATTAATTTCTGAAGAGGAAATGTTTATGGATTGATTTCTTTGATTTTTTTTTCATGTGGACATTATGAACTTTAAGTTTCATTAGGTTTAGTTTTATGAGCTGTCTAATGAAAAATGAAGTTACACATAATTTCTGAACAAAATCTCAAAATTATAGTAAAAATATCAGTCTTATAACTAAATAAATGGATTAAACATAAATAGGAGATGAATATGTTTTATTAATGCTCTTTTCCTTTAGGAACATGTCTTCTGGGTGGTGTCTTTAAACACACTGTTCATTCTTGTTTTTGGTAAGTGGCGTTTATGCTTTTATTTATGGTATTATGGTAGGAGTTTAGTTTTCTAGGAGTCTCGTTACAGGTTTTGTTTTGTTTTTAAACTTAGGAATATATGAAACAGTTTTAGACAGTCATCTGGTATAGGAAGACACCAGGTATACAGTTACTTTCTTTCCTAAGCAACATTGACTACGGTTATTTACCAACTTTGCTTCTGTTGTGCACTTCTGTCTCTCTTTGTACAAGCCAATTTTAGACTGACTTGAGACTATATAATATTCCACATCTGGAATTAATTTCGTGCTGATTATCTGTGTGTTCTTCCCTATGGCAGAAGATCTTGTTTTCATCTGTTAAAATCCTGACCAAGGCCTTACCAGAGACCTTGGCTTGGGATCTGTCGCAGAGATGGATATAGGCTTGAGGAAAGTGTAATTCCCCTCAGAACCAGATTCCAGCAAAGTTTACTTCCAAACACTTTAACAACTGTAGCTATGCGGATTCTGTGACAACACTAAGAGTCCCTCCCGTTGGGAGTCATGAGAGTAAGGAAGGCAGGGTTGAGATGTAGCTGACAGGTTTTTCTGCTTTGGGGAAAGGTAAGGGAAACAGTTGAGTAAACCAAGATTTTAGAATTCAGTTCCTCAAGGTGGAGTCTGATAGAATTGGGTTATTGTTAGACTGTACTATTGGTGTCTCATAGAGAGACCTCAGGCTGCAGATCTCTGTATAGGGAATATCTCTGAGCAATTCCTTCCTTAGTGCATATGAATTACTCCTAAGAAGGAGGACTATTTTCCAAGTTTCTTCCACCAAATTCCAAGTTATTTGCTCTGTGTTAGGGACTAGAAAGCAGTGTTTTCATCAGGAAACAGTTGTCTTCAATAGGAAGCCATATGGTCAAAGAAGAGACTGAATAAATAGATCAAGGATGAGACAAAAAAATTGTTTTCTGAATATTATCTATAAAAGAGCAAAAGAAATTTATCTGTATCTTTTTTTTTTTTTTTTTTTGTTGGTATGTTTGGCTTTATTTTTTTTTTTTATTTATTTTTTTTTTACATCTTTATTGGGGTATAATTACTTTACAATGGTGTGTTAGTTTCTGCTTTATAACAAAGTGAATCAGTTATACATATACATATGTTCCCATATCTCTTCCCTCTTGCGTCTCCCTCCCTCCCACCCTCCCTATATCTGTATCTTGTTGAAACACAATATCTTTTAAAAGTTCCATTCATTCTTAATTTTTAGTAGATATTTAAGATGGTGCAAATTAACAGGAAGCCCATTCTTTGTTGTTTTCCCTTGCATATGGGGGTGAAAATGTGTCTGCAGATGATTCTGCATTTGTTTCTCATTATGTAAAATAATTGATATATAGAGTGTGAAACTCTTGATTTTGACCAAATTTTCTTTGAGAGGAAAAAATGATCTATATAGACTTTAGTCTTTGTTCTTGCAAGAAAAACTTAGTGCTAAATTAATGTTTAAAGGAATAAGTCACCTTTAAAGCATGAATTATAGAAATAAGAACTCTTGTTTATATAAAGCAAATCTCAACTAAGTAAATTTTTCTAATCCAACTTCCTAAGCTTATACTATGAAAAAAATTTTTTTTGTCTTAGTATGCACATTATACTTAGGATCTTTTGAAATGAAACATGAAGTTCTCCTCTTTTTAGGAAAACTTCCTCTTTTTTTCAGGAATATACTTTTCCTTTTAGATAGATGAACATAGTCATTGGGATTAAGCAACACTCATGTTTCTTTCGTACTTGGGTTGCTTTACTGCAGTTTCCACTGGCATTCTTGGACCTTTGTGGTCATGTATTATACTTTGCAGAAATAAAATCTTACAGTGCTGCTGTCTCAGTAGAAGGGAACAATCCTAAGAAACTGATCTTAATTTCAGGGTACCTATCTAGTAGTTTCTGTGTAATGGGATAGAAATTGATTGTTAAAATTGGTGCTTTAGGTTAATATTTATATATATAAATAGAGTTGAAATTTGAAAGTTTGCCTTTCCCAAGGGCCTGCTTGAGTTGTCCTCAGAGTTGGTTGTGAGAATAAAATAGGAAAAATTCTGCATATAGTTATTTCGCACGCTTTAAAATTTGCCTGTGCTTCATAATACACATAATATATTAATAAAATAGTATATGTGTATAATTTATAAAGAAATTCAAGTGTATTGGGAATACCTGTTAAAAAAATTTTCTATTTATGAATACTTGGTCAAAAAGGTTTGGCAGCCAGATCCCTGTAGATTCACTCTGACTTTTGTCTTTATGATTGAGTCTCCCTTTCACCTTTCCTAATAATCTATACTGTTCCGTTATTTTTGCCATAAAAAAGGTAATTAAATTTTATTAACTGAGAATGAATTACAGTTATATTAACATGGAAAGAAAGACTTGAGGAAAAGAGACTATCAAAATTCTTAATATGAACATTTTAAGGCTATTTTCTTTTTCTTTTAAACATCTTTATTGGAATATAATTGGTTTACATTGTTGTGTTAGTTTCTACTTTATAACAAAGTGAATCAGCTATACATATACATATATCCCCATATCTCCTCTCTCTTGCATCTCCCTCCCACCCTCCCTATCCCACCTTCTAGGTGGACACAAAGCACCGAGCTGATTTCCCTGTGCTATGCGGCTACTTCCCACTAGCTATCTATTTTACATTTGGTAGTGTATATATGTCCATGCCACTCTCTCACTTCATCCCAGCTTACCCTTCCCCCTCCCCGGTTCCTCAAGTCTATTCTCTACATCTGCGTCTTTATTCCTGTCTTAAGGCTATTTTCTTATTTAACCAGAATATCATGACACTTTACAAAATTACCAGAATTTAATATTACCTAATAATAGATCATATTAAAAATTCTAGATTGTCTCCTTAAATATCATTTTATAGTTGCTTTGTTTGAATGAGAATTCAAATAAGGTCTACCTGTTACCTTTTTTTTTCAGTTTTGGAAAAAAAAATTCATTAAATTGCACTAAAGTTCATCTGTTTTTAAAACAGAGCTGAGAATAGTCAAGGAGATTTTGAAAGAAGTATATTGAGGGAGGTTTACCTTACCCAGATATTGAAATTGTTTTAAACCTACAGTAATTAAAAAAAATTTTTTTTATTGTTTTACAATTTTTAAAGGTTACTTTCCATTTACAGTTACTACAAAATATTGGCTGTATTCCCCTTGTTGTACAGTAGTACATCCTTGAGCCTGTCTTACACCTGGTAGTTTACTGTTACTTTTGGTTGTTAAATCTTAAGTTTTTCTGATCTAGAATATTTTTTATTTGCTCCCCTCATCTACCCCTACCCTATTTTGCCATTGATTTGTTGATGACACTAGGTCAGCTGTCTTCTACATGTCTCACTTTCTACTTTCTTCCGATGACGTCCTGTTGATTCTGTTACCTTGTTCCTTTGTCTCCATATTTCTTTTAAACTGGAAGTTAAATCTGAGGCCTGATTAGATTCAGGTTCAGTACTTCTGGGACAGAATTTTCACTGGTCATGCTTTGCCTATTATTATGACATATCAGGAGGTACATGATGTCTGTGGTTCAGGTGATAGTATCTTGAAGCCTCTATTGTTAGGTTTCATTTTTCCCTTTAAACATCAGAAAGTAATCTGTGGGAGGTGGTATTTTAGTATTATGCAGATATCTAGTGTTCCATCAACATTTTACCGAATATGTTTATTATCCATTGATACTTGCCTGAATTAATTTATTTTTATTAGGCATTACAAAATGGTGATTTTCAAATTCTGTCATTTTTATGCATTTATTGGCTGGCTTTTCTGTAAAGAAGAGCTTGATCTTATCAGCTAGAACTATTTACTTAACCTGAATTTGTTTGTTTGGAAGAAGCAGAACAGATGTGCAGTTTTTTTCCTTAAATTATTAGTTTTCAGGATAAGGAATTGATGTTCTAACAACTTTCCTTAGTGATAAAAGTGTTTTCTATTATGTTGCTTTTTTCCTTTTGTGGCTTTTGTTTTTGGCTTTCCCTTTTTTGAGTATTATGAACTCATGAATTTGTATGTATTCAGTGTGTTTTCATCAGTTTTTTGTTTGTTTGTTTGTTTTTTGGATGCTCATATCTTCTTCACTGTATGTATTCAGTGTGTTTTCATCAGTTTTGGGATTTTTTTGTGGTTTTTTTTTTGGATGCTCATATCTTCTTCTCTTCCCACAGGCCTGTGAGACTGTTTTCACAATAGTTCTTGTGTCCTTTCACCATGAGTTTATTAGGAGCTTGGTAACTTTTTTGTTCTCCGGTTGTAGAGAATGTCACAGACAGTACTTTTTTTTTTTTTTTTTTTTTTTAGTGGTACGCGGGCCTCTCACTGCTGCGGCCTCTCCCGTTGCGGAGCACAGGCTCCGGACGTGCAGGCTCAGCGGCCATGGCTCACGGGCCCAGCCGCTCCACGGCATGTGGGATCCTCCCGGACCGGGGCACGAACCCGCGTCCCCTGCATTGGCAGGTGGACTCCCAACCACTGCGCCACCAGGGAAGCCCGACAGTACATTTTTGGTTCTGAGAGCTTGCATTTCTCCAGGAAGCCGTTGTTCCTTTTAGTGGGGTTGGTAGTAAGAGTGTTCGTTGTTTTGATTTTGAAGTTTTCATTGAGCTTTCCCCCCCTTTTAGCATTTTGCCCGTACCACATTGGCCACTTCTCCCTTGTTGGTTTGGGATTTGAAGAACACGTGAGTATGATACTTTTGCAAACT
The DNA here is from genome assembly GCF_949987515.2 of Delphinus delphis. Taxonomy (NCBI): domain Eukaryota; kingdom Metazoa; phylum Chordata; class Mammalia; order Artiodactyla; family Delphinidae; genus Delphinus; species Delphinus delphis. The sequence goes on along the minus strand of NC_082685.1, from coordinate 164,288,686 downwards.
TAATTTTATTAATTACCCCAAATTTGATATATGTTGACTAAGTAATAATATTGTAAAGAGTTACTTCATTTCTCAGTCTGCCTTATACAAAGGAATAGTTATCCAGCATCATCTCGTTCACCTCTTCTAAGCCAGAAGTGGCCTAAGACATAGTAGGACATGTTGCCAGCTGTGGAAGATGTTCTCTGAGCCCCATGATGCACTGTCTTCCTTCCCGTTGGGCAGGCCAGAGACATACTGTGGGAAAGTTTTCTTACAGGCTGATTTTTGACCTGCTCTGTTAGCCTATGTGCTCCTTTCTCTCCCTTTTCCCTAGTTGCCCCATAGTGAATTCAGAAAGGTAATGATATATTAATTTTTTAAAATGTTGATCTGTGTTGGAATGATGGACTGTGGTGTTTTCTAAAGAAATTTGCTTTAATTTTGACATTTTATTGCGGGTTTTCAGAATTAGATAAATATTTGGATGGACAACTACTACTATTTTGGGGGGTCCCCAGAAATATTTAGTCTTTTAAGAAAAGCTGACATAGCTGGAATATTCTGGTCAATTTGTATATGTGAATCCTGAGAGATCACATTCTGAAGTTTCTGAAATGGCAAAGAGACATGTTCTGATATTTAATAGAGATCTCCAAATTCTCACTAGTTAAATGCAAGAACTTGGAAAGTTCAGATAAATGCTTTGATAAATTTTGACTTTATAAACTATCATCACTTGCTACCTGAAATTCAGGAACCAAAAGGTGATGGTATCTTGGGCAGTATATGTCACTATCCAAACTCTTAACTCTTTGTAAGTTGATAATGAAACAGATTTGGCGAGCAAGGGAAACTGAAACATTGTGGTTAGGAGATAGGGTGACTAAGATGTACCTTGGCCAGAGGACGGCTTGGACTCTGTGCTGCTCTTTTCAGTGCTCAGCCTTTAGCAGGTCCACTTCAGAATGGACTGAAGTGCAGATGGTTACAACTTTTTTCTTATTTTTGTAAAATTTAATTCACTCTACTATTATTATTTTGTCTGTTTGAGTAAAGTGTTATTTTTTCATTTTACCTCATCTTTTCGTAATAAATAGCAGTCCATGGGAGAATCGGTTTGCAGAGGTGTCATCCAGAGGGGATTTTATAGTTGTTTTTTAGTTACAAATTCCTGAGATAGTTCACATTTAGTCTACTTGGATTGTTTAATAAACATTGTTAAACTGGGGTGTAGGCCATGTGGTGAAATTACATTTTGTTTATTTATTTTCTTATTTCTAGGTCCAAGCATCCCATTTTGAAGGCCTAATCACGACCATAGTTGGGTATATACTTCTAGCAATAACACTGATAATTTGTCATGTATCCTTTAATGAACCAGCTTAGTGTTCAGTAATGTTATTGTGCTTACCCAAGGGTTGTTCTTATTAATGACAAAACTATTTCTCTCTACTTGTCTTTTTAGTAGAAGTTGTAGGTATTTGTAGTGAGGATGAGAGCAGAAAAAATATGGAATAAATTCTCTCTGTCAAATAATATTAACTTAACCTAAATAGTTACCTGTTTCACTGTATCCTTTTTTTAATTAAAAAAAATTTTTTATTGAAGTATAGTTGATTTACAATGTGTTCATTTCTGCTGTACAGCAGTGATTCAGTTATACATATGTATACATTCTTTTTTTAAATATTCTTTTCCATTATGGTTTATCATAGGATATTGAATATGTTTCTCTGTGCTATATACAGTAGGACCTTGTTTTTCTGTATCTTTCTTTAAATGTTCAGGTTTTCCTTGACTACATGCTGTAGGGCTTGGCAACTCTTGTTAAATTTCATAGGTCTCGTCGCTTGCTGGGAGTCTGCTATATTGTTGTGAAGGTAATTCCTGTTATAACTTAAGACTGGAAATGATTTCTCCCATTTGAGTGATGTTGATGACCTTTGTTTTTACTTAAGGTCTCTTTGCTAGTGGTGGTAGAAATTGGAGTGTTCCCTCTCATTTGTGGCTGGTGGCTGGATATTTGTTCCCTGGTGAGTTTATTATTCATTGTCATACAATCTGATAATTTAAAGACTTTTTAAAAAGTGGTCTTTAGGGTGTGTTCCTTTAATGTAAAGTCAATATTTGATAATAGTTTGTTTTTTCGGAGAATGTATCATTGTAGAGTCTTAATGTTGCTAATTTTTCCTGAGTACCTGATTTTTGTGAGGCTCTGTGCACATTTCTGATGTTAGAGTATTTTGACTGAAACCTTCCTGATAACCAGTGGAGAGTTCTTTTCCTCGTTTAACTCTTTTGAGTTTTATGAAGATGCCAAGACGTTGTGTATAAAAAGAGTAATTCTAGGGAGGTCCTGGTGGTCTATTGGTTAGGACTGGGTGCTTTCACTGCTGTGGCCTGAGTTCAGTCCTTGGTTGGGGAACTCCCACAGGCAGCACCATGCAGTGCAAAAAAAAAAAACCTAAAAAGAGTAATCTGAAAAGAAGGCTGCCTTTGTAATAATTAATTCAACCTAACCATTTGTTTTAACTAAAGTGTTTAGTCTTGATTAAAATCTTTAATGACTGTCAGTGATCATCAGTTTTTTCTTTTCTTTTTTAATTAATTAATTTACTTTTGGCTGCATTGGGTCTTCGTTGCTGCACGTGGGCTTTCTCTAGTTGCAGAGAGCAGTGCTACTCTTGGTTGTGGTGCGTGGGCTTCTCATTGCGGTGGCTTCTCTTGTTGCAGAGCACAAGAGGGTGGGCTTCAGTAGTTGTGGCACGTGGGCTCAGTAGTTGCAGAGCGCAGTCTCCATCCATAGTTGTGGTGCACGGGTTTAGTTACTCTGTGGCATGTGGGATCTTCCCGGACCAGGGATCGAACCCATGTCCCCTGCATTGGCAGGCGGTTTCTTAACCACTGTGCCACCAGGGAAGTCCACTTCTTTACTTTTCAAAAAAATTTAAATGTAGAAAAGCTGCCTTTGATTCTGAAATAACATTTTCTCCCATACCTTACTATTAAAACTTGTCATGAATTCATACCTGTAACCAAGAAAGGAAAGTATTATGTTAACCAAAAATGGTTCTTTCACAATAGCAATATTGGTAAAGTTCTTATTCACCAACTGGTTTATCAGTATTGCCTCTGTAAAATTTCTGAAGTGTCATATACGTCTTTGAAATGGTATCCAACCTATATCATTTGTATTTCTGTGATACGATGAAATGGCTTTAAGAGAACTGTAATTCTAGAAACATCAGAACCTACATGCATAGTGATTCATTCACTTCGTAGAATATGAAGATTTTAATTCATCAGATGTAAGCAGTACAAATCTCTCTCGTGTACTGTTTTGATTTAGGAAATGTTTGATGCTACTCTGAAAGATCGAGAACTGAGCTTTCAGTCGGCTCCAGGTACTACCATGTTTCTGCATTGGCTGGTGGGAATGGTATATGTGTTCTACTTTGCCTCCTTCATTCTGTTACTGAGAGAGGTAAGTTCTACAGGGAAGTTCCAACACTGTACATTTACGAAAAGGACTTTTGCCTTAACCATAAGTCATGCCTTAAAGGCTATGATGGTTTCCTAGCTAAATCATTTTCTCTGTTATTTTATTCTAAGAGGGAACAGCTAATAGCCTAGTTTGGCTCAATTGCTTTAAACTGTTTTTTAGTAATTTGTCTCAAAAATTGACAAGTTTTATTATTTCTGTCTAATTAGTTTTGAGTTTGAAAGATGAATAGACTGAGGGATAAAAATTAAATTAAAACACTTGTTTTACTTGGTATTTTAACCATCCTCAAATACATATTCTTGGAACTTTATGTGATGTGAGCCTGTCTTGGACTTCATCCAGGGACATTTAATGCTGGAAATACCCAAAGGGTATGGTTTTGCAGGATCAAATATGTAAAGTGGTCTTGAAGCAGACACCTAAAGTATAGAAGTATAGTGAGGGTCCTTTATGATTCTGGTTCACTCACCAGATGGGTACTTTTACTAATCCTGTTTTCAGAATGCAGTCCTTACTGATTTGGGGGCAGTGAAAATAGGGTCAGCATTTGACTAGTATACATCTCATGCTTAGTCATCTGCTACAAAATGAAGTATAAAACTTGAGTAATTCTGATAAGTGTACTTTCCTCTGTGCATTCTTTCCCCAAATAGTACTGCATGCTCACTCTGTGCCAGACACTGTGATGTATGCTGGGGTAATAGTGAGAAACAGAGACACAGTCTCCACTCTCCTTGATTTTTGCATCCTGGGAAGGGATACAGCCATGGAACAAGTTAGCTTACTCCATTGAGAGTGGTGATGGAGATATGCAGGGCCCAAAGGAGCAGGCTGACGACTAATCCAGTGTGAATGGAACACAGAAGCACAAACGCTTAATGCAGTTCTTGGTTACTTTGCTCTTTGAGAGATTTGAGGAGCTGGGGATGAGCCTGGGGGCCAAAATATTCTCCTGAATCATATAGTATAAGTTCAGTAAATTCTGTTTGCAAACAAAGCTTGTATCCTTGTTTTGAAATTAGTGATTGAGACTACATTAATAATGTGTTTTTTAATTGTAATTATACCTGACCTTTAAATTGCGTTGTTCAGTGATTATTTTATACTGAATTTTTTCATTTTATCAATGTGGTGGTTTTTTTTTGATACAGAATTCTAGTATTTTAGAGTTAGATTGAACCTTAAAGCTCACATATCATAACCCCTTTGTTTGGAAGGTGGAGAAATAGAATTTGGGCAGATGAGATGCTTTTTATACAGGGTAGCTCAGTGAGTGTGAGCCACCCAGAACTAATCCCCAGACCCATTCATTGCCCATCGCCCATAGCCTTTAGGGTTGATGCTTCCTACTGAGCAAGGGGGAAAGATGTAGATGGTAAAATGAAGATACTGAGAAACTGAAAGTTTTTTAATTAATGTAACTCTTTTCAGGAAGTGTGAGACTGAAATCACATCTTCCGTTTAGGACACTTATAAATTGTAACCTAATCCTTTCCAGATTATACAATATAGTGATAATTTTTATAAAAATACTTATTTTTCGAGACTTCCCTGGCGGTCCAGTGGTTAAGACTCTGTGCCGCCACTGCAGGAGGCATAGGTTCTATCCCTGATGAGGGAACTAAGATCCCTCTTGCCACGTGGCGAGGCCAAAAAACCAAACAAACAAAACTTATTTTTCATCTTGGAGATCTAGATTTCTTGACAAATTGTACTTAAATTTTTCCACTGAATGGTTAAAAGCATCAAAGGACATCAAACACAGGATAGTTTTAATAAAGATTCTGATTTAGGAACTTCTTTTCCCAGGAAAACTATATGAATTTTCTAGGGCCCATTTTATAAGATGCCAAAATAATTTTAAGAGCTTATTTCTCTATTAATGTTTTAGCTCATATGCAGAGCCTGAAGACATTGGTAAGTATTTATAGCATTTAAAATATATTTGCAGGTACTTCGACCTGGTGTCTTATGGTTTCTAAGGAATTTGAATGATCCAGATTTTAATCCAGTACAAGAAATGATTCACTTGCCTATTTATAGGCATCTCCGAAGATTTATTTTGTCAGTGGTAAGCATACTTTTTTTTGTTTTTGAAGTAAAATGGGCTACCCTTTAGATTTTTTTTTTTTTTTTTGGTCAGGAGGACTGGTAGAGTAGATTGAATTAAGTTTATCTAAGCCTGTGGAAGTTGGTTATCAAATAGCTGTTTTATTGGTTACTTTGATAAAAATAAAATGTAAGTAAAGAAAAATGCCTTTTGGTTCTTTAGTAGTATAATTGATTGCCAAATTATGGGTCTCTGAATTACATTTAATTTGTATTGAAGCAGTGGAGACTTGTTAATAGCTTCTAAATTAAACTCTTAACAGAAGCAACTCAAAGTTTCTTCCCTGCCTGGAAAAAGAAATTACCTAGTTAAATCTAAGTTTTTCCAAGATAAAATTCTAAAAGCAATGATGTGTGTTCTTTGGAAACTTTTGTAGCCATTAGTATGGGTCATGTCTTATTGTTACAGGTGGTTTATTAAGATGCAGGCAATTTTGATCCTTCATTATGAGTTTCTAGCTCTCTTTTCACATACCATGCAGTGATTATCCTTTGTGGCTCCTGTTTGAGCCTTCGTGTCCTAGAGAGAGAGAGGAGCAGCTGTCCCAGGTATGCAGTCTCCACATAGAGTGAGCCAAGTATAGTGTGCTGAATGAGAACACTCAGTGGCCTGGGCGCGTATAGACTTGGATGGTGTGTTGGATGTGTACGTTCAGAAGTCTGCCTGTCTCTCAGATTTACAGTGATTACAGCGGTCCCCTGCCCTTTTTCTTGCTGCAGATTGTCTTTGGCTCCATTGTACTCCTGATGCTTTGGCTACCTATACGGATAATTAAGAGTCTGCTGCCTAATTTTCTTCCGTACAATGTCATGCTCTATAGGTAAGTTGTTGAAATTCGGAAGCTTTACTAATTTAACTCTGGTAGGGATTTGATATTCAGAGTACCTTTATTTAAAACATTCATTTCTTACAGATATTAGAAATCATCTGATAACTAAATTTTGCCATGTTCTAAATCACATAATTGTTAGTTTAGCAGTTACATGTTCCAAAGAAGGACTGACTTTTCTGCAAATGAAGTGTGCCTTTGATTAGCATTGAAATGTTTAACATTCCTAATGAGAGATACCTAGTAGCATCATCTTTGTATGAAAAGCACATCATAAGTAATGTAGCCATAGATATACATTTAATTGTAGATTAAAATAGGCTGTATGGCTTATAAATGGAAAATCTTTTTTTGATTTAAAGACTTAAGTAACCTGGAAACCTAGTCTCCACCATTCCTCCTATAATCCCTTTTTCAGTGATTTGCCTCATCCCTTCCATCACCTAAATATGCCAGGCAAATTGGATTTCTTCCTCAAATTTACTTGTAATTAGTCTTTAAATCTTGTCAGTTCTAATTCTTTTTACAGTCTCTTGTCTAATTCAATGTGATTTACCACTTAATACCTTAGTTTAGGCCTTCCTGTTTTTTTCCCATTTATAATCCATCCTTAACACACCTGCCTCTTCCTCCATAATGTACACGATAATATCTGGGTCATTTAGAATGACATCCAAGGCTCGGCATCTCACACTGCCTTTTGAGCATCTTGTCCAGCATTGTCTGACTTGAATTCTCCTCTCCAGCCATGCTCAGCCTCCATTGAGTCTCCCCATAAATGCCTAGCTGCTCCTGGTCTTTCCCTCTCTGTTTGGAATGACCTTCTTCCCCATGTTTGCCTGGCATGCTTCTGCTGTCTTTTCGTCAAAATCCAAATCGAGGTTTTATTCTGAGTTTTTCCCTACCTAGAGAAAGTCGGTTCTCCCTCCTTATGTATTTGGGTCGTCACAGTGAGAACCAGGAAGCACGGTTTCTGGCTTTATATATTGTTGGCGTAGACCCATTTTTTGGTAGTTCTTTATACCTAGAATTTTAGCTAAGTTTTTGTAACAGTGTTTAGTCTGTTCTTCCACTCAGCAAAATTGAGGGCCCATTATATAACAGGTTCTTTTCTATGTACAAGGGATGTAACAGTGAACAAAACAGAATCAAGAAAAATCTGTGCCCTTGTGGAGCTTATATTTCACTTGGGGAGACAGCCAATAAAATAGATAAAATACATAATATGTCAAAGGGTCGTAAGTGCTATGGGAAAATACGAAGCAAGGAAGTGACTAGTGAGGACCTGAGGAGGTGACAGGTGAGGAAGGCCCTGAAGGAGGAGGGGATGAGGGAGGGAGCCATGTGAACCCCTGAAGGTAGAGTGTCCTTGCAGGGGAGGTGGGCACATGCAGTGGCCTGAGGTCTGTTTGAGGAGCAGCAGGGAGACCAGTTTGGCTACAGTAAAAGGAGGAGAAAAGTAGTTGGCTGTGAGGTCAGAGAGGTCATGGAAAGCCAGGTCCTAGAGAGCCTTGTAAGCCATTGTAAGTAAGCATTTTGGCTTTAACTTGAGTGATTTGGGGGGTTCTTGGAAAGGTTGAGCTGAAGAGTGGTCTGACAGAAGTTTCACAGGAATCACTCTGGAGGCTGTGACAAGAGCCAGGGTTGGGACGGCCAGGGCCGGAGCAGGAGGGCAGCTAGGGGTAATGCCGTGATCCCCGTGGGAGGCGACGGTGGCTGAGAGGGAGGAAGTGGCAGTGGAGTCATGAGAAGTGGTTAGATTCAGGGTATCAGGGTACAGTCAGTAGGATTCTCTGGCTTGTTTGAATGTCAGGTGAAGAAAGACAGTCAGGGATCTAAGTATCTGTCCTGAGCACCTGGAAGGATGGAGTTGCCATTTACTAGGATGAGGAAGATTGCGGAAGAGCAGGATTTAAGGGGAAGAGTGGGAATTTGATATTGAACATGATCAACTTAAGATGTCTCGTGTGTACTGTGAAACGTTGAGTTGGCACTTTGGATGTATAAGTTAGGAATTAGGGAAGATGTCTGAGCAGTATATAGAAATTTACAGAAAGGTGCTATTCGAAGCCCCAGGAGGTCGCATTCAGCGTGTCTCGGAAAGGTGTTCATGGAGAAAGTGTTCTGAGGAGCAGTGAGCGACCAGTTGTGTAATACGCTACTAAGCCGGCACATGAGGTGAGGACCAAGACCTGACCGCCACTTTAACAACACGAAGGTCATTGCAACCCTTGTCGGGAGCAGTTTTTGGTTGAGGGATGTTCCTTGTTCTTCAAGGAAGAATGGATATGAGGTGATAAAGACAGTGAGTTCATTTGACTCTTCAAGAAGTTTTGCTGTCATTCCATTAAATGTCTAATATGATGTCTAACAGTTATAAGGGAAAATCGAATTCACATTGTAAAATATGGCTTTTCGTAACTCTCAGTGATGCTCCAGTGAGTGAACTGTCCCTTGAGCTGCTTCTGCTTCAAGTTGTCTTACCAGCGTTACTTGAACAGGGACACACGCGGCAGTGGCTGAAGGGACTGGTGCGAGCGTGGACTGTTACTGCTGGATACTTGCTGTAAGTACAGGCAGGTGACTCGTACGTGTGTCATTTGTGTCAGTTTAATAACCTTTCTGAAAAAGTATGCCCCACTCAGGAAAAGTTAGTTTTAATAAGAGACAATTTAGTGTTATCTGCAGGTGTATTGTTTAAAGCTTATTAAAGTTTTAAATTTTTCTTATTTTTCTAATCATTGTGTATCCTTTTATGGAGAAATGTGTACATGTTTTTACCCTCTCACAGAGGGTTGCTGCTGGCCCAGGTTCTTTCATTTCATTACACAGGGTAAAAATAAAATACTTTTCAGTGCATTAAAAACAAACCAAGTTACCCTTATTTTAGAAGTCCTAACCTGATAAGTGAGCTAGCTCTTCTCAGATTTGGTTTCTCAGTCATTTAGTCAGCAGGATGCATTTAAGTTTTTTCAAGCTTCATATATTATATACTTATTTAGAAGTTTAATCTCGGTAGTTTAAACATTTTTTCAGAAAATATGTGGCATCCTGTAGATACCTTAATGTGAAATATAGGCATACTTTCTTTTATTGTGCTTCACAGATACTGTATTTTTTACAAATTGAAGGTTTGTGGCAACCTTGCATTGTCAGATAATTGTTAGCATTTTTTAGCAATAAAGTATTTTTTTTTTTTTTTTTTTTTTGTGGTATGTGGGCCTCTCACTGTTGTGGCCCCTCCCGCTGCAGAGCACAGGCTCCGGACGCACAGGCTCAGCGGCCATGGCTCACGGGGCCCAGCCGCTCCGCGGCACATTGGAGCCTCCCAGACCGGGGCACGAACCCGTGTCCCCTGCATTGGCAGGCGGACTCTCAACCACTGCGCCACCAGGGAAGACCCAGCAATAAAGTATTTTTAAATTAAGGCATATACATTGTTTTTAAAGACATAATGCTACTGCACACTTAATAGATGACAGTATAGTATAAACATAACTTTTGTATGCACTCGAAACCACAAAACTTGATTGCAATGCAATACTGGCTTTATTGCAGTGGTCTGCAACTAGACCCACAGTATCTCCAAGGGATGCCTATATGCATTTGGTTGTATTTGAACATTTATCCTTCTCTAACAGCTCAGTGCCCTACCGTGAGCCCTCTCCTTCCCCCCATCTCATTTGTGCCTTAACTGATTTGTGGCTTGATGTTTTAGTCGAGCTGCGTGTCACAGCAGACACAGTAGTCATCTACAGAGAAAAAAAGAAGTTGATAGTTTTTTCCCTAAAATTCTTCACATAGAGTATCTTGGGCATTGCACATTTTTTTTTTTTTCAGTTACTGATTCTTCTCAGATACTGGCTGAAGAAAACATAAAATAGATTGAATGGGTATTTTGTAGGCTAATTAACTTTATGTTTGGGAAGGTCTAATTTAAAGCACGCAGCAACATTTAGAGCTGATTGAGATAATAGCAGTGCTGTGCATAGATTCTACTCATACATTTTCTCCCCTAAGTAATAATTATCAAGAAAGTAAGTCTCGCGTCTCACGTCTTCTGTTTTATTCTGATCTGAGGTGAGCATTTTCACTGATGCAATTTTTACACAGGGATCTTCATTCCTATTTGTTGGGAGACCAGGAAGAAAATGAGAACAGTGCAAACCAACAAGCTAACAATAACCAGCACGCTCGAAATAACAACGCCCTCCCCGTGGTGGGGGAGGGCCTGCATGCAGCCCACCAAGCCATCCTCCAGCAGGGCGGACCTGTTGGCTTCCAGCCTTACCGCCGGCCCCCGCATTTCCCACTCAGGGTAGGTGCTGCCCCGACTTAGCAGGGATCGAGCTTTCCAGCTTCTGTTGAGGAGTTTTTCTGCTGTTATCGGCGCTGTTAGTATATGGTCCTCTGTGTAGACGCATCTTGCAGTCTTCCTGACAAGAACCCACATTTTAGGCCTCTCATTCTGCAACACATAATATATGTAAATGTCGGATAAGCTGATGGAATTTTAGATGTAAGCCGTGGAGTTGGGAGTCCATGTGCTGTTGGTCCCTGCTGTTGGAAGGGAACAAGATAGAAGACCCTAGATCAAATAAGAAGTTGCCATTCCTGATTCATTTCACCTGTGTGTCAGGAACTGGAGGGGGTATTTCAGTGTTTTCCTCTCTTTAATCCTTGTAGTATTAATCCCAATGCTGCAAGGTATGAGTAGTAATCTCTTGTTTACATCTGATAAAACTGAAGACCAGATTAGTTAAGGAAGTACTTGGCTCAGCAAGACTTACCCCCAAACTCCACCAAAACTGTTCCTGTCAAGGGTCACTAGTGACCTTCATGGGGTTAGATTCAATGGCCAGGTGTTAGTCCTCACGTCACCTGCTATATTAGTAGCGTGTCATATGATTGCTCACTTCTTGCTCCGCAAAACACTTTTTTGAAATTTGTTCAGGAAGCTTCGTGGAGGAGGAGTTGATACCTTTAAGTCTTTAAAGTTTGGGGTCAGGCAGATTAAAAAATGGGAAGTGGGAAGGGCATTCCAGCCCTGTGTCAGGACAAGAGGCAGGTTAGCCATGGTAGGTATGGAACCTGCGGGGAGGTGAATGTGTGGAGTGGGGGGTGGGAGGTGCAGGCGAGTTGCAAGAGCTGGGGAGGGAGCTCTCAGAGATGGGGGTGGAGCTGTGAGACTTGAGGCTTTCGGATTGACAAAAGGTATTTTCTAAGCAGAAGGTACTTCTGGCCTAGATTAGAGAGAGAATCACTAAGGGATTTCTCTGGCTGCGAAAGCTGACCAAGGCTCCAGCCCCCTCTCGGAGTGTTATCATCGTCAGTGCTTTCCAGTCTTCCTGCTGGAGCTCTGCCATTTGGGCTTAGTCAGTCAGGTCAAGGCAAGCAGCACCCTGTCTTTCTGTCCGGGGTAGCCACTTCCCTCTTGTCTCAGTGTATTTCCTTTTTATCTGCACTTCTCAGTATAGGAGCCACCAGCTATAGCTACAACGGCCGTTTACTTTTAAACTTAATTAAAAATAAATACAGTTTGTAAATATGTGGTGTGATGGATGTGTTAATTACCTTGATGGTGGGAATCCCTTCACGGTGTATACATATATCAAGTCACATTGAACACTTTAAATATATTACAGTTTTATTTGTCATTTATACCTCAATGAAACTGAAAAAAGAAAAGAAGGTACATTTCTTGTAGACAACACACACACTCAAAGTAAGTAGAATTTAAAATTCCGTTACTCATTCATGGTGACCCCATGTCAAGTGCTTAGTGGCCACTTGTGCCAGTGGTTCCTGTGTCGGGCAGTGCAGGAGTAGACATGTCCATTATCACAGAAAGTTCTAATTGGATAGCACTGTTAGGGAATAAGCTTTCCTTTCATGAGAAGTTGTTTTTGAGAATTTGATAAAAATAAGCAAATATTGTTAGTTTTAATTAATAGTGGGGGAAAATTTAAGCTGATTATGTTTTTTTGTTTGTTTGTTTTGGTTTTTTTGGCGGTACGCGGGCCTCTCACTGTTGTGGCCTCTCCCGTTGCGGAGCACAGGCTCCGGACGCGCAGGCTCAGCGGCCATGGCTCACAGGCCCAGCCGCTCTGCGGCATGTGGGATCTTCCCAGACCGGGGCACGAACCCGTGTCCCCTGCATCGGCAGGTGGACTCTCAACCACTGTGCCACCAGGGAAGCCCTAAGCTGATTATGTTTTATTTTTGTGCTCTCTGATTCAAAATATATTGGTACTTGCTGATGTATCTGATTATATGAAAGTGGGCACAGTTTCCTTTCGGCCAAAATTATAGTTAATATTACCTAAAATGAAAATTTCCTTTTTATGTGAGATGGAAGGAATCCTGGAAATACAAATATAGGCAGATCGTTTTTTACTGGGAGAATTGTGTTGATTCTTTGAGGAGTGTCATAAAATGCATTGAGCACAGATGAATTCTGTTTATGCACTGCTGTGTTTTGCCTTGCAGATATTTTTGTTGATTGTCTTCATGTGTATAACCTTACTGATCGCCAGCCTCATCTGCCTTACTCTACCAGGTATGAGGTTATCCTAGCTCTCTGCTAAAGACATCATGAAAAGATGCTTTGTTTTAAAAGGGTATGTCTTGCTGACATGTGATCTTTCATCACATATAAACTTGAAGTAGTTATCCCCATTTTTATTGAATATGGGATACTGTTCTCTATAGGGCTCTGCGTTTCATTGGACTCATTTGTATCGGAGCAGAGGGGGACAGAGTCAATATACAATTTATGATTAATTTTTGGAAGTAAAGTACTTGTGGTCACTCATTTTATATAGACATTTTCTTATTGCAGTGTGGGTTCTCAAAAAGTTGTCTGGGATTTGCCTCAAAGCGTTCTGGGGGTGGGGAAGTAGGCAAAACTATAGAAGATGTTAAGATTGGCTGTGAATTGATAATTTTTGAAACTGGGTGATTGAGTACAAAGGATTTTATTATAGGATTTTCTCTGCCTGGGTATATGTTGAAATTTTTCATAAACATTTTTTATAAAAAATTTTTCAGCATCTTAAAATAAAAATGTATGCATAAAAAAAAAGTCATCTGTGTGGCTTAAGTCATTTTTTTCAAGCTAGTGTTTTGATGTTAATTATGTTTGCCTTCATTATGTAATTATCTTTCCAATCCACTGCATGCTATTGCTAGAGACCTTTATGAAGCCAGGCTATTTCCCTTTATCACCTGGTAATCATAAATACTAATCGCTAAATTTCAGCTAAACAGGGTTTCTTCATCTAACAAGTAAGAAGCTGTCGATGAATATAGTAGTTTGTCATCTTCTGCAGAGGTCAGGGGTAGATGGGGGTGGAGTCCAAAGCCAGTGACAAAGTGTCAGAAACAACTTGCTGCCCCCTCCCCCCGCCGCCTCCTAGTTAGTGTTATAGCAAGCCAGAAGATTCTGAATCATACTGATATGTGTTAGCCACTTAAATAATCAAGTGAAGATAATTTTCAGGTCTTATCAAGCCTGTACATGTTATTGAGTTAGTGTCTTGATTATAGCACTAACTCAGTATAACTTTATAAATCAAATTTGTATTAAATACTTGAGTTTTCCCATGAGGGCTAAGGCTGGGGAAGAGCAGCTAGTTAATTTCAAGTGAGGTTTCTTAAAAAAAAAAAGAATAGTTTCTAATTTGTAAGAGTTGTGATTCACCTTAAACTGGTAAAAATAAAGTTGTGTTGTTTTTCACTGTTTCTGCACAATGATTTTTGACCGTGAGAACTTTGCTCTTAAGTTCACTACTCAGACCTCAGCTGTTAAAAAGACAAAGTCTAGTTAACTATTGGGTGCAGTGTAGTAAACATTGTTGAGAAAACTCAGTTTTTGAACTTTGGACAGCTTTACATTTGTGATTTTTATGTTCCATTTTCATGTTTTTATCAGAAATATTAAAAAGTTAACAAAAGAAGGAAACCTAGTTTTAGTGCTTGAATTTGGCAATACAGGTACATTAATTTCGTTAAAGATTGTTAAGTAAATATTTCCCTGTTAATCCAGTCCCACCATCTAGTGGAAGGAATGCAGTTATGTTTAATCATAGAAATGCTTTTGTCATAGTACACATTTAAGGTGGTGAGGATGCTGTTTTCCCCATAGGTTACTTTATTGTAGCTGCATTTTAGCTAATGTTAAGTTACTGCAAACTAGAAACTAACCCTGACCTCTCAAAAACACTTTAGAAGTATGTGAAGTATGGAATGAAAAGCAGTCTTTAAATTTTTTTTTTTCTATTTTATTTTTGGCTGCGTTGCATCTTCATTGTTACGCACAGGCTTTTCTCTAGTTGTGGCGAGTGGGGGGCTACTCTTCGTTGCGGTGCGCAGGCTTCTCATTGTGGTGGCCTCTCTTGTTGCAGAGCACGGGTTCCAGTAGTTGTGCCACATGGGCTCTAGAGCACAGGCTCAGTAGTTGTGGTGCATAGGCTTAGTTGCTCCGCGGCATGTGGGATCTTCCCGGACCAGGGCTCGAACCTGTGTCCCCTGCATTGGCAGGCGGATTCCCAACCACTGTGCCACCAGGGAAGCCTTAAATTTTTAAAAACCAACCGAAAAAGAACAACAAAGAATCTTGGAGTAGAAATATGTATATATAGAATGCTAGACATTTTTACTGAATTATCAGTGGTATTTTTATATCTTTAACATGCACGTGTGTTTATTTCATGTAGATAAATACTTAACATGTATTTGTCTTCAAAAAATGAGTTATCTTCATATCCAAGCTGTCTGTGAGATTGCAAAGAAGTGTGTAACGTTATCAGCACTGCGGCTTATAAACCTGACTGTTGGGGTGGTTTAGCTTGACTGGAGGCAGTGTGCGTCCGCGGTCAAGAGCATGAGCTCTGTCCTGTAGACAGGAGTTCACATTCAGCCTCCGCCCTTGTGTGACCTTGCTTGGGCAAGGTTCTGTTGCTGAGCCTCGGTTTCTTAGTCTTCAGAGTGGAGGTCATTGCTGCTTGCAGGGTTGTTGGGAGGATTAATGAGAAAATGTATGGAACATGTTCAGCACAGCCACTAGCTCCTTTTAGACATTGAAAGGTAACAGGTAAGTACTGTATTAAGGAGAAAAAGACACTGGAAATGGAGTCTTCCTTTTTTCTCCAGCCTTATTAAGATAAGTAACCATGTAAAGAAAGTTACTATATAAATGATCTTGACTGGTAGTTAGATTTTTGTGGGTACATTGTGGAGTTTATTTGTAATAACTCTTTGTGTGAGGCAGTTCCTTAGACAACTTTCACATGTTTCCTAAGTTTCATTATATTTAGATCTTAATTTTTTTCCTAAGAAAAACTAGTGTGGTATTTTGTTAATGTGCCCACTTCTGATTAAAATAAGCTTAGTTTTCTATCTTAATGAATGACCCAATTGAAAGAAAGTTACTCTAAATTATTTGTAATGTTCCTAAATGTTAAAAGTATTGACAACACAAATAATAGAAAGTAAATTTTCCATTTTTGGCCTGTTATGTGCATAATGATTTCATTTGATAATACAGACAATAAAAATAACACCCCCCTCAAGTGGTTTCAGTCCCCAAAGAACAAGTAATTGGCCTGGCAAGTCAGAATGCATGTCACAGGAGAGCTCATCCCCAGTGACTTACTGTGGTCTGGTTGTATCTTAGTCAAATAATTACATTCTTTTGAATTTGGGGGGTTTTGTTTTTATTTTGTTGGTTTGCTTTTAACAAAGACACTGATATATCAAAATGTGATGTCTCTTTAATAATGACTTAAAATGACTAAAATTTTTGAAAATACTAGTAGTACAACATTGACATCAAGATTAGAGTTCTCTTTACATGACTACATGTGTAATATATCAGCTTTTCTATTTTCAGTATTTGCTGGCCGTTGGTTAATGTCATTTTGGACGGGGACTGCCAAAATCCATGAGCTCTACACAGCTGCTTGTGGTCTCTATGTTTGTTGGCTAACCATCAGGGCGGTGACAGTGCTGGTGGCATGGATGCCACAGGGACGCAGAGTGATCTTCCAGAAGGTTAAGGAGTGGTCCCTTATGGTAGGTTTTCCTAATACAGACTGATCTTGTCTGACAGGAGTAGTGAATATTTTTCCAGTAATTTCTTTTGATCTTTTCACTTTTGTTTCTTCACTGTGTTGATAGAGTCAAGAGAGTTGATTTTTTTGAATTAGAAAGAGTGTTCCTTTAAGACAGTAGTTTTCTGGTTCATTCTGAGAAATATAGTCAGATGTATTTGAGGGTTAAAAGAAAATCATGCTATTAAATGATCCGGTAAGGCCCTTGAGTAATAAGATATTCTGTAGAAATTAAAATCAATTTGTTTAAGTAGAAATTTCCTTTAATGATATTTTTTCTAAAATCTGATTGAAAAAAGATTTTTTAATACATCAAATGTTGACTTCAGGATTAAGTCAGTGTTTTTCACATAAATGGGAAATTGTGTGGTAATTTACTGATTGATCATAATGTTGGCTATGACTGGTAAATATGTTTAGGTCACTGCTTTATGCCTTTTCATTTGTATAATTAACTCTGGTTTTGTATCTGAATTTATATCTTGATTTCACTGAAAGTTTAATAGCTGTTTAATATTAATGTTGAAAGAAAAACATAGGAGATTCATTGTATATTAAGAATGGAGGGAGTTGATTGCTGTGTAATCCATAAGATGAGACACTTACCTATATTTAAAATACAGAAACTAGCTAGTACCACTTTTCATTTGATATTCTTCCATATCATGTTGCCATGTGAAGAAGTAGGTACTGCCTCAATGCACACCATTTTTAATCTCTTGCTGTTGAAATGAATGTACTTACTGAGGCTCCCTTAAGAAAAAGGGACATCAAGGCCACTTTAAAAACTGATTTCTTTGTCAGGATTTCATAGTGGCTCTTGCATGTTATCTCTTCTCTTTGTGTCTACTTTATTTTCATTTTGCCACTTTGTCCAAATTCTAGAGCTGTGTTAATAGAATAGCCCTGTGGCTAATGGCTACCATATTGCACAACACAGATACAGGACATTTCTGTCATCATAGTAAGTTCTGTTGGACTGTACTGTTTTCAGGGGAGCTAATTTGATCAACTTGGTAATTACCTTAACTGGGGTTATGCAGAGCCCTTCAACTATACCAGTCCATCTCAGGGGTCACAGGTCAGCCTGTGGGTGGACCACCACTGGATCAGGGGCCTGGGACAACCAGTAGCTTTTCATGGACAAACAAAAGCCTACTCCTGAGACTGAGATTGAGAAAAGCAGCAAAGCCACCTGATTAATATATGTAATAAAATGAATTTCCTATAATTTTGTAGCAGTAATGCATAGTAATTTCATGTTTTTGTTATAGCTTGAGTTTTTATAGTTACACATTCAGATTTCATTTAAACGTGTAACATAAAATGTAAGTTGTTTAAGGTATATATTCGTTCTGTTAGGCATCAGGTCAAAGAATAGTAAATTTCCACATGAGATAAAGAGCTTGGCTTAAAAGTCATAGAGTCTCTAATGACAAGGCTTTTCATTCCCTGATAGATAATGAAGACCGTGATAGTTGCAGTGCTGCTGGCTGGAGTCGTCCCGCTTCTTCTGGGGCTTCTGTTTGAGCTGGTTATTGTTGCCCCCCTGAGGGTTCCTTTGGATCAGACTCCTCTTTTTTACCCATGGCAGGTAAGTGTGTATCTTTTGCTCATGATATTTCTTTATGTATTTGGAATCAGAAAAATTCTTAATTGTTTAAAGTGATTTTAAGCAGTTTGTTTAGGAAGATTCCTTAATTTTTTCTATTGTAGGAACTCTTATAAAATAGATTAGATAATGCATTTTAGCTTTTGAAATATGCAGGTCATGCAACACCTTTAAAATACCTTACTTTATAGGTTTAAAATGTCACTGTAGGCTTCACCAGTGTTTAAAGATACAAACTAATGTGTTGAACTTTTCACTTTTAGTTAGGGTGAGATACCTTGCTCCTTTTGGCTTTGAGACTCGAAGTAATAACTTACCCTTTTGAAAAATTGCAGCATTTTTTCCCACAAAGTCACAGGCCTTATTAAAAAGAGCATTCTGAGGGAACCTATACAGGTGACAGCAAAGGCCTTAAAATGCTCACAGAAAAAGAAATTTAACTTTTCTGTCATACTTAGAGCCTGAAGTTAATGTCATAGACCTCAAGTTTTTAAGAGATGTTAGGAGAAAGAGCTAGGTATTGACTTCAGTCATTCAAAGGCTTTTCAGCCTTGTTTTAAAAATCTCCTTTTAGTAGATTATGATGAATTTTTCAGAAATGAAAATTGTCCTCTACTTTCCAGATGAAGAACCCCCATAAACTTCATCTAACAGCAAATATTTACTTGAATTCTTTAATGTACATCCAAACCCTGTACTGTATAACTGAGATGGAAATGAGACTAATGCAGGAACTTCTTGGGGACCTTAAAGGCTGGTGGGAAAGATGGTTACTGTGCTGTGATTGGGGCAAGCACAAGAAGCACTGCATCGTGTGGGAGAGGCATCTACCCAGCTTGGGGGCTTCAGGTGCGGTCTTCTGCAGGAGATAATGTCTAGGACAGCACGATAGAGTGCGGAGGAGTGGGTGAGAAAGGAAGAAGTGTATTCCAGGAGGGAGCGAGTGGGCAGACTTTGAAGTGAGACAGAGCATACGACATAGGGGACCTCCTCTAATCCGGTGTGCTCATAGATTAGAATCAGAGTGAAAGGGAGCAAGAAAGGGGAATCGTTAAGCATATATGACGCCTTTCTGTAGGAGCTGCATTGCAGTGTAGTCTAATAGCATCAGTGATTGAAGTAAGGCTGTTTTTCACAGAATAATGCCCGCAATAAAGGTAGAAGAATTAACAATTAATTAGGAAAGTTACTGTTTTGCAATAATTAACAAAATAATTGATTCTAAGGATTGTCAATGGATTCTGAACCTATCAGGTGAAAGTCGATGGCTCTTTAGCTACTGTGCTGCAATAGCAAGTTACCTTGCAGCTCCAGCTTACCGGCATAAAACAACCATTTATTTTGTCCACAGAATCTGTGGATCAGATATTAAGACAGGGTATATTGGCTTGTGTCTGTTTCATGTTATCTGGAGTCTCATCTGGGAAGGCTCAGTGGCTGAGTGTGATCTGACAGCCTTATTAGCTGGTATCATTTGGAGACGTCATCACTCATGTGTGAGAGTTGGTGCTGGTTATTGGTTGCACCGTATCTGGGCTATTGGCTGGAGCCCCTGGATGTACTTGAGCTTTTTTACAGCTTGGTAGCCTCAAGGCACTTGGGCTTCTTACAAACAAGGCAGACTTGCATCACTTCTTATGACCTTTTCTCAGAAGTCCTGCAGCGTTGCTCTTCACTACGTTCTGCTGGGTATGAGCAAGTCACAGTTTGGCCTGGATTTAAGGGAAGGGGATATAGACCCCTACCACTCCACGGCAGAAGGATTTGCAGTCATGTTTTGATGCCACTACAGTGCAGAAGTGGTTGTTTGCATGGTGACAAAGTGTCACCTTACAGACTACTTGCTACCTCAGAGGGAAACACAACTTTATAGGGGAGGGGTCAGGCAGATGCTACCGTAACCCAAGAGATCACTGCAGATGTGGCAAACAGATGGTATACGCCTCCTGAGGTTGTTCAGTACGCGGCACTGAAAACGAGCAAAACAGCCCCTGGGGTCCAGGAGCTAGGCCTCCTGCTGAATGTGAACAATTGACAGAACATCAGCATCACACAAGGCCACTCTGTGACCAAGATGGATCAAGACAAACTCAAGACCCCTCCATAATCATGTCTGAACGCAGGCAAAACATGAGTATTGTTCAAACCACAAAAATGCCCCAACATGCCAGTACCCTGGCTGACATGATTGGCTGCTCCTTTGTTTGCTACTACAGTTTGATTAGCCTCAGCCTGTCCCTTCTTCTGGATAAGATTTATTAAGATACCCAATTATAGATTACCTGTACTTTCTACTTAGCATCTGGAATAGAGCAAAGCCCTGCTTCCTTAAATCCTCCCCAAATCACCTCACACAAGCCAGGAAACTGTAATAAGCCTTTTCTAACACTCTTACTAAGGGCTCCAACTTCCCCATACTGTTTGTTCTCCCTCACTGCATTGAGTAGTGATGCAGCTTGTTCACTTATACCTGTGTTCCTGGTGGTCTTGACAGTGCCCAACATTGTGACCTTGGAGAATTATTTGAAATTATTCAATTTTAAGAATGCTTATATGTTATGACTCATCAGTTTTCACTTTTCAGAATATCCTGCAAAGAAACATTTACATGTGTGCAGGAGACATGAACAGGGTTCTGCTATTATATAATTTTTTACCATGTCAAAAATATTAGAAGCAACCCAGATGTCCATCAATAGAGAATGACTAAATAAAATGTGATATATCTTTGCTTTTGAATCCAGTGCCGCAGTTAAAAAGAAGGAAGTAGAGCTGTGTATTTCTTCGCTTGTTTGTATTTTTGTTTTGCTATATGTTTTGATATAGATAGCTCTCAGACGTGGTTTTTTTTTTTTTTTTTTTTTTTGCGGTACGCGAGCCTCTCACTGTTATGGCCTCTCCCATTGGGAAGCACAGGCTCCGGACGCACAGGCTCAGCGGCCATGGCTCACGGGCCCAGCCGCTCCCAGGCATGTGGGATCTTCCCGGACCGGGGCACGAACCCGTGTCCCCCGCATCAGCAGGCAGACTCTCAACCACTGCGCCACCAGGGAAGCCCTCACGTGTTTTTGAGTAGGGGAAAAACACAACTTGCAAACAGAGTGTGCAGCATGGTATCCTTAATATTCTGGATAAAATCCCAAAGTTTGAGAGAACAGCTTGCTTTTTGTCCATCCCTGACTCGAAGCTGCTTGCCTTTCCTGCGTCAAGTGACTACAGACCTATGGGAGGCTGGACTCTTTTTTAATTCTAGCAGAGGAGCTAGTGTGGTATGTCTTTTTTTGTGGGAAAGGACTGGAAAGCAGTGGATCTTGAAAGAGCTGGAACCTCAGTGATCTGTGGACCTCCTCAGGTGAACATTAACCTCACTTGGGTGCCTTCTGGACTCCCAAAGGCCAAGAGAAAGCTGAGTTGGTGGTTGAATCTTCCCTGCTTGTGAGCCTGGAAAGATAGAGAAAAAAGCAAGGAGGATTTCTCCATGTTCTTATTTGGGAATTGTTGGCTTGCTATCCCAGAGGTCTAACAGGCTAAAGATCCTGTTGCAGCCCTTTAGGATATTCTCAATCCGAGCCTCTGAACCACATTGAGCCAACAGAGAAAAATAACACATGTTTTATGTAAGGGGGGCCCAGCAGCCACAGAAAGGAAGGCCAGGCAGAGCCATCAGAACACATGCCCGGTGATGGAGAACTGCTTGCAGAGCCGTGAGCATCCAAATAGAAGAATAAAAACACAGGGGTATGTGGGCATGCACACACAATAGCAGCCATAAAACAGAGTGAAATCGTCGTGATGTTACATAGCGTGGATTTCAAACAAATTCAGTAAATGAATTAAAGATGTGGCTAGTCAGATTGGAGGCCTGGAAGACTGATGCACAGAGCAAAACTGAAGAATAGGAAATTGAGGGGAGAGGAAGAGTCTTGGAGGATACACCCAGGAGACTTAATATAGCCATAATAAGGGTTCTGCAATGCAAAAATATGAGGCAACATTGAAACAAAAATAGGAGACAGCATTGAAACAAAAATAGACATTTTTAACTAAATTGAAGAAAGAACTGATCTGTAGGTTGAAGGACCTCATCAGGTTTGGTGAAAAGAAAATTGATGAGAAAAATGCATATTTGGGCACATCTTGGTAAAATTTCTGAATTAAATCACAAGCTTCAAAAAAAAGCATACTAGCAGTGGACTTTGCAGCACTGAAACCATAAGGTAGAAGGGCATTTAGAGACCATTGAGATAAAAGGGACAAAACCCAACCTTCCTATACCTAGAAAAAACGTCATTCACCCATTCGTCTGTCAGGATGAAGAGTGATATTTGAGATTATGCAAGAATTCAGTGCATGCATCAGCCTCCCACCCTATTTGAAGATGTTTTGGAAGACCAACCAACCAAACCAGAAAATCGGAACAGAACAGTATGAGCAAAATCCATATAAAACTGATACACATATTTCCTATGGGACATACATGTATAGACATAGATCGGTGCATAAGGAAACAAACGTGGAAGGTACATACCAAATGTTAGCAGTGGTTATTGCTGGGGAGGGATCAGGATTTGGGCTGGTGGTCACAGAGGACTCCAGCCTTCTCTGGAAAGGTTTCAATTTAATGTAAGAATAGATTTAAATGTTACTTGATACTTTTAAAACATACATGTATATATATATTTTTAAGATAAACAGAACCAGTTATGAAGGACGTTGTGTGCTGTGTTCAGGGTTGTAAGCACGGAGGTCTCCTTAAATGATCTGACTTGCACTTTAAGAGATCACTTAGGCAGTGGGAGTGGTGATCCCTTTGGCTGCCTGGTGGATAGTGAGGTGGGCAGGCCAGAGGCACAGCGGGGAGCTTGGCGTGACTGGGGAGGTCCTAGTAACAGCTCAGCAGAACTGCGAGCACACCCGGCTGGAAGCGCTCTGAGCCTTCAGGAGCCCAACTGGAAAAACAGCCCAAGGATGGTTTGATGAAATAAAGTCAGGGCACTGTTTTATTTACTTGCTTGTTCAGATCTCCATTAAACACTTTTCTTAGTTCTCTTGGGAAAATAATGTAGTTGTGTTTTTTTTTTTTTTTTTGGAAAGACACAAGAATGAGTTTTGATAGAAACATTGAACTTGAGCTGTTGGGGAAAGAATTCCCTGGATTTTCCAGCGTATTTATTCTTCTGTGAAATCGTTACTAATCCAACAGAGTTTTTGTTTTGAAGTTAATAATGCAAGAAATAGCCTCTGTGCTGGGTTTATTGTTAAAAACAAACAAAAATCTGTTAAATGATTTTTATTATCCTAGGATTGGGCACTTGGAGTCCTGCATGCCAAAATCATTGCAGCTATAACATTGATGGGTCCTCAGTGGTGGCTGAAAACTGTAATTGAGCAGGTAAGCAAGTTCGGCTTATGGGACTCTTATTTTCCACGTTCCCACTTTTCTAAGTTTTATACATTTTCTTTAATGAGCATATATAACTTTTTTTTTTTCTTTAAGGAGAAAGGCAGTTTACTCTTACACCATGAATTTTCATCAGCTACTCTTAACACTTCCCTTATCTGAAAGTTAACCAGTAGCTTAAAGTGCCTAGAACCCTGACTAAAAAGTAAAGGCAAAATTTAGCATATGTGCTTTTTTTTAGAGCAGGAGTTCTGATGAAGGCTTGGTAGTCAGTTTTGTAAGCCTGTAGTAAGGAAAAGAGGTTATTGTTCAAGGCAATAAATAAAGAAAATGGCAGGAAAAAAATAGATTTAAAAAAGCAGAGCTCTTTGGGAATATTTTAGCTATGTAACACCTAAGACAGTTTTGTGTTATGGAGCTGTCATATAATGTGGTCATTGAGGTGAGCACCTTGAAAAAAATAGATGGTACTTCTGTACTTTGGTAATAAGGCTAGGAAGTAGGATAATTCATTTTAGGAAGATTTCTTCCAAAGTAACCAACATAGTAGATTTTGGTACTTATTTCTTTTAAGTTTTAGTTACCTAAAGAATGGACTTATGGACAACCCTCTTGTCCTTAGGGCAGCATCAACTTAATAAGGTGTTACAGTTTTGTAGCACTGAAGGTATACCTCCTTTTGATGTATAGGAAATACAGTAGTTCTCAGCCCAGTATGCACAAGAAACTCACCCAACAATTTCTGTACTTGGAGATTTGTGAGGGTGGGGAGAGCCAGGGAATTGGTGTGTGTTTGCATGCATCTCTCAAGTGCGGGCTGATTCTGAAGTGAGATGGATTGCGGGCTGCGTGGCAGCATGTCCATTCACGATAGGAGTACAGACCAGTCCACTCTAGCGTTTCCAGATGAGACTCTGACCCTTGTGGAGAATAAGCATGAAGTTACACCTGGGGGCTGTGAAACACTGTTGATCTCTATAATATTTTGCTCTCTGATGCATTCTTTCTCATACATGTGTCTAAGTTTAAGTAAAATGATTGAGAAACACCGGGATGCCTTGCTGCATTAATTTAAATGCATTTGGGTTAAAAGGATTTTGGTGGGCCAGAGGGGACCTGTGGAGCAGTAAGCCTGTTGTCATTCACCTTGAAATGCTCTGGCCCACTTCCGAGGGACCTGGGGATTGGAGTTGCACCACACTGTGTGACTATGGGCCAGGAGAGGTTGAAGTGCTGGGGGAAAAACACAAACAACGCTCTGCTGTTTCGTCCCTTTCTGTATACCATCTTTATTTTCCATTATTCCCAAGATTTCCCCACTTCCATCCATTCTTTCCTCTGCAATACTATCCCGTAGAACTTTCTAGATGAGATGAAATATTTTAGAAATTCTTGAATTTAAAAAAAATTCACTGTAGAATTCTTTCATACTAAATTGTTCCATAAAATACCTTCGATTTGTTGAAATTTAATTTATACAGGCTTTTTAGAAACATGCTTCCTGTTTATAATGTTTTCTTATATTCAGATAAAATGAATGCAATCTTGAGTAGTAACACAGGTCACTCTTAAACAATTTATGTATGAAGTTACTTCAAGTTGTGTAGTCTTCAACTAATATTATTGGATGCCATCTGGTATCGTATAGCACAAGGCTAGTGTAATTATTATTCTAGATTATCATCTTATTATTTTATCTCTTAGCAGAGTTAACTGCAAAGTGTAAGGAAGTAAATGCATTTCTTTAAAAACTTATGGATACCATACTTATGTTTGTGTTCCAGAATTTGCCTTGACTTCTGAAAAAATAACAAGTTTGAATCTTTTGGGCTGGTAGATCCAGCTCCCTGTGCTTGAATTCAGCAGATTGCTCTGTTAACCTGGAGGAATTTGTCTTGTATCCTTATTCTCATTTTTTACCTCTATGTTTCAGGTTTACGCAAATGGCATCCGGAACATTGACCTTCAGTATATCATTCGGAAACTGGCAGCGCCAGTGATCTCTGTGCTCTTGCTTTCCCTGTGTGTACCTTATGTCATCGCGTCCGGCGTCGTTCCTTTACTTGGTGGGTAATGCTGGCTGAGGGCTTCAGAGAGCACCTTTATTCACATCATTACATTCTTGTCACTTATGGTATCAAAGGTTGCCTGGCTCCAAATGCTTTATTGTAAATATAAATCCAGCTAAAACAGTGATTTTAAAAGACTGTTTTTCTTAGATTTCACTAGTTAGGGCAAGATGAGGATCATAAAACGCTTTGGTACAGTTTTTTTCCCTAGGCAGGTGAGAAAGTATTGACATTTAAAAAAATATCCTTTAGCGTAAAAGAAAAACCAAAGAGGAGAAGCTAATTTGTGACACTTTAACATCTAGATATTATCAGCTATGTACTGAAGAATCCTCACATGACCTTAAAGCCAGCAATGTGTTCAGAATTATAAGCACAAAGCTTTCCCCTCCAAATCTTTTGCTTCTATTGAATTCCCTCTGTCAGTTACTAGCATTATCATCCAACAAGGTGTATAAGTCAGAAACCTTGAAGGTCATCCGTGTCACCTGAGGCTCTCTGCTCTTCATACTCAGCTGGGTTCCAAGTGCCTCTGATCTGACCTCTGGAACCCATTCTCTCATCTTTGGAGCCCTTGCCTGCAGCTCACGTTGAGATGAACATCAGCTCTCACCTTAACCTCAACCTCAGCCGCCTCTCGTCTGGTTGCCTTGTTTTGAACTCTCCATCGCTAATTTATTCTCCACACTGCGGCCACGATGACCTTTCAGAAGAATAAATCTCGTTCATACCTTTTTGGTGAACATCCTTTTGTTGGTTCCTCTGTGCCTTTAGAACACAGTCCAGCTCCTCGGGATAGTTCACGAGGCTCTTCCTCTAGCTGGGGCTGGCTCCAGCTTGACGGCACTCCTTGCCTCACTCCATTTCATACAGGATGAGTTTCAGTTAAGCGCCCCTCCCCTCTTCTTAGGAAAAGGACATACTTTCATTTCACTGTCAGCCTTTATACACTTAGAGTTTTTCTTTTTTGGTTTTCCAGGTGTTACTGCGGAAATGCAAAATTTGGTCCACCGGCGGATTTATCCATTTTTACTGATGGTCGTGGTGTTGATGGGAATCTTGTCCTTCCAGGTCCGCCAGTTTAAGCGCCTTTATGAACATATTAAAAATGACAAGTAAGTGTAGACTTCATTTGTCTAGCTGCTTTTTGTTAAGATGTCTCATTTCTTAATTATTGTGTCTATTGTGATAAATCACAGGAGGGAAAAGTGCTCAGATTCTGGACGTATTTTGAGGTAGAATTGACAGGATTTGCTAACAGATTGGATGTAGAATGTGAAAAAGGGGGTTATCAGGACTTGGTTGGGTCAAGCAACTGGAAATACAGAGTTGTCATCTACGGAGATGAAAAAGACTGGGAGAAACTGGTTTGGGGAGGAAGAGTTCTTAATGTCCATTTGGAATAATTTTCAGTCTGTTTTCAAATGTTTTGGTCTGACAATATATTAAATAGTTTTAGATAAAAATAAGAAGCCTGCTTTAGGAATTAGCAGTGCCTGCCTAAGCCCTTCTTGCAGCCAAGGGCCATTGGGTTACTCTGACCATTGCTGAGAGAAGCTGTGAGGTTACTGCAGAAGCGTTGTGGCGCCCTCTGTTTTGAGGAAACTCTGCGACCTGACCTCTGAGAAATTGAGAACAGCCAAGGAAAACACCTTCTGGGGTAGCAGCCATTTGACCCTCCATGTCCTAATGGAAGGCTGAGTCCTCTTCTGCTTTAATGGCGCCTCACAGAGGAAGTAAGTTTGTAACTACCCATCCTGGTTTGCCCGGGAGAGTCCCAGTTTACAC
Source organism: Delphinus delphis (assembly GCF_949987515.2). Lineage (NCBI taxonomy): Eukaryota > Metazoa > Chordata > Mammalia > Artiodactyla > Delphinidae > Delphinus > Delphinus delphis. The sequence continues at coordinate 164,261,278 of NC_082685.1, read as the reverse complement.
AGGCTGCCTGCGTGTCATTACTAACAGCGCCCCCTTTTACTCGTGAGTGCCGGCTTTGGGCGACAGATTATATGGTCACCTCATTTACTCTGGGGGCTCTTTAAGAGTAATATGTTTAAGAATGAAATTTAGAGAGTGTTCAGGGCTTCTCCAAAGCACTTACTGATGGTAATAAACACTAGAAGGCTTAGGCAGGCTGAGTATTAAGTTCTGTCAACCACGAAAGAATGGGGAGGGGCTTTCAGCGATGAAAGCCCTTTTCCCTCACTTCGCTTGTTTTGGCGGCACAGTCAGTCCGGCACCAGCGCAAAAGAGACACACCCTCGGGAGCTGCCTGCAGCCCAGTGCACTCTATTATCTTTCCCCACCGTTGCTTCGTGCAGAAAACCGTTGAACTCGGGCTCGACAGAGGGCGTGTCTTGTTCACCATTATACATCCACAGTGTATCTGCCACAGGGCTTGATCCCGAGGAGGTGCCAAGTGTGCGTGTGTGCGTGTGCGCTGTGGGCATGAGAGGCTGCTGGGGTAATAGAACTGGCTATGGGTTCAGAGTCTCGTTTTTCTGCCCCTGAGTTACTTTTCGGTTTGGGGCAAGTTTACCTTCCTTTTCTCTCTGTGCTTGCTATCTTGATGTGGTTTGTGATTACATGTGTGTCAGGTAGTGCCATGTGTATTATCATGTCAGATATTGCTCAGTTGTCATTGTTCAAAGAGTTTACAAATTCCTCACAAGTTGAAAAAACACCGGTTGGTTGAGGGACAGTGGGATAAGGAATGATTAACTTCGGGAAGAGAATCAAGAAGACAAAAAGAAAAGGGGTGAAACAGTGAGCTTGTGATGAAGAAGCAGTAGGGTTAGTGGAATGTTTTAAAAAGTGAAATGTTAAGCTTCTTGGCGTAAATTGCCAGAGTACCTCATGAGACCTGTTTGTCAACAGAAAAGTGATAGATGAAAGTCAGGGTGGAGGAAGTCACGGGGAAAAATAAAAGTTGCCACACGGAGCCCTCCACACATGCCAGGCCTTTGTTACCGAGGCTTTTGCCTGCTTTCTGTTTCTTACAGCAATCATAGGACTATTGTTCTCATTTTATTGAAGAGCAAACTGAGCCTCAGAGACCCCAGCTCCCTGGCAGCCCTGTCACGTGCTGGCCTCACTCTCCTCCTCTTACACAAATGTGTAAAGTCCTGCCGGGCACGTCTTGGTCTGCACTGCTGCCTCCAAGTGGGTCCCGGTGCCCGCTTGAAACCATCACCCACACCGCCCCCGCCCCCCGCAGCTTGTTGCCATCAGCATTGTCACCCACTGTTCTCCCAGGTCAGCCTCCAGGCCCTTCGCCCACGGTCACTGCAGCCCACCACTACTGCTCCCCCCAGCTCCTGCTGGCATCATGGGGACGCTGTGTCCTGGTGGAGGACCTCCAGCCCTGTCATCCCATCCACAGGCACTTCTGTCTCCGTTTCTGCAGTCCTGCTCCCTTTGCCATCACCTCTCATAGGTTAGGAGCACTTAATACTCTTTCTTGGACCATAACCTCGTACCTTCTGTCAGTCACTTGCATACAGTCATTTCTGTGCCCTCTTCCTTTGACCTCCTTGAAATCTTTGTCCTTTGATTTCTCCTTTTCTTTAGAACTAGAGCTTTTCAGGTTTTACTCTCCTCCCTACCCAGCTTTCTGATTATCATATTTCCAGTCCATTTCTTCAGATCTGTCCACTTACCTGTTTTGTAAAATATGATCCATAACAGATAAATCTCCTGAATAAGTTTCTTCTACCTTACCTACCTCTGGCCTCCAAGAGTCAGTTTATGAGGGCCCCTCACCTATGGACCAGAGCCTGTACTCCACTGCATAGCATCTGAGGCCTTCTGACATGTGCTGCTCTCATGTCTTCCCATAAATCCATACCTTTGCTATGAGATGCCTGCTTTTGTGCTGTTTGCCAGTATTCATTCTAGACTCCCTTTCTACCTACCTAACTACTGAAGGGTTTTAAGTGGGAGTGAAGTGATCTGATTTACATTTTAAAAAATGTATCACTGGCTGCTCTAAGGAAGAATGTTTTAGTAAGTAAGATCACATAAGAGAGTAACCACCCTGTTTTTAACAACCTAGGTACCTTGTGGGCCAACGCCTCGTGAACTATGAACGGAAATCTGGCAAACAAGGCACATCTCCGCCGCCTTCACAGTCATCCCAAGAATAAAGTGGTTGTCTCAACTACGTTGACCTTCCCCCGCCTTTACGTGTCCTTTTTTGTGGACTTCTCTCTGGAGATTTTCCCCAGTGATCTCTCAGCGTTGTTTTTAAGTTAAGGGTATTTGACTTGGGTTTTCAGCATTCAGCAAGCAGCAGTGCGAGGCTCTGCTGCCCTTCCTGCATCTTCTGACATCATTGCTGTCTGAGGTCTGTATATGTGTAAATAGAAGTTCCGGGATACCCTAAAACCTTGGATTAAACAGAATGTGCATTGTACATCTTTAAACAAAATGTATATTAATTTATTAAATCTAGTTGTCACTTTATTTTGGACCTGCTGTGATCTTGACAGGAAATGTGCCACAGAGCCATAGTGCAGAGGCAAGACTTCTTAATGACGTCTTTTGGAATGCAATGTCCTGGTGTTCCTAGCAGTTCTTATTAAGTGAACTGTACATTCTGTCTTGGCTGTTCAGACCTTACCAAGAACATAAAAGGAAATAAGTAGAAATCAACAGTGGAGTGTCTGTGGTAAGAAAACATGAACTTGTGCTTCACTGTCAATCGTTTTTGGAAGTTATTTTGTATAACACCAAAGCTGTTGTACATTTTCTACTGCCTGATTTTTTTTCATGTGTCTGTGTTTGTAATATTGTATAGTATCTTGTGCTAGGTGAGGAAATTATTTTTAATTTTGATAATTTAATATTCCTAGTGATCAGCATCAGGAGTTGGGTTTTGTGTTTGTTAGGGACGTGTCTATACTTAGAGAAAAGAAGAAGTCCAAAAGAAGATTTTTCCTTAGATCCTCCAGCCCCCTTTTCCCACACACAGCTGTCTTTTCGTCAGCAGTGGCCAAAGTCATGGAAGATCATAAATCTTACAGGATAACATCACCAGTGATACTGCATCTTCCTGGAATAAGGACATACTGAAATGTTTTGTCAAATGTAGATGGGATTTGTGGTCTTAGATTGACAGCGTTAGAGAAGACGGGTTAGAACCCCTGGTCCTGCTGGTTAGTGCATCATTGGGTGAGGATTAGGGGCAGTGCATTTCTCCAAAGTTTCCAGAGCTTTTTGTTTACAGAATAAAACTATAAATAAAACCAACTTGATTTTATTTGACCAGAAGGAAGCTGACTGAGCTGGCCTTTTAACATAGGAGTACAGAATGTATTTCATTGGAAACGTGCTGTAAAAATCTCAGAAAGCAGAACACTTAGAAACTTGGTTTTCCTTCATAACCAAAGCTTCAAGTTAGAAGTTTAGAGAAATAGAATGGTTGGGCATGTGATCCAGGTTTTTAATGGTGATGGTATATGGTAAGGGTAGTGTTTGTTTTTGAATGATAACTTAGTTCTCAGAGAAAATGGACAGCATAGATCTTAAGAAACCATAAAAGAATTTCCATATAGTATTAAAACCCATAGGCTTAAATCTGAGAATTTTTAAAATATGAGAGTCAGCCAAACATAAGTTACCAAAAGCAACACGTTCTGGTTGTTTTATATTTCAACAGTTTTTCCTGAAGTGGTAAGTGATTACTTTAAAACATCAGTATCAAAAAAAAAAAAAAAAAAAAAAAAAAACTCGACATAGGATTCAGTGTTACAGTTTTTCGCAGTTTGTAGTAGCCCTTTCTCATATTTGAAATAAGGCCTTTGCTAGCCCTACCTTTACTTAGAAATTTAGTCCTACTGTAAAAATTAGGAGCATTTTAAACATAATGCCACCTGTCATGGTGTATGTCTATATCAATTGTTCTCTTTGGGAGAAAAATATTATCAAATTGGGCATATAACTTGATCGTGTTAATTTAAGTTTCTTTTTTAATTTTTCAGAGAATTTGTAGATCTTGATATAAAGTTATTGGAACACACTTATCTGTTTTACCAGAAAGAGATCTAGGCAGATATCACAAAAGATTAAAAATTGTTATTCTACAAAATTTTAAGTGAATCTTATCAGATATTTTGTAAAAAAAAAAAAAAAAAACACCAAAAAACAACATATAATATACATATATATATATGTGTGTGTGTGAATATATATATATATATATATATATATATATATATATATATATGAATGGCCAAAAAGTTGCCCTCCATTTCACTGGCAGATAACTTTATCTTGTCTTACTTAAGGATTTCCCCTGGTTTTTCAGTTGTGCTTTGTCCTGTTTTTTTCAATAAGGTGAATACTTTCATAAGGAAAGCATTTGCTGGCATACTATTTACTTGGGTAGCATCAAGATTTTATTATTAACCAATAGTCTTATAAATATTTAAAACTTCTAGTTCAGAAAGTGCTAGTATTGCTGCCCTTCTTCATGTAGAATTAAAAAAATAATAATAGTGTAGTTTTGCTTCATTTTACATTGGGCTAAGACTGTCTTCAAGGAATTTAATTAGGAAAGAAGACCTTTTTGCTTTATTTTTACTATTTACAAATTGAAGACAAATCAACATTTGGGGTTAGTTTTACATGACCAGTTATCAAATGGTCATAGTATGAAGTATGCAGTTGTTCATTATTAGCAAATTCTGTTTGATTTTTAAACTATTAAGTACTAATAGTTGAGATGAACACTGAAGAAAAATGCCAATGTGAAGTTTGTGTATAGCTAGCCTTAAAAACCTCCATGTTTTTAGGTGATTTTTTTCCTGTTCTCTGGAGAAACAGTGGAGATTGGACATCTCAATTCCAGATGTAAATGAAAAGTAATTTTTATTTCAGCATTTAATATAACTGTTATTACTGTGGATTCTTGTCTTGTGTTTTTTCTTTCCCTTATTCAAGTAATAGAGAAGAACTTTTTCTCAGATGATTTGATCTTAGATGATATGTCCTTTCTGTATTGGCAAAATGCTACTATTAAAGTGTAATTCTTGAATTTAGGTTGAATTGATGACTTTTTAAAACAAAACAGTGAAGCACTGGACATTGCTACATTGTATTGCATTTGCAAACACACACACACACACACACACACACTCACTCACTCTGAAGAATGTTGCACCAGTATAAGAACACTGGCACTTTTTTAAACGTTGCAAGTGAGCTACTTACTCTCATTTTCAGGATTGAGTATTTTAAAGCTCTCTACTTACTGTGATAAGTTTTTTATATTGTAAAATTAAATGATTATGTTTAAAATACTCCTTTAGAATGTTACCTATTCAGTTGCCATCAAGAAGAAAACAAATGTCTTACTACAAAGGTATTACTGAAGCCTCACTTGTGGAGATTCTCTAACTTCCTTGTATCTACTTAATTAACGTGCCCCTCAATCAGATGTTTTCCTTTCAGTCCATTACTGCCCTGTGTCATTTTTTTAATCAATAAAACAGCCATCACGAGTAAGGGCTTCTTTCAGGTAATCCCCAACAATATCTTTGGCATTTAATACAACATAAAGATAAGACAGGATACATCTGTTTTCATTCCCATCTATTTTGTATGAGTGCCTCATTTTGTAGTCATGAAATTAATATAGTACCTTAAATGAAAATGTAATGACCATAAGGCCTAGAAATGACTGTTGTAGAAGCTCAATGAATAGAACATTTACTTAGTTGGGATGTTAGTTTTCTATTAAATACCTTAGATACCCAGACCAACTTTATGTGTATATATTCTAAAGTGCTCCCTTTTTTATGTGGTTGTTTGTTGCCTTCTGAGTTGAGAGAAAAATTGAATAAAAACGTTAGTTGTAGCCTAGTTTTTTTGGTTTATTTTTGCTTTGTTGCAAGATTGCTTCAGAATTATGAAATGTGCATTATTAGTTGGCACAGGCAGATAATCCAGATCGTTAAAAGTATAATAATTATGGAAGAAAAAACTCAAGTTACATATGATTATAGCCCCTCCGTTCTAAGTAGGAACTTGAAAGTATAGTTGCAGAAGACACACCTTCCCCCTCTCTCCCTCCACTGTGGTTACAGCCCATCCTCACTGGGAAGAGCGAAGCCCTTCTTCTTGTGCCACAGGCAGGATGCCACCCAGCTCTGCGCCTCCACTGCAAGATCTGAGTGTAAAGTTTCACCAGGTTGTCTTTTAGGTGGAGATTTGGATAGAGTAAAAGTCCACTTCACATACTGATCATATGTATCAGAGAAAAAGGAAAGGGTTGCTTGAGGTTTTTAAAGTGCCCTTTGTGAAGAGATCCTTTTGTTTCTAATTTTTGTTTCTAGGTTCAAAACTTCTTCTATGATTTTTTTTAAATCATTTATGCATTTTTATTTATTTCAAATGCAGTGGTGGTAGGTGAAATGCTATTTGATCCATAGGGCATGTGTAATCTGTGAAGTTGAACTTTATTGCAAAGGAAATTGTACAGTGAAATCTCAGAAAGTGGCCATGAATTCCCTCCTCCTACTGTGCAGTTTGCAGCCACTCTTGTTGCGAACAGAGCTAACATCACGAGTGAAATGAGGGTCTGAGGAGGTGAATTCTCCCCAGCCCCACTCTCATTTTTTTTTGGTGTCTCTTTTGTTTCCAGCACTGTACTTAGTACTGTAGTAGAATGAGGTATAGGGTCTGCCTTCAAGGAGCCCAGTTAGAATGGAAAAGAACAAAAAAATGAGCAGAAGTTTCCATTGTAGGTAGGAGTCAAATGCCACAAGGAACACAGAAAGGACTCACCTTGGGCGAGGCTGTGATGACCTGGTGGCGCTCAAGTCCTGTTTTGTGTATACAGGCACCCCTCCCACACACCCACACCACAGTTCCTCTTTCACCCTCTTGCAGTCCACTTCTGCTCAGTCCCACATGGCATACACCTGTCTGTATGTCAACAGCAGTAACCCACTTGACGTTGTCTAATCGTCATTTTGAAATTTCTTCCTTTACATATGTAACAGTGCCATGTCTTTCTGCTTCTCCATGTTTGTTCAGTAACTTTTCTTTAGGACAAGAAGCTTCATACACGAGAACCCCACTCATTCACTCCTTTCTTTGCTTAAATGGAGCAATCCCTTCTGCTAGCTGCACAAATCCAAAGGTGTGATGGAGCAGAATAGAGAGTCCAGAAATAGACCTACATGTATACAGATAGCTGCTTTTTGACAAAGGTGCAGAAGTCAAACAAATAGTGCTGGAGTAATTGGACGTCCAGATACAAGATTAAAAACTGATCCATATCTCAACAGTTGTAAAAATTAACTCATGGATTACAGTCCTAAATGTTAAAACCCCAAACTATATAACTTCTAGAAGAAGACCAAGGGGAAAATATTCAACCTTGGGTTGTAACCCCAAAAGCACAATCCATAGAAGAAAAATTTGATGAATTGGGCTTTATCAAAATTGAGACCGTCTGCTCTTTGAAATACAGTGTTTAGAGAAACAAAGACAAGCCATGGAGTGGCAGAAAATATTTACAGAACATTTCTGATAAAATGCGTTCGGAATAAAGAAGTCTCTAAACTCAGTAGTAAGAAAACCTATTTGCCCATTTTAAAAATGGGCAAAATATTTAACACACTTCACTGAAGAGGAGATATATATATATATATATATATATATATATATATATATATATATATATATATATATATATGGCAAATTACATGAGAAGATGTTCAACAGAATTAGCCATAAGTAAAATGCAAATTAAAACCACAATGAGATGCCCGTTCATACCTATGAGAATAGCTAACACTAAAAATACCATACCACATGGTGGGGAGGATGTGGAGAAACCGGAACTCGCCCCGCTGGAGGGAATGTAAAATGGTACAGCTGCTTTGGGAAATAGCTGGGCAGTTCTTAAAAGGTTAAAATCTGTTTACTTACCACTCCTAGGTCTTCACCAAAAGAAAACGTGTAAGTCCGTATGAAGACTTAAACACGTGCGTGTTCATAGTAGCTTTATTTGTACTAACCCAAAGCTGGAAACAATCCTCGTGCCCATCAACTGATGAATGGATAAATGATTATCCATATAATGAGATACTGCTCAGCAACAGAAAGCAGTTCACTATCCGTATATACAGCTTGGGCAAATCTCAAAATGATGATGCTGAGTGGAAGTAGACAAAAAGTGTACTGTGTGCTTTTCATGTATATAGAATTCTAGAAAATACAGAGTAACCTACAGCAATCTAGAAAGCAGATCATTGCAGGTAGGGGTTGGCAAGGAGGGACGTGGGGGGGATTTCACAGGCATGTGAAGAGACGGGGCGGAGAGGACGCATGTGTGTGACGGATGTGTTCACTATCTTGATGGAGTTCTGGTTTGACATGTCAGGGTGTACCAAACTGTACAGTTTAAATTTGTGCAATTTACTGAATGTTAATTACACCTCAATTTTAAAAAGTATTATGTTCATATACTGTCTTTGACCATTTCACACCTTCCTCTTCCTCAAAGTGCCACCTTCTCCGCCTTCCTGACTTTTGGCTGATGATTTTTATTCCTATTTCACTTAGAAGATAGAAGCAATCAGAACAGAACTTTTCACAAGTTCACACCCTCTGCCCCATCACCCCCTGTGTTTATTGTGCTCCAGGCAGCCTCCCCTTTTCCACAACAGGTCAAACCTCAGGGCCTTTGCATTTGCTGTTTGCCATGCCTTAATATTCTTCCTCCAAGCTCTCCCCAACCTCCTCGTTTCTATACTAAAATGTCTTTCTTAGGGAGGCTTATCTGAAATTGTAGCTACTTGGGCATTCCTGTCTCCTGCTGTATTTTTCTCTTTCGTATTAACTTACTGTACAGTTTACCTATCTTGTTTGTATTTGCATGTTTTTCCCTCACTTGAATGTAAGCTCCAGAGATTGAAAAAAAAAAAAACTATGTGGGGATTACTACTGTATTCCAGGACAGTCCTGGGACATATTGGGCGTTCTATAAATATTGTTGGGTAAGTAAATAAATGAATCAGAATAATGTATATATGGTTAAAATAAAACCTGAAAGCCATCCTCCAGAGGTGAGCACTGTCAGTAGCTTGGTGTTTGCTTCCAGACTGTGCTCTGCATAAGCATTCGTTCACTGATGCTCTTATCAACACGGGTGGTACGTGCCCTGGGCTGCTCTGCAGGTGGCTTCTTTCACTTTATATTTCTGAGCATCTTTTTATGTCAGTACATAAGTAGCTATCCCATTTAAAACTTTTAGCTGTATTGTATTCCATTGTGTGGATAAGATTATGATTTAACTTTTATGAAAGGCAATTGGTTAACCCATTTTATTACATGCTATAGTAAACATTTTTGTCCATATTACTTTACTAGTATTTCTGCAGGATAAATTCCTAGAAGTAAGACTGCTAAATCATCAAACATATTTAAAGTGCCAAATTGCCCCCAAATGTAATAATTAACACTCCTCTCATCAGTGTATGAGATTCCTCGTTTCCCCATATCGTCATCAACATTAAATAGTGCCTATTTTCAGTTTTGCTAATGCTGTTAACTTGGAAACGTGTGTGTCTTCATTTGGTAGGTAAGTTGCCCAGTAGAGAAGTTGTGTTTGGGGGTTGATACCTCTAGGGAAGGAAGGAGGGCTTGTCACTGGCCCCTCCTGAAGACAGCTCATTCTAGTTCTTCACCTTCGTGTCGAGAGGGGAGGTGGGTCTCAGGGCCTGTTTCATTCAGTGTGGGTGTTAAGGGCAGCTGCAGCAGCCAGCCAGGAGACCCCTAAACTAGGTAGGATTCACACCTTGTACGCTGCCCTGGTCAGCATCCACCAGAATGGAACAGTTTCTCCTACCCCTGGACCCAAAACTATTGTATCGGAAAAGGTAGCTTATTTTCTCCTAGACCCGATTAGATTGGCTCAACCGTCCTATCTTACTTAGGAAAACAAGTTAAATAGAATCTTCTTTTAGCTGGAAACTGCCCACTGTCTAAACTCTTAAGCGGCTTTTGAACTGCCAGTGAGTTCACTAAGTGGTGCCGATTGGGCCACGGGAACAGCGCTTGCGAAGGCGTCGAGGTCAGACACGTCTAGGACAGACACGTCAGTCTGGGAAGGCAGGGGCCAGATTCCTTCAGGGAGGCCCGTGCTGCGCGCACACACCAGCCTCCAGGACTTTAATGGCTTCCTACCTTGGAGTCTACGAGGCATCTCGCTCCAGAGCTTCACGGAGGCCATGCCAAGGAAAGGGGGGGGGGGGTCCTTTGGGAATTCGCCGCTCACATTTGGCAGTGGGAAATCTATCAAAAGGCCCTTTCCTAAGGGAAATGTTACGCTCGTGCAGCTGTGAGCTATCTGTTAAAGCAGAGGGGGCGCCGAAGCCACACTGCTCAGGCGCGTTCCGCCCCCTCCTCCAGCACCGGCCTGAGGCCGGCTTCGGCTCGGGTCCTGTGCGCGTGCGCGACGCCAGAGGCGCAGGGCCCGCGCGTGTCTCGGTTGCCTGGATACCGCTGCGAAGCAGTAGCTGCGGCTTGCGCTCTAGTTGCCGTGTCGCGGCTGTTGCTAGAACTGGCGGTCGGTCCTTATTTTACGAGGAGCCCGAGAAGGAGCGGGTAAGAGCCCTCGTCGGCCGTCCGCGCCTCACGAAGCCGGCCTCTCGGCCCGCCCCCAAACCTAGGATTCCGGCCGGGCCCTGGCCCCGGCCCCACCCCAAACCCGGGGAAAGGCGGGCGGCCAGGCCTGGCCCAGTTTAAACCTGGAACCCCGACCTGGTTCAGGATCCCGGACCTCGGTCCCGCCCTAAACCCCCGTCCTCCCCCAGGCTCCAAACTCCGGACCCGGGACCCCGGGCCCTGAGCCCCGTGGCCGTCGCGTCTCCCCCGCGCCCCAGGCTGACCAACCCTCCCTTTCTCGACCCGCAGCACACCTTGATTCTTCCCAGCTTGGTCCTGGTCTGCGGAGAGCGATGCCTCTTCCCGACACCATGTTCTGCGCGCAGCAGATCCACATTCCCCCGGAACTGCCGGACATCCTGAAGCAGTTCACCAAGGCTGCGATCCGCACCCAGCCCGCCGACGTGCTGCAGTGGTCCGCGGGGTAAGCGCCCCAGGGCCAGCGCCTGGGAGAGCCGGCCCGTCCCCGTGCCCAGTCGTGCCTAGTGAATCCTTCCTGGACCAGTGGTCCAACGCTCGGGACACTTAGGGTACCGGCAAAACTTTCACTTTAGCATTGGTGGTATCTACACCTTAAAGTACCATCTAGGAAACATCATGGTTTTATTGACCACGAGACCAGAAATTACTGCAAAGTGCTCATTTATCTACAAAGCAATGACAGCTCCATTGTTGGAGAGTGGTATTTATGCAGGTAGACTAAAATTTATAAAACAGTTACACTGGGTAAAAAGTTTCTGCATTGTGTTACAAAGTCAAACTATCACAGTTTCTTTATTTGTGAAATGATTTTTACAAGGAGGAATCTTATGATTATGTTCCTTGTCTTCAGAGAACCCTCCAGGATTAGGTACCTGTGGAGTTTATTGGAACCAGAAGGTCTGGTTCACGTTGGGGTAACCATCCCAAGGCTGCTATAAGGTCAAACTCTGCCCAGCTTAGTTCACAACACATGAATCTTCGCAGTTTCTTGCAGCAAACATTCTAACCATTTCCAGGAACAGACATTAATACTTTAAAAGTCACAACTCAACAGACCTTAGAACCATTAAAATAAACCCTGTTGATTTTATAGGAAGGCTCTTTGTCCTTTTTCAGTAAACAAATTCAGACTCGGAAACTCAATTTTGTGGTCCCAAGAATCAGTATAAATTTAACTTAATATTTTTTAGTAACTAGCCCGTCAAATTTTGCTGACCTTCCCTAAACCGTGTGACCAAAGTGAATTAGTTTCCTATGACTGCTGTTAACAGATAACCACCAAACATGTTGGCTTAAAACAAGAAACGTTTATTCTCTTACAGTTCTGGAAGCCAAAAGTCCAAAATCAGTTTCCCCAGGCTACAGTCAAGATATTGGTGGGACTTTGCTCTCTCTGGAGGTTCTAGGGAGAGTCTGATCCCTCCCCTTGCCTTTTCCAGCTTCTAGAGCTGCATTCCTTGCATTGTTTGGCTCCTGGCATACCTCCATCGCCAATACTGGCATCCTCACATCTACCTCTGCCTCCCTCTTCTAGGGACACTTGTGATTGCATTTAGGAACCATCCTGATAAGCCAGGATGATTTTCCCATCTCAAAATCCTCACTCGGGCTTCCCTGGTGGTGCAGTGGTTGAGAGTCCGCCTGCCGATACAGGGAACACGGGTTCGTGCCCCGGTCCGGGAAGATCCCACATGCCGCGGAGCGGCTGGGCCCGTGAGCCATGGCTGCTGAGCCTGCGTGTCCGGAGCCTGTGCTCCGCAACGGGAGAGGAGGCCACAACAGTGAGAGGCCCGCGTACCGCAAAAAAAAAATCCTCACTCAATATCTGCCAACTCCCTGTTACCGTGTAGAAGAAGATCCACAGCTTCCAGGATTAGGATGAGGATGTCTTTGGGGCCCTTACTGCACCTGCCACCAGAGGCTACTGGTTAATCCAGCACTTTGCCTTCTGACAAATGCTTCTGTCTATTGCTTCTGAAAGACTCTCTCAAGGTTCTTGCCCAAAATTGTGGCCTCTAGTATTAACCATTATTCAAGCCTAAATAAGAGATACAACTGATTCATAAGAGTTTATTTGTTCTCTACCAAACATTCCAAGATTTAATCTTTTTTTTTTCTTGGAACATTACATTTGGTAACACTTTAGAGACAACTATTTTAAGCTTCACTTTAATTTAAAAGGCTTAATCGAGAAATTTCTGAATGTTCCATGCAGCTAATTACTCTTAAGAGCAGTTTTGGAGTTTAGGAGAAAAAGCAAGCATTAGTCATGTGTCCCAACTCTCTCAGAACAGAATCTGTTAGGGAGAGATGTCATCCAGAAGAGGGTGAATTGGTCTTTGAAAGATTTCGTAGTGATTGGGGTTAAGACAAGGCAGAAGAGGAAACAGCGTATAACATGAGGGCCACGACAGGAAGGGAAAAGCACCGGAAAGCAAAGCAGAAAGCCAGGGTGCGTCTGGAAGAGACTGCTGTGGAAGGTTCCAGCACGCATTCAGGGGAGGGTTCTTCTCAGACGAGCCTCACCCCCAGCCTCTGCCACGACGCAGCGGCTAATTGGCTGTACATGATGATGTCATTGAGTCCTGAAGGCTTGTGCTCACGTGCGCCTTATATTCGAGGGCATGTGACACAAGTTGGCCTGGCCACTCAGGCAGGCTTCCTCCACCTCAGCTCTATGGCTGCTTTGGAGTGACATCTCTTTGGGGGGCGTGGGGCTGTCCTGTGGATTAGAGGGTTCTTGGTGGCCTGCTGACCTGCCCCCACCAGGTGCCAGAAGCACCATCCACCCCAACTTGTGGCAACCAGAAGTGTCTCCAGACGCTGCCAGTGCCTTCCTGGGGAAGGGGCGCTGCGCTAGAGGCTGGGCCGAGCCTGGTGATTGGTTTGACGCGTGGTGAGGAGTAAAGTCCGCGAAATCGTTGAAAACCCTAATTCGGAACATGGCAAAGTGAAGCACCCCCTCAACCTGGCCCTGTAGGTCTTGAGGTCCACGTTTGTCTAACTGCCTGCCTTTTAGCTTTCTCTCAGACTATTAAATTCACAAAATATGACTGGACTTGTCCTAAAAGCGTGAAAACAAAGTCAAATTTGAGGGGTGGAGAGAGAAGAAGGGGATGAGATATAACATTTCTGTTAGCCTAACAAATACCTATTTATCTACATTTTGTTACATCAGAGATGTCTCTGTTTACTCATATCTTTTTTAAAAATTTTATTGGAGTAGAACTGATTTACAGTGTTGCGTTAGTTTCGGCTGTACAGCAAAGTGATTCTATCCATTCTTTTTCAGATTCTTTACCCATATAGGGTATTACAGAATATTGAGCCGAGTTCCCTGTGCTCTACAGTAGGTCCTTGTTGGTTATCTGTTTTACATAGAGTAGTGTGTATGTTAATCCCAAGCTCCTAGTTTATCTCCCCACCCACCATTTCCCCTTTGGTAGCCATCATTACTCATATCTTTTATTTTTATTTCTTTTTCGGTACACAGGCCTCTCACTGCTGTGGCCTCTCCTGTTGCGGAGCACAGGCTCCGGACGTGCAGGCTCAGCGGCCGTGGCTCACGGGCCCAGCCGCTCCGCGGCATGTGGGATTTTCCCAGACTGGGGCACGAACCCGTGTCCGCTGCATCGGCAGGCGGACTGTCAACCACTGCGCCACCAGGGAAGCCCTACTCATATCTTTTAAGTTATTACCTGTGGCCGTGGATGATTTAGTGTTTTGTTTTCCTGGATATGTCATTTCTTTGATGGAGGTAAAGTCATGGGGGCAGCAAATGATGTGGCTTCAGCCGCCGGCCCCGGCTGACACGTGCCCAAGAGGAGTGAGTTTCACAGAAGGACCCTGCCTGGCACCCTGCCCCCCTCCAGCCAGAGCCCAGGTGTACACCCCCTCCTGACTTGTTGCCCCAAACTGTCTCTGTGCCCCAGCTTATTCCCAGTTTAAGCAGTAATATCCGTGTCCCAGAAAGGAACAATTAAGGGAAAAAAATACTAAAAAACAAACAAACAAAAAAAAAACAGGCAGGAAAAGTGAAGGGTAGGGGGAGGTCCACACCTGACTTAGCCAAACAGTGATTTCCCTGCTCTGGGTGCCTTAGAGCTGAATAGGCGCAGAGATGCTTGAAATCAAGCCCCTCAAAAAGCAAGGCCAAGACCCTCAACTGTCAAAGTGGCATGACGGACCATGACCTTGCACTCGGGTCATGCGGGGCCCCGACCTCCACATCCCCTGGCAGTCTCAGGACTCTGATGGCGTTCGCTGGATAAGTGTAGCACCTGTTACCAGGGCCCTGAGACCGGGGCTGCCATTGTCCATGCGGTGCAGATAGAGAAACTGAGGCACGGGTGGAGGTGAAGTCGGAGAGCTGAGTGGAGGAGCCGGGACAGGAGCTGGGCCAGGGCACCCAGCACTGTCCTCCCTCATCACTGTCGCCCTCTGGGTTCATTGACAGAAGTACATGAATTCAGGGGCTGGTTGTGTGCTGATGAGCCTTCAGAGATGTCTGTCGTTGTTAGGTATTTTTCAGCTTTGTCAAGAGGAGATCCACTTCCTGTAAAAGACAGAATCGAAATACCCATGGCTACTCAGAAAACAGACACAGGCCTGACTCAAGGACTCCTTAAAGTTTTGCACAAGCAGGTATAAGAGTTTGCTATCAGTCAGCTGAACTTGAGATAAAACGCCACAGAAAGCTCCGTGCAAGCCCCGCCTTCCCTGCAGTAAACCTTCAAGGTTTATTCAAAGAAGGAATCTTGGATTCAGGGCCTTTCTCTGGTTTAAAGAACCCAAGATAGCTACTCATGATTATATAGAAATATAATTTCTTTTAACTACCGAATTCAGATGCAAGAGGCTGCTAGACTAAGAAAAATATCTGAAAATATGAAATTTTAGACATGGGAGTTGCAAGATCCTTCTTGAAATATGTGTTTGTAAAAACTATGCTAACATAATCCGCCACCTTCTTCATCTGAAAGACAGATTGCCCTCGGGCGTCTGGCTTCCAGCCCTCCTGAGAGCCCTCGAGACCCACCATCTCACTTGGAAAGTTCATAGAAAGTGTATTTTATCTGAATGATTGGGCTGTGTTGCTAAAAACAACCTCAGTGGTATAACCCTGAGTTTTAAAGCGACTCGTCCCCATTCTACATCTCGAAGTCCTGTGTTCCTGTTCGGGGTGCAGTGACTTCTGGAAACGAGATTTTTCCCATTTCTAGTTTTTCTAGATTTTTCCCATGTCTAGTTTAAGGGAAAACGAATAATCACTGCAAGGGGTAGTTTGGGAAAAGACATGCTAAAGTTGCTCAAACCTCTTTCACGCAGAATATTGCTAGCAGATCACAGGAGTTACCAGTTTTCATGAAGTTGTCTAAAAGAGTAGAAGGAATAAATTTATTTTCAGTGTTGAGATTTACCCCATTTAACTGTTAGCATGTTTCAGGGTTGGATTTTATTTGATTTATTGGAGTTTTATTTGTATTGTGAAGTATTTCAGGCAGACAATAGAGAATCATGTACGCCATGTCTGTGTGCCCATTTTATTAAGTCATAACATTATGCCATGTTTGTTTCCCAGTCCTTTTTTCTCTTGAGAAGTAACTTGTTGCCAGTCTCTAGTTCCCAGCCCCCTTCTCTGCCTGTGCATCCCCTGTCCCCAGACACACACATCCCCCCCTCCCCTCCCCAGGGCTAATGGTGCAGTGAATTCAGAGTTCATATTTGAAAGGGGATGGGTGCTCTGTTTAAGTCTTCAAGAGCGTTCTATTACTTCTTGGGGCTTTTAAACTTAACGTAGATTGTGTCATGCTGTGTTTTCTAAACAGTGTAGCCACAAGGAATATGTGGAATTAGCAGATCTTGAGCGGAAATGGAAAAATCTGTGCCTGCCGGTAGAAAAATTCAGAGCTCTCTTGCAGTTGGATCCTTGCGAAGACAAAATCGAGGAGATAAAATTTTTAGCGCTTGGATGCAGCATGCTTGGTGGGGTACGTACCTATAAGTAGCATATTAATAATTCTGTGTGCTCACAGGCCTGGCTTAAAAATGATTTAGGTGTTTCAGTAACCGAAGCAACACTTTCATTACTTTAGTAATCTTGTCTTAGAAAAGCAATTTTTTTCAGATGTTTATTGTATTTTAGGCTTATAGTTACTTTAGTTTACAGAAGTTAAGTACTTATGAATGCCTCAATTTAAAAGATGTTAACAGTAGACAAACCATACAGATACTGTTAAAATGTGTTTAGTTTTTAGAAGAGAATGAATCAGTGACTTTTATTAAACTACATGTCACTTGGTAAATGATACTATGTTGCCCTCATCTGTGCAAAGAGGCATAAGATTATTTTCTATTTTAGTTAAAATCTGTTATTAGTAACTAATACTGTAGATACCTTGCTGATGTTAAAAAGTATAACTCATACAACTTAGGAATGAAGACACAGGGAATTCCCTGGTGGTCCAGTGGTTAAGACTCCGCGCTTCCACTGCAGGGTGCATGGGTTTGATCCCTGGTTGGGGAGCTATGATCATCCCACAAGCCAGGTGGCTCGGCCAAAAAAAAAAAAAAAAAAAGACGACGAAGAAGAAAAAGGAATGAAGACACAGACGTCCCTTAAGGGAGGTGGGTGTGGTAGGGAGGGGGTGGAAGTCTAGAATCTCTCCTTAGCCTTAGTATTTGAGTCACCCTGTGAGACACACGGGTCAAGTGCAGGGAAAGTTACCACTTTAAGTTTGTGAAGAAAGGGGTTGAGAAAAGAGAGCTAGCTCCCTTTACTGCAGAGACGAGCAAAGTTTGCTACCCTCTCCCTTCAGTCTTTGGACCCCAGAGCACGTAACTGGCTAACTCTTAGTCCTCACTTCATGGGGTGCCCTCGTCTCGGGTCCACGCATCAGCCTCCTTAATTCTGTTTTAACTTTTAAGAATTACTTTATGTAACACTACCTTGCGTGACC
This sequence comes from Delphinus delphis, assembly GCF_949987515.2. Classification (NCBI taxonomy): domain Eukaryota; kingdom Metazoa; phylum Chordata; class Mammalia; order Artiodactyla; family Delphinidae; genus Delphinus; species Delphinus delphis. Next base: position 164,243,597 of record NC_082685.1, on the reverse strand, counting down.
ACTAACACAACTAAACCACTAACACAACTAACCTCCAACCCGTCCCCCTGCCGCCCACACCTGAAGCATCAGCTCCCCTGATCTCACGCTTCCCATTGATCCCATATGGACCCCAAGAAATACATCATTTAGTTGGTTTTAACTTTATGTTGTTACTAATCTTCTGGAACTTTTTTTCGCTGCCAAGTAGATTTCTCTTTATTCATCTGTATCATTACAGACGCTGTGGTTCATTCATCTCCTCTGCTGTGTGAATATAGTGCAATTTACTGGTTCTGTTAGTGGTCCCAGCGAGAACCTCTGAAACCCCAGTAAAGTCGGGTGTTAGGCTAGTCGCTTCCTTTTGCTGTGTACCTGCCCACACGTGGTGTTTCCGGTCAGCCATAGAGAAAGCGGTCAGCCCTGGGCTGGACACCTCAGACCAAGTTCCCTCCTCTAGGCTCAGAGGCCACCAGGGAGAATCCCAGCGGGGTTTCATTGGAGGAAATTTTTTTTAAAATAAATTTATTTATTTTTGGCTGCATTGGGTCTTCGTTGCTGCGCACGGGCTTTCTCTAGTTGCAGCGGTCGGGGGGCTACTCTTCGTTGTGGTGCGCGGGCTTCTCATAGCGGTGGCTTCTCTTGTTGTGGAGCATGGGCTCTAGGTGCGCGGGCTTCAGTAGTTGTGGCACACGGGCTCAGTAGTTGTGATGCACGGGCTTAGTTGCTCTGCAGCATGTAGGATGTTCCCGGACCAGGGCTTGAACCCGTGTCCCCTGCACTGGCAGGCAGATTCTCAACCACTGTGCCACCAGGGAAGCCCTATTGGAGGAAATTTTATGTTGCTTTGTTCATCTGGAACTCTGGAAGCAAGATTTTAATAATATAAAATAAATAACTAATATTTGATTTTATGGTTTGCTCCTCTAAACTTAGTTGTGAAATTTAGATTTTTATAATGATGAGAAATTAGACTATTTCATATTTGGGGATCCATCTTTGTAATTTCTACCTCCCTACTCAGGAGAATCAGCCATTAGATTTCAAACCAAACCAAGCCTGTTTTGTAAGATAAGACCTCTTACTGTGTGTGGGGTGTGACACTAGATGGAGACATTTGTTAAGGATGGAGCTTCCTTTCTGAAGTGACTGCTGGGGAAGGGACAGGGAAACAGCACACACACGCTTCTCTATTCTTCCTATAACGTGTCACTTATCCCCGTCAGCCAGTGTGGGACCCTGGCCTGTCCCCTGAGGAAGCCACCTCTGCCAGGAGTCTTTGCTGTTGGCCTTTGACTCTCTCCTGGTGCCAGTGGCCCCCTTCTCACTGTGGAAAGCGGGGAACCTTTCATACTTTCATATCCAGGCGAAGTTCGCAGCCTGAGATGCCAGCTCTGCCCTGGCCTGCCCACCCCCGTACCCCGAGTGCAGGGCTGACAGCCGTGCTCTGGGTCCACGGGGGCCAGGAGGAGCCAGGCCCAAGGCGGCACTTGTTTTGTTGATGCACCGAGTGCCCGCATTGGCGGGGTAGCTTGGAGATGCCCCCGGAGCACAGTGCTGTGACTTCTGGGAGACGCTTCTTCATCTAATTTGGCATCTTAGCATTTGTCTTTACGCTTAAAAAAGAAAACCTTCACAAAGGAGCAGATGAAGAAGTGAAACGAGGTGAGGAGGACGCTTTCGTGGGTCACTGCTGTCCACCTCGTCGCACACAGGACTTCTGTGAAATTGGACGCTGGTCGCTCTGCCTGGACGTGTCGTAGCGACTCCTGCTGCCCCGCCCACTCCACGGCGTCTCACGGCTTGTGACTCTTCAGTTGCTCTTCGGAGCCACTCTAGTCAGATGAACCGAGTTCTCTGCAAAGATTGGAACCTCAGATGTCTGAGCCACGCGCGTCGTTCACCCTCTGTTCCTTCCAGGGACGTCTGTCGGTGTGGCTTTTTGTGGGCCTCGCCCTGAGTGCCGAGCGTCCCGACAGCCCCTGCCCGTGGAGGGACGTCTGGTACATCATCGAAGCCCCGAGCGCTGCTCTGGTTCTCACATCGACGCTTCAGACGGGGTGGGGGAGCGTCGGGGGCCGGCCGTGTCTGTGGGCACCTCTCCCTTGCCGGGCGAAGCGAAAACAAGTTTGTGTTGTGACCTTCACCTTAGGTTTCTGCAGCCCCATCAGGGGTCCTAAGCATTTAAGAGGTGGATCAACATTTGTCATCTGTTTTTTTAAGTATGGACATCTTTTTTGTAATGTAAAAACTTGTGGCCCAAGTCCCTATTGCACCCACACATGACTGACAAAGCCCGTAATGACAAACTACCCACCTGCCTCTGGTTCGGGTTTGAAAAGCCTTTGCACTTCATTCACGAGAGCATCCCTCCGTGTGTACAGCTGCCAACATATGCGCGTGTCACGTAATTTCCCATCAGAACGTACTGCTTACGAACGGCCAGCGTTTCTAGGGTTCTTACCAGGTGCGGGAATGTTCGGAGCCCTTTGTCTGTTTTCTCTTTTGTCCTCCCAGCAGCCCTTGGAGGAGAGTCCTGTTCTCCGAATCGCAGGGTGGCGAGCTGTGGGCAGAGGCTCGGCGCCTCAGGTGGAGGTGGTCGGGCAGGATTCGGACTCAGACCACGGGCTCCGGAGGTGCCGCCACCGGTAGACGCGGGGGATGGAGGGGCCCCTGAGGATACCCCTGTAGCCCAGGGAGTGCGCCGCCCTCAGGTTGGGACACCGTGTCAGAGAGTAACATCTCCTAGGCCTTCCCACTGATACCGTTTTATGTCCTCACGTGATCCGCACCCCAGAAATCTTTGTGTCAGCCTCCCAACAGCTCTGGCTCTGGACCAGCTGCAGTCTGGCTGCTCTGCCCGCACGCGCCACAGAGACTTCTGCTGCCCCGTCCACTCCACGGCGTCCACTCCGCCTGTTGGGTCAGCTGTCTGTGACTCGTCGAGATGCCCTGTGCGCTGCAGGCAGCACCTGGCTCGCTCTCGGCCGCTCTCCCCAGGGCCCCCAGTTCAGGGTCCCGCTGGGCCTCTCAAGTCCATTCTGAGACGCCCACCCCTGCGGCCAGTGCAGAGATGTGGCCCTGATGTGAGTGCAGGCGTCCAGCCGCAGGCACGTTTAGGAACTGCCTCTGCTGACCAAGCAGCTGGTCGTGGGCCCCCGGGCTCGCTGCCCCACAGGCTGAGCGTCTCCTCTGTGGGGAAGCAGGGGTGGGGTTGGCGGATGCTGGGCCTGGTAGCCCCTCCGTCCCTTCAGCCTGATGGACTGGCTTCACTCCAGCACCATGTCCGGCCAACTGGAGAATGTGTGTCTCCCTGCGGCACCGGCCGTAATCCCCAGGACCACGTTGTAAATTAGGAAAGCTGCGAGGATAAGGAAACAAAAAGGGTCGCAGGCTTTTTAGTTTTTGTTTTTAACATCTTGATTGGAGTATAATTGCTTTACATTTTTGTGTTAGTTTCTGCTGTATAACAAAGTGAATCAGCTATACGTATACATATATCACCATATATCCTTCATCTTACGTCTCCCTCCCACCCTCCCTATCCCACCCCTCTAGGTGGTTACAAAGCACCGAGCTGATCTCCCTGTGCTATGCGGCTGCTTCCCACTAGTCATCTGTTTTACGTTTGGTAGTATATATAAGTCCATGCCACTCTCTCACTTCGTCCCAGCTTACCCTTCCCCCTCCCCGTGTCCTCAGGTCCATTCTCTACATCTGAGTCTTTATTCCTGTCATGCCCCTAGGTTCTTCAGAACCTTTTTTTTTTTTTTCAGATTCCATGTATATGTGTTAGCTTATAGTATTTGTTTTTCTCTTTCTGACTTACTTCACTCTGTATGACAGACTCTAGGTCCATCCACCTCACTACAAATAACTCAATTTCGTTTCTTTTTATGGGGAGTAATATTCCATTGTATATACGTGCCACATCTTCTTTATCCATTCATCTGTCGATGGACACTCATGTTGCTTCCATGTCCTGGCTATTGTAAAGACAGCTGCAATGAACATTGTGGTACATGACTCTTTTGGAATTATGGTTTTCTCAGGGTATATGCCCAGTAGTGGGATTGCTGGGTCATAGGGTAGTTCTATTTTTAGTTTTTTAAGGAAACTCCATACTGTTTTCCATAGTGGCTGTGTCAATTTACATTCCCACTGACAGTGCAAGAGGGTTCACTTTTCTCCACACCCTCTCCAGCATTTATTGTTTGTAGATTTTTTGATGATGGCCTTTCTGATTGGTGTGAGGTGATACCTCGTGGTAGTTTTGGTTTGCATTTCTCTAATGATTAGTGATGTTGAGTGTCCTTTCATGTGTTTCTTGGCAATCTGTATATCTTCTTTAGAAAAATGTCTATTTAGGTCTTCTGCCCATTTTTGGATTGGGTTGTTTTTTTTTTTTTTTTGATATTGAGCTCATGAGCTGCTTGTATATTTTGGAGATTAATCCTTTGTCAGTTGCTTCATTTGCAAATATTTTCTCCCATTCTGAGGGCTGTCTTTTCGTCTTGTTTATGGTTTCCTTTGCTGTGCAAAAGCTTTTAAGTTTCATTAGGTCCCATTTGTTTATTTTTGTTTTTATTTCCATTTCTCTAGGAGGTGGGTCAAAAAGGGTCTTGCTGTGATTTATGTCATAGTGTTCTGCCTATGTTTTCCTCTGAGAGCTTTATAGTGTCTGGCCTTACATTTAGGTGTTTAATCCATTTTGAGTTTATTTTTGTCTGTGGTGTTAGGGAGTGTTCTAATTTCATTCTTTTACATGTAGCTGTCCAGTTTTCCCAGCACCACTTATTGAAGAGGCTGTCTTTTCTCCATTGTATATTCTTGCCTCCTTTATCAAAGGTAAGGTGACCATATGTGTGTGGGTTTACCTCTGGGCTTTCTATCCTGTTCCATCGATCTGTATTTCTGTTTCTGTGCCAGTACCATACTGTCTTGATTACTGTAGCTTTGTAGCATAGTTTGAAGTCAGGGAGCCTGATTCCTCGAGCTCTGTTTTTCTTTCTCACGATTGATTTGGCTATTTGGGGTCTTTTGCGTTTCCATACAAGTTGTGAATTTTTTTGTTCTAGTTCTGTGAAAAATGCCAGTGGTAGTTTGATAGGGATTGCATTGAATCTGTAGATTGCTTTGGTAGTAGAGTCATTTTCACAGTATTGATTCTTCCAGTCCAAGAACATGGTATATCTCTCCATCTGTTTGTATCATCTTTAATTTCTTTCATCAGTGTCTTATAGTTTTCTGCATATAGGTCTTTTGTCTCCCTAGGTAGGTTTATTCCTAGGTATTTTATTCTTTTTGTTGCAGTGGTAAATGGGAGTGTTTCCTTAATTTCTCTTTCAGATTTTTCATCATTAGTGTATAGGAATGCAGGAGATTTCTGTCCATTAATCTTGTATCCTGCAACTTTACCAAATTCACTGATTAGCTCTAGTAGTTTTCTGGTAGTATCTTTAGGGTTCTCTATGTATAGTATCATGTCATCTGCAAACAGTGACAGCTTTACTTCTTCTTTTCTAGTTTGGATTCCTTTTATTTCTTTTTCTTCTCTGATTGCCGTGGCTAAATCTTCCAAAACTATGTTGAATAAGAGTGGTGAGAGTGGGCAACCTTGTCTTGTTCCCGATCTTAGTGTAAATGGTTTCAGTTTTTCACCATTGAGAACGATGTTGGCCCTGGGTTTGTCATAAAAGGCCTTTATTATGTTGAGGTAAGTTGCTTCTATGCCTCCTTTCTGGAGAGTTTTTATCATAAATGGGTGTTGAAAGCTTTTTCTGCATCTATTGAGATGATCATATGGTTTTTCTCCTTCAATTTGTTAATATGGTGTATCACGTTGATTGATTTGTGTATACTGAAGAATCCTTGCATTCCTGGGGTAAACCCCACTTGATCATGGTGTTTGATCCTTTTAATGTGCTGCTGGATTCTGTTTGCTAGTATTTTATTGAGGATTTTTACATCTATGTTCATCAGTGCTATTGGCCTGTAGTTTTCTTTTTTTGTAACATCTTTGTCTGGTTTTGGTATCAGGGTGATGGTGGCCTCATAGAATGAGTTTGGGAGTGTCTCTCCCTCTGCTATATTTTGGAAGATTTTGAGAAGGATAGGTGTTAGCTCTTCTCTAAATGTTTGATAGAATTCTCCTGTGAAGCCATCTGGTCCTGGGCTTTTGTTTGTTGGAAGATTTTTAATCACAGTTTCAATTTCAATGCTTGTGATTAGTCTGTTTATATTTTCTATTTCTTCCTGGTTCAGTCTCGGAAGGTTGTGCTTTTCTAAGAATTTGTCCATTTCTTCCAGGTTGTCCATTTTATTGGCATAGAGTTGCTTGTGGTAATCTCTCATGATCCTTTGTATTTCTGCAGTGTCAGTTACTTCCCCTTTTTCATTTTAATTCTGTGTTGTAGGCTTTTTAAAACTGAGATTTGGAATCAGTGCCGCTGTGTGACCCTGAGCTCAGGCCACAGGGCAGGAGAGAGACCCCCATGGTCCTGACTCTGTTCAAAGGGTCAGTCAGGATATTGTCCACATTGCTATTTTCCTGCAGGTAAAAGGGACATGGTGGGAGCTGTGAGGTGGCTCATGGTGTCGTCACGAGAGCAGCTGTAATTCTGAAACTGGAAAAACCCACGGAACTGGCGCTGGAGATGCTCAGGAGGCCGCAGCGCCCGTGTTTCTCACGCGTCTCCACTTGGATTTGAGATCCGGCTCAGGCGTGCACTCTGGGCTGCAGACAGTGCAGCCACCTCCTCCTGGACGAATTTCCAACCAGGGAATAATGGGCAGGCGGTTGGAGAAGGGGGCGCTGGCCAGGGAGGGGTCCGTCCTTGTGGCTGGTGAGCCAGTAGCCTGACAGCGCACAACCCTTGGAAGTGAGAAATCTGTTGTAGGAAACAAAGTCCCCAAACCAGGCAAGGTGCCTCATGAATCCTTTAGGGTGTAAAAATTGCTGCAAATCTTTTTGCCAGAAACATCAACACTGGTAATGTCATCTCGCCTTTGCAGAGGGAAGTGATGCCAGAACACTTTGATGTGTTTTTTCCTTAAATAGCTCTTCCTCGGAAGCGCTGGAACATCAGTCACCCAGCGCTCCTGTGCAGGCTCCTCGCCAGCTACCTCCCCCCACCGCCCCAGGTCCCACCCTCGCGACGACTGCCCTCCGCTGTGTGGGCTAAAACAGCAGCATCTAATGTAGCAATGCGTCCCTGAGACGTTTCAAGCAAGGAGCCAGTAAAATACACAATTTTGTTTTCACCAAGTCCTCCCTCAGGACAGCCTATCGGGGGCCCGGCGTGGGCAGTTTTCCTTGGAGAAATGAATGCCGTCATTTTTCTAACTAGAGCATCGTTCTGCCCGCAGAGTTGGGCTAACGTCAGGACTGCGCCATTGCCCCAGCCCCACCCCAGTGCATTCTGTCTCAGCAGGGCTGTCGGTCGGGGTGGGGCATGGCTGGTAGCTTTGCAGACGCCCCGAGTCCCAGCTGATGGCGATGGGGGAGATGTGCTCCTATGGTCCAGCCGAATGCCTGGAACCCAGGCACGTGTAAGCCCTGTCACTCGCTCCCTGAGCCAGCCCAGTGACTGTTGGCGGTGGTGGAATGTGGTGGTCACGGCCAAGCTCAGGAGGTTGGCTGCCTGCGTCCCGTCCCAGCTGGCTTACCTGGGACAAGTTAGCCTCTCTGGGCCCCCTTGGCCTCATCTCATGAGGTTACCGTAACGAGTAAATGAGATGCCAAGTCAGGCTCTCAGAGGGTCCCTGGGACGTGGAGGGTGCCAGCCATTCGCAACTTCTGTGCAAGAACCTCATTTCAGTCCCCCTGCCTTTCCTCTCCTGCTGCCGGAAGCACAGGTGATTTTTCTCTGATATTGACCATGAGAACCTGGTCCAGCTCCTGGTGCTCGAAGAAGCAAGCGGCTGTGTTGTAAGAGGACCTCAGGGAGACCCCCGTGTCGGGAACTGCAGGCAGCCTTTCAGAGCTCAGGGGGGTCTCCGGCCAACAGCCAGTAAGAGTCCAGCCCCGTTCCAGTCCTACAGCCCCAGGGAGTGAGTTCTGCCCTTCCCTAAGGGCGGCTGCAAGTGGATCCCTCACCAGTCGAGCCTCTGGATGAGAACCAAACCCTTGCTGCCACCCGATTGGAGCCTCACAGAGGGCCCGGCGAAGCAGTGCCGAGGCTCCTGACCCGCAGACACTGAGAGAGAATGAATGTGTGGTTTAAAATTTACACAGACTGGCTCCGGCCCTTTGCGTGTCCCTGAGGCCATGGGATGTACTTCCCCCACAGTCACTGTTCTGGTCAAGCAGGTCTGCGTGCGACTTTCCCTAAACCTGCACCTTTCCCCTGGGGACTGTCCTCTGTAGCCATCCCACCGGTTTTTTCTTGCTGTTTCTCCTTGTGAGTGCAGCCCAGATTCATTCCCACGGGAGCTTCTCTGGAGGGTTCTAGTCTGTCTCCTAGGCTTGCTGTCTGAGCTCTGTCCTCCCTACAGTGGCAGCTGCTCGATGTTAGTGCCACCAGGGATGTCCCGAGTCATTCCCATTTTTTAAAAAAAAATTTTAATTCTTTTATTTTTTTCCTCATTAGATTTTTTTCTATTAAGGTATAGTTGATTTACAGTGTTGTGTTAATTTCTGCTATAAGAGTCATTCCCATTTAACGTAAGATCAAATCTGGGGGCTTCCCTGGTGGCACAGTGGTTGAGAATCCGCCTGCCAATGCAGGAGACACGGGTTCAATCCTTGGTCCAAGAAGATCCCACATGCCACGGAGCAACTAAGCCCGTGCACCACAAGTACTGAGCCTGCGCTCTAGAGCCCGTGAGCCACAACTACTGAGCCCATGTGCCACAACTACTGAAGCCTGCATGCCAAGAGCCCATGCTCCGCAATGAGAGAAGCCACTGCAATGAGAAGCCTGCACACTGCAATGAAGAGTAGCCCCCACTCGCCACAACTAGAGAAGGCCTGCGTGCAGCAACGAAGACCCAATGCAGCCAAAAATAAATAAAATAATTAACTCTATTTAAAAAATAAATAAATAAAATCTGGGAATCAAATTTTTTTCAGGCCAATTACAATACATCTCGATCAACCCTTTTCTTTTTCTTTCTTAAGGCAATTATAAATTCCCCTAGTTCTTAATTCACACCGAGAGGATGTACTTTTGAGAGAACTTCTGTAAAATGTACTCAGGTGTTTATTCTGCTGCTGTCTTTCCTTTCAGTTTAGTGAATCCTGGTAGTAACCGTTTCTCCACCTGGTTTGTGGTGTTTCTAGTCATTGAACACTGCCATGAAGCACCTGTGTGAGATCCTGACTGCTGACCCCGAGGGGGGGCCTGCGCGCATTCCCTTTGAGACTTTCTCCTACGTCTACCGTTACCTGTCGGGACTCGACTGGGATATATCTGCATCAGACACGGAGTCCTACCTCTCCTCTCTGAAGAACAGCATGTAAGTGCTCGAGGGCCCAGGAACGCAGGTGTCTCGGTGGCGGGACGACTGCTTTCTTCCCATTCTTCTCTGCTCTCAGATTACGTGGTACCCGGGAATCCGGCCTTTTGTAGAAGGGAAGGCGGCACACGCTGTGCCCCGAGGTGTCACTCAGTGATGCTGAGGATACCCGGGCCTCGGGAGGCTGTGCCGGTCTCTGCAGACTTCAGAGGGAGACAACTTATCTCGTCCTTAAGAAACATGTATCCAAAACGCATCTTGATTCTTAAACACGGGATGTCACATGGTTTAAAACCGGGCCATGTTCAAAAGTAAATACATTTCTCAACAATGAAACACCGAATGGGTCCCTGCAGGTGGAGGGCGTGAGTGAGGAGAGACCCCGTGCCCTCTGCCCTCCCCCGCCCCGTGCTGTGCTGCCTGTGTGTGGGGGAGGGGGACGCGGGGGAAGGGCCACCCCTCTACGGCGGGGGGACTCGGGGGGAGGGCCTCCCCTCTAAGGGGGGCGACGCAGGGGAAAGGGCCGCCCCTCTAATGGGGGAGACGCGGGGGGAGGGCTGCCCCTCTGGGCGGGGGAAGGGCCGCCCCTCTAACGGGGGGGGGGGGACGCGGGGGGAGGGCCATCCCTCTGGGCGGGGGGGACGCGGGGGAAGAGCCGCCCCTCTAACGGGGGGGGGGGGACGCGGGGGGAGGGCCGCCCCTCTAAGGGTGGTGACGGTGCTGCTTCAGGCAAGCCAAGAGGGAGGAGGAGGCCCTGTGATGAAAGGGCAGCGCCCCAGGCTGCCAGGCCTCCCAGTGCCGCCAGGCCTCCCAGTGCCGCCAGGCCTCCCAGTGCCGCCTCTGTGCCGGGATGTAGTCGGGGGTTCAGATCACGAGAGAGCCAGCGCTGGGAGCTGGTGACGGTGACAGCTCCGCCGCCTGGCCCCTGAGAGCCCACGCCCGGCAGGCCCATCACAACCTCCCAGGCTCGGTGCCCTCCACCGTCCCCAACCGCCCACGTCTGGGGTGCCCCGGAGCTGACCTCTCAGCCCTCCCTGTCCCTTCCTCCCCTCCTCCCTTCAGAAGCGCACCCCCTTGAGGACCCGCCACCGGACTGGGCCTCCAGACCCCGTCCTCCCATTTTTCCTCCCTCTGGTCCGTCATCCACCGACATGGCAACCTCTCCCCTCCCCCTCGAAGCTGCGGCGCCTCGGTCTCTCTCCGCCTCTCCACACACCTGCGGCCGGCCCCGCACTCTGACCTCTCAGACCTCCGTCTGGCGGCCGCGGTTCCTTCATCCTCCTGGGCCTCCCCGTCTCCCCAGACACCACGACTCCCTGGCCCTCTCCTCGCCCGTCCCAGGGGAATCTGCCCGCTGCCAGCGGTCGCCCCTCCCTGATCCTCCTCTTTCCTGAGCCCCGCCGCCCCGTGCCGCCCGCTCGTGCCGCCCGCTCACCGAGGACGAGCCCGAGGGGGGGCCTGGCGTCCTGCTAAAGCCGTCTGACCTGGGGACCGCCCCCTGCCCCTGCTGCCGTCCCCGACCAGGCCCCAGAGCGACTCACACTCACGCACTGACCAGAGCCCTCCTGTCCCCCTCCCTGTGGCCAGCCTCCGAGCCCGGCCCTCCGTTCCCCTCTCCTGTCCCCTCCCGCGGGGACCCCAGCCCCTCCTGGCACGCGGCCCCTGTCTGGCCGCTGACCTCCACACTCGGATGTCACAGCACCCGCTCGCCCTCTCCTCGGCCGTGTAGGTGGGTCCGGTGCACACGTCAGGCTTATTAACACGTCCCAACAGAACTCCATATCCCCCGGACCTTCCCCTCCGCAGTTCTGCTTCCCCGCTTGTGGACCGCGTCACCGTCCCCCCACTAGGTCAGGACAAGACGTGGGTGACTCTCGACGGAAGCCCCTTCCCCCCGACCCCTCCCCCCGGGACCCGCCGCTGCCCCTGGTTCTGGCCCCACCGGTTCTCCCGCCTGCACCTCCCCAGCTCGGCCGTTCCCCACACGGCGGCCACCGTCCCCGGGAATGATGACTCGAGTCACGTCCCCGCCACGCCTTCCCGGCCTCTCGCGCCCAGGGGCTGATTCCTGCCCGACCCGCCACCGTTTGCCTGGTGAGCGCTGCCTGTGCGTCTCTCCCGCCCGCGGCGCTTCAGCCACACGCCGCCCTGGGTTTGGAGAAGACAAAGCTTGCCCCGACTCCAGGCCTCTGCCCTGGCCTCAGACACCCCGCCCATCTGCACAGCTGCCGAGGGTCCTCAGCTCAGCAAGGCCTCCCCTAAGGGGCTCTGCCCATGAGGCAGCACCTTCCGCCCTGGGTCCCACCGTGAAGCCGTCTTCCGTGCTGTGCGTGGAGCACAGCCATGCGGCGGGTTCAGCAGCCTGGGGTGGCGTCTGCACGCGGAGCGGTGCTGGGGGGACATCGGTGAATGCACCCCACGGGTGGTGGAGATGGCGGGACACGGGAGCCTCTAAGGAGTTCGGGTTATGTCTGGTGGCACTAGGGATCCATAGAAGGTCTTAGGGAGCGTGGTGGTGAATTTTGGTTAGAAGACCCCTTGAGCAGCAGATGTAGGGGACTAGCTAGGAGGTTTCTGCGAAGGTCTGGAAAAGAGCTGACAAAGAAGCGAGAGGCTTTTTAGTGCTGCTTGGATTTGGGTGGCTGACTGGAGGTGAGGAGTGAGGGGAGAGAGCCTTCCAGGATGCCCAAGTGGCTCCAGCCCGGGTGGATGTTTGTGTCTCTCCCAGGAAGGACCTGGGGGCGGCAGTACTTGTGAGTTGATGGGCCTGTGGCGGGGTCGGGGCGGGGGTGCTGCAGGACGTGTCAGGGAGCTCAGACCCAGGCTGGGATCCTCCCAGGGGGACGCCGGGCATCCCAGTATGAGGAGAGCACCAAGGGTGGGGCAGCGGGAGTCCAGCCTTTTTGAGGTGGGGGCAGTGAGTAAGGAGGACCTGAAGCAGGAAGAGTGAAGCGGGGGAAGTGACGCCAGGAAGGGCTTGGGGGAGGGGGCGGGCAGTGAGGGGCCTTGTCCAGAGCGGCAGACCCCAAAGCTGTCCCTTACGCTGGCCACAGAGGTCACTGTGCCCCTGGCACCGGTGATTTCCGAGGAGTGATGGGGACAGAGGAGCTGAAGTGTGGCCTCCAGCTACCCACGCGGGTACAGCTCACACTCCCAGGAACGGGGAGGTAGGCTTGACCTCCACAGGGAGGGGCTGAAGGTAAAAAGAAGGGCATTTAACTGCCGGCTGGTGGCCACAGTGGGAGGCTCTCCCACAGGTGTGGTTCCCCTGGGCCCGTAAGAGATGGTTCCTTTTTACGGTAAAATATATTTTAGAACCGCTAACTTGTGTTCCTTTTACTTTTAAATATGAGCCCTCAAGACAGCTCTAATTTTCCCACTGATGTGGGAAATCAGCATTGTTACAGTTCAGTGTTTTTACATCTACTAAGTTGCTAGTAGAAATTTACTAATGTTCACCATCTTTTATCTATAGATAAAAAATCAAAAGATATACTCATCAGTGCCAAAGTTTCATAGACTTAAGACAGTCCTTTGAGTTTTACTGGACCAATGCTTAAAATAGAAAGATACTTTTGTTATACTAGTGACTAAAATTTGAGTTGTCAATAAAGAAAAAACTGCAAACATAGTACTGAGTTTTTCACCTAGAAAGATATGTGCGTTTTTTGTAAAAGAGAATAGAGTGCTTTATTTTTAGAGGTAAGAATTACTGATTTGAGACCATAAATTATCAATTTTTTAAGGTAAAACTTATAAATTATACTGTATTCCATAAAAATTGTATTGTGTGCAGTAAGAAATTACTAATAAGTGTCTTTATCTGTTTCCAATTTAGAGACTCTAGAAAGGATGGCATGATAGGACTTTCAGATTTTCTTCGTTCTAAAAAGGAAAATGTAGAAAACCTCGAAAAGAAAACTCAGAAGACATAGGCCATTAATACAGAGAAGAACACATTTTAATGTCAAAATAGTGATTTTTAAAATCTTGGCATCAAATAAAACTTGTCATTAACCACATGCATATGTAGTGTGAGTTTTTCTTTTAATGGAATGTGACCAGTGCATCATGGGGCCCTATTTAATGATTATTCTTCACCGTGTTCTCCTAAGAACCTTAATGCAAAACATTCACAGCAGTGAAATGATCTGAGTAAAACAATGTTTGGATGCTGCAGAGTAGGAAGGGGAATGGGCAGTTTAAAATCAGCTGTATCTCTTCTTCTTTCAAAACTCCTGAGCGTCAGGAAGGCAGATGCCCCCTGCTCCCTGGCAGCCACACCTAAGGCTCCCTGGGAGAAAAGTCTTCCGCTGAAGCTGGGTCTTCTCTGTGACAGGAGGGCCTGAAGGACTCACTGGCTGGAAGCGCATCCGTGGCTGGGAAGCAAACTGGACCATCAACTTGGACCAGCACTTGGTCCACTGGACAGAGATAAGCCTTGAGATCCTTTATTTGCTCTCTTGATACCAAGTCCTCAAAATGACAGTGTCAATGAATACATCTCAGGTTAGTTTTCTGAGAACTTGGGAATGTTTTCTCTCTGCAGATTTGTTACCATGCTAGTAAATTTTATCGGTGTTCAAAGACTTGTGAAAACCCAAAGTTAGGAGATGCAGTTGTTATCTAAAGAAGTGTGTCATTTTTTGCACTGAAAGGTGTGAAGTATATTTTTCATCTGGACACTAAGCTACTGTATTTGAGATGATCGTTTTCCTGGACTTACAGTCACCCTTGCAGTGAACAGACAATAGAGAGAGACTATTCATAAAATTACAAGAAACTTTTCAGAGTTGGAGTTTTAAGAGCTTTTGCAATTTTTGAGTTGCTTTAAACCTTCTCAAAGTTTGATTTCCCCAAAGAATTTAAGTATTTTTCTCCTTCTAATCATAAAGCCTCCATGCACGGGGGTAAGTGGAAAGACACCTTAGGTTTTGTATGAGTGCAGTGGTAAGTCGTGTGGAGTGACCAGATGTGTGCAGGGGAAGCACTGCAGCAGGAAAGGGTGTGCAAAGGAAGACACAGAAACGGTACTTGGCCATCCCGTGCACCTGACACAGACCCGACAAAGGCGCAGAGGGTTTTGTGTTTTTTTAAGCCAGACAGTCAACCACCTCAGGAGGCACATGTGAGGCAGAGAGCACAGGACACTTGCATGTGACAAAGAGAAGAGATGTTGCCCTGCTATCAGGGGACAGAAAAGGGACAACTTAATATGATGGATGGATTCATAGCCGCTCTTCAGAGGGCACCACGAACGGAGGGAGGACTTGGGAGAGGCTCCCCACCCGAACTGGGGGCGGGGGGCGGCTCTGGAGAGTGACCTGCCTGCGGGGTTTGCAGGGACTGAGCTGCCTGGAGTATCACTGGACCCACTGGAGGTCGGCAGGGTACCCGGGTGAACAGACTTCTAGACTGCCGTCCAAGTTGGGTGTGGAACTGACAAGGAACGTTGAGGTATAAAGGCCACAAAGTAGCATCCTCAGGGAATATTGTTCCAATGAACCCTTTCTGAGGAAGCTGCTAGAGAGTTTCAGACAAAGAGATTGGGGAGGTCAACGTAAGGACCAGTGTATGCGGAATGTATATTTCTCCATAGAACGGAGACTAAATGATGGTGATAAAGGATGTGCTATCGTGTATAATGGCTGTGCGTGCTGACAACACAGGGACATAACATCTATCGAATATCGGAGACTGGGGGGTCTATACGACAAGAATCAGCTTACTGTCTGATTGTCATATAATTATTAACCAGAAGTAAACCAACATTCATATCAGATATCTGGGGGATGGAGAGGGAAGAAGAGTTTTCTAGCCAATTTCAATACTGATTATTGTAGAGAACCAACACACATAGCCTGAAAAGAAAAGACTAAGGATATTATCTAGAGATACGTACGGTAATCATTACAGCAGAAATACAAGCCTTCTTAAACACCAGTATAAATAGACAGGTGGGTAGGTAAAAAGAGAGAACCTCTGAAAGCTGAACCAAAAAATAAAAAATGTTTACGTCTAGGAGGGAGGCTGGGAGGGAACAGATGGAGGAGGCTGGAAGCTAGTCTTCTCTGAAAGTCCCTTTTTGTTGATTTTGGAATCCTGTACGTATTTTACATAATTATAAAACAAAATTACATTTTAAAAAATCCCTGAAAATTGAAAGTAAAATGAAACCGATGAACTTGGCTGTGTATCAAGTCGGTGGTGTAACCACAGGAACTATTCCAAGTGACTTTACGACAAGTCACTTGAACCTTCCTAGTGGGATATACAGTAACAAACAAAAGTTACAAAACAGTTAAAAATCCCAAATTGTTTTCAGTGATCAGCGTTGGTAGTAATGAGATAAGTGAGTATTTCGGTGTCAGTAAGAACCCAGATTTTTGTCCAGGAATGGAGGAATGAAGAAAGAAAGATAAGGTTAAGTCAAAATCCTGTGGTCCTGAGTTAGAACTGGAGCATCTGTATGAAATCACCATCCCTGTCCACTGGAAAGGCCTAGAAGCAGCGATGCATCCAGTCATCGGGGAGTACACCTAACAGCCAGGTGTGGTCCTTAAATCCCTCTATCCATGGAAAGGAGCTGGGGCTCCTTGAAGCAGAACTGATCCGGGTCTTGGGTAGGGAATGTTCAAGGTGAGGCCCAGAACAAAGTGTCGTACTAGCAACAAGCTGTAATGGACTTTCCGGTTCGTGTCAAAAGTCAGGTTGAATGAACTTCCGCTTGCCCAGCTCTTCAGGGATCCACCGCTATGACCGTCCTCCAGCAATACAGAAGATTCCTTGCCACTCTGGCTGGCCCCCCGGGGTTACACCGTTTTCTCCATTTCCCTCTAAAAATGTGCTCTCTGGAGTGGGCCATGAATCTCTAAACAGACTCCACGTCAGAGAGGAGAGGGCCCCTCCTGTGCGGTCGCTCCCCAGGAGCCAGGCCTGCTGCTTCCCAGAGGACCCTGCCGCCTGGCCCAGCGGGAAGGCAGGTGCTCAGCCATCAGAAAGTCACCAAGTTGGCCTCTCAGAGCTGCTTAAACAAGGTGCTCTTCTAGGGGCCTGAGGACCAAGAGCGGCCCCCTCCCAAGCTTACAGGGGCAGGGCCCATGACTACTTTGGGGCCTGTTTGCTAACAAGTGTCTGTCCATTGGGCAGAATTGGGGGTGAGACTTGCTTTCACTGTAACTGTCTAGTCGGGGGGGGGCTACGGGGGGGCATAGAGCCTGTACCTCCTCTTGTCGCTGGAGGCCACCCCCCTTCACCAAGAGAGCCTCATCAGATTGCTGACCAGCCAAACTGGCTTAGGTCAAGAAGATACATTTGGGTGGAATTTTATAAGACTGAGAATAGATGAATATTGCCGTAAATAAACTTGCTAATGGGGACATCTGAACTCAAAAGACATAAATCAGGGGATACTGTTTCACCTTACCAAAAAATCATGTGTTAACACAACACTGTAAAGCAATTATACTCCAATAAAGATGTTAAAAAAAAATCATGTGTTTCAGTAATGAAAGAGAATGAAGTGGGTAAATGGATAAACTATGGTACATCCAGACAATGGAATATTATTCAGCTCTAAAAAGAAATGAGCTATTAAGCCATGAAAAGACATGAAGGAACATTAAGTGCATATCACTAAGTGAGAGAAGCCTATCTGCAAAGGCTACATGCTGTATGTGGGACATTCTGGAAGAGGCAAACTACGGAGACACAAAACATCAGTGGCTGCCGGCGGGGCGGGGAGCAGGGGGGCGGCGATGAACCGGTGGAGCACAGAGGATTTGTAGGGCAGTGAGAATCCTCTGTATGTTACTATAATGATGGCTACACGTCCAAACCCATAGACTGTACACCACCAAGACTGGCTCTAAGGTAAGCTGTAGCCTCTGGGAGATAAGGATGTGTCAGTGGAACAAACGGACCTTGGTGGGGACGTCAGTGGTGGAGGAGGCGTGCGTCTGTGCAGGGCGCACACGGAATGAAGTACTGACTCCTGCTGCAGCGTGGGTGCCCATAAACCATCCTGCTGGCGAACAGGCTCTGGGGTTTGTCCCTGGTCTTAAAAAGCAGATCTTTCTTAAGAATGACTTTGTCGTGGAACTGGAAATGGCGTTCCCTCAAAAAATTTTCAGTCCCCGAAATCGTTTTGGTCAGTTAAGGCTCTGTCAGGGCCCTAAAGTTCAAACAAAAAGAACTTGACCCAGAAATATGAACTTGCCTTTGTCTAGTTGATGCCACCTGAACACATAGGTCATCTGCTGGGGGCGGGGGGGGGGGGGGTTTGCGACCAAAATGCAAGTTCTGTTTCTGAGGGTAAAGGCACGTCTCAATAGCCAGACCCAAGCTGGGTTTCCAGAATGTTCTTTAGAGTTGACTCTGGATCAGCAGAGTTGAAGGTGGTTATCCCTCTAACGATGGTCCATAGGCTGTCCCAGCAGAGGATACTGAAGCCGATCCCACACCCGGACGATGGTGCTGTGTCCCTGTCCCTCCGCCATCAGGCTGTAGGGTCTTCCTCTGGGTCACTCTCAGCCTGGTTCCAGCCCCTCAGAGGCTGGGCCCCTCGGTTGCCTGCCGCCGCTGGGGTCCCAAGTGCCCAGAAAGGCTGGGCCCCATCAAGGTGGAGGGTGAACTAACTTTGCCATTAACAAAGCATAAGGGGAAGCCACTTTTCTGTCCCATTTTTGCTGAGAGCCTCAAGTACCACGTTCCAGCACCTCATCCAGCCACGTGCTGCTGGGCATCCACTCTGGACGGTCTACTCCTCGGCGCCCAGCTTCCTGGAGTCCAGACGGCAGGCCTCAGCTCATTTCCTGTCCTCAGGCTGATGTGGACTCTTAACTATGGTACAGCTGAATCAGCGTTATTCTCCTTCATGCCCTGCAGTTATTTCTTTTTTTAAAACAGCCCTAGGAAGGTTGGCTTTCAATCAGATTGTTAACAGTCTTTGGAGGGTTCACTCAGATGGTTTAATTAATAACCACAAGCTTCGTTGCAAGTACCCTTACCTGTTGGATACAATTAACTCTTCAAGCGACTGGAATTTCTGAACTAAGGAGCTCTAGACAGAGAAGGAGCCTGGGCTGGGGTCCAGGAGGGCCCGGATCCTGAGGGCTGAGGGCTGAGGAGGCAGATGGCCCCGCCTGCATTCAGCCCCTCGAGAGACAGAGAAGATGTTTCCAATTAAAGTCACTTAGAAAAGAGACTTTGACAATGATGGAGACGCAGCATTCAGAAAAGAACAACAATCCCTGGCATTTGTGAGCTGTGGGTTTGCAAAAAATCTGCTCTCCCTGGATTTCAACGGAGTGGCTTGGGGGAAAACAGGATTGGAAAAGCCTCAGATTCAAATCAGCCCAAGGTGACTCTGGCCTTAGGACTTCCAAAGTGTCCCACTGCAGTGCATGTCCCTGTAGTGCAACCGGCGAACCACTTGGTTTTCAACCTATTTGTCGGCTTCTGTATTTTTCACCTTTAAAGAAACTGGGTTTGCTTTGGTTTGGTTTTCTTTCGGGTGGTATTCATGATGTATAAGAAAGAGAAAATGTGGAAGTAGAGATGATTCTGGAAATAGGCCATCACCTGGCAGGACGGAGTTTCCAGGCTGTTGGGCAGGACCAGTGATTTTGTTCTTAAAATGATTTAGCTTCAGGAGTTCCCTGGTTGCCTAGTGGTTAGGACTCTGGGCTTTCACTGCCATGGCCTGGGTTCAATCCCTGGTCTCAGAACTGAGATTCTGCAAGCTGTGCAGCGTGGCCAAAAAAAAGATTTAACTACAGCTCACTCATTTAACTTACTTAAGATTAGCTGTTTACTTCCTGGCAGTCACTGACATACTTGTGAATTCTTGTAACGTAAGAAGATCTAGCTTTACAAATGGTTTTCAAATGTAGCGAGAATTTGATGTATACTCAATTTAACAATTAATGAAGAGTGAATATATAAATTAATCATTTGCTGAGTTTGATTTTTCTATTTCCATAATTGCAGCCTCTAACTTTTCTCAAGACTTAAATGTTTTCAAAGGTCCTTGAAACCCTGGTTACCTGAGGCTCTGTGCCTCAGCGTCTGGAATGAAAGCGGTTCAGACACTCCCTAAGGAACATCCCAACTCCATTATGTCACTCTGCAGAATTCATTCCCCTTGGTGATCAAAGTGGATTCTCTCCAGAAGCCCATGAGGTGGGCTGCAAAAACATAAATAACCCCTTTTCTAGGGGACTGAGCCCTAGGACTCAGAGGCCAGGGTCATCCCAGGTCCTCCTCCTGTCCCTCTCTCTCAGGCCCCTGTCTCTCTCAACTTTTCCCACATCAGCCAGCATTTCTAATATCTGCCCCATTTCTCTGGTGCTGGCTTTCCATGAGGTCAGAAGACCCAACAGGAAAAGTAACTGAAAAGTTTTCCCCAGAATGGTTGGGTCCTCCCAGAAGCCTCGTGGACAGCTGGTATGTAACCCCATTGAGATGGGGCAGGGGTCCCTTACTTTCCTGCGCTGAGATGGACGCACTGACCCGGGATGGAGAATGTCTCCCCTCTGGGCACACGTTCCACTCAGTTACCATCCCAAACCCAACCCGGGTTTGAATCAACGTGACCAGGATGGCCAGACAGGACATGAAGAACCCTGGCAAATGTTGTCCAGTGGGGCCTCAGGGACATTTGAGTTGGGGTAAAACCTGGCTTAGATGAGAAAGCATTTAACCAGCACCTACTAAGTGCTGGACACTGTGCTAACGGGTTGTTTTCACAGCTCAGTGAATTCTCACACCAGCTGCAGGAAGTGGGTACTTACCATTGCCCGTGTTTTACAGGTGAGGACAGTACCTTGCCCAGGGTGACTCAGGTAGAAAGTGGCAGAGCTGTGGCTAAACCCTGGCAGTCTGACTTCAGAGTCTGGGGAGCCCCTACTCTAAATAAAAGGTGAAGGGGAATGTGGCTCTTGGGGAGGGGACAGTAATGGGGGGAGAATTCGTTTCTTGATTTTCTATTGGAAAAGTGTGTAGAGTGTGTCATCTGATAGGGTCACTCAAAGAGGGCTGGAGAGGAAGGCTTCACAGAAGACTGTTTACCAGTGCGGGGAGGGTTTAGGGGAACCCACAGGGAAGGGTGCAGGGCCCTGGGCCAGCCATGGTGGCGGCTTTATGTGGTAGAGGGGCAGCTGGGGGAATATATATCCCCTTCTCTATTTGCCTCCCACCCTCTGATCTTCTGCCAGGGCCTTAAGTTGGCCAAGCACAACCAGAAGCAGGGGCAAGAAAGGCCCCAGGCCACAGAAATCAGTGTCTCTGGCTCCGGAAAAGGGCAAAGCGAGGAGAGGAATGCGCAGGGTCGAAGAAGTGGAAAACATCCAGCACACGATCATTCGTGTGAAAAGCAGATGCGAGAGACTTGTATCTATGTCTCTATGCATTCATATGCTTGCTTATAGATGCATGAATTATTTTTGGAATGTTAACACACACAAAAGGCATTGGTAGAAACTTCTGAGAAGAAGTGGCCTACTTTCCATGGTGTAACTTTATGTACGGTTTGGTTTTTATCCCGTGTGTGTATTATATATTCAATCCATCCATCCACCAATCATTAACAAGAATTGATGTTTTGGGGCTTGGGATGCAGCCAGTAAGGGCATGCCTGTGACCTATGCTAGACCAATCATAACACCTCACCAGGCTACGGTGACTCGTGGAAGGCGTTGGCACATGACCCAAGCTCAGCCAATCAGAGCCTCCCATGAGCTTTTCATCCTGGAGCTGGGCGGGAGAGGTCCTTTTCCTTTCCTGTGGTTGCAGAGTCATCAGGAGGTGGTTCTAGAGCTGTAGGTGGTAATAGTAGCTAACAGTTACATGATACTTACATTCCGTTGAAACCTGCAAGTTACAGATGATAGACTCCATTTTTCATCCCCGAATGGCAGTTTCAGCTAGTTTAAACTAGTACACGCCAGGCCCTTCAGGAGAGGGGGCTCTGCAGGGCAGGTTCACCAGCATAGTGGGAATTTTGGAGCCGATTAGAATTCTGCCCACTTTACCTACACTGACTCATTTAATCTTCATAACAACACCCGCATAAAGTGGGTGTTACCGTTATTAACCTCCTCCTATGGGTGCGACGGCTGAGGAGGAGAGAGGCTGGACAGTTCGTGCGAGGCTGCAGAGGACTCTGGTGCTTCTCTGCCGGGCCCCAGTGTGGAGGAGCCTCTCTGCACTGGGGGCTGGGGTGCAGAGGACAGGCAGAGCGGCAGCGTCCCAAGCGGTTCGGATCCTGGCCCTATGCCTCTCCAGGGGCACACCACCTCGGCTAGGCTCTCAGCTCCATTAAACTCACCAATCAAGGCACCTGCCATGCTCCAGCAAGACCAAGGGGGATATCTGGTCTTTGCAATTGACATAGCCGGACTTCTAAATCAGTTTCCCCATGCAATCGGTTGAATAGTGGCCCTCCAAAAAGATATGTCCATGTCTTAACCCTGGAAGGTGTGAATGTGGCCTTGTTTGGCAAAAGGGCCTTTGCACATGTAGCTAAGAATCTTGAGATGAGATCATCCCCGGTTTAGGGTGGGCCCTAAATCCAATGACTGGGGTTTTTAGAAGAGAAAGACAGAGGGAGATTTGAGACACAGGAGAGAAAGACCTGTGAAGGTGGAGGCAGAGACTGGAGTGATGCAGCCACAAGCCAAGAACGCCTGGGGCCACCAGGAGCTGGGAGAGGTGAGGAAGGAACCCCCCCAGAGCCTTTAGAGGGAGCACGGTCCTGCCAGCACTTTAACTGTAGACCTCCAGCTTCCAGAACTGTGAGAGAATAAGTTATTGTTGTATTAAGCCCCCCAGGGTACGGTTATTTGATACAACAGCCTTGGGAAGCTAATGTGCCCCATGACCTCTTTTCTTGCCAACTGTGTCCAGAGGGGGTGTCAGAAATGGAGCAGAGCTCTGGAATGGTCCAAAGCGAGATCTGGATTTGGTTTTCTACTGACCCCTGAAGAAAGCGGTCAGTAGACCCCTTTTTTTCTGCTGAAGAAAGCCCTTTAAGGATTCCAGAGGTGGGGAGGGGTTGAGGATAAGGGAAGTTGAAGAGTAGTGAGGGAATCTTGGCTCATTTAGAAGATCAGAGAGGTTTCTAGAATGGGGAGAAGCTAGATTTGCTCTAGATAATTTTCTGATTTTCTCAGACTTTCTGAGTCTCCATGGCAGGCAGAATTCTGAGACGGCTTCCAAGATTCCCACCCCCACCCCCGTATGTACTCGCCGTATAATCTATAATCTCTGTATAGTCTCATGTCCTTGAGTGTGGGTAGACCTGTGAATACAATCGGATACTTATTCCCTTGGTTCTCTTACATTATATAAGACTCAGAGGTAGCTGACTAGAGAGAGATTCCCCTGCTGGCTTTCAGATGTTAGCTGTCATTACGAGAGGACCAGGTGTTCAGGACCTGAGGGTGGCCTCTGGGAGTTGAGAGCGACCTCCTGTTGACAGCCAGTAAAGAACTGGGGACCTCAGCCCTATGACCGCAAGGAACTGAATTCTGTCAATGACCCTGATGGTTTGGAAGTGAGCCCCGAAGGGAGCCCCGCGCGTCAGACGAGACAGCGGCCTCAGCCCACACCTCGACGAGGTGTCTCTGCCAGGTGAGCAGAGACTCAGCCAGCCTGTGCTGGGACTCCCCACCCTCGAAACCAGCAAGATAATGAACGTGGACCGTTTGAAGCCACGACTTTGCCACCATGGGTGATGCGCAATAGAAAACGAATGCAGTTCCTGACCAAAGTTCCTCCCAATTATAAATGAATGAACGCTGCTGAGCCTTGATTTTGTGGGTTTTTTAAATGATCTCATATTAAAAATGGATGTATATTTTTAAGCTGTATTTATAGATGAATCACACATTCGTTAAAAAAAAAAATTGAAAGTCTCTAAAGAAAACAGAAAAAAGATGAGCAGAAGATGATCCTTGCTTACTCATAAATGTGCTCGAAATGTCCACGGCAGTTGCCTGCTCATCACCCTCTGTGTGGCCGGCAGCTTCCCGCAAAACCCCTCGGGTGGTTTCAGAGCAGGGAGATGTCTCCCATGAACAGCTTTCCCCGATTCCCCAGACGGCTCGTTTCTGGCAGGTTCTTCCAGCACAGAACCGCAGCCACTTTTCTGCCATTCCATCAGCCCCAGCCGCCGAGACCCGATCTCAGCCCTGGTGGTGGGAAGGGGAACGCTTGTCCTTGAGCGCCCCGTCCCAGTGCTGGGGGTCACGAATGCTCCTTACACTTGCTATTCACATATTCTTTGGAGTTCTCTTTACTTCTCTCCAGCCAGTTGCTCATACCCAACCCTGTCATAGTGCCTGATTCTTACATTGCAGTTTACCTGTAGTTTGTAGATTCTTACATTGACTGACCCTGTCGTTTCTCTCTCCTGATTGGACCCAGACTGACGCACCGTCCCCCAGCAGCACGTGGGCACCATGTGCTAACAACTGGGTGGATTAATTCAGAGGCCTGAGGTGACATGGTCCTGTCTCCAAAGAGCAAACCTAATGCCCGTGTTAAGTGGACAGAGCACAGGGCTACAAATTAAGAGATTGGTTCCAGACCTGGCTCTGCAGCTAAGTGTGGGATTGGAGAAGGTGGGGAATCATCCAATCTCTCAGTTTCCTCCTCTGTCTCTGTGGCCTGAAGGTAGTGGGCTGCAGGGCCTCTGTGTTAGGGTAAAAGCTAAGCTGCCGTGACAAAGCGACTTAAAGAACGCAGACATTTATTCTCTCTCAAATAAGTCCTTCCATGAGGGGTCCAGGGTGATAGGGCTGCTCTGCTCCACGGGAGTAGAGCTGCTCAGGAACCTGGGTTCTGTCCATCTTGTTGCTTCATCATCACTTAGGGAACCATCCTCATCTGCGTGTGTGCAGTTCCTGGGATGGTGGAGAGCGTGGGGGAGCAGACTCAGAAGTGTGCTGTCACCTCCGTTTGCATCCCAGTGGGGTGTGCTCGGTCACATGACCATGCTGACCTGCACAGGAGGTTGGGAAGTGGAGCTTTCCAATGGAGCGGCCGTGGGTCCAGCCACAGCCCGATTACATGGAAGATGGGGGATGACCATCAATGCCCACCTCCTCTGTTCCAGCTCTTCCAGACTCCTCCACATGTCACCCAGCCACTGACAGTGAAAGAGGGAAAACATCCTGTCCACACGGGAAATCCATGTCTCATCATCCTGTGTTGCTAATAAAGTCAAGATCTGTAGAGACTGCAAGAATGTCCTTTGCTACTGAAGAGTAAGGAAGTGGCAGGTGTGCCTAACGAAACACTCCTGTGCGTCTGCTGGGGAATACTGACTTTTTTCCTCCAATGTAACAAATTAGAACCCAGCTGGTATTTGAGAAGTCTGAGCTAAGGCTTCCTGGATCTGTCTGCATATGGAGCAATAATGAAAAGTGAAGGAAATGAAGAAAAGGGAAGAAAATGATGAGCTTAAAGAACCCCCGTGTGTCAAGTAAAACGAAGGCTTGGGAATTTTTATTCATTTTACTCTGGGGTAGGATGGTATAGGATTTAGGGAGACTGAGGGTTAAAATGGAGACCTGAAAGTAACTTAACCCATCTCTAGCACTTCTCTGTGCCAGGCACTGTTCTAAGACCTTAGAGTGATAGTTCATCTAATCCTCACAATAATATTTTGAAATGAGAACTTGTTGCCCATTTTAGAGATTTGGAAATGAGCGCAGAGAGAGGAGAAATAACTCGCCCCAAATCACACAGCTAGGAAACAGTGGAGCTAGGATTTAAAGTTAGATAATTTGGCTCCAGAGTCCATGCCAGGGACCAGCAAACTTCTTCTGTAAAGCATCAGCTACTAAATTTTTTTTTTTTTTTTTGCGGTACGCGGGCCTCTCAGTGTTGTGGCCTCTCCCGTTGTGGAGCACAGGCTCCGGACGTGCAGGCCCAGCGGCCACGGCTCACGGGCCCAGCCGCTCCGCGGCATGTGGGATCTTCCCGGACCGGGGCACGAACCTGTGTCCCCTGCATCGGCAGGCGGACTCTCAACCACTGCGCCACCGGGGAAGCCCCCAGCTAGTAAATATTTTAAGCCCTGCCAGTCATGTGGTCTCTGTCACAACTACTCAAGTCTGCTGCTGACGAGTGAAAGCTGCCCCAGACACGTAGAGACACATAAGCGTGGCCGTGTTCCAATAAGAATTCACCTGCGGACACTGTTGAATTTCATGTAATTTTCACATGTCACGAAATATTCTTCTTCTTTAATTTGCTTTCAGCTATTTATAAATGTAGCAAGGATTCTTAGCTCAGGCGCTGTTTTGCCCCCCACTGGCCCGTGCAATTGACCTTGACCCACTGAATCGTAAAGACGTGAAGCATTTCCCGAGTGCTGGCAGCGCCAGGCACTGCGCAAAGGGCTTTCTGTGCCCTGTTCCACGAACTTGCTGCCTTCAGGGCAGCAGTGAGGAAGGACCCATTACCGTCTTTCATACTTTATACATGAAGAAGGCGAAGAGTCCCTAGATAAGGCAGAAGAGGATGCGAAGCCTCTGAGGACCAGCATGGAGACCTGGTCACGGAGCGGCAGGAAGGGCTTGGACTGGCAATCAAGGCACTCACAGGATCTGAAAACAATGGTGAAAAGTTCTCTTCATCAGTCTTGTTGGAATGGGAGGAAAGGGAGAGCATACATGCAGAAGAATGGGCAGAAGGGACACGTGCCTAATCGTCTCCATCATCTCCCATGGGAGGAAGGTACAGCTGAAGGAGGCGGTGGTCTGACGTGAGCGCTGGAGGACACATGGGCCTTTCACTGACTGCTCAGATGAAGCTCCTCCTGCCACAGGTACAAGCAGAGATGTGTGTGCGAGGGTGGGCTGGCCGGACGGGATGGGCCGGCAGAGAGGACGGGCATCAAGCTGGCTTCGTGGCTGCCTTGTCTTGGTCCCCATAGCATTTGTTTCCTAGATGGATCAGCGGGGACCAGAGGGGCCCTGAGCCTCCTCCAGGTGCCTGAGTGGCAGCCCCAGAGCATCCTCGAAGCCTCCATGAGCTCCCTTCTGGGCTTTCTGGCTCCCAGGTCCTGGTCCCCCTTCCTTATTAGTTTCCTAGGGCTGATGTAACCAGTACCACAGTCTGGAGGGCTTAAAACAAATACAAGCAAATGTACAAATACAAACAAAATGTGTTTTCTCACGGTTCTGGAGGCAGGAAGTTCTAATCAATCTTGTGCTCCCAAGACTCTAGGGAAGAATCTTTCTTTGTCTCTTCCAGGGTCTGGTGGCTGCTGGCAGTCCCTAGGGTTCACTGGCTTTGTGGCTGCATCACTGCAGCCTCTGCACCCCTCTGCACACGGCCTTCCCCTCTGTGTGTATTAGTGTGTCTCCTTCTGTTCTCGTTAGGACAGCAGTCATTGGTCACTCTACTCAAGGATGACCTCATCTTAACTAATCATTTCTGCCAAGACCCTATTTCCAAATAAGGTCACATTCAGAGGTTCTGGCTGGACATGCATTTTGGGAGGGGACATTATTCAATTCACTACATTTCCTTACCCCCATATTGCTAGATTCTCATGTCTAAAAAAAGTATTAGTTGGAGAAAATAAGAATAGTTTTTCCCCTTCTCGCAGGAGTGAGGAAAGATGGTAAAATGACTGTCAATTTTGGAAAGAATATGCAGTGCATTGGAAAGATGTGTGATGATGGCGGTGATGATGTTTTCATATATTAGCAGCCTCCCGTCCTCACAGAGGCGTTAAGAAGATGAATGCCTTGGAAAGCTCCTGTGTTCTAGTGCTGTATTATTACTGTTATTATTATGATTATCCCACTGTTCCCATTTTTGAGGCGGCTGCTGTAATTATGGTAACCGGTTTGGATATTTTAGAAAGATATCACGAATGATTAAGCTATACATTAGTCACTTGGACTATGCAGTAGCTCTTCCAAGTTCCAGGAGTATAACTGGGTGGTGGTGAGGGATCTATAATTGTTACTCCCATGTCATTCACAGAGAAATCGAGACCCACAGAGTTCAAAGACTTGCCCAAGTCCTTGGCGTGGTCAGCGTTAGACAACTCTGGAGCCCAGCACCCCCGTTGCAATGACCATCCTCTTTCAAATATTTTTATAGGCTTAGAATGGGGGTTCAGGGACTTCCCTGGTGGTCCAGTGGTTAAGACTCCACGCTCCCAATGCAGGGGGCATTGGTTGAGGAACTAAGATCCCGCATGCTGCGTGGTGTGGCCAAAAAAATAAATAAATAGAAGAAAATAAACAGGAGAAAAGTTAAAAAAAAAAAAGGAATTAAAAAAGTATTAGAAAAAGAATGGGGGTTCACCGCGGCTCACACGCCCCAAATTTTTCAGGGAGTGGCTTCTAAACAGCCATTCGGTCCAGTGCGCTTGGCAGAGATGCAAATGCAGGGAGGAGCCTCCAGAATTAACACCTTCTCTCTGGAAGCGGAAGAGAACAGGCGGGGCGGAGGAGGGCCCTTCATACCTGACTCCCTCGAAGCTTCAGAGAGCAGAGAGTCCACAAAGGCGGAGGAGCAGGCACTTTTGCTGGAAGGCTGCTTTGGGGACAGCCCTGTGACACTTCCCGGCCATTTTGTCCGCCTTTCTTGCCTTGTGAATGGTTTAATTTTTTTTTTTTTTAATTGAATGAAAGCTTCTTTAAATTCTACAGTGCTTTACAATTTTCAGATGCCTTGTGAATATTTCCTGGGGGCTGGGGTGGACCTCATCCTGAGCTGCTGCCCCACTGTTTCCCCCTGTTGAATGCAAGCCATGACTCTGCAGTTTACAGGCTGAGAGCTGTCAACTTTTTAAGAGAGCTCTAGGGAAAAAGAAAAATCCACGCTTGTGCCCGGGAGGTGCTAAAAATAGGAAATTCCTAGCTTCCTGAAGAGCAGATCAATGAATAAATAGGCCATAAACAAATATGGTTATTTCTGCCGGAAGTTTTCTTTTCTTTCAATTGTTCCCTGGAGCTACACAAACACAGATTGATAGGTTTGTTTTCATTAATTCAAAAAACATTTCTTGGACCCCATCTATGTGCAGGGTGATGCAGCAGCCGGATTTCTGAGAGGTTGGAGGTTGCCTGAGGCGAATCCTCCTGGGGACGTTAGGAGAGGATGGAGGTCAGGGCCATGCTGAGAACCCCCTCCTCTGTTCCAGAAAATTCCTAAGATCCTCTGGGAGTCCCAGCCTCCAGCACCCCACTGTGGTTGCTGAACTAATTCACACTTTGGAATTGAGGCTGTGTGTGCTGAGGTGGGCTGGGGGATAGCAGGACTCAACATGGGACAGGGTGGTGTAGGCGGTGGGCCTGAGAAAGTCCTCCGCGCCTCATCCTCCAGGCGCACCTGTAAACGTGGTCTTCGTGTTGGGTGTGTCCGTACAGCCTTGCCTCCAAGTGTGGTCCCAGCCTTGGCATCCCTGGGAGCTTGCAGAATCTCGTGCCTTTGCCCAGACCTCTGGGACCAGAGCTGCATTGTCACAAGCCCCCTGGGGGATTAGAGCCTGAGAGGACTTGCTCTGGAACTCCACAGCTGGGACTGGCAAATCCCTTCTGGCCTCAAACCTCCCTCCACCTTCTGGAGGAGCTGCAGAAGCCGTCTCCTTTGCCTCCAGATCTTCTAGTTCTTCCTTCCAACACCACAGCTCTTAGGAAACCCATCGCACGCAGTGCAGGCCTGGGTCTTGTCAGGACTGTGAAGGGTCTGAGATTTTGCCTGCTTCCAGGCTCACAAGGCAGCCTGTCAGTTTCATGGAGGCTGCCAGATGACAGATGCCAGATGACACAAGATTCCTGCGTCAGGGACAGAGGCCTTTATTACTCGTCGCGTAGCAAGGAGCACGAGATTGAAAAATAGAGGGTATTCATAGAATATCTGAGACAGAGCAAGGCCCACAGATGGGGAAACCACGGCCATTGAAAAGACTGTTACGTACAGTTCCCAAGAGGAGGGGGCACACACCACACCATGGGGGACACACGGGGAGGCACCAGGGTTGATTGGGGCAGAGGGAGTGAGAGGAACATGGGCAGAAGCCTTTCCTCCAGAGGCAGGAACGAGTGAGGCAAGGCAGCAGCTTAGGATTGGCTGGCTTGAATAACTTCCATGGGCTCTGGGTGTAGGGGTGACCCTAGTGGTCTGGTGCCTGGGCCTGGGTGATTAGGGCAGGGGACAGTGGCCTGGTGTGTGAGGGTCCCATAAAAGAGGTGGTCAGGGTGTGGATTCTGGATTGGTTGGTTTGTATTCGAAAACCACACTCACAGGACAGTCACTTACCACATCTAGGAATTGGCTCTGCCTGGGAGGACACAGTCCCTCCGGGGTCAGCAAGGCCCCAGATGTCAAAGCATCAGACTCCTGAAAATATAAGGCACCGTTAGTACAAGCTTAGTGTGGCACTGGTTCTTCGTGGGTCCCACAGGGGCAACATGGAGGGCTCAGGGGATGCTGCCATGCAGTGGGTCTGCACCACAGCTGGGGGCCCTGTGCTCAGGGAACGTGCATGTTTTATAATCGGCAGTAAAGAAACACACCCAGCCTGTGCCCCAGGGGTGACATTATTTTACCAGACAATAACCAAGCCACCCTTTCTTCTGCAGGGAGACGCCTCCATCCTCCTACCCCTCCTGCAAGGCCGTTTGCTGTACAAACATCCTTGACGGATAGTCTGCAACAAAAAAGCAGTTTGTGCCTCTGCTCACAGAATGCAGGTACGTGAGAAATACCCTCTGTCAGCTTATGCTCTCACCCTCCTTCAGTTCATTTCTTGTCAGGAAATACCCACTGAGCACCTACGGTATGCGGTGCGCTTTCTTACTGTTGGAAACACTGTTGTTGACAAGACAGATGAGGTCTCTGCTCTCAGGGGTTTACGTGAAGGAAGATGAGGGAAACAAGTGAACAGGAGACACAGAGCATGCGGAGAGTGATTCGTGCTGTGAAGGAAACGTGACGGGTGATGGGATGGAGTGGTCGGGGGTACAGTCTAGATTGGGTGGTGGGGAAGGCCTCGCTGGTGACTGCGAGCTTTCCTGAAGTCCAAGGATTCTCAGAGAGTGGTCCCTGGACCCGCAGCATTGGCATCACCTGGAAATACTCTCAAAAGGTAAGTTCCTGGGCTGCCCCAGACCTACTGAATGGGAGGCTCTGGGGGTGAGGCCAGCGCTCTGTGTTTACATGCCCTCCAGGCATTGCGGTTCGCGCTCAAGTTGAGAACCACTGATACAAGCCTTCCTCCACACAGCAGCCTGGGGACGGTTTAAAGGCCTCATTGAGCCCGCGGCCAGGCCTGACCCGCTCTGGCTCCTGCCCACCCTTCAGGCCTCCTTCCTGCTGGGCTGGCCCTTCCTGTGCTCCAGGAAGTATGCCTCAGCCTCTGCCGTCACTCCCCCCCAGGGATGCTCCGTCTCTGCAGCCAGATCTTTCCGACCCTTTGGGCTTCAGCTCAAATGTCTCTCCCAGAGAGGCCCACCCCGACCCCATCTACCTTGGACCCCACCGCCCCCCAGGCACTGTCCACATGACTGTCCTGCCTGTACCCTGTGCATCAGTTGCCAGGCCTCAGGCTTGCCTGTGTACTTCCCAAGTACTATCTCATTGGCCGTCTCCGACAGGGTGTGTCAGATGTCTCCAGCACACAAGTCAGCCCCTCAGATTTGATACAGGAACAAATGAATGTTTCATCCTCCCTGTGACGCCCACATCCTTCATCCGTGAGCAATTCAGACGCTCTGAGTCTCCAGGTGAACACAGCGAACGTGGGTGAGTTGAGGGCCGAGTACCAACCCCTGCTCTCTGGGGCAGGAGGACCAAATCCTGCCCACCATCTGCTGTTATGAATAAAGTTTTATTGACACACAGTCACAGCCACTCATTCACATCGTCCTCTGGCGGCTTTCCTGCAGTGGCTGTGACAGAAATGGTATGGTTCTGGCAGCCAAAAATATTTGCTATCTTTACAGAAAAAGTTTGCTGTCCCCTGTCCTGGGCCTTGGAGTCCTCTAGGGGAGTGAGGGTAGGGATGGAAGAGCAGGGATACCCACTTCCTCCCTGAGGGGGGGACCCACGTCACTTCCGCCCGCATTCCACAGGCCCCACCCCTCTGCAAGGGTTGCTGGGAAATGCAGCACCTGGCCGGAAAGCGCCGTCTGGCAGTGTCCCTGCTCCGCGGACGAGGAAGTGTATTTGGAGCCACGCCTCTTCATCACACTTCTGGTCCCTCCTTCCAAGACGAAAGGAACCGTC
This sequence comes from Delphinus delphis, assembly GCF_949987515.2. Classification (NCBI taxonomy): domain Eukaryota; kingdom Metazoa; phylum Chordata; class Mammalia; order Artiodactyla; family Delphinidae; genus Delphinus; species Delphinus delphis. Next base: position 164,211,899 of record NC_082685.1, on the reverse strand, counting down.
CCTCCGTTCTGAGCCCTCAGAGTAGACCTCACCCCCGCAGAACTAGCAGGTGGGTTTCAAGCACATCCAGCGCCTCCTCGGTCTTTAGATGTAGAAGCAGAGAGTCAGAGCAAGGAGGCGGGGGTCACTGAGGCCCCCCGGGAGCGTGGGTCGGAGGGCGCTGGGGGAGGCGAACAGAAACGCCAGCGATGAAAGTTGTGTTATTCATCCTTGTGGTAAACTGACACAAAACTGAGATTTTGCTCAACGTTTGCACAGTTCCGGAAAGACTTGGTTGCCAAAAATATTTTGTCTGCTCATTCAGCAGTTCTTGGGCTCTGCTCGGGGGAGACGGGGCCTCCCTTTCCTCCAGAAAGCTGGGCTTCACCGGAAGCGCAGGGGCATGGGTGGCTGGCCTGTCCAGCCTGCTGTGGTTCTGGCCGGGGACCCACCAGGGCCACGCGGCACCCAGACTCCTCCTGTGCTCGACAGCCTCCCGTGGAAACGAGCACTGCTCGCAGCTGTCGACTCTTCTGCACCAAAAAAGGCTTAAGAGCTCTTCCCGTGAGCTTCCAGTTACCCCTGAAGTCAGTCGAAGTTTTGCCTTTCAACGTCTCCTTCATTGCTTTTGCCAGTCATTCTGTAAATTGCACATTTGCTATGTGTAGGGTTTTTTTCCTTTTGTAAGATTTGAAACTGATGCTTCACCTTTCCTTTAGATATTAAAATTAAAAGTTCTAGAATTCCCTGCCCACGAAGGTCAGCCTGGTGTGGTAGTCAAGAGCACAGGTTTTAGAAGGTTAGAGCTGGATGTGAATCCAGGATCCTGGCGAGAATTCACGGTTTAATTCTCTGAATGCTGTTCCTATGTCTACAAAACAGAGAAATAGGAATACCTGCTACAGGGTTGTTGTGAGGACTGACTAGATAGTGGGGGCTCCGCAGAACCTGCCACCCAGGAGCGGCTGGTGAATAGTGGCTGTGGTTCCCCGCCCCCATCATGATGTCCTCCTCCCAGGTGCTGGTCTCCTGGCTCCACGACTGGGCAGCCCTGACTTCCTGGGGTTGTCTGTTACTTAAACCCCTGCTCAGGGGGACCATCCTCTCATGTACCTGCATGTCCAAACGCTCAGTTCCCTGTGGGTTCTGTGAAATGCCACCTTCCCTGAATCCTGGTGAGAGGTCACTGCCAGCTCCCCAGGGCACCCAGAGACCAGTTTGTTCTCAGTGCAGGCTGCCCCATGCGGACCTGGAGCTTGGGGTGCAGGATTCACCGTGCTGGCATCCCCAGAGCTCGAGGCACACAGAAGAAGTGGGTGCCCCTCACACCTGTGAAGATGACCACTGTGAAAAAAGCAGAAAATAAGTGATGACGAGCATGTAGAGAAATTGGAATCCTTGGGCACTATTGGTGGGAATGTAAAATGGTGCAACCACCGTGGAAAAGTTTCGTTGTTTCTCAAAAAAACAAACATAGAATTACTATATGATCCAGCAGCCCCACATCTGGGTATATACCCAGAAATACAGAAAGCAGGATCTCAAAGAGATATTTATGCACACATGTTCTTTGCAGCGTTATTCACGACAGCCAGCAGGTGGAAGCAACCCAAGTGTCCATCAATGGATGAATGGTTAAACAAAATGTGGTCTCTCCATACGATGGAATGTCAGCCTTAAAAAAAAAAAAAAAAGGACATTTTGACACAGGGTACAACATGGATGAACCTTGAGGACATTATACTAAGTGAAATGAGCCAGTGACAAAAGGGCAAATGAGACATGGTTCCACTTACATAAGGCCCCCTAGAGGAGTTCATAGAAACAGAAAATATAATGTGGTTGCCAGAGGTTGGGCGGGGTTGGGGGAATGGGAAGTTATTGTTTAATGGGTATAGAATTTCGGTTTGGGATGATGAAAACCAATTTCGGTTTTGGATAGTGGTGATGGCTGTAAAGCAGTGTGAATAGACTTAATGCTACTGCGTAAACTGGACACTTAAAAATGGTTAAAATGGTCAATTTTATGAGTATTTTACCACAATTAAAAATCAAAACAAAACAAACCCCCTAAAAGGCAGACCTTTTCAAATGCTTCTTTTCTTTACTATAAACAGTTACTCTTTCTGCTACATTAAAGACCCGCTTCAAGGGGAAAAAAAAAGCAGCAGGTGTCACTTCCTGGACCTTTGGATAATATCAGCATTACGTACACCTCTTTCCCATAAACTCTGGGAATTTTTAAGTAGTTTATAGGAGCCCTTGGAATAGGAGATAAGATTTTTGAGGCACAGGGGCCCTGGACCTTACCAACTTGACTGCCGGGGCCCTCAGGGCATGAAAAAGGCTGGGGACGGTGGGTCCAGGAGGGCACAGGAAGGAATGGGGCATTGTAGTGGTTTGAATTGTTTCCCCTCAGAATTCAGGTTCACCTGGAAGCTGTGAATGTGCCATTATTTGGAAATAGGGTCTTTGCAGATATAATTAGTGAAGGATCTGGATTTGAACTCATGTTCCTCTAAGAAGAGGAGAGAACACAGAGAGACACACAGGGGAGAAGGTGATGTGAAGACAGACACAGAGATTGGAGTGATGCGGCCACAAGCCAAGGAACGCCTGGAGCCACCAGGAAGAGGCAGGAAGGATCCTCCCTGGAGCCTTCAGAGGGAGCGTGGCCCTGCCGACACCTGGATTTTGCACTTCTGGCCTCCAGAACTGTGAGAGAATAGATTCCTGCTGTTTTAAGCCAGCGGCTGCTACGGCAGCCCTAGGAGGCTAACACAGACACGCAGGCAGGCTGGGATCCTGGGGGAATAGGAAGGAATGAAGAGGGGAAGGGATGTAGTTACGGTCTCCTTGTTAGGAAATTCCAGCCTAACCCGTTGTGCAAGAAAAAAGAATTTATTGGTTCCTGTACTTGAAACAATCAGCAGGTGTCAGCTTCAGAAGCGGCTGGATCGGATCATTCAGAAAAAGTCACCTAGAACCTTCCTTGCTCCATCTCTTGACTTGGCTGGAGATTTTGGCAAGCTCAGGGGACCTGCCCATCCAGGCTGATCACAGCAGCGGGGAGCTGGGCCTTCTGAGTGCCCAGGCCTGGGTCCCACTCAACCCTTGGACCCACACAGGAACGGGGGCCTCCCCAAGGAAATTGGGGTGCAGAGAGGGATACAGACAGGCAAAAATAACAGACACGTGCGACCCAGAGGTCCTCTGCCTCTCTGCCACTGTGTCCCTCCTGATGGCAGCTCTTTCATCCAGGAGTGACAGCACAGGGTGTGGTTTTGAGTGTGCTCAGTGCGGCGGGATTCGGCTGAATGACCCAGCTGTGAAGAAGCAACATTCTAGATGTGCTGTCTGTTGCTGACTTCGGGGGTCCACCAGGGAAGGCCCCCTCCCTGCCTGATGCACTGATTCTGGGGTCCAGCGCTGTCCACTTAGATGACAATTTAATGATCTGCCTGGCCTCTCAGAGAGTAAAGCCAGATGGTCGGCACTGACTACTCAGACGTTAAATTTACTAAGTGACTCTGGCTTGGGGGATACAATCATCGGAGAGAAAAGTTATTGTGCAGAAGAAAATGCATCTTTTCACTTTTCAAGGGATCTTCCTCTGGGGCCGGGAGAGCATCCTGGAACCAATGCCGATGGCTTTGGACATCGCGGCTGCCGCAGGTCTTAGGCCTGCTGAGCCCAGGAGATAAACCGAGGATCATGTCTGGAGAATGAGGACTTCGGCGCCCTGGGTCACCTGGCCGGAAGTAGGCTCTAAATTGGGGGTGGTGAGGGCGGATGGAATGAAGCAAACAGAATGGAGTCAGAGGGGTACTTTTTTCTATTTAGGGGACATCTCAGCAGATCTCAGCTGCTGGACAGCCAGCCCCAGGCATTTCCCATGTCAGGGGTGGGTGCCAGTGGTACCCAGTAACCCCTCTGCTGAGAGACAGGGAACAGGGGGTGAAGAAATGACAGGAGAAGATGAGGAGAGGTGAGAGAAAGGAAGAGGAAGTGGTTGGGGAGAAGATGTAAATAATACAATTTAATCCTCTGAGATGCTTCCTGGAGGCCAGACACCATCCTAAATGCTTCATGGGCACCAGGATATAGGAGCTCCTGACAGGCCCATGATGTAGGAGCCATGATTTACTCCTTTTTACAGATGCGGAGTCTGCAGCACAGAGGGAGTTTGTGGCCTTTCTGACTGTACGGTTGTGCCCCCTTATCCACCGGGGTAAGTTCCAAGACCCCCAGTGGATGCCTGAAACTGTGGACAATCTCAAATCCTATAGGTACTAAGTTTTTTCCTATACATATGTATCTATCATAGTGTTTAATTTGTAAATTAGGCACAGTAAGAGATTAACAACAACAAGTAATAATAAAATAGAACAATTAAAATAATATGCTATAGTGAAAGTTATGTGAATATGGTTTTTCTTTCTCTCCCTCTCTCTCAAAATACCTGATCATACAGATTTAATGCTTTTTCCACATTAAGCATTTATGTTGCACTGTGGCTGTAACTTTTGTAGCTTGAGATTCCACAGCAAAACTAGCAGGAATTTTTTTTTTCCTTCACAATTTCACAGATGGAAGATACGCTCTTATCATAGATCTCAGCAACCTCAGCATATGATATTTTTTCTTTCCTAATTAAGTCAAGAAGTTTCACCTTTTCACTTAAAGGAAGCACTTTATGGAGTCTCTTTGGCTTATCCAAATGGCAGCATCACTACCCTTGTACTCTGGGGCCATTATGAAGTCAAATAAGGGCTACTCTGAACACAAGCACTGCGACACCACGACAGTTGATCTGATAACTGAGACGGCTACTAAGTGACTAACAGGCGGGACACAGTGGACAAAGGGGCACTTCATGTTCCGGGCAGGACAGAGTGGGATGGCTCGAGATTTCAACATGCTACTCAGGTTGGCTCACAGTTTAAAACTTATGAATTGATTATTTCTGGAATTTTATATTTAATGTTTTTGGACTGTGGTTGACCACAGGTAACTGAAACTATGAAAAGTGAAACCTCGGCTAAGGGGGAACTAACTCTGTTTATGAACGTTCACTGACACAGAGTCGAAAAGCCACATGGAGTGGAGTGGAGTTTGGATGTCTGTCCACAGTACTTGCTAAGTATGTTCTATGATTCTGGAATCCACTTACCCCAGGCCTGCAAGGCCGAGTGTACCTCTAGGATGCTCACAGCCTAACGAGGGGAAACACAGATGCAAATTATTGCAGTGCAATGGGATGCTGCTGTTGTCCAGGTGCAGACACGGAAATATTGGGAGGAAGCAAAGGGCCTGGAATTTCCCTGCAGGTGCCCACACCTTTGAAGAGGTCTGAGTGCAGGGGCTGAGTATCTATGGGAGTGAGTGACAGACCCGGATTAGACGGGGAGGGTCTCTCCATGCCAACGTGAGGTGTGCGACCCTGTCCCCTGGCATGGCAGCCATGGAAAGCTTTCAGGATGGGAATGCACTAGTTAGGACTTTTCAGCTGCAAAGGACAGAAACCAAATTCAAACTAGTTTAGGTGGGAAAAGGAACCAGGGGGACATGGCTCTAATGTCCTCAGAACTAGAAGGGGGCTTTGGCGTGGAGCCAGGAACCCCTCTTCGGTTTGACTCTGATCTAGGCTTCTCTGTGCCTGGCGCAATTCCTTCCACTGCGGATGGGCATTCTCCACGTGGCAGGGAACCTCTGTAGGGCAGGGCACCACGAGGCAGGTGTATCCATGTGGTTGCGTCATGCGACAGGTACAGTCAGCCCTCTGTATACATGGGTTCTGCATCCACGGATTCAGCCAACCTTGGATCAAAAACTTTTTAAAATTATTTTTTAATTAATTAATTAATTTGGTTTTGGCGATGCTGTGCAGCTTGCAGGATCTTAGTTCCCTGACCAGGGATTGAACTCGGGCCCCCAGCAGTGAAAGCACCGAGTCCTAACCACTGGACCGCCAGGTAAGTCCCCTCCCAAAAAAGAAAAAAATATATATATATGTATATATATATATACATATATATATATATATATTTTTTTTTTTTTGCGGTACGTGGGCCTCTCACTGTTGTGGCCTCTCCTGTTGCGGAGCACAGGCTCCGGGCGCGCAGGCTCAGTGGCCGTGGCTCACGGGCCCAGCCGCTCCGCGGCATGTGGGATCTTCCTGGACCGGGGCACGAACCCGTGTCCCCTGCATCAGCAGGCGGACTCTCAACCACTGCGCCACCAGGGAAGACCCCCCAAAATATTTTTTTTTAATTCCAGAAAGTTCCAAAAAGCAAAACTTGAATTTGCTGTGCACTGGCAACTATTTGTCAATTCATAGCATGTACATTGAGTTAAGTGTTATAAGTAATCTAGAGGGGATTTAAAGTATACAGGAGGATGTGTGTAGGCTACATGCAAATACTACATCATTTTATACGAAGGACTTGAGCATCCCCTGATGTCGGTATCTGCTGTGGGTCCTGGAACCAGTCCCCTGCGGATACAGAGGGATGACTGTACCTCCGCGTGGCAGCGAGCTGTAAGGAAGTATCCTGGTGCAGTCGTACTCACTGACATCATTCCAGTTTAGAAATCCCTCAAGAACAGAGAGAGACTGTTTCCCAGCTTCAGTATGAAAAGCCCCTGGGAAGAACTCAGGTCTGGTCTAGTTTCAGTCACATGACCAACATTGGACCAATTCTTGTGGCCAGAGGCACAGAGTACTTTACGGAGGCAGATATGAGTCATGTGATTACCATTTAACTTGGGTCACGTGACACGTGAAGGGAGGGAAGTGAGCCTGCCATGATTGGCTGCCCTCTGCCACAGGAGGAGACCTTTGCTGAAGGAAAGGGAGAAGATGCTGGTGGACAGACAACAGATGTTCTCGGCAGGCAGGTCCTGAATCTGATTGGTTTTAGAGATTACTGGGCACGTGGCCATGGGGAGGTGGAGCCTGCTGCTCTGAGAGCCTGGATGTGGGCTCGTCAGGAGAAGTGTCTTTCAGCTTGGTTAAACACAAGAGCACCTGCCCCACCTCTCTATAAGAATAACAACCCGGGCTTCCCTGGTGGCGCAGTGGTTGAGAATCTGCCTGCCAATGCAGGGGACACGGGTTCGAGCCCTGGTCTGGGAGGATCCCACATGCCATGGAGCAACTAGACCCGTGAGCCACAACTACTGAGCCTGCGCGTCTGGAGCCTGTGCTCCGCAACAAGAGAGGCTGCGATAGTGAGAGGCCCGCGCACCGCGATGAAGAGTGGCCCCCTGCTCGCCACAACTAGAGAAAGCCCTCGCACAGGAACGAAGACCCAACACAGCCATAAATAAATAAATAAATAAATTTAAAAAGAATAACAACCCAAGCCAAGCTGTAGGATGTTATTTGAAATTCAAAATAGATTCTCAGGAAGATAAATAAACCAAGTGCCCACTGTTTTGCTTCCCAGCCACTCCCCTTCCCTAGGGAGTCAGGCAGCCACACTGTCCTGCTAGGAAGGAAAAGGCAGGAACTTGAATGGGGACGAGCTTTTGTGTTGGTGAGAAGGGACCATCCCAAAGGTGTTTAGACCCGTGCTTCTCTCACCGTAATGAGCCCAGGAATCCCCTGGGGATCACGTTAAAATGCAGATTCTGATCCAGGAGGTCTGGGGCAGGGACCGAGATCCTGCTTCTCCAACGAGCTCCCAGGTGATGGTGATGCTCTGGCTCCCACACCCCGCTTAGAGCCGTGAGGACCAAAAGCGTAGACTCTTCGGGACGGGATGAGAATTGGATGAAGCTGTGAGCAGGCTGTCATGGAAACCACCAAGCCGGCCAGCTGGTGGCTCATCTCAGACAGGCAGAGTTGAGGTGCTGCGGCCATGCGGATCGACTGACCTTCTCTGCCTGCACCAGTCTGAGCTCCCCGGGCCACTCAGACCCGCTCCTGGACAGACGGAGAACTTGGGAGAGCCAGCAGGGAAGGAGGAGTAGAGCCTCGGGGGGAACCCCCTGTCCAGCCACAAGTCAGGACACCCCAGAGCCTCTTCCCAACAGCATGAAGGTGAGCCTTGGCTCGGAAGAGACGGTGGCGGAGAGGAGGGAGGGCTTTACCAGCCCCAGGGAGGCTGTGTTCATTTCCCACGGCTGCTGCACCAACACCACAAACTGGGTGGCTCATGACAGCAGATACAAGTTCTCTCACTCTTCTGGAGGCCAGAAATCTGAAATAAAGTGTCCGCGGGCCGATCTCTCTCCAGAGGCTCTGGGGGAGAGCCTGTCCTTGCCTGCTCCAGCTTCAGGTGGCCCCCTGCTTCCTGTTGGCCTGGCCCTCTGCCACCTGTCATCTGCCATGGCCAGGCCCCCAGGTGGTGACCCTCTTTCATCCTTGACACTCACAACACCCTTCCTATCCTGTGTCTGAAAATGGGTGACCACTGTTGGAAATGAGGTGAAGGCAGGCATTAGACAAAGGGAACGTGGTGACTAGGAACCTGCTTTTTGACAGAACCACTATTTTTTTGCGTGAAGCTTTTGATTTTATTATTTGATTTTATGGAGGTATAGTTGATTTACAATATTATATGTTTCAGGTGTACAACATAGTGATTCATAATTTTTAAAAGTTATACTCCAGTTATAGTTATTAAAAAATATTGGCTATATTCCCAGTGCTGTGCAATATATACAGAATACAATATAATACAATATATCCTTATAGCTTATTTATTTGATACATAATAGTTCGTACCTCTTAATCCCCTACCCCTATCTTGCCCTCCCCACTGGTAACCCCTAGTTTGTTCTCTATATCTGTGAGTCTGCTTCTTTTTGGTATATTCATTAGTTTGTTGTATTTTGTAGATTCCACATGTAAGTGATATCATATAGTGTTTGTCTTTCTCTGTCTGTTTTATGTCACTACGCATAATACCCCCCCAAGTCCATCCATGTTGTTTCAAATGGTGAAATTTCCTTTTTTCATGGCTGCGTAATATTCCATTGCATATCTATATACCACATCTTCTTTATCCATTCATCTATTGATGAACACATAGGTTGCTTCCATATTTGGAAATTGTAGATAATGCTGCTATGACTATTGGGGTGCATATATCTTTTCAAATTAGTGTTTTTGTTTTCTTCAGATAAATACCTGGGAGTGAAATTGCTGGATCATATGGTAGTTCTGTTTTTAGTTTTTTGAGCAGCCTCCATACTGTTTTCCACAGTGGCTGCACCAGTTACTTTCCCACCAATGGTGTAGGAGTGTTTCCTTTCTCTACATCCTCACCAGCATTTGTTATCTGTGGTCTTTTTGATAATGGCCATTCTGACAGGTGTGAGATGATGTCCCATTGTGGTTTTGATTTGCATTCCCCTGATGATTAGCAATGCTGAACATCTTTTCATGTGCCTGTTGGCCATCTGTATGTCTTCTTTGGAAGAATATCTATTTAGTTCTGCCCATCCTTTAATCAGGTTGGGTTTTTTTTTTATGTTGAATTGTAAGAGCTATTTATATATTTTGGATTTTAACCACTTATGGGTCATTTCATTCGCAAGTATTTTCTCCCATTCAGTAGGTCTGACAGAAGCACTTTGGAGCAGCTCCAGGCTCTCCCCTGTGCTGCTGTCCTTGCTTGAACCTGTGCTGGGACCGTCCTAAGGAGCTGTCTTAGAACCATGCGGCAATGCGCACGAGGAAGCCAGGAATGTCACGTGGTGGCCACAGTGTGGATTTACCTCCTAAAATGCAACTGAGTTTGGTCACCACCTCAATCACCTGACTCGGTTCTGATTGACTTTTGGCTGTTTCCAAAAATCAACTCCAGACTGGGAAGGTGAAGGCTTTCCTTTATGAAGACGTGTAGACAGCGGTCACATTCCCCTGATGGCTCACCTCAGGGCTACCGCTTCTGACTTACCAGCTTTGTCCTGCGCAGTCTGCGGCTTAGAAATGGAGGAAATTGCATTTCCTTTTGGTTAATGCCTTTCTCTTATTTTATGGTCTCACCTGAAAGTAGCCCATCCTGAGAGAGGCAAAGGAAGTTTTATCCCCAGGCATGGGCTAAATTCCTGGTTCTTCTTCCAGCAGAAATGATCCAAACTTTCCCACCGAGCTTCCCCTCCGCTGTGTTTCTTGAGTCGCCACACCTGCAGGCGCCCAGTTATTAGATCTTTTTCATCAAAGAGCCGGTGAAAAATGCGCCTATTTCTGTCCTATTTTTGTATTTTACTAATCCCTACTTCTGCTCTCTTCTTTCTCCATTGTTGGGTTTTGTTGGGTTTTGTACCTGAATTAAGTGTAAGAGGACAGGGACATTTTATACGTTGCCTGAAATCATAATAAATGAAAAAAATAAATAAATGGTCTTTACTGAGGTCATCAAATGATGGAAAGAAGACATTTGAATGGCAGCCCAGCACGAGTTCCTAGGACTTTTTGTATTAAGTTCCTGTGTCCTGCCCCTGTCCTCTCTGGACCTCATTTCCCCATCAGCAAATAAAGGCTTTAGGTTGGAGCAAACAGTCTCAAACTTGAACATGTACTTGACTCACCTGGGCCTGGTTAAAATGCAGATTCTGATTCATAGGTCCCGGGCGGGGCCCGAGATTCTGAAGGTCTAACCGGCTCCCAGGGCATAACCATCCAAGGACCACACTTTGCTCCAAGCCCTGGAACTTGCCGAATATGCAGAATCTCAGGCACACCCCAACCTCCTGACTCAGAACTTGCATTTCCCCCAGATCCCTGGACCATCTGAATGCACATGCGAACGTGGGGCACTGTGCTTCATCTCAGAGCGGGGAGCTGGCTGCACACAGGCATCGCTGAAAATCCTGGGGTCCTGATTTAATTGGTGGGAGTGGCCTGGTCATCAGGAACTGTCCCAGCTCCCAGGTGACTCTGATGCACAGTACTGCTTGAGGACCACTGGATTGGAAAGTCCTTAGGTTCCAACCACGATGCCATCGATTTTATTCAGGTGATTCTGCTGAGCCACATGAGGCCAGGAAAGGCACCTGAGCAGCGCAGAAGTGTCTATGGGAAGCTGCTCCTGAATTGTCCCGGCTCCCTCAAAATGCGACCTGGCTGATAGCAGATAAAGGGCCAACCCTTGGCAGCATAATGAGATACACATGCACTCAAACTCCCCCGTTTCCTCTGTCTGTGCTTCCCTTCAACCTTCAGGGGTCCAGGAACCCTTACCCTGTGCTCCAGCCTGACCTCATGAAACCCCCTAGAAGGAAAGGCTCTCACATCATCTATTTATTTACACCAGAGTGAAAGTAAGTCAGTAGTTTTCTCTCTTCTGGGGCGTCCGCATTTTATTGTCTCTAATTGCAGAATGAAGGAGGGCAGACTGGGGCAAGTGGGCTCTGGAATCCAGGTGGGATTCACAGCTCAGATGATGACGAGTTAAGTGGTCCTGAGTATGTCACATCAACCCAGCAAGAGTCAGTGTCCTTGTGAATAATGCCAACCTCATGGCTTTGTGGGGGAGGGACTGAGCGGATAGTAGGTCCTTAGGAATATCTGCTTCCTTCAGTCCCCATCACTGCTTTAGACTTGTTCTGGCTTCAGAGCACCGGAAGCAGGTGTCCTGGCAGGAAACAAGGTTTGCTGAAACCATTTTTCTGAGAGAGAAACAAGGGCTAGATTGAGTCCCAGCAGCAAACACATTAATCATGGGAATGAACTTTGAGGATGGGAGTGTCTTAATTCAGAAGACTGCGTCAACCTATAGCATCTTTTTTTTTTTTTTTGAAGAGTTTAATTTCTGGTGTTATAACCACTGTTTCCAAGCAAAACCTTTGTGGGTCCACAGTGAATGCTTTCCTTACTATGTTATAGAGCTACTGAGCGAGACGAGTCTGGAAACTTTGAGGGCAGTGGTACTCAACCCGGGTGATGTGGGTTTGTCTGGAGACATTTCTGGTTGCCTCACTGGAAGGAGAAGCAGTACTGGCAGGTGGTGGGTGGAGGCAGGGATGCTACAAGGCACAGGACAGCCCCACCGCAAAGCATTTTCCAGCCCAAAAGGTCGACAGTGCTGAGAACCCTACTTTAGACCCAGGGCAAAGTGCTTATATTTGTTTGTTTATATCTGCTCTTGTAGCCATTCAGTCAGGAATTATTCAGTCAGGACGGATCTCTGAGACTCCACAGGCCCGTGAAAGCTTAACAGAGATGCACGGGGATGTCGACTGACCACGTGGGAGGGCCCCAGCAATGCCCTGGGTGACCAACAGCTCGTGCTCTCAGGCAGTGGTCTTCAGAAAGTGTGCACACACCCTAGAGGCTGGGCAACAGTCATGGTATAGAAGGAAAATATTAGAAGTTTCTTTGATTAGGGTTCGAACAAGCTCTAGGCTCTCCCACCCCCTCCTGCCCAACGCTGTCCCCCTAAGCATTCAAGACAAGGAGGCTGCTCCAAACGGACCAGCTCAGAGGAGCCCCAGGAGGCCTTGTTGGCGGGGGAAGTGAGGTGCAGGACGGGGCCTGTGGGGCTCCCGCTGAGCAAGCAGTGGGGGGGGAGCAGCAGAGTGTGTCCTTCCCAGGGTGCCCGGGAAACTGGAACGGCAGGTGACTCCAGAGATGGAGGAGGGACTTGGAAACAAGTCACAGGTGGACAGGAAGTGGAGGTGAATCTGCGCTCAGAGTACGTGTGCGACAGAGAGAGAGAGAGAGAGAGGGAGAGAGAAAGAGAAGGATGCCTCCATGATGACAGCCTCTGCCTGTCAGTCCAGCCCAGCAGGTCAGGAGATGGTCCTGCATCCTGCTCCAGGCCGGCGTTCTCCCCTCTTTGTCTAAGCAGATCGGTGAAGGTTGATTTTGTTAACTGATGCCCCCGTCTTGAAGACACACCCACCGGAAGGTTGCTAGGTAGAGTACAGGACATCCAGTCAAATTTGAATTCTAGATAAACGATATTATGCTTAATATAAGTATATCTCAAATATTGTATGGGGCATACACAAAAGTTATTCATTGTTGATCTGAAATTCCCCTTTAACAGGGCGTCCTGTATTTCTCGCTGCTAAATCTCCTCCACCCGCCTTACCCACAAGGCCTCCCCGCCAGGCTGCCCAAGCCCCAGACACGCCAACAAGGCAAGAGGGAAGAATGGTGCCTGGACGAGCGGCTGGTGGCTGGGCAGTCGCCGGGGGCCCTGGCATAGCAGCTGTGTCAGGTCTGCCCACTGAAGCCACAGGCGCGGGAGTGGCCTGTGGTCTGGTGGGAACCACAGCATCTGTTTAGTTCAGGGCTGGGAGGTGCTTGCTATTTCCCTTCCAGTTTTCCAGTCTCTGTCGAATGGGAAACATGGCTTCATCCTGAAGAGGACAAGCCTGGAACACAAACGATCTGATTTCCAGCTGCAGAAAAAGACACATGATGGTGATGACACAGGTGTCTAATCACTTATCCACCATTCTGAAATCCAAAAAGCCCTAAAAAGATGTTTTTGGTGAGTTTGGAGACACAACCCATATTTGGAGGCAAAACTGATCTGAACCAGTGTGGGGTTACGTTTAGCTTTTCTTTATCCCCTGTGGTGTGAATAGTGCCACCTGTTTATCGTCAGGCATGATCCCATCCCTCTGAGGGTGATAAATGAGGTTCAGGGTATGCCCCATCTACCTAAGGCCCCCCAAAGTGAATGCCAAAAACCCCAAAGTACATCGTTGGGTAAGAGATTGTACAACTGTAACAGCAGATATATTCTGAGCGCTCAGATTGTGGGAGCACCATGCTAAACGCTTTATACGTCCTCTCTCATCTAATCCCTACCATCCCCGAAATGGATACATTTATTTTCATTTTTGGCAAACTTTAAAAAAAATTAAAGTATAATGTCTGCACGAAAAACACAATCAAGTGCACAGCTGGAAGAATTATTACAAAGTGAGCACATGCCTGTAAAACCACCGCTCAGCTACATCCATCACCTGCCCCCCAGAGCCCTCCCATGCCCCTCCGCGGTTATAACCCAACAAAGGTGACAGCTATCCATCCACCATCAAAGATTCATTTGTCAAGTTAAAAAAAATGCTGTTATTTATTGAGCAATTACTATGAGCCAGGAACTATACTTATACTGGTTCTCACATTGATTCTGTCGGAGTGAGAGTAACTCCGATAATTTCATTCTGCGAGTGAAAAGAAACCAGAGCTCAGAGATGTTTGTCCCTAAATAATTGTGCTAGTAGTTAATAGAGATGGGGTACATTTTGCTTAATTAAACTTTCCGTGGAGCATAATATTTTTACAAAAAATGTATGTCTTTAGAAAAGTGCATATCTTGTGAATTCAGCTCAATGAATTTCACAAACTGACCACACCCTTGTAGCCAGCACCGAGACGGAGAAACAGAACATCATCAGAAACAGAAATAGCTCCCCCAGTCCCACAGGCCCCTGGCGCTCCCACCAAGGGTAACCACTCTCCTGACCCTGACACCTTTGCCTGGCTTTGAACTGTATATAAATGGAATGAAACTGTATGTTCTCTTCGGTGTCTGAGTTTTCCTGCTGACATTAAGTTCATGAGGTCTCTCTGTATTGCTGTGTGAGGCTGGTGTGTACTGCTTTTTACTGCTGAGAATTCCATGGATTGAGGCCACCACCATTTAGTCACCCACCCCCACTGGTGGTTACTGGGGACGTTGTCAAGTCTTGGCAATTAGCAATAGTGCCGCTGTCTAAACCCCGGCACCTGTGTCTGGTGAACACCCGCACACATTTCTGTTCAGCATGATCTTGGAGTGGGTTTGGGAATCACAGAGTGAGTCTGTATTTAGCCTTGTAAAAACTTTCAAAACAGTTTTCCAAAATGGTACCAAGTATACTTTTATACCCTTCATTTTACCGTTACCTATATTACACCCCCTCAATGCAAACCCAATATGTTAAGGTACAGGTTTTAACAAAAATAATTCATGTGGGGTGCTTTGGGTTGCACTGTGTTCCCTCCACCCTGCTGCCGAATTCATATGTTGAAATCCTAACCCCCAGTACCTCAGAGTGTGGCGTAATCAATAGGGTCGCTGCAGATGTAATGAGTGAATCTGAGTTCACACTGGATAGAGTGGGCCTTAATGCAATACGGCTGGTGTCCTTATACAAAGTGGAAACTTGGACACAGGTACCCAGGCCATGAGAAGTTTGGGGTGATGCATCCCCAAGCCCAGGAACGCCAAAGATCGCCAGTAAACCCCCCGAAGCCAGAAGAGAGGCCTGGAGCAGATTCTCAGGAGGAATCAACACAGCCGACACCTTGATCTTGGCCTTCTAGCCTCAAGAACTGTGAGACACTAAATTTCTGTTGTTTCAGCCACTCAGTCTATAGTACTTTATTACTGCAGCCCTAGCAAACTAGTACATGGAGTGATTAGTCCCTTTTAGAAAGATGCCTGTTTGGTAAAGAATGCTCATCACAGCCTCCTTGAGGTAGCCTGATTAGCTATTGTGCTTACAATATGTTTTGCCTTTTAATTTGATTCAGGAAGCCATGTAATGCATAATTTGTTATATTTCTGAATGCTTGAAGTGAATGTAAGACATGACTAGGATGATAATGGAAAGTGAGCTGATTCTGGTCAGCAAGCCTCGATACACGTGGCCTGGGCTGATAAGTGGGCACCCACCCTCTGGGCCAGGCTCTAGGATTAGCAGATGAGTGTGTCTGGCCTTTCAGGGTGCTCATCTACCAGGCCGCCTTCTCCCTCTCACCCCTCGGCACAGACCCCTCGGAGGATGGCCATCTTCAAGGGTGATTAGGCCTCGGCTGGTAGCCGTGTTTTCCCTTAGCGGAGAGCTTGTCTGCCCTGAAGTCTCCCAGCAACCTGACCCCAGGGGGGTTTCTCTGGAAGGTTGAGAGGAGGAGGGATCTCTTCCCTGGGGTCCGAGCTCACATCCTCCCTCTGGAAGCACAGACTTGGGATGCTCTCTTCCTCAGAGTGCACGGCCCAGAACTGAGCTAAAAATAGTGCAATTTCTTAAAATCACGCAACCCTGTGATTACAGGGTGTGTTAGTTTCCTGTGGCTGCCGTAACAAAGTGCCACAGTCTGGGGGTCTTAAAACAGCAGACGTTTTTTTTTTCTGACACAGTTCTGGAGGTGAGAAGTCCCAAACTGACAGAGACACACTCCCTCTGCAGTCTCCTGGGAAGGGTCCTCCCTTCCCTCTGCGAATCCTGGTGGCTGCCAGCAGTCCTTGGTGCTCCTTGATTTAAGCCACATCAGTGCAATCTCTGCTTTTGTTTTCACAAAGCCTTCTCCTCTGTGTGTGTGTCTCTGTGTCCAAATTTTTCCTCTTTTCATAAGGACACCACCCTCACCCAGGATGACATCAACTAACTGGATCCCATCTGCAAAGACCCTATTTCCAAATAAGGTCCCATTCAAGGTTCCGAGTAGGCCTGAATCTGGGGAGACACCATTCAACCCTGTACACAGAATACTCCCTGCTTTGAAGTAAACTTTTTGCTCTGTTAAATGTGCTTTTTTTTTTTATGGCCAAACCACACGGCTTGCAGAATCTTTCAGTTCCCTGACCAGGGGTTGAACCCGGGCCACAGTGAAAGCACCAAGGGAATTCCCTATATCTGCTACATTTAGGAATCTCTTGCTCCAGTGCCTTGAACTTGGATAGTTTAGAAATTCAGAGAACATTTGCGTATCAGAGTGACCGCTGTCTGCTAGTGGCTTTACGTCGTGTGAGTCTATTTCTCACTCATGTGAAGTTCGGAATGAATGACCCTGATGAACAGTTGGTGTCTGCCTGAGAAGGATTTGGGGACCCCAGGTCCTTCCGTTTCCACTTCGGTTCCAAGGTCCCCTCGCTCGTCTGCTTCCAGCCGCGGAGGGAAGGGCATGGGGACATGGGGGCTGTTACACTGGGCCAGGCCTGGGCGCGTTGCCCACCACGTCCCTGCCCATCCTGCAGGCACAGGCCACATGGAGGAGCAAAGGAAGCCGGGAAGTGTCATGTGCCCATGGGCTGTGAGGAGGAGGGGAGTGCAGGGGAGGACCACAGCTGGACTGGCAACTCAGGGTGGCTCCTGAGGGCAGGTCCTCCCAGACGGAATTGTCCTTCCGCTTCTTCGTTCTTCTCTCCGTTTTTTGAAGCACCGGCTGGTCTCTAGTCAGAGTTCGAGTCTCCCTGCTCTGTGGTACTAGCCCCTCGGACACCAACGTGCAAAGAGCAAAGGAGCACCTCCCTTGTAAAGGGGGCTCTGAATGGATCAAACCCTAAAGGAACGTGTTCTGGACACGGCCTGAGTGGCTCTGGACAGCCCGGACCAGCAGGCACCTGTGGGCCTGGAGAGCTTCATGTGCTTCATGGTAACTCTGCCACCAGTGCCCACTGGGAGTTCCAGGACCCTGCGCCTCCGGTGTTTCAGGGAGAAGCTGGTGTGAGGGAGCCGGGGCCCAGGTAACCCAGACAGAGTGCTCGGGGCCACACCTGGGCACGGCTGCTCTGAGTAAACTCACTCTCTCACTTGCCTTGCTGGTGGACTTCAAACTGCCACGCAAGGCCAAGGTGCAACCAGCCCTTAAAAATGGAACAAAACAGGGGCTTCCCTGGTGGCGCAGTGGTTGAGAGTCCGCCTGCCGATGCCGGGGACACGGGTTCGTGACCCGGTCCGGGAGGATCCCACATGCTGCAGAGCGGCTGGGCCCGTGAGCCATGGCCACTGAGCCTGCGTGTCCGGAGCCTGTGCTCCGCAGCGGGAGAGGCCGCAGCAGTGAGAGGCCTGTGTACCACAAAAAAAAAAAAAAAAAAAAAAAAAGGAACAAAATAGAACCGAATAGAAAAATACTAGGGTGCATAGAACATAGTACAAGAAAGCATTGTTTCAGGAAACTTCTATACATATCCGTTCCAGGTCGTGATGTAAAACATTTCTTACCAGGTGTTGCAATCAAAACCATTTGAAAGCCCGGGGTCTGTGTAGAAGAATTTGAAAGTAGATGATGAAAACACACACCAGGGATGTAATAATGATTTTGTAGACTTTAGAAATGCTTTGTGTGGCCCGGCAGGAGGGGTGGCGTGATGTGAAGGAAGAGCCTGGCCTAGTCTGAATTGTGGCAGGACCGCGCCCCCCCCAGAGGTGCTTGTGAAGGTTACTTCATTTCCCCGAGTCTCCGTCTTCTCATCTGTAAAATGGGCTAAATAACTACCTCAATGAGGAGGGGGAGGTGGTGAAATAACTGCTCCCGTCTATTGAGTGCTTCCCGTCCCAGGCCTTGTTCTGGGCATCTTACGTGTGTAACCTCAGCCCTTCTGTACAACTGTCCTCTGATTAAGTACTAGTTCAGTGAGGTCTACTGGTGCAGACAAGGAAACTGCGGCACAGACAGGCCAAGCACCTTGCCCGAATGAGTTGCGGTACATAAAAATGCCTGATACAGTGGTTGGCACGTGGTAATGAACAAATTTTAATTATCTTACTGTTAATTTTGTTCTAAATGCTTTAAGGCATCCTTAAATATAGTCAGATGGACAAGCTGGTGGAAGACAGTGTGAGATACTGGCTAGAAACTGCCAGAAAGCCACTCTAAGAGGGCCCTGGAGGTGTGAGGTTAGACCTCCCTCGCCGTGAGGCATTTGAAACTACGGCTGCTGGGGCAGGAGGGCAGAGGGTCCCTGCCGCCCTGTTGGGAAACCTGACTTTTCATCATCAGAGGAACCGGATGGAGAATTGGGAGGAGGGGGGCCTCCCTTCTGCCCCTTAGGGGAAGACTCAGCAGTGACTCCTAGAAGGAAAGATAATGATGAGCATGGTTGCCAATAAACACTTTATTACAGGCTTTGAAAGATTAGAGACCCAGGAACCCCCAGCCCTACTCCGTACCCATCACCTGAAATCCACACTGCCTCTAAGAAAAAGATTATGGTACAAACGCAGCTGCAGAAGGCCCCGCCTCCCACCCACATGGCCACCCCCTGCCCCTCCAGGGGACAGGAGAGTTGAGTCCCTCCACAGGAGTCAGACAAGTCATTAGACCAAACTGCAAGAGGCAATTACATCTTTGTTTCTCAGAATCTGTAAACAGAGAGCAAGCAGAGGGTTGCATCACACCGCCCTGGGGGCGCTGGAACATTTGCTCTGAACACACAAGCAGGGTGTATTAAGTTGGAGTGGAAATGCTTCATCCACGGTTACTGGTGGCGGTCGGGAAGAAGCCTTGCCCAGAGAGATGCTTCCACTCAGACTGGCCCCTCCTGGCCCTGGTCCAACACAGGCTTGCACCAAACCATCCTTCTACATCATCTTAATGACAGAAGGTGCTCATGCCGTATTTTAGCACAGCACTTTGCATAGGAATTACCCATATCCATTATAGACCCCATGACTTGTTTTGATTTCATCCACAAAACGCAATCATTTACCCCTTGCACAGTGCCCGACACATACTGGGCATGAAATGAACATGGGATAAAAAGATAACTTTAATAACATACGCAATTATGTAATAATAAAAATAATAAGGTCGGAGCTAACTTGTTAGAGAACTTTCTTCTGCTCCCTGTTGTACCCGTGGAAACACCCCAGGGGGTACTCCTGTCTTGAGAGGGCTGCCTCCCCAGTTGACCTGGAAAGAGTATCACCGCAAAGATTACACTCTGGTCCTCAGGGCAGGTGGGGGCAGAGGCTGGGGCAGAGGAGGAGAAATCAAGGACCCTCCTGCATGCGTCCTGAGCCTGCATGCCAGGGAAGGGATGCTCCAAGGTGCTGGACCCTGGGCCCCCATCTTCTCCCCACCCCAGCCGGAGCAGGTTTGCTCCTAGCCCAAGGGCCCAGCTGGACTCAGCTGCAGCAGAACCACAGCTCCAGAGCTCGTGGGTGGGTTTGGGGTCCAGAGTCCCCAGAATGTGGGGCGTTAGTGGACACACTTGTCTCTGAGGGGAGTGGGCAGGTCAGAGGGGCCCAGACTGGGCTGAGGTTGCAGGGGAATCAGCTCTCCCTGACTGCTCACTGGGGGTGACACCCCCGTTCTGGCTGTGACTGTCCCCCAGCCTCAGCCTCATCTACCCTCAGATGGGAGCAGGGCCTGTGTGCAGAGAGCTCTGCCCACGACCTCACTTCCTGAGAAGCCTGTGCAACAGGAGGCCCCGTGTCTGGATGCAGATGGCTTCTCACATCCTGTGGGCAGCGTTCCTGCAAAGCCAGGTCCCTAGATCCTCACGGAGCAGGAGGGAGCAAAGAATGAGGCTACGGGGCCAAGTGATAGTTGGGAACTGTCTTTCTGTCCATCTCAGGAGGCATTTTAGTTTGCTCGGGCTGCCAAAACAGAATACCATAGACTGGGGCGTTTAAACAACAGAAATTTATTTCGCACAGTCTGGAGGCTGGAAGTCCAAGATCAAGGTGTCGGCAGGGTTGGTTTCTCCAAAGGACTCTCTCCTTCACTTGCAGATGGCCACCTTCTCTCTGTGTCCTCCAGTGACCTTTCCTCTGTGCATGTGTACCCCTGGTGTCTCTTTCTCTTCTTAAAAAGATTCCAATCATGTTGGATTAGGGCCCCATCTTTAAGACCACATTTAATCTTAATTACTTCTTTAAAGGCCCCATCTTCAAATGCAGTCCCATTGGTTTTAGGGCTTCAACACATGAATTTTGGGGGCACACAATTCAGTCCATAATGAGAGGAAAGTAACTTCCAAGTGGCTCCCAAAGGCTTTTGGGCTGTCTTTTGGGTAAAATGTCCAAACTCCGTCGCATGCTACATGGCACATGCATTTAAATCAGGATGTACGGCAGCAGCACATCTTTCACCAGTTCAGGCCTTCAGCAACCAAGAAAACTTCACTCCTGGCACTGCTGCATTGAAGCAGCAGTGAAGACCCAATGCAGCCAAAAATAAATAAATAATAAATAAATAAATTTATTAAAAAAAAGTCTTCATTCCCATTTGTAAGAAGGGGAAACCGAGGCTCAGAAAGAGTACCTGATTGTTTGGTTGTCTGCTTATTTAGCAGTTCCTCAAGAAAGCCATCAGAGTCCTCAATATACAACAGATGCACAATAAATGCTGAATTATGCTGTAAACACCTGAGTTGGTATCAATAATTGGTTGGGTCCCTCTGCATGGGAATATGAGGTGAAAGAGCTGGATACACACAGGTAACATATTTTCTGATTTCTTTCATTATTTGTGCCAAGAAATCTACATTCCCATGGATATATATATATATATATATATATATATATATATATATATATATATTTTTTTTTTTTTTTTTTGCGGTACGCGGGCCTCTCACCGTCACGGCCCCTCCCGCTGCGGAGCACAGGCTCCAGACGCGCAGGCTCAGCGGCCATGGCTCACGGACCTAGCCGCTCCGCGGCATGTGGGATCTTCCCAGACCGGGGCACGAACCTGTGTCCCCTGCATCGGCAGGCGGACTCGCAACCACTGCGCCACCAGGGAAGCCTCCCATGGATATTTTTAACATTTTATTTCAAAATAATTTTAGACAGTGAAATTTGCAAAAAATAATACCCTTCACTACTTCATGTAATGTTAGTTTACATACTATGGTACAGTGCTCAACCCCAAGGAAATCAACCTTGGTACAAGACTATTAGCTAAGCTACAGACTTATTTGAATTTCACCTGGTTTTTCCCCTGCACAGTAGAGGGTTAGCTCTGCAGGCTTGGAGGTGTTCATGTCCTGAATATTCTGGAGAAGTGATGGGTGCTTGACCAGGATAAAACGGTCTTCAGTAGCCCCCATCCCACCCCTCTCACACACACCAAATCTTCCTACAAGCTAGTACCCCCACTTCCCCAGGCTCTTCTTGGAGGACCAGCTCTTCATCTCTCTTCAGTACTCAGCTGGGCAGTCAAATCCTGGATGAAACCTTCTGGGTAGCCACTCGGGAGAGAGAAGCGCTCATGCTTCCCATCAACAGAGGGCCTTGTGCACGTGGCTGTCATGGCACTCCTCGCATTGCATCCAACTCTCTCCCCAGGTAGGCTGAGAGGTTCCTGGCGCAGGGCTCTGGTGGGCATTGCTCTTGGTCTGCTGAGGGTAGGATCCAACCTTCTTCTGGGATGTGTGCTTTCTCTCCACTATAACCACAAGGTGCCATGATCTTACAGACCCCACCCACATGACCACCACTGATTGGTTGGAGTTGGGCACCCGACCCAGCTGGGCCAATCAGAGCCCTTCCCTGAGATTCCTGAACTTGGGAGGGAGCAGCAGATGCAGTCACCCTCTGGTGGTGAGCACCCAGCATCCTTGCTGGAGGAAGAGCCTGCCTTGGGGTAGGAGAAAGTGAAGTCAGAGGCTGAGATCAACCCTGGAGAGAGTCAGCTTAGTCCCAGACACCTCGGAGGCCCTATGCCTTCCATGGATGACATAAGCCTTCCCTCAGGTTTCTTTTACATTCAGCCAAAAGTCTTCACTCAAATAAAGACCATATTTCATCCTTTCTGCATCGCCAACCGGTGCCAAAAGGCTAGGCACACACCACACCTCACATGATTATTGAGTGAATGAAATAGAGGAGTTCCAAGGTCTATGTTGGCTACATCACAGTGTTCCTCAGGGCCATTTCTGCCTCTCTGTTCCCATATATGGAACTTGATGGACCAGAGCCAATCCCAGGCTCTTCCTTGTGGGTCTTACAAACACGTTGAACAGCATTCATTTTACAGGCACCTTCATGAGACTGCCTAGGTGATTTGCAAAAACAGTCTGCCGGCCTAATGAAATCAGAAGAGCCAGTGTTTTCCATCCTAAACTTGGGGATTAAGAGGAAAAGCCGGTGTAAGCAGGGCGCAGGGGTTAGCACAGCTGTGAAGGCGCGGAAAGCAGCTTGCACAGCTCAGCACGGCCTGTGTCAGGGTAAGTCAGCCAGGACGCAACCCCAGGTGACAAAAAAAGAAGAAGAAAAGAAAGTCCAGATTTTATTTCCCAAACTCATCTTAATTTTATTCCCTAGCTCATCTTAAAATCGATGAATAATTCAAGACAGAATGAACTGGTTAGACAACAACAATATTTCTACTCGCTGGCGACGTCTACAGTAGGGGTAGAAAGAGGAAACTGGTGCATATTTTGGGTAAATAAGAATCTCTTTTCTGTGCATTTAAAATAAAACTTTTTTCTTCCGCTTATAAAGCAGACGAGTCCATTTGCAGAAGAGTATAAAGTGCCCAGGGCTGGGGCAGGGGAGGAGGGTCAGGTTTGCCTGGCACCCACCCCTCTGAGGGCCTGTCCAGGGGGCCTGGAAGGGTGGTCGGGGGGCTCCCAGGAAGGAACACACCCCAAGGAAGAGAGCCTCATACAAGAGCTTGGTCCTCAGTTTCTCTGCCACTGGAGCAGGAGACTGACCGAGTCTGCAGAGCACAGGGCAGCAAGACACCCCTCCTGGGAGGCAGTTTCCACTCTGGGTGGTGGAGGGCGCTCTGCTGGGACCTCGCTCTGCTTTGGTGGGAGCCTGGGCTGCCCTCATGGTGGCAGTGGCCTCAGCGGAGAGAGCTAGATGTTCTAGATGATCACCCAGCTTTGATACCTTGAGGCTCTGGTCTTGGCTTCCACAGCATCAGCTTTGGGTCCCAGACTCTGGTGGCCCCAAAAGGCAGGGTCTGTCCCCGGGGATGGTTCTCTGGGGACACTGGAGGCGGTGGCTCTGGTGGGGCAGTTCCGTGCTGTGTGAAGCCCTCTGTTGGTTGTCAAGGCTTGATATTGTCACTGTCATTCTTGTCCAACTTACAAAAAACAATTCCTTTTAGTTTGCATTTTTCTTATAACTTGTCAGGTTGAACATCTTTTTATATCCATTTATGTAGACGTTTGTAACTCTCCTTTGTGATTTGCCTCCTTATATCCTGCCCATTATTTTTACTTTTTTTTTAAACTTGACTTTAGGAACTCTGTATATATTCTGGATAGTAATCTTTGTCAGTAATATAAGGTGCAAATGTTTTCCCAGCACTATGTTGAAATTTTAAC
Source organism: Delphinus delphis (assembly GCF_949987515.2). Classification (NCBI taxonomy): domain Eukaryota; kingdom Metazoa; phylum Chordata; class Mammalia; order Artiodactyla; family Delphinidae; genus Delphinus; species Delphinus delphis. The sequence continues at coordinate 164,187,951 of NC_082685.1, read as the reverse complement.
TTTATTTATGATTTATTTCGTTTTAGGGAGGCTTTAGTTTGTATGCAATAAAATCTGTCAGTCTTTTCCTTTGGAAAAAAAAAACAAAAGCCCTCTGTTGGATGCCTCACAGCTCTGACAATTCAAAGGAGTAATTAACTGTGAAGTTCATTGTTTAGTATCTGTCTCTGCAATAGGGTGACCAATTGTCTGCTAAATAGGGTGACCAACCTGTCTACTTTGTCCAGGATTTCCTCAATGTTAACGCTGAAAACACTGCATCCCAGGAACCCCCCAGTCCTTTGCAAACCAGGACAGTTGGTCACCCTACTTAGCAGACAGATGGAACTCTCCACAAGCAGGGCCCCCGAGTCTGTAATCCACTGTATCTCCTATATCCCTACTCGGACACGGTGTCTTGCACACAGTGTGCATCCTGAAAATAGTCACCGAACAAAAAGGATTATTATTACTGGAAATGCTCTGCAAATATTTGCTGAATGAATGCCCCCCCGGCTAGTAAACGAATTCTTTTCAATACTATAATATATTATCAATAAATGGGACACGCTGGGTTTACAAACTTGTTTAAAAAGGAATAGAGATTTTTGTACAAGTAGAGAGTGCCAAGGGGGGTAAGTTTAGCAGAGATAAATCCTCTAAAAACAGTTCAGCAAATGACCTCTAGGGGCTTGATTTCTTGAATCAGTCTTAAGTGGAGATTATGGAGTTCCAGATCCTCTCAGATATGAGGGCCCAAAGCAGGAAAGATAGATGCTGGACAAACGTGACAATTATGAACAATAAGAACTTATTACGCGGAAGGTCACCTAACATAGCAGTTTCACAAACTTGCCTTGGACGGGACGCATAGGACTGTGGGCCTGGAGAGGTGACATGATTTGAAATCAGGCTGTCTGGTTTTACAGCACATTCTCCCACTTCACCTTGACCGGGGACACAGTGGTGGAGCCAATGGCCCCGTGGTTTCCTGAGGCTGTCCAAGCCCCAAGCCTCTAGACGCATCTGTAACTATAGGCTGATGACCACGTAACAATGTTAAAATGTTGGAAAGACCCAGCACACCCAGGGCTGATTGCTTGTTCCCTGCGTGTCTCCGAGGAAACCTGGAGCCATGACCAATCCTTGGCCCATCCTTGAGAACAAGGCTCTTGGGAGGTCTGTGATGTCAGTGATTGACGATGTTGTGTACACCTGGAGCAGCGGACCGTGTCCTGCCAGCGTGTCGGGATGGCTTTGCACAAATGCCAAGACTGCTGATGCGCACCCGGTTTCATGGTCGGAGTCCTGAGTTCTGGTTGCTGTGGCTGATTGATAGCAGGATGTGTCTATGGGACCGACCCCCCCATTAACACCTGGACCCTGAGACGTGCATGGGTTTCCCTGGGCAGAGGGCTTCCACGCGTGACCCCGTAGTTCTCTGCTGGAGAAAAAGCACATCCTGAGTGGGCTCAGAGGAGGAGGCATGACCGGGGAGCCTGTGCTGGACTTCTGGGGATTCCACCAACACCTAGCTTTTCCTGCTACTTCCGCTCTGCGTCCTCTGCTGTAATAATTCTCAGGACTCTCTGGAGTCCTGTCAGCCTCTCTAGCAAGTCGTCAGCCATAAGGAGATGTAGACCCCACAGCACAGAACAGGAAACGGTGGAGCCCCGTTCCTCTTTATTCTGCTGGATGCTGCCCAACCGTGAGATCCAGGCCAGGCACCTCTCACCCCGCCCTACCCCTTCCAGCTTTGAATGCGGGTGGTGAGAAACAAGGGGCAGAAGAGTTACAGGCAGAGCAGGAGCTCCAACCGTAATCCCCCTGGAGGGGTCCTGTTTGGCTCAGAGCCCCAGCGTGCACCCACCTGGGGAGTGCAGGAGGAAACGTAAGGCCCAGGCAGAAGGGCTATGGAGGGCGGAGGTCCCTGGGAGGCAGATTTCAAGGTTCATTGCCTTTCAGAATCTCCGGGAGTTTTGGACTCCAGTTAATTTGCATAACTGGAGTCACAGCCACAAGGGCTGCCCTGGACTTCTGTTACTTATTACGGTTCAGCCAAGCAAGCACTTTGGGTCAAAGTAACCTCCAGCCCTGCAAGTCCCCCTCCATGTGTGCATATCTCTGTTTCACAGTCCAGAAGCACGTAGCAAATCCATTCTCTCTCTCTTTTTACCTGTCTATCTATATCTATACCTATATCTATCTATCTATCTATCTTTAGTATTTTTATATGTATAAACTGAAGAAGCACATTTCAAATCCATTCTCTCTCTTTTTATCTATTTATCTACCTATATCTATTTGTCTGCTTGTTTACCTATAATATGTTTATATATGTAAACTAATGAGCACAATCACAGATGCAAATATCAATGAAACATTTAAAGAGTAAGATAACTGAACAATTACAAAATACACCTGCCAGTCAAAAATTCCCTGCATTTATTTTGCATCCAAAATGAACGCTAATTTAGAATAGCCAAAATAGCCTTGTAAAAGAAGAACAAAGTGGGAGGACTTATACTTCCTGATTACAAAACATACTTCAAAGCAATGGTAATCAAGGCAGTGGTACTTGCATAGGAAAAACGTAGAGACCAATAAAATAGAATCATAGAGTTCAGAAATAGACCCATGTGTCAAATAATTTTCAACAAGGGTGCCAAGAGCATTCAATGGGAGAAAGAATGTCTTTTCAGCAACTGGAACAGCCACACGCAAAAGAATGAATTTTCACCTTTACCTCAGACCTATATAAAAGTTAACTTAAAATGGACCAAAGATTTATATGTAAGAGCTAAAACTATAAAACTTAGAAGAAAACACATAAGAAAATCTTTATGATACTGGATTTGATAATAGTTTCTTAGATATGACACCAAAAGTACAAGCAACAAAGGAAAAACATAGATAAGCTGCACTTGATCATGATGAAAAAATCATCAAAAAAAAAGTGAAAACACAACCCACAGAATCAGAGAAAATATTTACAAACCATAGATCAGAGAAGAGTCCAGTATCCAGAATATATGAAGAACGCTCACAACTCAACAACAAGACAAACAATCCATTTTAAAATGAGCAAAGGACTTGCATACACATCTTCTTGAAGACCTATATGTAAGTAGCCAACAAGCACATTAAAAAATGAGGCTTAAACGTAAGTCAACGTAATCAGTAAAGGGACAAAACTTACATCAGGTGCCTCCAGTTGGGAGGCACTGAGAAGGTCCCTTAAGTATATATTCAACCAAAAATACATCTGAAACCTCAGATAAACCCAAATTTCAAGGCATCTCGGTGAAGGGTATATGAGAGTTTTTATACTAATCTCTTATAACTCTCCAGGAACAACTTTTATGTCCTTCAAAAACATCATTGTTATTCAAGACAAAAAGAAGGCTAACAAAAGATGTCAGATTGAAAGAGAACAAAGAGAATTGACAACTAAATATAATGTGTGATCTTGGTTTGGATCCTGGACTGGGAGAAAAATGCTGTAGAGACATCACTGGGGCACTGGGTAATTAGGAATAATGTTCTATCAGTGATAAATTTCCCCACTCTGATAACTGCACTGTGGGTACATGAGAGAATGCCATCGTTCCTAGGAAATATATGTGGGAATATTTAGGGGTGAAGGGGCATGATGTCTGCAACCTACTCTTAAATGGATCAGGGAAAAATTATGTATATATTTATCTACAAAAAGAGGGATGATGTGGGAAAACTGGACAAAATGTTAATAATGGTTGTGCGTCCGGATGAAGGGTGTGTGGGAATTTTTTGTGCTGCTCTTGCAACTCCTCTGTAAGCCGGCAGTTCTTTAAAGACAAAAAGTTAAAATAAGTTACTATATTAGAATAAAAATAAGTAAAAATCTTATCCAAAAAATATTTATAGGGACTTCCCTGGCGGCACAGTGGTTAAGAATCCACCTGCCAATGCAGGGGATGTGGGTTCGAGCCCTGGTCCGGGAAGATCCCACATGCCACGGAGCAATGAAGCCCGTGCGCCATAACTACTGAGCCTGCACTCTAGAGCCCTCGAGCCACAACTACTGAGCCCACGTACCACAACTACTGAAGCCCGCGCACCTAGAGCCCATGCTCTGCAACAAGAGAAGCCACCGCAGTGAGAAGCCTGTGCACCGCAATGAAGAGTAGCCCCCGCTCGCTGCAACTAGAGAAAGCTTGCACGCAGCAACAAAGACCCAACGCAGCCAATAATAAATAAAGAAATTTATTTAAAAATATATATGTATTTATAATACAAAGTTGGAAAAACAAGCGTATCTGCCGTAAAAACTCTGGATGAAATCACCTCCAGCCCCTAGGAGGCAGTGCAGCCCCCGTTGTCACTCAGCCTGGGCGGGCGGGCTATGAACAGAGCAAACTTCCAACTTGGCACGGATACCAGCGGAGAGTCCCGGAGGCCTGGAGTTTGCCCTCGAGAGAAGAGCATCATTTCCTGGCAGATGGTGAGGAGGAGGAGAAAATCACTTCTGAGGCTACAGGAGCTTCTAGAAGAATCCAAGAGTCCAGAGGCTTCACATTGTCCATAGTGTTAGAGGCCAGGTGTGACTTTCCAAGGTTGCTCCTTCCTGCCCCAGGTGATGAGTCACATTACCTCAAGCCAAGATGCACGGGTTGAGCACCTACTGTGTGTGGAAGCCTGTGGGAGTGAGGAGGCCACCAGGGGCGGCGTGTGTGTGTGTGTGCGTGTGTGTGCCTGTGTCTGTGCGTGTGCGTGCGCACGTGTGTGTCTGTGTGTGTGTGTGTGTGCCTGTGTCTGTGCGCGTGCGTGTGTGTGTGTGTCTCTGTGTGTGTGTGCATGTGTGTGTGCCTGTGTCTGTGCGTATGCGTGCGTGCGTGTGTGTGTGTGTGTGTGTGGAAACCAGCAGGGCTTTGCAGCAGTGCTGTGTATGTGTTATCCCTAATCTGGGTGCTGTGCTCGCAAACTCATTCCGCTCAGGAACCCATGTCCCAGCCATGACCATTTCACCACAGCGGGATGATGCTGAACACTTCACAGCGCTTACTCCGTGCCAGGGAATGTTTGAATATTTCACCTGCGTTAACTCCTAACCCTCGCAGCAACCCCAGGGGGCAAGTGTCACTATTGTCTCTTATTTTACAGATGAGAGGTCAAGTAACTTGCCCAAGGCCACTCCACCAGGGACAGCTGCTACCAAGACCTGAGGTTCTTAATCAAAACTGAGGTGGACTTGGGACTTCCCAGGTGGTCCAGTGGCTAAGACTCCAAGCTCCCAATGCAGGGGGCCTGGGTTCGATCCCTGGTTGGAGAACTAGATCTAGCATGCAGCAACTAAGGATCCCTCGTGCCGCAACGAAGATCCTACATGCCACAACTAAGACCTGGCGCAGCTACACAAATAAATAAAATTTAAAGAAAAACACAAAAAACTGAGGTGGCCTCCCTAGCACAGGAACACACATCTCACTCTTTTTTTTTTTTTTTTTGCGGTACGCGGGCCTCTCACTGTTGTGGCCTCTCCCGTTGCGGAGCACAGGCTCCGGACGCGCAGGATCAGCGGCCATGGCTCACGGGCCCAGCCGCTCCGTGGCATGTGGAATCTTCCCGGACCAGGGCACAAACCCGTGTCCCCTGCATCGGTAGGCAGACTCTCAACCACTGCACCACCAGGGAAGCCCCTCACTCTTTTTTGATCCCGTCCTGGGACATAAGTTGAAGTGCCTATAGGAAGCAGCTCTAAGGGAACACAAGGACATTCTTCTCGCTCCAGGAGACAAGTCCACAGTTTTGCAGTATGGCGCGTTTGTACACAGAAGGAGTTATTGCCCCAACCCTACTTGGGCAATGGGCTTCTCTTGGCATGGTTTTATTGCTCAGTTATGAATAAATTGCTTAAATTGACCTTTGTGAGTTTCACACCAAATTGGAAAAAAAAAAGAGTGGTTCAGCCAGTTGGCATTTTAGGAGTATGCAAAATATTTCAGTGTACTAGCTCAAGGTTTTGTGCGTTCCCATTAAAAAAAAAAAGTTTCCTGCCGAACATATTTTGAGCATCATTTGTGAAGTTACCCTGCCCGCACTGCCTCAGGCCAGGGAAAGGCAAGTTTATAGGGAGACTCCTTCCGTCTCCCGCTGGGGGGTCATTTTTAAAGGCAAGTAGTCCTTTGGGAAATGCTCTGGGCCCCTGTTCTTGAGTTATGATAAAGAATTATAGCCACACAGCGAGCCTGCATCTCAATTCTTTGTCACCACAAAGGAACACAGTAGCTAAACAACTTGAATCCGCACCATTTTTTTTTCAACACAGATAGTAACGTGTCCTTGGTCAATGGGCAGGTGACACCCAAATTCTTTAAAAAGAGTACGTGTGTCTAGCAGCCAGTGAAGGTATCACGTACCCACTTGGCTTCTGGAAGTGGAAGGTGGTCTAGCCCAAAGGTCACAACGGTCTTCATCTAATGCAGGTGTTTTCAGACTCGGGTGCACAATGGCATTACCCGGGGACCCTGTAAAAAAACCACCAATGCTACCTGATCCCACACCATTTCAACCAGATCCTGTGGGTGGGCTCCTGGGTGGGAACTGTGTTCTCAACAAGCTCCTCAAGCAATAGAAATTGGAGGATGGATTTGGGTCAGAAATGCCCAGAGTTGATGAACCAGCAGTACTGTTGTCTTCTATCACCCAACTCTCAGGAAAAACTCCAGGACACCACGAACAAGAGGCTGCTGTCAGGACCAGCTGGGTCTCCCTGATTGGGGCTCACTATTTTTTTTTTTTTTTGGTGGTATGCGGGCCTCTCACTCTTGTGGCCTCTCTTGTTGCGGAGCACAGGCTCCGGACGCGCAGGCTCAGCGGCCATGGCTCACGGGCCCAGACGCTCCACAGCAAGTGGAATCTTCCCGGACCGGGGCACGAACCTGCGTCCCCTGCATCGGCAGGCAGACTCTCAACCACTGCGCCACCAGGGAAGCCCGGGTCTCACTTTTGTTCCCAGTATTTCCCCTGGATAACCTAGTCCACCAAGAGATACTCGTATGCTACCCATCACTGCTGGTTTCCCATTCACAGGGACAACAAGAACACAGAAGTGGGAAGTTAGTAGCTTGGGACCAGAGGGTGAACTATAATTGGGACAAAAATGTTTTTGGAGGAGGGAGGCCTGGGCTAGGCAGGTATGTGGCAGGCTGTGTTTTCCAAAGATGGTCCCAACGTTCTCTCCCATCTCTCACGTTCTTCTGCAATGTGACCTTGGCACTCTCCCATCAAGAAGCGGAGTCTCCTTCTCCATCCCCTGGGACCTGGGCTGCCTGTGGCAGAATTGATGCTGTGTGACTTCGAGGCTAGGTCAGAACAGGTCCGAAGCTTCTGCCCAGTTCTCTTGGAAAGTTTCTCCTGGGGAGGTTCCTGCTCAGATCCCAGCCACCACGCTACAAGAAGCCCAGGCCTCATACAGAAGCCACGCGCAGAAGCTGCTTGCAGGCGCCCATCCGCTGTCTCAGCTGAACCCGCTCTCAAGTCATCCCACCTCAGGAACTAAGTGTAAAGAAGCCTCCAGGGGACCCCAGCCCCAAACCATTCATGTCTTCCCTGCTGAGGCTTCAAACCCTCCCGCCTCCACCTGTCTGAATTCCTGACCCATAGAATCCCTGAGCATGATAAAAATGGTTCTTGTCCGATGCCATTATATTTGGGATGCTTGTTACACAGCAGGGATCACTGGAACAGCAAGGCATATCAGGTGTCAGGGGATGACTACGTGATGGAGGCCTGAGGATGGGGACCCTCGGTGAGGCAAAGCCTTGTTAAGAGAGTGGGCTCTAGGGCTGTCTGGGTTTGAATCCAGTTTCCGCCACTCACCAGCTCTGTGACCTCGAGAAATTTACTTAACCTCTCTGGGGAGCGGAGATAGTAATAGTCCCCAGGTGAGCAGGTTGCTATGTGGATGCGACGTGTTACTGTATGAACAGTGCCTGGCTCACGGGAGCGCCCTGTTAAGTGTTGGCAATCATTTCCAATTTGCACAGGCCTCGGTCCAAAAGTGATCACGGGAGGATTTAGTTCTGGTCTAGAAGGCACTTATGCTTGGAAAGCAATTCTAACTCCGTCTCAGAGCCTGATGGGGGAAGAAAGACAGGCTAGCTGCTCTCATTGTCTGTGTTCTGGGAACGCAAGGCATAAAGAAAGATGCTGTGTTCTGAGGGGGAGGGCCTGGCGGGATCCTAGGGGAAAGCACGCTAGAATTGAGAATAAAGTCAGGCAGGAGAGAGGCAGATGAAGAGACTGGAGAGAAAGAGCTGGGCCTGGGCCAGTGGGTGGTGGCGTTTTAGTGGTGTGTGCGTGTGTGCGTGCGCGTGCGTGTGTGTGTGTAGGGGGGTCACCCCGGGGATGTGATCCGAGTTGAGACAGCGAAGGGCCACATAGGGCATCCTGCATGTCAGGGGTGCACTCTGGACTTGAGGAGTAAAGGGATTTTAAGTGAGGCTGTGGCTGGAATCATGATGGAAGGCCCGCTAGGAAGGGTCCCTGGCAGCAGGGTCGGGGAGACCCGGAAAGGGCCTAGAGCCCAGCAGAGGCAGGACACCCCAGCTGGTTCCACATCACCTGCCCTCACCAGGAGAACCCTCTCCCATGTCCTCGAAGATGGAGCGACAGAATCCAATTCTCTGCATTTGAACATACACAGACACGGGTCGCAGTTCCCGGGTTAATTTTCCGCTTGGCCTCTCTCCTCCTTGGTGAGCGAGCCAGCTTCACTTTTCCCGGCTGCCAAATGATAACAGTTTCCTCGTAGCCAGGTCCCCCTTTAACACCTGCTGAGGGCTGACTGCCTTGGTCAGAAAGCAAACGTTATTCAGGGGTGTGAAACGCTGTCCCCAGGGGACCTGTTCCAATAGTTTTAAAGACCTTGAAATTACTTTGGGGAAAGTGATACTTAAACTCCTATCGCGCCCGCAAGTCTGTGTGTGCCATCTGCCTTTATTAAAGACGATGCTTTGACAGTTTTCCCGTAAAGGATCCCAGCCACTGCTCTTGGGCTCAGCCAGAGAAGGAGATTTGTGTTATAATCACTGTGGGTTCCCGAACGGTTGGGCGTCATTGCGCCAGCAGTTGGCACAGAGTGGGTACTTAATAAACGTTTGGGGGATGAGCGTGAATGCGTAACTGAATAAAAGACGCTGGCAGTGATGAGGACTGAATTAAAATCTTGCTCATTTAAAAATCCCAGCCCGGAGCAGCTGTGGTTGCTAATACCACCCATGCGAGCGGCATGCTTGCTCAGTGCCTGGATTTTACAAACAGGATGGAAAAAACCAGAACAGGGGACAGAGGACGGCCTCCTGCCCCCTCAGCGACGGGACCGGCCTGTCCTGGCAGCACCTGCCACCCGGGCCCCGCTCGGCGTCCTTACTGCCAGGTCCCCCACGGGTGGGCCAAGGGCTCCCACGTCTCGGGATGTGATAGTGGAACAACTCGTTCCCCTGGAAACAGCACAAAAGTGGCTGAGTTGGCCTGTTGGGGACGATTCTGAGCTTGACCTTACCCTGGCAGCTCCCGACACCAGATGTGCCCCGGCGCCCAGCCAAGGATGGCTTGTCCAGTTTAGCGAGTTAGTACATCATTTTCTGCACCTCAGCACGTTCCAGGACCCAGCCTGCCCCTCACTTCTTTCGATTTGCATTTGGGAATTCTTTTGAGCCTCGAGACACCGGTTCGTCCTCTGAGTGCTTCTGCCGTGGGAGTGCAGACTCCACAGGACGGCCAGCCCCGGGGCAGGTGCGTAGAGTTTCCTCCGCAGCCCGGGAGGATGCATCAGGGTCACGCAGCAGATGCCTCCCCCCCGCAGAAGCAGGGACCTCATCAGGAGTCACCTTGAGAAGCGACAGGCATATTTCAGTGTCTCTAACACTTGAACTGCTTTGTGGCAAATTGTCTCAAATACATTCTTATTAAAAACAACCACACAATTTCAAATGCTGAGGGTTGATCTGAATTCTAGAAAAAGGCGAGTCATTCAGAGCAGAGCCTAGGAGCAAGGGGATTGATCAAATCTGGATAAATAAGGCATTTTTAGGTGAAAAATGAGGACTGCTTTTAAAGCAATCAAACTGGCTTTTCATATGTGACTCTTAACCTGGATTTTGTAAGCATCAGGTAGATGTCTTGTCAAAGGCAGCTGTATTATTTAAAAGTATCATGGAGGGCTTCCCTGGTGGCGCAGGGGTTGAGACTCCGCCTGCCGATGCAGGGGACACGGGTTTGTGCCCCAGTCTGGAAGGATCCCACATGCCGCAGAGCGGCTGGGCCCATGAGCCATGGCCGCTGAGCCTGCGTGTCCGGAGCCTGTGCTCCGCAACGGGAGAGGCCACAACAGTGAGAGGCCCGCGTACCGCAAAAAAAAAAAAAAAAAAAAAAGGGTCATAGAGCCCATGACAACCGCCATTTCAATGGGCAAATCTAGGCATGTTTTTCAAAAGCTAATCCTATTCATTTATTGGGACAAGCAGTGTTTACAAAATAGATATGAATATACCAGAATGATCAAGGCAATGCCTCCCCGCAAAGCATTAGACCATATTGTAAAAATGTCCTTGCTTTAAAAGTAATCGATTTTAGTGTGTGTGTATATGCTGATCATTTCCCACTTTCTTTTCTTTCCGTCTTCACAAAAATAACAGAGGCCCCTGAGTAACAAGGCTTCTAGTACGGGACTAGCCTTAGTGCCTGTCATCCCAGAAAGGCACCCAGTTAGGTTGTTTACCAGCCTCTCTCCTAAATGGCTGCACTCAGAACATTCTGAGTTTCTATGGCAGACCCGTTAGCAATCCATCCAAAATCCAGCCCTCCCCTCTGCCTTGTTCGCAGAGAACCACCGCTTGATCCAGCTAAATACATGCCCTTGCAGGGGGAGGGCCACTCAACAAAAGCAGAAGTCACCTGGCTTTTGCAAAATCTTTGGCTTTCCTGATAAAAGACACAGACATGGCCAGAGCCTCCGCTTCTCCTGCTTCTTGCTGTCTTGAAGGAAGACATGATGTCTAGAGCTGCAGCAGCCCTTTTGAAACCAAGAGGCAACAAGACTGAGGATGAAAAGTGAACCGGACAAGACAAGGATAAGCCTGGGTCCCTGATGGCCTCAGCTGATAGCAGGAGCAAGGCCAGCAGTCTTAGACATCTGGGCTTCTCAGCACACGGCAACAACAAGGCCGTCTGCTTCGGTGGTCAGCCTCTCTGCTCCCAGCAGCAGACACAGCCCGATCTCCACACCGGCCACTCCTTTACTTAAGGAGCACATGGCAAGCACAGCTGTGTGGCCGGCAGGGAGGTAGGAAGGCATGGGCATCAGAAGCATTGCCAAACCTGAGCTGAGTCTGTTTGTTTATAGGAAGGGTGAGAAGAACCACAGACCTTCAAGGCTGATAATTCTTGTCTTGACAGAATTCCGGAATCAATAGTTCTAACATAATTATGAGGTCCTCATTTAAAATGCATTATAGCAGTTGTACATGAACATTTTATATTTGCAAGTGACTCATGTGCTTGGGAGGCCGTACTTTTCTTGTGTGTAACAGGGAGGGGATCGGATGATGGTTAAGACCCCTGCTCAGGGGAGGGGCAAACAAAAGGGATCTGGTGTTTAGAGCGTGCCTGTTTTCTGCCCACATTGCCGTGCAAGAGACTCCACCTATACCACTTCATTTAATTCCCACACCCACCATGACAAGGAGGTCTTATTCCCTCTTTTTTCTACATGTTGAACACAAGTCTCAGAGAGGTTGAGCAATTTGCCCAAAGTCACACAGCTGGTGGAACAGATCTCTCCCACAGCCCCAACCTCATGCCTTGTGCCCAACTAGATTTAAGTCACAAGTTTTCGATGGAAATCTATCAGAGAAGAGCCCAGTCCCAACCTCAGAAGCATACGATTTCTCTGGGGGGTGAGGGGAACAGGGGGCAAAATTGATAACTTTAGAGGCTCCTGAATTTCTCCTTTGGTGTGCTAGCTTAAGAAAATTACTGTGTTGCTCTCTGGAATATTTATGGAGAATGTGAATTAGGAACTGTTGAAAGAGACATTAATAGATGTGAGATTTTTATCATGATTAAATTAATGCTATGTTCATAAGGAACAGACTGAAGGGGCCATCTGTCTAATCCTCCTCTCTTCTTGAGAGGATTTAGCAGAATTAGGATTAAGCAACCCCAAAGACAGTTACAGCATAGTCTTTCTCAGGTCAGATGTGTGGAAAGAGAGCTCAAGGTTGGAGTCTCAAGTATGGTACAGAAATATCCATTCCCTTAAGGTTTTTTTAATTAGCTTCATTTCTACCAAAAGAATCATGAAAGGGCTTCCCTGGTGGCACAGTGGTTGGGAATCCACCTGCCAGTGCAGGGGACACGGGTTTGAGCCCTGGTCTGGGAGGATCCCACATGCTGTGGAGCAACTAAGCCCGTGCGCCACAACTACTGAGCCTGTGCTCTGGAGCCCAAGAGCCACAACTGCTGAGCCTGCGTATTACAACTGCTGAGGCCCGCGAGCCTAGATCCTGTGCTCTGCAACTGAGAGAAGCCACAATGACAGGCCCACGCACTGCAGCGGGGAGTGGCCCCCGCTCACTGCAACTAGAGAGAGCTGACATGCAGCAACGAAGACCCAATGCAGCCAAAAGGAAAAAAAAAAAAAAAAAAGAATCATGAAGGCTGTATTGTGGCCCAGTGAATGGATTTAGGGTATTTGTAGGAAAGTTGGTGAACAGATAAGAGGTGAGCAAGTCTACAGAGGCGTCCTCTGTGTCATTGTCTCAAATGGCCCAGCCAGGAGGGAACAGCAGAGGAGAAAGAAGGTGGGATGCTGCATGCTACGGGCTGAATTGTGTCCCGCGTCCCAAATTCATACGTTGAAGTCCTAACGTCCAGTACCTGAGAATGTGACTTTATTCAGAGATAGGGCTGTTGCAGATGTGATTAGTTAAGATGAGGTGATACTGGAGTAGGGTGGGTCCCTAATCCAATAAGACTGGTGCCCTTACGAAAAGGGGAAATCTGGACACAGACACACACATGGGGAGAATGTCATGTGAACATGAAGACAGATATTGGGGCGAAGTGTCTACAAGCCAAGGAACATCAAAATGGCCAGCAAACCCCCAGAAGCCAGGAGAGAGACATGGACCAGATTCTCCCTCACAGCCTCGGAAGGAACCAGCCCTGCCCACTGCTGGATCTCGGACTTCTGCCTCCAGACCTGGAAGATGACACATTTCTGTTGTTCAAGTCATCAGGTCTCTGGTGTTCTGTTACAGCAGCACGAGTTAACTAACACACCCCACGAGGAAACAGGTCTTGATAACTAAGATGTCACAAGGAGTTTTCTAAGTCTGAGATACGTTTGCTCATTTCTTCACCTTCGACAAAGAACAGTCATTGGGCCCTTTGTGCAAGTCGGGCACCTTGCTGAGACCTTTAGGAAACTGATCACGGCTTCCCTGCCCCCAGAAGTCCTTATTCTTGGGGAGAGAAAGAGCCCCCAAACCCGATGTGCCATTAGGGCTGCCTCCATGCTGACTGTTGGGTGATTGGAGAAGTGTGTGTGTGTGTGTGTGTGTGTGTGTGTGTGTGGTGTGTGCGTATACATGTGCAAGTGTGTATGGGGGAGCAGATGAGTACATGCAGGTGTATAAGTGTGTGTCCATTTGTATGTCTTTGTGTGTGCACATATGTGTGACTGTGTGTGTGAGCAGTGAGAATGGTGTGTGAGTGTGCCTGTGTTTGTGAGTGTGTGTGAATATGTGTGTTAGCATGTGTGTGTGTGAGAGCATGAGAGTGTCATGTGTGCGAATATTATGCCCGTGGGAATGTGTATGTGTGTGGGGGGGGGAATGTGTGCCAGTGAGTCGAGTGGCGGCTCTCACACTGAATCTGTCGCAGGTTTTGTCCCTGTCACTCTAGAAACAGAGGCTGAATTCACCATTGAAGAAAAAGAAACTTGCAGAAGGGACTCTGGGCTACGCTCAGACGGGGCTGGGGTCTTGTTCTCTCTGGAGAAGGTCTGGGTCTGCAGAGGGATGGAGTGTTTCTGAGGCCTCTGCAGCCTGACCCCAGGGGCCTGCTGACGAGGGTGGTCCTTGGGGGACGGACCCCCCAGGACATGCACTGTGAAGGAAGGAGAGAGGCTGGTTAATGCATTTCTGTAAGAAAAACATCAAAAATGACCTCATTGTTCCACAACTGGGGATAATTTAATTAACTGCTGTATGTCCTTATAACAGAATATTATGCAGCCACTGGAAGTTCCATTCTGAGGAATTTTTTGTTTTGTTTTGTTGTTGTTGTTGTACGCGGGCCTCTCACTGTTGTGGCCCCTCCCGTTGCGGAGCACAGGCTCCGGACGCGCAGGCTCAGCGGCCATGGCTCACGGGCCCAGGCGCTCCGCGGCACGTGGGATCTTCCCAGACTGGGGCACGAACCCGTGTCCCCTGCATTGGCAGGCGGACTCTCAACCACTGCGCCACCAGGGATGCCCATTCTGAGGAATTTTTAATGCCTGGGGAAGCTGCCTGTGATGGGTGGGAGACACCAGGGTGCAAACAGTGGCTGTGGTGTCGTGAAGCTTGGCCGCCTTCTTGGGGTTAAAGTCAGGCTCGCCATTTGCTGGCTGTGTGACCTTGGCGGGCACCTCGGTTTCTTCCTTTGTAACACAGGAACAGCAGATCACCAACCTCATCGGCAGTGGCGTGAGGTTAAGGGGCTCTTGATACAAGAAGCCCTGATCTGTGGCATTTGCTGATTCCCGTGGAGGTAAATACTTCTGTGATGACTAATTTCAAGCTCCCAATGGTTTAATAACTGACACAAAATTCCTGAGAACTTAACGATCACCCTCACAAGCCAGTCGGTGTGACGGGGTGCTGGTCGAACATACCACGGCCGGGGTTCCCATGGGGATTACATGAACATGTGCACGAAACACTTGGAGCAATGCCCAACACAAAAGACAAACATTAGCGATCATTGCCATGCTGTTATATTTTGAGACACATGGCAAAAATAACGTAGCAAAAGCAACACAGGATGATGGTGTGTGATGAATCAAGGGTGATGATTAACTCAACTCTGTACATTCGAGGTCCAAAAAATAATTTTTTTATTTTTAATTTTTATATTTTATTGAAGTATAGTTGATTTATAATGTCTTGTTAACTTCTGCTGTACAGCAAAGTGATTCAGTTATACATATACATATATTTAAATTTATTTATTTATTTTTGGCTGCATTGGGTCTTCGTTGATGTGCTCGGGTGTTCTCTAGCTGTGGCGAGCGGGGGTTACTCTTTCTTGCGGTGCGTGGGCTTCTCATTGCAGTGGCTTCTCTTGTTGTGGAGCGTGGGATCTAGGTGCACAGGCTTCAGTAGTTGTGGCGCACGGGCTCAGTAGTTGCGGTGCATGGGCTCAGTAGCTATGGAGCGCAGGCTCTAGAGCGCAGGCTGTGTCCGTAGTTGTGGTGCACGGGCTTAGTTGCTCCACAGCATGTGGGATCTTCCCAGACCAGGGCTCGAACCCATGTGCCCTGCATTGGCAGGCAGATTCCCAACCACTGCACTGCCAGGGAAGCCCCCATATATATTTTTTTTTTTTTCATGTTCTTTTCCATTATGGCTTATCCCAGGATACTGAATATAGTTTCTGGGGCTATACAGTAGGACCTCGTCATTTATCCATTCTATGTATATGAGTTTGCATCTGCTAATCCCAAACTCCCACTCCTTTCCTCCCCTACCCCCCTTGGCAGCCACAAGTCTGTCTTCTACGTCTGTGAGTCTTTCTGTTTTGTAGATAGGTTCATTTGCATTGTACCAAAAAATAATTTTAAAATATGTATGTGTCTAAAATGGAGCTCACCAAAATGCTGAGTGGTGGGTTTGCAGGCTATGTGTGGAGGTTTGAGAATTTCTCCAAGCTTTGCCCACCCAGGGCGAGGGACCTTGGCGGCTGGAGCACCCGGCCCCTGACACTGGCCTTTAGGCGGCTCAGCTTTCATGACACCTCCATCTCCTTGGATCTCAAGGGGAGACTTTCTCTGGGCACATCCTGCCTCTGGGACACATCCTGCCAAAGGAAACCAGCCACCTTTCTGTCTGGGGCTGCGGGTGTCCTGTTGGGTGTATGGAGTTGAATAATGTCCTCCCTACCCGAATTCATGTCCACTTGGAACCTCAGAATGTTACCTTATTTGGAAATAGAGTCTTTGCAGATGTAATTAAGTTGAGATCGTAGGAGGTCATGCTGAATTAGGGAGGGCCCCTCACCCAATATGACCAGTGTCTTTGTAAGAAGATGGCCATGTGAAGACAGAGCGACACAGAAGAGAAGGCCATGTGATGATGGAGGCCGAGATTGGGGTGATGCAGCTGCAAGCCCGGGAACCCCAAGGATTGCCAGCAGCCACCAGAGGCCAGGAAAGAGTCAGGGAACAGGTTCTCCCTCAGAGCCTCCGAAGGGGATCACCCCTGCCGACATCTTCATCTTGGGCTTCTGGCCTCCAGGACTATGAGAATTCACTTCTGTTCTTTTAAGCCACCCAGTGTGTGGCACTTTGTTACAGCGCTCGGGAGATGAATACACTGGGCCAAGGCCGAGGAAGCTCCCATGTGGGCGCTGGTCCTGGCCTGGCCCCCAGGGCGGCACTGGAGAGCAGCGGCCCCAGCTCAAGGCTGCTCTGAAGCAGCCCTGTGAGTGCACCCGAGGCCCGGGCAGGGGTGGACCACAGCTTTCTGAGAACATTACCACTTTCTTCAGAAACCTTCTGATTTGCATGGAAAACAAATCCTTCCTGACCAACGTGATGCCCTGCCTGCTTGATCCTAGGTGATCCGCCAACGATGCACAAAAGCGAAAGAGAGGGAGGAGAGATGCCTCAGCGTGAGGGCCACGATGCTGACTCGGCAGGTCTTTGCCCGGGACAGTGAGGGGATGGGGCGCAGGGTGTGCCGGAGCCCAGGCTGGTGGCTGGCAGTGCCTGGCGCAGGTCACCCCCTTCGGCTGCACCTTTCCGGCTCCCACGGGCTCCTCAGAGGCTGAGTGGCACCTCCCTAAGCCCCGGCCCGTACCCCACCCTTTCCTTTCCTCCCCCTGCTCATCAGGGCTGATCGTCCTAACACAGCAGCTTAATAGTCACTTCAGAACTAGATCGGTGGAAGATTAAGGGTTGCTAAGTTGGAACCAGGGGCTGATGTTCTATAAAAAGCAGAGGCTTTGGGATGGGTTTAGTTTTTTAAAAGTAAGCCATTTTAGAAACTCTTCCTACACAAAAATCATGCACTGGGATTTGTCCCTTTCCACACCCGCTTCTTCTTCTGTGCACCCGCCTCTTTTCCAGCTTCCCCAACCCCTTTACATCCCCGCCTAGGCCCCTGCCCCAAGCCCTGCCCTCCGCACGCACCCAGGCCCCTCCAGACAGGTCAGCGCCTTTAAAGAGATGCGCCACATCCTTCCAGGAGCCTAGGGTCAGAGAGGAAGAGATGGGAGGAGGGGACCCCCGACCGTGCTGGGGCAGGGGGACAGTTGACAGAGGGGGTGACTGTCCCCAGGGCGGTGTGACTCACGAAGGCCTTGCCAGGAGTGGCTGCCTTTCAGAAAAGCGCTGCAGGGAGAGGAACACTCGGGAATGAGTTGCTCCTGGTGAGCCCAGATGAACCGTGCGGGGAAGGGGAGGCCTTCCCTGACCCCTTGGATCAGCGGTAGGTCCCGGGAAATCGCCCTGAGTACTTGCTCAGGGCTGGCACGAGGCATATCTTTCTCCATGCTGATGCCGGGGTGAGCAGGGACAGGGAACCATCAGGTGTCTCTCTGCCTGCCACCCGAATCTAAAGACGAGGCGGCTCTGTGTTGCAAAAATGAAGAACGTTGAAGCTGGCTAGAAACAGGAACTTGACTTACTTTTTTATCTCTATGCATTAGAGAGCAACTGGGCAAGCAAAGTAACTGCAAAGCAGCTGTGCGCACACACACACACACACACACACACACACACACACACACACACACACACACACACACACACACACACACACACACACGCGCCCTGAACAGAAAATTTCTGGTTTTCTCCGCTCCACAGTGAGCAAGTTATGTAGAATCTGGGAGCCTTGACTGAACCAATTTCAGCTCCACTCTGGGGGCAGAAAATATGTAGGTTTTTTTGTTGTTTTCTTTTTTTGTCTGTGCTGTGTGATATACAGGATCTTAGTGGAACTCAGTTCCCCAGAGAAGGATGGACCCCGGGCCCCCTGCAGTGGAAGCTCAGAGTCTTAACCACTGGACTACCAGGGAAGACCGGCTTTTTATTTTTGAGATTCACCCTTAACTAGTTTTTCTGCCCCATCATAAGCCTTTTAATGTATCAGCCAAGCCGGTCCTCCCTGGAAAGCTCACTCACTGCCAGGAGGCCTCCACTTTCTCCGTGGTAAATTCCAGAACATTCGTTTGGGGGCATAACATCCTCTGTGTAGCTACTGAGTAAAATTATGATGTTATGAAAAGTCCTTAGGGCAGGAGGAAACAGTGACAGAGCGAGGGGAGCAGAGGTACAGAATTGCCCACAGGTCTGGCAATGATTAGCCGTCCACATCATAATTAGGAGCTGGGACTCCTGGGCTGGGGGAGCCTCCTTGCCTGAAGACCTCCTTGTGGAGGAAACACAGCCTCGGGACAGCCCTGCCCCTGGTCAGCAGAGACTTGAGGCCGCTGTGTCCTCTCAGACATAGGCCTGGGAGGGTCCCCAGCCAGGGGAGAACAGGAGGGGACAGAACCAGATGGATACCTTGGCCAGGGAGACACTTGAGGGTATGGTTGTATTCCAACATCCTTTTATTCCAACTGTGGGGGGCGGTCAAGTTTTCCAGAGGTAAGTCCAGGGCTAACGCAGATCGTGTGGGTGGCAGCCCCACCTTGAGCGACCCTCCCTCCGCTTCTGATGTTTTCTTTTTCTAAGGCAGCTCGTTGAAGTGTAAAACCATTTCTACTTTACAGAATATAATTTATAGAATTATATAATATCATAATTGTTTTGTCTATGCTGTCATAATTATCTAGTATAATTTATAAATACATAATACATATTTATATATAGTATTTTACAGAGTAAAATGTAATTTATAATATTAGGTCATTTATACCACATACTGGTCAATGATTTTTGACAAATGTGTAAAATTATGTAACGACCATCACAGTTAAGATACAGCACAGACCCATCACTCCCTGCATAATGATGCCCCTTTGGAGGGTGGCCTTCCCTGACCCTCAGGACCCCACAACCCCCATCTGTCTTCTGCCCCATCCCAACGTCCTCCCAAGCCTTGCTTCCCTCAGAGCCATTGTTGCAGGCACTGAGTCACTGGAACTCCGTGTGCAGGTTTCTCAGGGATCCTATCACCCCCCCTCCACTGTTGGTTTTTGAAGCTTAAATATATTATTTATACCCAAACCAGACTTTGTTTTAATTTTGCTTTCCAGACTTTAAGGGAAGCAAATGCAGCCATAATATTTGAAAATATACTTCTTAGCTTATCTCGTTTTCGGCTGGGAGAATTGCCATGTTTGAAACCCAGTCAAGACCTAGTGATGATCTTGAATCGTTTTTAGTTCACTTCAGCTTTCTGAAATGCGCTTTGCAGGACTTCGCTGTGGCTGACATGATTAAAAACAAAACAAACACAAAATAAGTGAATAAATACAACATTAAACAAAAAAACCCAAAAATATCCACGTCCACTTCCAAATTTAGACCCGATCACCCTAAGCAAAATTCCTGCAGTGTCTATTGTCGTTTCATCCTACAGCTGACCTAGAACCAGTACTATGACTGAATGGCTCCCCTCCCCGGAGAAGGGCCCGCGGGCCCCTCAACCACGTGGCCGATGCTCTGCGTCTGAAAGGAATGAGGCTCTCATTACTGCTAATTAAAGATTTCACATGTTCCACCGAACTGTAGCCGGAAAGCCTGGCACATCCATCCCTGCTGGTGCCTCTCTCCTTGACTTTTTTAAGCAAACGCTTACATAACGCAGCGCTGGCTCTGTGCCGGCTCTGCTCACACACAGCCCCCATCAGAGGAGCCGGGTGACGGCTCCCTGGGGCTCCATGAGTGACAGAGGAAGGCAAACGTCTCTGGAAGGACGCCTGGCCACCAGCTACTGCGGTCCCCTACAACGGTCCCAGCAGGAAGTTCTCTTTTTAGTCCAGTGGAAATCTTCTCCTGGGCACCCGCCTTCCCGCTGCCCCCAGGCCTGGGGGAGTTAACAGTTTTAGGGTGAAGCCAAGTCCCTCCCCTTAAGGAGGGCCCAGCCCGGGCTATATTTGCAGGGGTCCTGGAGCCAGCAGGGTGCAGAGGGGGTCCTGGGGGACCCCGGTCTCCGGCTCTGTGCTGCTGCTCTAGGTGAGGACAGCTGCATCCTGGGGACTGTCCCTGAGCCCCTCCCACAGCGCCACCCCCATCCCTCCTAGAGGTCCTACTGTCCTTCGCAATGAAACACGTGCAAAGCTGGGCTCAGCCCCCTCTGCCCCCTGGGCGCCCGCCCTGGGCGGTGTGGTCTGGGCTCAGAGGAGGGTGGGATTTGGGGCAGCCGAGCCTAGAAGGAGAAAATTCAAGGTGAGAGGAAGGGCACACACCGGGGCGGGAAGAAGAGAGACACGAGGTGTTCAGATGCTTGTGACTCAGGAAGCTTGGCTGCGGCAGCATCAGCATCGTGAGAAGGAAGCGGGGGAGAGGGAGTGAGGGGAGAGGTGGGGAGAGGAGGGAGGGGGAGGGGAGGATGAATGGGGAGGGGAGGGAGAGAGGGGAGAGGAGGGAGGGGGAGGGGAGGATGAATGGGGAGGGGAGGGAGAGAGGGGAGAGGTGGGGAGAGGAGGGAGGGAGGGGACGGGAGGGGTGAATGGGGAGGGAGGGAGAGAGGGGACAGGTGGGAGGGAGGGGAGGGAAGGGCTGAAGTGGGGAGAGGAGGGGCGGCAGGCCTGGTAGCTGGGCCAGGTTGGAGGAGGTCTGTGGCCCAGTTGAGGCGCTGGGGGGTGACCACGTGTGTCCCCACCTCCCGTCCCTTCCTTGCATCCTGGCCGCCTGAGGACTAGATGAAGATTTCAGGATGGGGGAGGGGAGGGGGGAGGGAGTACGGACTCGCAGTCCCGCCCGCGAGGAAGCGCTGGTTCTAAGACAGGCATAAAGTACTTTCTCGAAGAACGCGCTGTGCGAGTGGAAAGGAGCAAACCGGCGCTCCCACGCGGCCGCCCGCGCCCCGGGGGCTGCTGGCAGCGAAAGGGGCTGACGCCGCGCCGAGGCCGAGCCCGGCTGGGGAAGGCGGTCCCGCACGGCCCTGCACGCTCTTCATCAGTGTGGCTGCTTATTACTGTTTACGTCGTGCTGGTTCCACGGAGTCTCTGTAAACATTAGCTTAAGCATTGCTTGTGTGCCCCGCCCCACCCCCCTCCCTTAACACACACAAACATGCCAAGAGGCTCCTTTAAAAACAGACTGAGAAAATCCGGTCTGGAAGAGCACGCGGCTGACAGCTTAGGTGGATTGTATAAAAGCAGATTCTGGTGAAATAGGTTGAACCCAGGCTAACTCTGCAGGGGGAGGGTGAGTGGGGATGGTGTCCAGACTGGAGGCGTTCGTGGGCAGGGCCTCCTCCTGGACCGCCGTGCTGGTTGCCCCCGACCCTTCTAACTTCTCTGGATGAGTCTGAAACCTTCCTGGTTTCAGTTGCAAATTAGGCCAGGCTGTTTCCAGGTCTTTGGATGACGTGTAAGCCCGGCTGCTGGGCAGCCCCCAGCCCTGTCTTGGGGAACTTGCCCACCTCCCAAGCCCTGCTGGCCACCTTCTGGGCCTCAGCTGAGTTGGCCAAGGATGAGGGGGCTGCTGACCAAGAGGAATCCCTACAGTAGCCTGCAGAAGGCCTGGCACAGAGCCTTGACAGTGAGGGGAGCCCTGGGCCCATCAGCTTCCTGGTTTCTGGAATCCATCGGGCAGGAGCTAAAGGCATCATGGGCTGGTGGAGCGGGGGCCACGGTGGTCCCAGGCCCATCAGAGTGCTGTGAGTGGGGCCATGGGACGAGCAGAGAAGGATGTGGGGTGCACGGTAAGGAAGCCAGCACTGCGGACAGCGATAGGGAGACGGGGCAGAGGTGGCCTGACCTGTGGCAGACACCCCCCAAGTCCAGTTCCAGTGAAGCCAAGGCCCAGCCCAGCACAGGTCCTGGCCTTGGACTTTCAGAAGATCCTACTGACATAGAACCTCTATGACAATAAACTCCAACCGCTGACTTGAGGGGCCTGAGAGAACCTCCACCCCCTGGGGAAAGAAAATAAGTAAAACCCATGTACCTAAATCAGTCTCTTCCCAAGTAGGTTGTTTAAATGCAGAATGGAACGGGGTCAGTCAAGATCAGAGCCCCAGCACCTGGCCACTGTGCGAGCGTATTCACCGGCCAAGCCAATCTCAGCTCCTGCAGCTCTTACCCTCACACACCTACCAGCACCCCCTGAGTGGTTTTTCTTAACTCTCAGGTGAAATCCAATTCTATTCCAAGCCTTGAAAGATTCATCAAGCACCTACTGTGTGCAGGGCACTGGGCGGGGCCTATGAGGGCTGCATGGGTGATGGAGCTACGGTGCTAACCTTCCATCGGGAGAAGCGCAGGAAG
Source organism: Delphinus delphis (assembly GCF_949987515.2). Taxonomy (NCBI): domain Eukaryota; kingdom Metazoa; phylum Chordata; class Mammalia; order Artiodactyla; family Delphinidae; genus Delphinus; species Delphinus delphis. The sequence goes on along the minus strand of NC_082685.1, from coordinate 164,165,274 downwards.
GAGGCTGCAGGGGACGCAGGCAGCCGGGGGTTCCTGAAGGCTGTGTTCGCGATCGTTATCGCTGACAGTTCTCTATTTCTGGAAGCAGACTGAATAACAGCCCTGTGGTGCAGAGTGGAGAGGGGGACAGGGAAAGAGCAACATTACAGTAGAAAAACTTGACAGAGGCTTCCTTGGCCAAACAACGAAGGTCCACGTCAACAGGGATAAATCATGTTGAGAGTGTGGACCTTTGGATGTAATGAAAATGGAATTTACCTCTACGGCCTTCTTCCCCAAACCCATCCTCCCTATCTGATCATGAGGAAAACATCAGGCAGATTCTGATAGGAGAGCATCCTACAGTATGCCTGATGAATCCCTCAAAACTCTCAAGGTCATCAACAACAAGGAAAGCCTGAGAAACTGTCAGACCCGAGAGGAGCCTGAGGAGACGCGACAACTCGATGCAATGTGGGATCCTGGATGGGATTTTTCTTTTTTTTTTAAGGTAGTTTTTATTTTTAAATTTTATTTATTTTTTGGCTGCATTGGGTCTTCCTTGCTGTGCGCGGGCTTTCTCTAGTTGCAGCAAGCTGGGAGCTACTCTTTGTTGCGGTGGGCGGGCTTCTCATCGTGATGGCTTCTCTTGTTGCGGAGCACGGGCTCTAGTCTCACGGGCTTCAGCAGTTGCAGCACATGGGCTCCGTAGTTGTGGCGCATGGGCTTAGTTGCTCCACGGCATGTGGGAGCTTCCTGGACCAGGGATCAAACCCGTGTCCCCTACATTGGCAGGCGGATTCTTAATCACTGTGCCAACAGAAAGTGAATGTTAGGTAAAAACTTCAGAAATCTGAATAATCTACAGTCATCAGTTAATAATAAGGTATCAATATTGGTTCATTATTTGTAACAAATGTACCACATTAATGTTAGATTTTATTAATAGGGGAAATGGTGCAGGGCTCATCGGAGCTCTATACTTTCTGCTCAGCATTTCTATAGATCTAAAACTGTTTTAAAAAATAAAGTCTAGGGCTTCCCTGGTGGCGCAGTGGTTGAGAGTCCGCCTGCCGATGCAGGGGACACAGGTTCGTGCCCCGGTCCGGGAGGATCCCACATGACGCGGAGTGGCTGGGCCCGTGAGCCATGGCCGCTGAGCCTGCGCGTCCGGAGCCTGTGCTCCGCAATGGGAGAGGCCACAACAGTGAGAGGCCCACGTACCGCAAAAAAAAAAAAAGAAAGAAAGTCTATTAAAAAGAACCCTGCAGGAATGAGGTTTGGGATGGCCAGTCTGTGAACCAGGACCTCTGCTGTCCAGGCATTTTGGTGAGCTATTCAGTATCTTTTAATAAAGCCCTTTTCTGCTTAAACTAGCTGCAGTGGGAGTTTGGTTGTTTGCAACCAACAACCTAGAATAATACACACGTTTACCTACTTACGGCATTTAAGAAAAGAGCTGCGGGAGATTTGGTGTCATTTTCCATTTTGCGTTTGACAGTCACTTTACAAAGGCAGGTTAATATGCATAAAGTGTCTGGGGATAGAATCGGGACTAATGAGATCATATTTGCAAGATGCTTTGAGCTCCCTGGAGCTACTGAAAGGCAAGGTACAGGTATTATCATCATGAGAAAAAAACAAGCTTTGAGAACTTTGGCAGGGAGGCGGCTATAAGTGGAAATCAGTTCAATTATTCTCTCCTTTTAAAACAGACAAGTTCTATAAAAGTTAAAGATAAGTGATTTTTTTTTTTTTTTTGGTAAATCAAATTCCTCCTGACTTCTTCAGTCAAACATTGCTGCCTGTTCTATGATCTTTCAATTATTTTTGGTTTTGGGCTCCCTCTGACAATATATGCAGGCAGCTTGAGTTTCTCTGCTTCTAGATTCTCCAGCAGAATATCCTCAAACTTCAAAACCAAGCTCCGTTTTGAGGGGGAAAAAATCATATGCTTTCCTTTAATGTTATTGGAAATTTCAAGACAAATAACATGCTAAAAAAAAAACCAACCAATACCAATGGTAATAGTAGAAGAAAATGATATATATTTTTAAAATTTATTTTTATTTATTTATTTTTGGCTGCATTGGGTCTTTGTTGCTGCACGTAGGCTTTCTCTAGTTGTGGCGAGTGGTGGCTTCTCTTGTTGCGGAGCACGGGCTGTAGGTGCATGGGCTTCAGTAATTGTGGCACACAGGCTCATTAGTTGTGGCTCGTGGGCTCTAGAGCACAGGCTCAGTAGTTGTGGTGCATGGGCTTAGTTGCTCCATGGCATGTGGAACCTTCCCAGACCAGGGCTCGAACCCGTGTCCCCTGCATTGGCAGGCGGATTCTTAACTACTGCGTCCCCAGGGAAGCCGAAAATGATATTTTTGTCTCTAAAGATACATTTTAAAAATTGTTGGCTCTTATAAACATTGCAGTTTTTGTGCCTCCTACAGAAGAGGAGCCCGGGGCTCAGCATGGCCCTTTCGACATCAGGTCTGTTGTGTTGTTTAGTTTTTAAAGTCCATAGTAAGGAAAAAAATCAGATACATGTGGGTAAAAAATGAGATCTCAATAGGAATGTTTTCTCCCTTTTTGGTACACGGGCCTCTCACTGTTGTGGCCTCTCCCATTGCGGAGCACAGGCTCCGGACGTGCAGGCTCAGCGGCCATGGCTCACAGGCCCAGCCGCTCCGTGGCAAGTGGGATCTCCCCGGACCGGGGCACGAACCCGCGTCCCCTGCATCGGCAGGCGGACGCTCAACCACTGCGCCACCAGGGAAGCCCTCTCCCTTTCTTTAAGGAGAGGTATTTTACCTCCAAATGTTCAAAGTCATCATGTCAGTGGACTGTCATGATTAACAGGGATTATTGGCTCTCATTCCTCCTCGGCCACCTTCAACCTAAGTTGTGTTTCTTGTTTTTCCTTTTAAAACCTTACAAGAGGCTATGAAGATTGGCCAACACATTCCAGAACATTCCCTACCAAGTTCCCTGATACTATCTTGGTGGACACATGGCCTGTTTCCCAAGATGTAAATGAAGACAGTTTAACCATTTTGCAAACTAGTAGCAAGAGCCGCTAGTTTCAAAACTGGGCAAAAGACTGCTGTACCTTTCTCCAGGCAGTTTTGGTGTCTTAGGGTTTCTTGATTTGCCACACCTGCCTCCTGGCACGAGATTCAGATTTAGCAAAGATTCCTTATGTGACAAGTAATTAGAAATCCAACTCAAACGACAAAGGGGAAGCTGTGGCTCCTATAATGGAAGTCCGGAGGTGGACGGATTTCCCTTAAGGCTGATGTGGTGACTCAGGTACGTGATGTGGGAACCCTAGCTGTAGAGAGACAGCTAGAGACAGTTTTATCCTGAGGCCTGTCCCCCTTGTGTACCTGTAGAAGTCAAATCCAGCTACTTTCTCCTTCATGTCCAGTAGGAGACAGAGTGGGTCTGTCTGCAAACCCCCAAGAAGTCAGAGGGTCATGTGATTGGACAGTTTCCATTATATGATCATTGATGGACCCATGATGTGACCAGGATGCTGTGCTGTGCTGTGCTGATGGGCAGAAGTCCACCACAGCCCAACCCCTGGAACTAGAAATGGTACCCACACCCCACTCCCCAACACTGGGCTTCCCCAGGGCAGAGGGCGTGCACCTGAATGAAATCTGTTGCCCTTAGAAAGGAGGAAAGGTCAACGGCTGCTCTCAGCAGGCCCCCTGCAAGGACCTCTGTTGTGATTTTCTGGAAATTACCTTTGGCAAAAGCCGGAACTTCAAAATTTCTTCTTGGAGATGTTTTCCAGCACAGATGGCATATTAGGGGAAAAGGGAGTTTCTTGAGAAGCTCTGAGATGAGATTTTTCGGCCACGGCATCTAGAAAGTAGATCCTGAGTTCAGCATATATACGCACTAGACACACATTTATTTTTTTCATGGAATACTTTTCAATAACCTTGTCTTTGAAAGTTTTAGGTTGAAAAAGTATAAAAAGACAGTTTTAGCAATGATTCTCAACATCCGTGACTTGGTTTGGGCACTAAATGTTTTCCTAAGGGGAAGTTTATATTCCAACTTTCAAGTATAATTGTCAAATAGGACAAGACTTGCTGAAAGATAATCATTTCAAGACGTTTACAGCTGTATGTTTTTACCCTAGTATTCCACAAATACGACACCTCCCCCTCCAGCATGTAAAAGTGTTTATTTCCCTTTGCCAATCATCAGACCCCAGTGGAGAACTTTCTGACTGACATTCAGATCTTCATACAGAGCAAAGTGGATCATCTGAGGCACCCCCCAGATGCATAGCTTTTCATGTAGTTGATTACCGTTGGTTGAGGTTTTCTTATCAATTCCTGGGCAGAAGTTTGAAAGGTGACACTGACGATGCATGATACAGCACATTCCAGAAACGAGTGTTTTCCTTTGATTTTTGCTCGGTGTCTGCAAATCCCAGCATTTCAGGAGCATCACCAGGGCAGAACACCATTAACGTGTTTTTTTTTTTTCTATTTGACTAATTTACTTTGAAGAATTTTCACGTGGCTTCAAAACTGTCATCAGCTTTCACGACGATGTGTAAGACCTGAGAAAACCACATTTCTTTCCCAACAGTACCTTGAGCCATTGTGCCTCATGAAATTATTAAGCTCAATTTCCTCTATTGGTTTATTCAGCACACATAGGGAAAAGAGGGGCATTAAATCAGTCTTTTGCAAAACTTGAAGTTTGATGTCCTAAGCTAATTCAGTTAATGATTATTTGATTGAAAAATTGGACTGGCTTGAACAGCAATCTGAATTTTTCTCTTAGATTCTTCTCCAAAGGAAACTTGAGCAGCTGTCAGAATGCAAATTTGCACATGAGTTTCTCCACTACGAAAGGCTGGCTTTTGTTGTTATTGTTGTTTTAATCTTAGTAATGGAAAAAGCTGAATCATACAAAACCTTCTGCACTTTGTTGATTCCTGATATTATGTTCTAGTTCTGCCCAATCTTACGTGCAGCCGAAAATTCTCCTTTGCAGGAAAAGCAAAGGTATAAACATAAATGTCCTCTTAAAATATTTTGGCTGAAATATCACTTAAATCAATAATTTCTGTCAGGGACTTCCCTGGTGGCACAGTGGTTAAGAATCTGCCTGCCAATGCAGGGGACACGGGTTCGAGCCCTGGTCTGGGGAGATCCCACATGCCGTGGAGCACCTAAGCCCATGAGCCACAGCTACTGAGCCTGCCCTCTAGAGCCCGCGAGCCACAACTACTGAGCCCGTGTGCCACAACTACTGAAGCCCACGCGCCTAGAGCCCGTGCTCTGCAACAAGAGAAGCCACAGCAACAAGCCCGCGCACCGCAACGAAGAGCCTCCTCTTGCCACAGCTAGAGAAAGCCCACGCGCAGCAACGAAGACCCAACACAGCCAAAAATAAATAAATAAAATTTAAAAATATTAAATGTGTTGGCATCTCTTAAAGAAAAAAAGAATTTCTGTCATAGTTACACAACAATTCTGGAACTCCAACATACTGGAAAAAAAGTACTCCATCCTGTGTGAATCCATATATGACAATAAACATTGCCACAGATTGTTGATGCCGTCTTCAGCCACCCAAAGAAAAAAGAAGAGTAAGCAAAAATGAGAGGTTTGATGGAAATACGTGGTCCCATACTTGTAGAGTGATGAGGGGTGTCCAGTGGTGGGTCCAGACACACAGGCATGTCTGAAATTTGGAATGCTGAGACCACTTTCAGGTTCGAAGACTGTGTCCTTGGTCTAAGCCCACCACATTTAATGGCTCCATGGCAAGATTTAAATAATCTTTCTGGACAGTAGTCTAATGTTGCCAACTCAAGTTCAAGGATAAGTGCTAACTTATACAAACAAAAGACGGTCCCAGAATCTACTTTTATACTTTATTACAGTATCTATAAAATCCAGTGTTATTTAAAAAATATATGCATACTTATATTTAAACAGCAAGCTGACATACTGTGCAGTAGGAAGCAGCAGAAAAAACTTGGATTTTATAATCCAGGTGAATAGGACACATTGTGTTAACACGTGAGCTTCCTCTAAAGCCTTTCTTGCTTTATTTTCTGCCTATAGGCACCATTCAGGGGACTTATTTGTTCTCTGTAGTTTGTATTATAAAATAAATATCTGTTTTTAATTTTCCAAATATAACATTAAAATGCTTAATATGTTTCCCCCAATTTCCCATACCTGCCGGCCATATTCTGCCGGACCCCACTCCTACTAAATACTTCCAAAGAAAAAGTGCTTGGGAATTCCCTGGCGATCCAGTGGTTAGGACTCTGTGCCTCCATTGCCGGGGGCCGGGTTCGATCCCTGGTCAGGGAGCTAAGATCCCACAAGCCCTGTGGTGAAGCCAAAAAAAAGAGTGCTTAACATGGAATGACACAGCAATGAATCCCAGAGAAGCAAGAGTTATTCTGTGAATCTCAACTACTCTGATTTTTTTATATGGACATAAAACCAAATTTTAAAGTAGGCAGCCCTCAGGTTAGGAACAGAGATGTGTATTAAAATACTATTTGTCAGGCTTTTTTTTTGGCATGGAGAATTATGTCTGCATTAAACAAAATGTTATAAAGGGTGCCTCACCAATGTCCTATATCCATGTGAAATGAATTATACTAATCAAGGACTTCGGACACATATGGACTCAGGTAGATTGAAAGCGGGCCCTCCGCAGGTTTGGATGCTGAGAACAAGGAGATTTAATGAGGCGTAGGAAAACATCGTCCACCAACAGTACAACCTTCCAGGTTGTCTGATTCTAGTCTTTCATTGTCTTTGAGCTGTTTTCTGTCTCAGTAAGTTGTAGGTACCTGTGTTAGTTTCTTAGGGCTATCGTAACAAAGTGGCACCAGCTAAGTGGTTTAGAACAGAAATGGATTGTTTCACAGCTCTGGAGCCTAGAAGTCTGAAGTCAGGGTGTCAGCAGTTCCATCCTCTCTCTGAAGGCTCTGGGGGATCCCTCCCCACCTCTTCCAGCTTCTCATTCCCGCCGCTAGCCATGCTTGGGCTTCTTGGTTCACAGACACATCACTACGATCTCCACTCTTGTCTTCACATGATGTTCTCCCCGTGTGTGTGTCTGTGTCCAAACTTCCATCTTCTTCTAAGGACATCAGTCGTATTGGATTTGGGGCTCACCCTCATCCAGGATGACCTCATCTTAACTTGATTACATTGCAAAGACCGTATTTCCAAATAAGGTCCCATTCACAGGTTCTCGGATGGATGTGAATTTTCGGTGGGCGTTGTTCAACCAGGTACAGTAACTAATAGCAATGCAAAGGATTCATGTTTATAGACATGCACTGTCTGTCCTGTTCAGGAGAGGTGTAATTGCCTTCTCTCTCTCCCGGCACCTGGAACAACCAGTGTTTCCTTCATCTGCACGTTCATTTAAATATTCCTGATCTGTAAGTGGGTCTGCTCTTTGGACTCTCTTTTAAACAGATTGGCATGTGTGCCTGGTTCCTTCCTTTGTTGAATAAAATCTTTAACAAGCATTTATTTTTATATGTATGTGAGAGTCATGATTTTACCTTTTTTAAAAAACTACTTTTTAACAGTGAAAAGAGGAGGAAAAAGAAAGCACAAGGGAATTCCCTTCCCCTTCCATGGACCCTACTCTAGCCCTGAGCCAAAGGCTGAAGTAGGTCAAGGGTGCCTTGAACCCCCTCTATCTTCCACTCAGCACCTGCTCCAGCCTCCCAGAGACGTCTCCTCAGGTTCTCTGTCCTGCATCCCAAGTGGGTGGAGCCCTCACCTGGAGCCCGAGCACCTGATACCAATGCTTCCTCCTGAATCCCACTCGCTTCGCCCCATCCAAAGGCCCTGTCCTCAGCGGCTCCCTTGTGAATTGCAACTGGGAGAAGCTGATCCCCTTTTCCCACTGAACTCCCACCTTTTAAAAAGACAGTGTTGTTGACCCATTTTCACCAATATTCAGCCTGATTTTAAAGAATGTAATTGAGATTCTGATCCTACTTTTCCCAGATTCTTCTTTTGCCTCTGAATTCACAGAACGTCTAAATCTGTTTCTTTTTTTAAATTTACAATTGTGTCCTATGGCGTAGCAATGTGTAGATGGTTAGCAAATCAGCTGTTATAAATTGAGGAAGTTTTCAGATACTTTTATTTTCAAATTGTTATTTTGGGAGAAATGGGCAGTTTGTTTAGAATTGTTCTTATTTATACATTTTTCTGTTTACCTCTTTGGGAGGTGATTTGGTCTAAATATATTTATGGTTGGAGCCAGAGAGGTGGATTTGGGGTCTGGAAGGTTTCAAAGATGTAAATACTCACTAGAGACTCGGGAATATCTGTGGTTGTACCTTGGGTGGCCTTTTTATCTTCAGGGTTGGGAAGCAGCGCCTCTGGAGGGAAAGATGAGGTCTGCCCCAGGAAGGTATTGGCAGGGCGGTGGAGGAAGGTTCTAGGAGACCAATGTGCCCCACTAAAAGCCAAGAGTAGGAATTCAGTGGGCCTTCCAGGTTTCACGGTTGAAGGGAGCTGGTACTCCAGATCAGGTCTGTGGTTGCAGAAGTCTGTAAGGTTCTGGAAGCTTTTCCATGTTATTTCTGTGCTCCTGTCCTGGGCCACAAGGAGAGAAGGCAGGCAGACTGGAGGTGACTGTGTCCCACTGCACAGCTGTGGAAGGGCAACTAGGGTTGTGTTAAGGAGGGAACTGCTTAAAGAAGGTGACACTGCTGCCACAGATGCTGGGATGCTGGGTGGTGGCCATGGGCTCCCTGGAGATGTAATAGGGAAGAACCTTTGGATTTTGGGGGTTTTATTGGCTGCTCGACGCAGCTAGTGGGATCTTAGTTCCCCAACCTTCGGCAGTGAAAGCATGGAGTCCTAACCACTGGACCACCAGGGAATTCCTGGGAAGAACCTTTGTATTCTATTACAAGTTAATCACTAAAGGGATATTACCTGTAAGCTTAAGTTATACATAATGGCCCATCTCTGGGAACCCTGCCTCCCAGGTAATGAGTGTTAAGTTAAAATACCTTTGTTTAGCTCACAGGAAACAACATGACCAGGCCCACCTGTGAATGACTGCAGGAAGGAAGAAATGAACACATCCCCTCTGAGGGCTGACCAGAACCAAGAAATGTTTGACTTTCTTCCCTCTCCTTTTAGTATAAAAGAAGCCTGAGTTCTAACTCAGGGGAGATGGTTCTTTGGGACATAAGTCCACCATCTTCTTGGTTCCTAGCCTTCCGAATAAAGTCACTATTCCTTGCCCCAACGACTTGTCTCCCGGTTTACTGGCCTGTTGTGCAGCAAGCAGTATAGCTTGGACTCAGTAAAAGAGATGGGCCCAAGGTGGGTCCACCTCGATTTTGTGGCACCTGATGGCACTGGAGGTTTGGAGAGTATGACAATGACATCCCTGCCTAATCTGTTTACCATCTTTCACTGCTTCCGTTTTCAATCTTCCCTAATTATACCTGGGTCTCAGGTGGCTGGTACCCTCGGCGAGCTCCACTCTGCTTCTCCAATTCCTTCTTCTGGAATCTGGTATAACTGGAGGTATTTGGAGCAGAGGAAGACCACAGCTCTCCCTTCAGGACAGTTAAACTGGAGGAACCATGTGCTTGTGTTCTAAGGAACAACAGTAATCCCAGTACTAACATATGTAAAGCTTATTATGTGCCAGGTACTGTTTTAAGCATTTTACATAAATTAGCTCATTTACGCCTCATTAATAAAACTATGAAGAAGGTGCTATTACTATTCCCATCCTTACAGACAGAGAAACTGAAGCACAAGAGGTTAAACGTAGCTGAAAGACTATCCTACTTTCCAAGGGAAGTTCATTGCTTCCTTAGGTAGTGTGTTAATAATATCCCCCTAACAAGGCTGATCTTGAAGAACAGTGTTTATTTCTAGTGGGCTTGTTGGGGATTGGTAGCTACTGGGCACATTCTTCATCCTCAGTGTTATTTTGGGTTAAAACGAGCAGCAGTAGGTCCAAGGGACACACAGAGTGAGCGTCCCCGCCATCGCTGATCTGGCCGTGGGGAGTTGGGGGTAAACAATGATATGAGTAATGGTTAAGCTTCCAAGCCAAAGAGAAATGCCTGAACCATGAGTAGTACTAGAAACAGTCCTGAACTCCAGGTCCCCAGAAGATCTGGAGCTGGGAGACGCCCTCCTCCCACCACAGAGTGGGGTGGAAGCAGGAATTCCATTCTCAGCAGGGGGCTACAGGAGGGTGGGCTCTATCCCAGAGGGTTCCTAGGAGGTCTTCTGTAGGGGCACAGCCTCCAGCTACAGGGATAAAAGGAATTTCTGGGGTGGGGAGAGAGCTGGGGCTCTGGGTTTATCCTTCCTTTCACAAACCTTTACTGAGTGCTAATCATAAGGATATTAGCTAATATTACTGCAGCGCTCATTCAATGGCACTTTCCATGTTAAACCTTTCCCACGTATTGCTTTTCTCAATCTTCTCTTACAACCTTGTAAGGGAGGTGTTACTACCTGTAGAGAGGAATATGTAGCCCTACAGCGTTTAAATAACTTGCCCAAGCCAAAAAGAGCTGAACTTTTAGAAAATGTATTGAGGTGTAGCATACATTTGGAAAACCCTAAGTGTATAGATTGATGAATTATCTCAGAGTGAACCCATCTGTGCAGCCACCTCTCAGGATCACAAGTAGGACATGACATTCCAAGGGCCCCAAACCCCTCTCTGTACCCTTCCCAGCCACTACCCCCCCTCCTCCCCAAAGGTAAACACTATCCACCTTTCATACAGCAGACCACCTTTCATACAGCAGAGCTTAGTTTTGCCTGATTTTAAGCTTTCTATAAATGGAATCATGTGGCATGTGCTCTCTTTCGTGTTTGCCTCCTTTTGGCCAGCATCATGTCGGTGACATTCACGCATGTTGTTGAGAGCAGCAGAGTCCACCCATGTTCACGGCAGTATAGTGTTCCACCGTGTGAATACGCCACAACAAATGTATCCAGTCTCCTGTTGGTGAACATTTGTTTTCTTCTAGTCCTTGTTGTTTTGTTTCTCGCCTCATTCTCCTCCTTCCTCCTCTTTCCCGTGATGAAGGAAGCTACCGTGAAGAGCCCAGTCTCTGTCTTGTTGGAAATATGTACACATTTGTGTCGGGTACGTGACCAGGAGTGGAATTACTGAGTCACAGGGTTGATGCTAAGTAGGATTTTGAACACTGATGTGCCAAATCTCAACTTAACAACCATGCCATATGCCCCCATGTGCAGTGGACAGTACCAGGCTGGGGATGTGGACCTAAAACCCCAGACAGGCGTCCTGAGGAGACATCTGATGTGGCAGGGGACACAGAGAGAGGGGTGGGGAAAACAAGCAATGTTAGGGGAGGTCTGGAAGTCAGGAGGAGGACTGAGGCTCTGGCTTGGGTTTCTGGGCAGGTGGTGGTGTCACTAAACATAAGAAGGGCAGAAGGAGAGCCAATTTGTGGGAGAAGAATGTGAGTTCAGTCTGGCCCAGGAAGACTCCTAAGACGCCTAAGGGACCTCCAGGAGGTGCTACCCAGAGTACATCAGGCTCTGTGTGTTTGTAAAGCTTACCCCAGGAGCCCTGTGTATGGGGGAAAGCCAGGGAGAAAGTGAGATTGCCCAGGGAAGATGGGCACGGAGCGAAGAGCTTTGTGGACCACTGACGCTGGAGAGTCAGGGTGCCTGGTAAGACCAAGCCGGGGAGAGAGTGGCGACTGTCTAGAGCGGCAAGAACCAAGAATGCACACAGAATTGTTGAGGGGCTCGAAGACTGGCCCCCACTCAGTGTGCAGACCACACCCACATTGTCAGGACCCCTGGCGGGTGCGGTACTCAACCGCCTCGGTGATGTTCCAGCAGGGGGTGGTAGGCGTGACCCCAGGGAAGGGGTTCTCTTGTTGTGGGTGGTGGAAAGTCAAGGGTAAGTTCTGGAGGCAGAGTCTGATATGAGAAGAATTTAGGTGAGACCTTGTAGAATTAACCTGCAACAGGGAAAGAAGAAAGAGCAGGAACGAGGGTGTGGTGCTGAGTGACCGAAGAAGGGGTTGGAGGGTTCTGGGATGTGGCAAGGCCTAGCAACAAGGTCAAGTGAGGCCCGAAGAGTCGGGTTAGAGGCGGGGTGGGAAATGAGGCCACCAGAGGGTCCGCAGCTAGAACAGAGCAAAGGCAGTCTCTCCCAGATTCGCAGAAAATGAATTCCACTCGATGTGTAGAATTCCACCATCTCAGTGTCAAGGGTCATTTACACAACATTTTAACTCTACTCTCTAGCGTCTGATTCTGCTGAGGGGCAAGTGTTCACAGATGACCCCACGGCAGAACTAGTGGAAGTAAATGTTACTAGGAGTATTTGCAAGGGGGTGATCCCGCTTCATTTGAGAACTCTGAGACCCGAGCACACATTGGCTGCGGCGAGGGACACGTTTTGATTTTCTGTTGTGTGGGTACAGCCCTATTTCCTGCTGCCAAGAGGGATCCCAGGTCGTGTGGTGGGGTTCAGCGGATGCTTCATCAACAGTGTCCCAGTGAGCACACCTGAAGTTTGGAGAGTCAGAGACATAAAGACAGGAGGTGGGGCAGGGGCACTGATAGGATGCCCAGAGCAAAGAGCCCGAGGCGGACTGGTGTGGGACAAACAGAAACGAAGTTCAGTTCGGGAAATTCGGGAGATTTTAGGGAAAACATTTTTAAACATAGACTGGGGACTTCCCTGGTGGTCCAGTGGTTAGGACTCCGCGCTTTCACTGCAGGGGGCATGGGTTCAATCCCTGGTTGGGGAACTAAGATCCCACAAGCTGCACAGTGGAGCCAAAAATAAAAATAAAAATCAATTAAAAAATAGACTGATATAGTTCAGACATCTTCAAAGGCTAGAATACCTGAGATTCTCCAGATGGAGAGCAATTTGGTTTCATTCCTCTGACAATCTAGTGAAGGGCAATCTGGGTCCAAGAACTGGGACTCAAAGAGAGAGTGGAGACTGACATGATGAGCAGTGAAAAATCATCCACAAGAGAGAGCAAGAGAAGCATTAAGTCAAAACTGCTGTGATCTCTGTCCTCTACGGTGCGTGTGTTCCCGCCAGTGCAGCGCCAAAGCTCTCCTGGTTGAGACTGGAGGGTTTGGGGCAGGGAGTTCGGGGACAACCGGAGCCCGTCAGCCTACAAGACACAAAGGAGCCAGGTTCCCTTTAGCGCACCCAGCACCCAGACACACTCACACTCTCTTTGTGACATTGTTCAGCCCTTCCAGTGTGAGTCATCGACAGCCCCAGCGGTTGGTAGCTGTCAGGGGACCCTAGCTGCCTATGCCGTGAGCACACGGGCAGGTACAGGCATCTCATCCTCGGGAGCAAGTGCAAGCTTGCAGAGCAGGACCGTGCTGAGACGTTTTCTGTTCCACCCACTCCATCAATGCTTACTTAAGAAATTCTGTCAAGGAGAATGTTTGTGAGGGGTGGGAGGGGAAGAGAGAGGTCTGTGCTAACAGAGAAGAAACCAGAAACCAGAGACCAGGTCTCAAAGGGGAGCTGATCCCTAGAGCAGCCTTGCAGTCTGGTAAGGGGGACTCAGAAGCCAACTGCTGCTGCGGGGAATGTGGGCGTGAGTCACCAGCAGGGAGGATTCTGCGGAGGAATCTGTGGTACAATGTGCAAATTGAGATGCTGGTTGTGCATCTGCTTCCTCCAGAAACCAGGTGACTGAATAACTGCAGATTAGGAGAGGGAAGAACAGAATTGGGGGATTTTTATTGTCGTAAACTGGGGGTATTTCTGGTCCAAGAACAAAATGCCAAAATGTTCTGGTGAATTCTCGAGACAATCTATACCATGGGACCAGAGGCAATCGTAGTCAACGGTAAAAATGTGTCCAAAAAAAGTCGTAACTGTGGGCTCACCACAGTTAATGTGGTAAGAGGTGGGTGTAGATCCCACAATCTTTGTACCCGGGCTTGTTTGTCTTTGGAATTGACGAGCTAATGTCTTCCGGGTTGGGTAGGATACTCCAGGTCGGGCAGGGTGAGTGAGTTTAGGTTTAGGATCTCAAGAAAGCTGGGAGTGCTCAGCCATCTCTTTTATTTACTCAACCAGGAACGTTTCCTGAGCGTCGTCTGGGCCACGTGCTGCTTTAGGATACAGCTGGACAGGTCTCTGTTCTTGAAATTCACAATCTGGTTCACGCCCCTTGAGCCTTGCCCCTCTGCAGTCCCACATGGGCAAAACTCCCACCTCCTTCCCATTCCTGGAGCCTCAGGAAGGACAGGGGTTTTGGAATATGGTGCGGGGGAGGCTTCTCACTTCCCAGCTTTGGACTGGAGAGCTGGGCGACTACTGTGCGAGCAGACAGCGTGAGTCCAAGTGACGGCGCCTGTGTCTGCTGTAGATGGTCACTGTTCAGGCAGAGTATGGGGCTCGTGCTGATGTCAGATTTGGGTGAGGCTGGGAATGTCCGTTGAATTTAAAAGAAAAGAAGCCCCTGCAGGACCCTTGGGAAAGGAGAGGAGGGGCAGAAGCACATGACAGTGATTCAAATAGTAACAGGGAGAACAGAGACGGGAGACGTCTTTACTTTATACACTCAGAGTGTTGGGGGTGGAGGCGCAGAGTGTTTCCAAAAAGCACATACTACTTTTGCAATTTGCAAAGAAACATTATATATATATATTTTTAATGAGTAAATAAAAGATGGAAAGTGGAGCTTGTTGAAGGAGATCTTTCTTGCAGAAGGTTTGGCTGGGATGGTGAGGCAGGTGGGACTGAGGTGGGTGGAGAAGGGTTGGGGGAAGAAGCAGAGTCTGGTTTAAGATGCAGAGCTGAGCGGGGTTGTGGATTGCAGAGGACAGTTGCCACAGGATGACATGAGGACCGTCGGGGGTTGGTTGGTGGCAGTATCCAGAATCCCCAGGGAGGAAGGCTCCAGGTTTAGCTGTAGGGGAGAGGTCTTTTCCACCGGAAACTGAGAAGTGACAAAGGTCAGGGACGCAGATAAATCTCAGCTGGGAGAGGGGGGTCTGGGGCGCTCCGTCTGGAAGAGATTGCTCCCGTTTCTCTGTAGAGCAGGAGGTGAGAGCTTTGGAGGAGGGTCGTGGCTTAGGCTTGGGGGAAGTCGGGGAAGATCTGAGGCCACCGTGGGGACTGAGGGAAGGATAGGGTGGCGGGTCCAGCACCCTGGGGAGTCCAAATTGCTGGAGCCGGGATTGGGGCGGGGCGAGGACAAGGCTCAAGCTCCTGGAGCAGGTAGGACAGGGATCACAGGACCCTCCCCGAGGGGAGGGACATGCAGACAGGAGACAGGGATGCATGGGGACCCCACTACCTGCATGGCTCACTCCCCCACTTCCTTTAAGTCTTAGTTCCAAAGCCCCTTCCTCAGCGGGACCTTCTCTAGCCCCCTCCACTAAAACTCTAACCCCAGGATCCTTCCCATTCTCTGTCCCTACTTAATCTTTGTTTCTTGGCAGGTAATACTATTTCACATGCAGTGCATTTCATGTATTTGTATTCCCAATAGAATGGAAGCCCTCCAAGGGCAGGGGTTATGGATTGAAATGTGTACCCCTAAAATTCATATGTTGAAGTCCTAATCCCCCAGAACCTCAGAATGTGACCTTACTTAAAAATATTGTTGTGGCAGATGTAATTAGTTAAGATGAGGTCATTAGGATGGGCCCTAATCCAATATGACTGGTGTCCTAAAAAAAAGGGGAGATTTGGATACAGAGACACACACAGATGGAGGTAGACATGGGGTGATGCTTCTACAAGCCAAAGAAAGCCAAAGATATCCAGCAAATCAACAGAAGACAGGGGAAAGAGCATGGACCAGATCCTCGCAGCCTCAGAATAAACTAACCCTGCCGACACCTTGATCTCAGGCCTCCAGCCTCCTGAACTGTGAGGGAACACATTCCGAGTGTTTAAGCCACCCACTTTGTGATGTTTTGTTACAACCGTACTAGTAAACTAATATGGCAGGGAATTAATTTTTACTTCATTTTTAAAATATTTGCCCAGTGATCCTCTCATCATGCACGGCACGTTCAGCCCAAATTCTCTCTGCCCTTAGCTTTGACCCCCTGAGAACATTTTGGCGTGAAATGCAGCCAGGAGAATTAGGCCAAGAATAGGTGGAAGCCAACCTGAATGATTCATCATAGTCATTTAAAATTCTGATTTAGTCTTTGCTTTGATTACTGAATTTAGGCTCAGTTAGGGAGAGCGATGGGGCCTGAAAGGCCTGCCCTAAGGACACGTGGGTCCAGGCTCAGAGCCGTGCGTGTCGCCCCATCCGTCCTGTTTCACAAGATGCCCCTCTAGAAGCAGGACCACCAGCACTGGGTGAGACCCGAGTCTCCTTAGCGTGTGCCCCCAGCAGTCTGATTGGTGGTTACACATGGCAAGATATTAATCCGGCTTTATAGAGAACCGCTGCTGGTCAGAAGCCGGTACAGAATGCAGACATCCCCAGGGTCCTATGTCTTCCTACCTTTGATAATGTTTTTTTTTTCTTTTGTTTGTTTTTAATTCCTGAAGATCCAAAGACTTAGACATGCAAGTGGCTAAAGAAAATTCAGTTTCCTGATCTGTGCTTGATCTTGTCTAAACTCAGAAGGACCTGACAGACAGCTGGGCCCTGGTTTAGGATGCCGTATCTTCTCTTTCATTTAATAGAGATCTACTGAGCATGAATCAAGATGCTGAGACGCCCTCTTAGATGCTGGAGATTAAGTAAATTAATAATAAACGACAAGGTCCTGCTGTAGAGCACAGGGAGCTATATTCAATATCCTGTGATAAACCATAATGGAAAAGAAAATGAAAAATAATGTATATATATATATGTATATATATATATATGTATAACCGAATCACTTTGTAGTACAGTAGAAATTAACACAACACTGCAAATCAACTATACCTCAATTAAAAAAAAAAAACCCAAAAACCAATAAGACCTGGTCCTTGAATTTGGTGAATTCTCAGTTTATGAGAAGGAAAATAGTTTTGCAAAAAATTTTGGGAAACAGGGTAATAGGAACTATTATAGGTGCATGAACAAAGGGGCGGTGATGGGGAAAAGAGTGTTTGCCCTGTACCAGGGTGGGAGGCCAGGGTGGGTCGTGGAGAAGCCTTCTGTTCAGTAGGTCCTTTAATAGCTTTTCACATCACATATGACTTCCTAAATTGGCCTTAAAAATTCAACCACTTTTATTCAGATGAGGATCCAAGGCCTTTTGTCCTTGGAGTAAACATGGCTTCCCTACTGATACCCTTTTATCGTTAACTCCCATCAAGAACAGGAAAAAGGCAGAAGAACTGCCAGTTAGATGCACACATGCATATACTTCTTCCAAATATTTAATCACAAAAGCAGAAATCCTTCCTAAAAGAAAATGAAGTTCTTAAATGTTTACGCCAATCCAGATTACAATGGCAGGGATCTCGCAGCTGTCCACTGAATCGAGTTAGCACCAAAGACCTGCTAATCTCTTTAACAGGGAGACCCAGAAATACACAGGAGACTTTTTCTTGTATTTTTAAGTAGGTCAGAAGGGTAATCTGGCCCAGCCATTCTGTAGATGGACTTCAGGACACTTTTAATTTACTACAAAAAACTCAAGGAAATTTGCAAAAATTCCCAACCAAAAATGTTTGGTTTGCTTAAATTGTTTTTTGAAAAAAGAGTGACTAAGAAAAGTCCCATCCCCCATGCACTTCTTCTTCTCACGTGGGCAGGGGGAGAGCTGGAGGAGCCTGCTGCCAACTTCAGGAGGTGATGAGCTTCTCTGAAGTCCATCCTTGAAGATGATTTATGAGAGGAAGGTGAGAGCAAGAAAGTAGAGTGTCTCAGCCTTCAAGCGCAGGGTCTCCCCAAGCCCCCATTTTCTTCCTTGACACCAACCCCAGGCACTGGGCTAGTTTTCTTTGCTTTTAACTGCAGCCGTCACTCAGTCCAGACCCCAAGCCTGCCTGGGCTGCCCTCGTCCACAGCCACTGAAACCGAGCAGGACCCTGTGGGGTTCCTGCGTACGGAATTCTTTCTATCCCCCATTTTCTCATTTATAGGGAACGGACCCCAACCTCCGTGACCTTCCGTGAGTTCCAAAGGGCAGACTCAACAGGTGCTAATCAAGGGAAGAGAAGCCAAGAAACCAACTGAGGCTACATGAAAAGAACCAGAGAAGCTCATCAAGAAGATTACCTGAGACCAGGTAATTAGAGGAGTGCAGGCCCTGCACACACCTTAATCTTATCAGCAACCCCAGCCTTGAACCTTTGCTGTAAAACTCCTCAACAAATCCTTCTGGGTTGGGACACATAGTTTTTTGGGGGCAGGAGCCCGCTGTATCCTCCTTTGCCTGACAAAGCTATTCTTTTCTACTTCACCCAAAATTCTGTCTCTGAGATCTGATTCGGCACCGGTGCACAGAGGCCCAGCTTTCAGCGTCACCACCCAAAGCAAGAAACAGGCCTTTTCATTTTGGCAAGCTACATTGCCACTCACCAGGGTTAACAAAATAGATATATATGCCCAGTGCTTTCTTCTTGATTTGCAGGCAATCTCCCTATATTCCAGCCATCAACCACTTGTAACAGGTGGCACAATGAATGTTTTTCCTACAGTTAATTTTTTCCATTTGGCGTTTTTTGTTGTTTTGTTTATTTTTATTTTTTTTAATTGAAGTACAGTTGATTTACAGTATTGTGTTAGTTTCAGGTGTACAGCAAAGTGATTCAGTTATACATACATATATATCTATTCTTTTTCAGATTCTTTTCCCTCATAGGTTATTACAAAATATTGAGCAGAGTTCCCTGTGCTATACAGTAGGTCCTTGTTGGTTATCTATTTTATATATAGTAGTGTGCGTATGTCAGTCCCAAACTCCTCTTTTATCCCTCATCCCTGTTGTTGATTCAAATATGCTTTATTTATTTATTTTTGCAGAATTAAAGTGCTTTTAGTTGCTGTTATGGAAACCAGCTCTGGAAGCTTAAAGAACAACAAAGGAAATTATTAGATGTGTATTATCTCATGAGATCTGCTTTAATTTGGTTGTGTCTACACCACCCTCAGCCCATGAATTTCCACTGGAGACAAGCAGGTTCTGAAACCAAGCAGGACCCTGTGAGGCTCCCAGGCACAAGTCCTTTCTGTGCCCCCCGTTTCTTGTTTGTAGGAAATAGGCTTCATTCAGCCTCCTTGACCTTCCCTGAGTCCCAAAGGGCAGGTTCGGACAGTTGCTAATTAGGGAAGGGAGGGAATGCAGAAACAAAGGAGGAGCGGTCAAGAAAAAACAGTGCAGCTTTGGAGCAGGGTCCTAGGAACTCCTCAAGGAATACATGTAGCAACACCTCTGAGTTTTTCTGCAGAACAAGGCCCTCACCCAGGCGCAGGATGGCAACTTCAGGCTGAGTGCAAGATTCCTGGATAACTGCTCTGTTACCTCACCACCAGCTGATCAGAGAAAGTCACATACCCTTCAGCCCTCACCCCAAATTTTGCCTATACAAACTTTTCCCCCAAAACCATCAGGCAGTTCAGGTTTTTGGAGTACGTGCCACCCGTTCTCCTTGCTTGGCCCTGCTGTAAACCTCTCTCTGCTCCAAACTCTGACATTTCGGTTTACTTGGCCTCACTCTGTGCTGGGCACATGAACTTTGTTCAGTAACAATTTTCTTTTCATTCGAGATTTCCCATCTGAGATCATGGTATGGCTCTCCATTGACTCATGTCTCTTTCCTTGAGAACAGTTTTTATACATTTCTTGAATTTTTCCCCAGTAGTCTACACTTTGGGTTACCATTTTGAACACAGCAGTTAAGAAAATATTGAAGTTTAAGATGCTCAAGCCACCTGATGTGGGAGGTTCTCTCAAGAAAATACCAAGTAAGGATGCATTTGGATGTGTTGACTGAAATAAAAACACACAACATAAAAGTTGCAGGTGAAGTTTTATTCGGAGATCTTACTGAGGACTACAGTCTGGGAAACAGCCTCTCAGATGGCTCCAAGGTACTGCTTTGAAAGAGGTAAGGGGGGAGACTGAATATATACGAATTTTTTGCTGGAAAAAAAATGGAGTCGAACATCAAAAGATCACTGCTAATCACAAAGAACAGCCTCCTAAAATTAATGATTTTAGTGCTTTTCTCTGTATGGGAAGGTGCAAGAATCTGGGATTATTGAAATTTTTCTTTAGATGTGTATTTTAACTATCTAGGGGCAGGTGTCCAAAGAACAGAATGCTTCCTCTCCCCCCCTACCCCATCCTGAATTTCCCTGTCAGTGGGTGACTGCAGTGGCTTATGACTTGATTTTTGTAGAACTGGAATGGCAAGCAACGTTTTTTTTCTTTACAGATACAGTAAGAAAATGCTGGGAACGTCCTAAATATCAAGACTAGGAAATTGGTCAAACACACACTGGTATACCCAGTAATAGTCAAAATTTAGAACTATTATGGCTGCAACTCAGCAGTGGAGGAGACGGAATTGGAAGACAGTTCTGTCTGATATCACAATCTGCTCTTTATCCCCAGCTACACTGCCTTGCGAAAGAAAAAATAAAAAGCATTACTCATTCACCTCACGTGAGCTACTTCTCTGGCAAATACAGCAACATGTTTGGAGAAGCAGCTCCTGCAGAGCAGTTTATATGATAAGTCGAATGGATACTTTAAATTTAATAATAATGAAAGTTAACAGTCATTTGTGTGCTAAATTCCAGACAATGTGAAGTGTTTCAAATCACTCTGCCATTGGATCCAGGGGTGGGGTGTCATTTGGTGAGCAGTGGGGAGGGTTTGAGTTTGCTCCACCGTTAGGTCCCCCATCCTGCCCCCCCCCAGCGCTTTGCCTTCTAAACATATTTGCGGGAGGAGGCCATTACAGGTGCATTTGGTTTTCAAGCTTTAAATACACTGCTTGTAATTTTGAAAGATCTTCCTGGTGTTACAGGCGTTACAGTTAGGTGGCCTCTTTGAGAACTATAAAGTAGTGAATCTTTTTTTTAGTGGCTCAAAGACAAATTACTCAACTAAATCAATAAGTTGCTTAATTGCCATACATATACAACACTTAAAAATCATAAATTAAAATAGTTCATTGAAATTGAACAGTTCTGGATAAAATACAGTTTTGCACAATGTTACTCATTTAAGAGTTATTCTAAAAAAAAGAGTTATCCTGAGTGTGTTGGCAGTTTTGATAAGCTACCTTCACCTTCTTAAGTAGATTTTGTACATATAATATGCAACGTTGACTTTACAAAAAAATCTAAATGCCTAATTTTATGTTCTTTTACAACACTGAGACTCTCTTGTCTTTGTGGTAAAAGGGGTGCATTTAAAAAAATTTTATTTATTTATTTTTTGCTGCATTGTGTCTTCGTTGCTGCGCACGGGCTTTCTCTAGTTGCGGCGAGCGGGGGCTTCTCTTTGTTGTGGTGCACGGGCTTCTCATTGCAGTGGCTTCTCATTGTGACGCACACGCGGGCTTCAGTAGTTGTGGCATGCGGGCTCAGTAGTTGTGGCTCATAGGTTCTAGAGCGCAGGCTCAGTAGCTGTGGCACAAGGGCTTAGTTGCTCCGCGGCATGTGGGGTCTTCCCGGACCAGGGATGAACCCGTGTCCTCTGCATTGGCAGGCGGATTCTCAACCACTGTGCCACCAGGGAAGCCCCAAGGGGTGCATTTTTGAAAGAGAAAATAATCAGTTTAGATTTGGAGTCCGATCACTCACAAATGACGAGTCCTTATTTGGAGCAGGCTGTTTCAGAAGTTTACCTTTAAAGGCTAAACCATTTAGTGCTATTTGCACCCAAATTTCTGAGGAAGGAAAGGAGGAAGTGGTGAACTCTAAAGATAGAGCTTGAATTTTGTTGCTAAGTGACCAGGGATGAGGACCTAGGGGCTGCCCACTCCAGAAGAGGGTGCCCTGTGCTCCACTCCAGGACTGCAGCCAGGAAGGCCACTGCCCCAACTCCGCCGCGACCCTGTCACAGGCCACTGGGGTTCTTTCTTTAATACCACACGGTACCCTGCACTGGCTGGGGGAAAAAGAGGGCCAGCAAACCCAACCCACCTTGGGGGTGAGCGGGTGTTGGTCACTTCAACTTGTAAATCCCCTGACTTCATTTAACAGGCCTCTGGAAACACCAAAACAGCCATCAACTTTGAAAGGGGGAAATTCCAAGTGGGAGTGTACGTAAATACGGCTAGTTACAGGAAAAGGTAAAAAGCAAACAATGATCTGGGGTATTTTGGGCTTTGGAGAGAAAGCCCCGGACTACAGAAGGAGGCCAGTGCATGCAAGTTCGCTTCTGGCTCAGGGCTCGCTCAGGCGTCCAACTGTCTTCACGAGAAGTTGCTGTCCTCCGGCCGCGGCCCTCCCTGCCTCAGGAAGCCACGTTAGCCGGTCCCGAGGACACTGGAGGCCGGCGCGATCACCACCGCAGTTGCGGCCCAGCGCAGGGTAACGCCAGGGGCTCAAGATCAAGCGGCCTTCGGCAGGCAGTTCAAACTTCACTCTGGCCTCCACCGCCCACCCCGGGTATTTCTGACCGCGTTCCCCACTGTGGCCCTCAGCTTGCCCGCCCGGGGCCTGGGGTCTTCTAGTTTGTCCCCAGTGCCTGCGGCGGCCCGGTTTGGTTCACCTTTGCACCCCGAGGGCCTCTCACGCGCTGGCACCTGGCAGGCACGCTGTTAAGACGGGTGGAAAGAAAAGAAGGAAAGGAGGGAGAGGGGACAGGGAGAAAGAGGTGGTGTTTGCCTTGTGGTCTCCGCATCCGCCCCTGGATCTGCGATGCTTTCTGTCAAAGATGCAACACCGCCTACCCAGGCTCGGCGCGCCCTCACACCGCGCCTCCACGCAAAGACTTTCCAACGAGGATTTGGCCCACGGTGCATCCTCCTCCAGGAGGTCAGGGGCTCCCCGCAACTAATCCTCAACCCCTGCACCGGGACCGACGGGGAGAGGCCAAGCGCCGGCCAGGGAGAGTCCGGCGATGGGACCACGGCCGTCGCCTGCGGGCCTGCTCTCTGGGTTTGGCGGCCAGCCGCGAGGTCAGCGCCCCGTCTCGGCTTCACGCAGTTAATCCGTCTCGACTCCGCAGATCCAGGGCACGGTGACATTGGCCAGGGGTGAAGGAGGAGGGAACCCTTCTGGCCTGGAGCCGCCCTTTCCCACCCAAATGTTACCCCCAGAGGCTCCTGGACACCTGCCCAGGGACGCTCTTTTAGGAGTAACCTGAAAGCGACAGCTGGTCCGGGTTCTGAGTGACCTGGGGACTCCGCGAATCCTCCCCCCGCGCCCCACGCCCCGCCCCGGGTTGGGACAACCCCGTGGCAGCACGGAGCTCCCAGTTCAGAGGGGTATCGGGGTGGACACCACCTCCCACGCATCCACTTGTCCTCCGTGCCCAGTGGGCCCCGGGGATGCCCGGGTCTGAAGCCGGGAGTGAAGTTGGCCCCGGAGCCCAGACTCCTGGGAAGATGCAAAAAACGGGCTCCGAGCCTCGGACGCTGAAAAACTTCCCCCACCCCAGCCCGGAGGCCTGACGCCCTGGGCGGCTCCGAGCCTCGGGGATCTGGGCGTTCCCGACGCCAGGGCACGCTCAGCCCGCGGTGTCCTCCTACCCCTACCTTCGCCCTCATCCCCGGGGCCGCCGGAGGGGAGAGGCGGGGCCGCCCGCCACAAGGGCGTTCGGGTTCTGTAGTTATTGCTTCTGGTTCTCCCGCGCGTGCATTTCTCCGCTCCCCGGCAAAGCAGTCGGGTGCGCTGTCCCCGCGGGGCCGAGGAGCCGCTGCTTCGCTCTTAACTTTTGGCAGGATCGGGCCTGCGGGCTCGGGACCCGGGGCGCGCGCCTCCTCCTGCGCGGCCGCCCCGCCCCCGCCCCCGCCCCCCGCCAGCCGGCCGCGCTCAGAAAGCCCCCGCGACTCCGCCCACCCCTTAGGGGCTTTCTTCAGCCTCCAGCGACTGGAGTCCTGGAGCGCAGCCGCCGGGCGCGCGTTTCCGCCGAGCTGGGGCGCGCAGAGCATTGCTTTTCTGGGGCCGCCAGAGACAAGAGGCGGTGACCTCGGTGCGCGCCCCGCGTCCCCGGCTCCTGGCCAGCTCCCCGGCCCCCGGCCCGCGCCCCGGCCGCCAGCATGGTGCTGCTGGCCGGGCCCGGGCCGGAGGGCGGCGGGGCGCGCCGCGTGTCCCCGCAGTCGCCGTCCCCACCCCGGGACGCGCAGGCCGGGGAGGACCCAGGTGACTTCGAGGAGTACGAGGACTTCTCGAGTCTGCCCGACACCCGCAGCATCGCCTCGGACGACTCCTTCTACCCTTTTGGAGGCGAGGAAGAGTACAGCTCCGTGAGCGCGGAGAGCGTCCCGGAGGCCGTCCCGGAGGCGGCGACCCTCCTGCGCGCCGCCTGCGCCAACGATGTGGGGCTGCTGAGGGCGCTGGTGCGGCGGGGGCCCAGCGCCGAGGAGGTGCAGGAGACCGACCGCAACGGCCGGGTAAGCGAGCGTCCCCGCAGGTTTCGGGTGCCCTCCGCGTACCTCCTATTGCCTGCGCCACCCGGATCCTGACTCTGTCCAGCACCCGCGGTGAACCCTTTTCCTCGCTCTCTGGGCGTGGGGCACGTGTGGAGCCCTGGGTGGCCTGCCCATCCCGGGCTGGGGTGGGGCGGCACGATTGATCTGCCTGAGGTCACAGCGCCGCGGGGGCCAACGCTAGTCCCGGCGTGCTCACCTCAGCCCCCTCTCGTTTCCCGCCCCCGGAGTCCTCTTACTCCTGCCTGGGGCCCGCGCCGGGATCCGGGTTGGAAGCCTCTCGCCGGTTCCCTTTACCCTCGGTCCCCTCTGACCGTCATCCTTGCTCGCCTGCCGGGGAGAGCCCTTCTGCCCAGAGCCCCACTTGTCCCCAGTCCTCGGCCCTTGCGCTGCCCCTCGCGCTTTCCCTTTCACGCCCGAGCGCGGATCGGCTTGTTCCTGCCCCCCAGGTTCGGAGTTTCCTCTGGGACCCCCTGCTTACCCGTACCCCTCCCCCCTCCCACGCCCGGCCGCTCCTGGTGACCCACGCGGTGACCTGCCAGCGTGATGTCCGACTTGGCTGTCTGCACGGTCACCGCGGAGAGCCAGGCCCCGGGGAGGGCCGCGGAGGGGCGCGCGCCCAGCAAGTAAGGCAGGCGGGCGTGGAGGCGGGGAGAGGCACGGGGTACGCATCAGTCAGGGCGAGACTTAGAGACGATGACAAACACTTAGAAAAAGTTGGCTTGAGAGGAGCTGGCTCTCACAACACAACCCACCAAAGCAGCTGGAGGGAAAAACCAAAGGGTGCCCACGGTGGCCAAGTGCCCGTGGTCTGTGCTGTGTGCCTAGTGGCAGAGATCTCACCTGATTGTCACATTCCCCGGTCCCCGGGGGATCCGCAGCCTCAGCCTGGCACAGATCGGGAGGGAAAGTGCTTTTGCTCGGGAGCCCACGCCTGATAAGAAAGATGTGCATTTCCTTGGGAACTGGTGGGACCCTGTGCCTTTGGTTTATCTCAGGGGGCCGGCTGGTTCGCCCCCGACTGTGGTCTGGGCCCGGTTTAGGCAGACAGGAGCCCTTAGGCAGACAGGAGCCCCGGGGAGGGTCATTTTCTGCTGCTACACGTATGGTCTAACTTGACACAGCATTTGAACTGGGGAAGGTTCTGCACTTGGTGTGATGTGTCAGATGGTGCCGGCCCTGAGGCCCCTAGGGCTGGGGGAGCTAACCTGGGGTCTCCGTGGGCAGATCACCCTGGTGGCGCTGGGACACCCGGCAATGCCGGGTGCACCTCAGCCCTCCCTCTGGTGGCCAGGCGGTGGGTGCTGTTTCTGCAGGCTCTGCTTTCACTTTTACTAAGGTGGCTTTTCACAAACAGATGCTTATGTGAGACCTCACTTTGCTGAAGCAGGTACCCAGGGCTGCTTTAAAGGAGGCCCGGTAAGCATCAGGAAGAACACGGGTGGGGTAGGTCTCTCCCGGGTTTCGGGCAGCCTGGGGTCTCCAGTGGGCAGGGGTGGGTCTGGCTCACCCAGCCCCCACTCTGAGGCTCCACTGGGCTGGGCTTTGTTTTTTCCTTTGGGGCCAAAAAATAAAAGTTGGAAAACAGCTGCATTGGAGACCACTGAGAACAGCGTAAACCATCCCCAAGGGGCTTGGGTCTGACGGACTGAGTTTCTGGGCCACTTTGAAAGCCCCTCCCTCAGTGCAGAGTCAGAGGAGGCTGGCTCCATCTTCCGAGCGCCCCTCTGCCTCAGTTTACCCGTTGTGATGTAGGGCTGACAGCAGATCCAACCTCCCGGGGTTGTGAGCATGAGATGCCCTAACACACAGCGCTCTGACATGGCCGTGTTCACTGTCTTGTCCTGTTTTTCACTCACCTACCTTCTCCTTGCTCGGAAGAGCCATCCTCCAGCTTTTTACCTTTTTTCCTTCGGCCAGGCAAAGCTCTTTTTCTCTCTGCTTTTGCCCTTGATGAAAGAGCCTCCCTTTGTTTTTCTGCTTTGAGTCTCCTTTCTGCTCCCCACCAAATCTGGATGGAGAAATGGCACTCGGCCCACCAACAGCAAGACCCCCGGTTCTTTTATCTTCTGATCAGAAGGAGAGCGTCCTGGGTTCTTGGCTTTGAAGGCGTGAGGCGAGAGCTTCTGTTCTTCCCAGTGGCTTCTTGATGCTCTTATCAAACAGCCTCTGTCTATTCTGAAACACTTTGAAAGAATAAAGTGTCTCAAGGTCCAAAACATGACCCTGTAGTGAATGGGAAAATGAGTGGTTATTGCAGACCTACTGTGTACAAAGCACCGTTTGGCGCTGCAGGAGACTCCAAGGTGAATCAAACAGTCTCTGCCTTTTAGTGGAGGAAGAACTCAGAGTAATAGTACCCAGTGCTTAGATAGTAATAGTACTCAGTGCTTATTGCCAAAGGCAGGATGTGAGAGGGGCCCTATAATAATGCAGAGCAAATGTCTTGGAAGCAGGGAGCTGAGGACAATTCTGGAAGCCCAGCAAGGGGAGCCTTTTGGAGGTGGTGGTGGGAAGACATTCTAGCCAGACAGATGGAACGAAGGGGGTGGTGGCAAGTGCCGTGTGGTTGGTTGCAGTGCGGGATGATGCGGGTGCTAAAGCCCGAGAGGCTTCCCGGGGCTAGCTGATGAGAGGCCGGCCTGGAACAGCCGGCTAAGAAACAGGAAATCGGGACACAATGTGGTTTCAGCGTGCCAGGGTCCGACCTTGGGGCTGTGGTGTGCCTCCCCAGATGGCCATTCACTCACTGCCTTCAGGTTCTGGTCTGAAGGGCATCTCCTCAGGGAGACCTTTCCTCCCATGCCTAGCCAAGCCAGTGGCACTGGGAGCTGGGGAGGACAGTCCAGGTGTTCAGAAACTAAGGGCTGAAATTGTATGTAGGTAGGGTGGTCATCTGAGAGGACATGTGACATTCAAGTAAAGATGTAGAGAAGATAACTCGGGAAGAGCACTCCAGACAGAGGGCACAGCATGTGCAAAGGCCCTGAGGCAGGAGCCCTTTGGGACTGGTCTATGATTAGTAGCAGTAAAAAAGCTTACAGAGAACCCAAGAGCTTTTGCTGGA
This sequence comes from Delphinus delphis, assembly GCF_949987515.2. NCBI lineage: Eukaryota > Metazoa > Chordata > Mammalia > Artiodactyla > Delphinidae > Delphinus > Delphinus delphis. The sequence goes on along the minus strand of NC_082685.1, from coordinate 164,137,664 downwards.
GGAGAGAGGTAATTGCATTAACTATAGAATTACAGGTGCTGCCGGCAGCAGCTTCGCAGAAGAAAAATGTCTCTAAATGTTTTTTTTTGGGGGGGGTGTTTTTGTTGAGCTGTTGATCTCTGGTCAGTTAAGAAGAGAGTTTTCCTGAGCTGACAGAGGTTTCATTTGGTTGGAGTAACTAAGGATCATGTTTGTTTTAAGGTGTGTTCTTTCCTGGCTCCTGAGGTTTGTAGAATTTCGGGTGTGGCTCAACACAGTCTTCTAAAATATTTATTGCTCTAAAAGGATGGCGTAATTGAATATGCAACCTGTAAATATCTGTCAAACAGTTCTTCAGCAGTATTCAAAGTGTGCTCTGCTGTCTTGTACATTTATGCGTGTTTTGTTCCCACTGACACTGGGGCAATGGAAGCTACCACACTTCTTAATTCTTCACTTCTCTCTCAAGGTTCAGCCTTACAGCCCTGACAGCTCTGCAGACAGTACTGAAACCAAAGGAAGTGTCTGTGCTGTGTTCACTGTTACAGAATGGCAGTTTGAATGTCAGACAGCTGCTCTTGTACCAAATTAGGCCCAATTATGCTAAATTTAAAATATTGTACTCCTTTCTTTTCTTTTTAATTTTTTATTTATTTTTATTTATTGATTTTTGGCCATGCCCCGCGGCTTGCAGGATTTTAGTTTCCCGACCAGGCATTGAACCCTGGCCCCCGGCAGTGGAAGCGTGGAGTCCTAACCACTGGACCGCCAGGGAATTCCCACTCCTTTCTTGATATAATTCTTCTCATGCATGTTTAAATTCCAGGGCCTCTTGCTGAAGTTTTTCGAAGGCCTCTCCAGCCATTTGCTCTATGGCTCAGGAAGGCCCACGCTGCAGACCCAGTATGGGGGTGTCTCCCTTTGCTCCTGGGGGGCTTAAATGTTTCATAGATTTGTAGCAGTGACTGGGACCTTTAACTTGACATATACGTGAGAAATGTTTTGTTTCTGTTTTTGTTGGTTTTTTGAATGCCATAGTAAGATTTATAAACTTTGGAATCACCTTTCCCTAAAATGAGAATCAAGTGTGAACTCACACCCCCTTCTGCATTTACCAGGCCTCAGTATTCATGGGCTTGCATGCGCTTAGAACTGGCTAGTTGGTGCTGAAAGTGAATTCTGGCCTCAGGCCTCCATACGTCTGTCGAGGGTCATCCAGCAGAGAAGGAGCCTGGCTTTGCCGTTTAGGGATGTATCAGTATGTTACTGTGTTAGCTGCACGTTCTGAAGTGTGGGAAGGGCGGTGAGAAGGGAGAATAGCAGATTAGACTGGGAGCCCAGGGGGCCAGACCAGGGAAGCTGGAGTGAGCCTGGGAAAGCCTGGGCTTGGGACGGGCAGGCTGACAGGTGTTGGCCTCTTCCTTTCTCCACTGACCAAGATGGCCGCTCTGGGCCCAGAAGCAGTTGAGAGGCTCATTTGTTTGTTTTTTTCATTTTTTTTTTAAAAAAGGACACAGTTTTTTAAAGAGCAGTTTTAAGTTCACAGCAAAATTGAGGGGAGGGCACAGAGATTTCCCATATACCCCCTACCCAGCCCCCCAGGCACATTCTGCCCCGTGCCCCCATCGTCAGCACCCCCATCAGAGTGGCGCATTTGTTATAACTGCTGAACCTACACTGACACATCCTAATCAGCCCAAGTCCACAGTTTACGTTAGGGTTCACCTTTAGTGTTGGACATTCTGTGGGTTTGGACAAATGCGTGATGATGCTTATCCATCACTGTAGTATCATATATCGTCCCACGTGTTCTTCGTGTAAGTGTATCAGTTATCTATGGCCACAGCAATGCTGCATAACAAAGAACCGTGAAACCTCATGGGTGTATACACCAGTCACATTTTGCTAAGGGTGGCCCAGCTCAGCCAGTCTCAGCTGGATTTGCTTTTAGCTGGGGTTGGCTGCAGATGGCAGGACTGGGAAGGTCTTGGCTGGGGTGGCTGGTCTCTGCTCCATGTGATTTCTTGTCCTCCAGCAGGCTGGCCCAGGTTTGTTCTCCATGGCAGGGCTCCCAGGAAGCAAGCAGAGCAAATAAGGTTCAGCGTCAATTCTGCTGAAAGAAGTTACAAAGCCAAGCCCAGATTTACCCTCTAAGTGTGAATTTGCTTTTGTTTGTAATGAATGCTGTTCACTAACCCTAAGCATTTCTGTTTACCTAAAATTTATTTTTATTGAAAAACATTTCAGATAGGTGCCCAAGAAGAGGATATCAAGACCCTCCCATGTCCTAATCATTCAGCATCAATAAGCGTCAGCCCCTGAAGGCCGGTTTTAATTTTGATGGAAAGGATTATAGGATTTCATGCCGCTTTTGGGGTGTGTGTGTGTGTATGAAGGTTTCAGAAACCTAGGAGGACAATTGTCAGGGGGTTTTGAAGCTGGAATGGATTTTAGAGGCTAGTGGTCCCCATCATTTTGTAGTAGAAGAAAGTGGGGCTCAGAGAAGAGGACAGCTAGATGTATCGGGGAGCTGGGTTCTAGAATGACCCGGAAGCTATTCATGATCCTTCTTTTGACCCCCCGTGGGCCTCTCCAAGGGGCTTCTGAGCTTCCCACCTTTGCCTCCTGGCTGCCCATGAGGAATGGGCTACCTAGAAATTCTGTGAGGTGGTTTGGGTGATTTTGAACATTTGATTTCTTTTCCACCCTATGCTTGTAAAGGAGACTAAGGCAGGTGTTATAAAAATCTAAAACAATAAGAGAGCTTAGGGACCCTTTTGGAACCTCATTTATTCATCTAACATTCATATCAATATAATATGTGAGCTATTATTCAAAGCTATTTTGAATGACAACTTCTAGTAGATATGGCTACAGTTTAGGAAAAGCTTTAAATGTTATTTAGCTAATTGTAAGTTCAATTCCTCCGATCAGACCTTTAGGTCAGTAACTAATGGTTATAGGATTGTTCACATTTTCTCTTTCTTCCTGAATCCACTATGGTAACCTCTATTTTTCTAGGAAACTGTTCCATTTTTTTTCCCCCTGAGTTTTAAAGGTTAATAGCATGAAGTTTTTACAGAGTTCTCTTTTTAATCTCTGCTATAACATTATTATATCCTGTTTTTCTACATTTTTGAATTTATGCTGTTTATCTTTTGTGACATATTGTCAAAAATATTTTATTAGTCTTTTCAGAGAATCAACTTTTGTTCTGGACCTGTTTCCTTCCTCACTATTTCATCAATTTCTGCTTTTCTTTTTATTCCTTCCTTCAGGTTTGTTCTACATGTAACTTTCAAAGTATCACTTTCATTTTTTTTCCCCACAAGTTTTGATACGTAATATTTTATTATTGTTGTATTCTCATTTACATTATGATTTCCTCTTTTTCTGACCTAGAAGTTATTTAGAATGGTGTTTAAATTTTTAAAATACATATTGTTAAGCTTTATTAAAATATTTATTTATTTATTTTGGCTGCGTTGGGTCTTCGTTGCTGCACGTGGGCTTTCTCTAGTTGCGACGAGCGGGGGCCACTCTTTGTTGTGGTGCGCGGGCTTCTCATCGTGGTGGCATCTCTTGTTGCGGAGCACGGGCTCTAGGCGCGCCGGCTTCAGTAGTTGTGGCGCGTGGGCTCAGTAGTTTTGGCTCTTGGGCCCTAGAGCGCAGGCTCAGTAGCTGTGGCGCACGGGCTTAGTTGCTCTGTGGCATGTGGGATCTTCCTGGACCAGGGATCGAACCCGTGTCTCCTGCAATGGCCCGCAGATTCTTAACCACTGTGCCACCAGGGAAGTCCCTAAAATAATTTTTAAAACCTGATTCAGAGACTATGGTCTGCATGATATTTTGAAATTTCTTGAGACTGCCTTTACAGCCTATTGGGCCAGTAATTCTAAATCATAACTATGTGACATTTTATGATTTCTCCAGATTAACTCAAAACAGTTCCATATGTAGAACAATATGTAATTCCCTTTAATTAAAGGAAATAAGAAGGATGTAGAGAAGTTGTTAAAATATGTGAACAAAGGAAATAAGCTTCACTCCAGATGGTTGGGAAGTAATTCTTTTAGACAGCTGGTCGAATGAAGGTGTATATATGGCTCTGTGTGTGTGTGTGTGTGTGTGTGTGTGTGTGTGTGTGTGTTCTTATGAGGTCGGATTTTATGATGAAGTAGGTTGTTAAGAATCCTGGATGTCACTCAGTGTGTGTGTCCAAAAAGAATAGAGACTGTTTTTAATGGTGTTCCTGAATTTGAAAGACAGTTGAAGGTGGCATTTACTTATTTATTTCTTCTAAGTCAGAGACACAGAAATTCGGGTAGACGTGAAATCCCGGGCGACAGTTGGCTTGGTGGCAAAATTGGATTAGAGTGGTGGGATTTGAGAGCAATTTCAAAGTAATGGAAAAGCAATGTATGCTTACAAAGGCACATCTACGTCAGCTCCAAGGAAGTTCACGTGATACGGCGGAGAACCAAGCATTTCCCTCTGGCTTCTGTTTCTGAAACTTAACTGACTGTTGGGTTCGAGGCCACCCCTGGTGAGGGACATCCAGTGGAGGGGGTGTGGAGATGAGGCTGCCGAAGAGGCACGAGCCCTGCTCAGGGGCAGTGCCTGCCCAGTAAAGGGTGTTAAATTCACAGTAGCACATTTTCCGGAATAAAGGAAGACACGTGAAGTCAGTTTAAAAATAAAGGAAGATGGAGAAATTAGGCTGAGTGAAAAAGAGTCCATCTCTAAGGATTATATGCTGTACGGTTCCGTTTATGTAACCTTCGCAAAGTAATGCAGTTGGAGGGATGGAGAACAGATTAGAGGTTGCTGAGGTTAGAGCTTTGGGGAGAGGAGTGGGTGGTACTCTAACTGGGACAGGCCTGCTTCTAGATTGTGTTCTTGTACTGTAGTTATGCAAGATGTTGGTATTGGGGAAGAACGCCCAAGGGGACAACTTCCTGCCAGTCTATCACTATTTCAAAATCAAAAGTTTAGTAAAAATGAAGGAAGGCATGCATTACCTTTAATCTGCAGCCCTATCGCATGAATAGACTGGATTTTGGAAACTGAAGCAGGATCAGAGCTGGTTAGTACGGGGGAAGTGGGACCGACTGGGAGTATTGGGTGTTTGAACTACTGCTACTCGAGTGTGGTAAAACGAGTTAGCAGCATGGCTTCCTCTGGGCGTTTTTCCCAAATGCAGGATCCCAGGCCCTCCCTAGACATACAGAACCAGAACCGACACTCACTTTAAGCTGGTCTTGGTGATTGGTATGTGCGCTTGTTGGAAGAGCTCTAGGACTTTATTCTGAGAGTAGAAAACAAGTGTGGTGGCCAAAGATAGCAGGCTTAGGTTGGTCACATGACCCTGGACAAGTCACATGATCTTTCCATCCTCAGTTTCCCCTAGATTCCCGTCTAGAAAACGAGGATGCTTTTTATGAGACTAACAACACCTCACAGAGGTTCTAGGGCCTGAAAAAGTGACTTACACGTACAGTGGGTACCACGTCATAGACGCCTAGTGAGTGCGGCTGTTGTTTCTATGGGTGAGTTAACCTCAAGATGGGTGTCCAGTCCTGCTGTTTCAATTTCAGCCAAGGGAAGAGATGGGAGCACGTGAAACCTCTAACCAAAGAGGCGTGGTTGAGAAAATGGTGTGTCCACTTGGTAAGGACCCTTTTGTAAATGTAAACATTAGTTAAGAGGGTCAATCTCCTGTTACGTGTTCATACCGCAAGGAAAGTGGCAACTGGAGCCATGGGCGCAGGTGAAGCAGGGCGGGAGCGGGCGGAGGGGCAGGGCAGGGGCTGGGGCCACATCTGGGCACATCTGGGGAGCACCTGTGGTTGCGGGTGGGGGGAGGCAGAGGCTTGGAGGCGAATGAGCGGGCTCCAGACTGATGACCAATGAGGAAGCAGAGCGCCCCAAGCAGGGCAGAGATAACCATTGTGCCAGGGACCGTCACGAGCCCTTGTCCTTTCTTCAGCATTTTCCGTGAGTTCAAGTTAGGGCAGAGCTCCGGATGGGAGCCCTCGTGCATCCCGGGACTTTCAGGGCCTGATTCCGTCGTGATGTCCTGCAGTGAACAAGCAGCTGCTATGGGTCCCCAAAGTTTCCTTCCATTTCTGCTTCTCCTCCACTTTGTCAAGACAGCCATCCCCAAGGGGCTGGCCCTGCCCACTCCGATCAGGAGGGCCAGGCTGCATCGCTGCCTTCTAGACCTTCCAGCTCTTGTATTTGGAAAACACAGTAGTCGTGCGCTAAAAATAGCAGTGGTGACACAGCTGCTGGGAAGGTTTTGTGGAGCTGTGAGTCAGGCCTTCTTTCCTTGGTCGTAGGAAATGGGTGGGTTTCTAGGAAATGAATTCCATGTACAGCGGCGCCGGGATGGCCTGATGGCCAGCTGGGGGTGCGCAGTCCTCGTGTCACCTGACGACACTTCTCCCTGCTGACCGTCGTGCTTCAGATGACCCAGTGCTTTGGGAGCCAGTTCATCCGCAGTGAAAAGGGACACAGGAGACACTGCGGAGCAGGGGAAGAGTGACTCAGGTGTGTCTCGTCACCTACACGTTCCTCCTCTTTTGAGGTCCCCAGGCTCAACCTCCATGTGCTGTGATGTCCTGCCGTGAACAAGCAGCTGCTATGGGTCCCCATATGGTGGGAGGCATCCACTGGCCCTACAGAGGGATCAACTTGCTCTGGTCTGCCCAGGATTTTCTCATGTTGGCACAGAAAGTCCCACATCCTGGGAAACCCCTGTGCCCCTGGCCAGCTGGGGTGGTTGGTCACCCTACCTAGGAAAGCCGCTCCCGTGTTGGGGCCACACACAGTGTCACCTCAGAGAAGCTGAAAGGCCCACTGAATGCAGAATTCCTCCTTTAGCGGAATCTGGAAACCCTACTTTGGAGGAAAGGTGCTGCATTAAGTTATGGTATCTGGGGCACACCCACTGGGAGGGAAGCTTTTGCCTAAATGCAGTCGCTTAGACTGGGCTCTTTGATTACAGGACAGAGCTGTCTCCCAAGGGAGACATTATCTTGGGAGGCTTTTGGGAGACAGCAGAGCCCTTGATCGGGAGGGCCCATGGCGGGAGGGCCTGGAGCGGGGTGAAGTCTCCACTGCCATACATGAAAAGTAGAATAAATACATTTTTCTAAGAAATTCAGCTACTTAAAATGCACCAGGGAATCTCTGGTGAATTTGTTTTTAATAGAAATAATTATTTAAAAATGTTGTTCGGTGTAAACATATCTAAATCCTTTGGGTTTGTTTAGAGTGAGGTACAAGTGTATGGAGTTAACTCATGTCGTTTGTGAAAGGCAGTGAGTTACAGTGATTCTGCTAATAATACTATTGGGTCCAAGAATACTTAAGATACTGTTACCTTGTTTTTTTAAATAACCTAAGGTTAATTTGGTTGAGGGGCCTTTGAAAATAACTGAAAACTCCTCAACATTCTGTTTGCACCTGGCACGTTCCATCTGTCCACCTGCAAATGGCTTGGTTTCAGCCTAAGTGTTTTAGCAAACGCGTGGAGTCTGTCTTTCCTTATCAATCGCGTGCATACTTTAGAAAAAGTCAAAGTAAGAAGCAAAAGACCTGTTTTTCAAAGAAGTGGGTATTCCTGAATGTTGAGTATTAAAACAGGTTTGAGTCCATTTGGGCTGCTGTGACAGAATACCACAGACCAGGGGGCTTATGAAAATCAAACATTGATTTCTCACAGTTCTGGAGGCCGAAGTCAAAGGTCAGGGCCCTGCGGATTCGGTGTCTGGTGAGGGTCCGATTCCTGGTTTGTAGACGGCTGTCTTCTCTCTGTGTCCTCACCGGACAGAGCAGGGGAAGGAGGTCTGTGGGGTCTCTGTAGGGACAGTCATCCACCCTCATGACCTAATCACCTCCCAAAGGCCCCATCTCCTAGGACCATCACACCTGGGGGTTAGGATTTCAGCATATGAATTTTGGGGGGACACAAACATTCAGTCAAGAGCAAAACACATCAATTACTGAAGGAATCAGTAAAAAAAAAAAAAAAAGCATTTAAAGTGTCTTTCCACTTGCAGAAGAGGTACATAATTTTTCAAAATTTGCTATGTGTATGACTTCCATTCAGAAAATTCCAGAGTCCCTATGTGGAAAATTGGATGGGTTTACATAAAGAGAATAGCCGTATCTAAAAATAGGGAATCCTGCTATTCTGTGATTTAAAACAAAAGTTCAGATGAATAAAATGAAATCATTGAAAATTAAGTAGTCACAAGATGCTTAGAAATAGAAAAAAGAAAAAGATTCTCAAAGAAAACAGAGCCTTTGAAGTTCTAAGTGATGGGAAATCCCCAAAATGCCAAATAAAAGGAAATAATCTAAAAAGGAAAGTGAAGAAAATGGATTGTTTTTTAAAAAGCAGTATTGATATATAATTCACATACTATACAATTCACCATTTAAGACCGTACAATTAAGTGATTTTTTTAGTATATTCACAGATACGGGCAGGCATCACTGCAGTCCATTTTAGGACATTTTCATCACCTCAGAAAGAAAACTTGTACCCTTCGGCTGTCACTCCTCTATTCCCCATTCCCTCCAGCCCTAAGCAACCGCTAGCTCCTTTCTTTGTTTACATTACTTATAAAAGGGTTTTTATGAAAGATGAACTATATGCCAACATATCTTGACAGTTTTCTCAGCAAAGGAATACAACGCACTTCACCACAAGAGGTGCCTGCCAGACGGGGTGACGTGTGTGGGTTCTGCCTTCAGGGTCTTAACTGTGAGTTTCCTATAAATTATGGTGTATGATAAAAAATTACGTTTTTTACAAAGTATGCAAAGCCCCAAACTTGAACCATTTCCCAGTGAGCCTTGGGCCTAGCTGTCCTTTTGTTCACCTCTACTTGGGCTTGCTGACCTGCCGCTGAGGTCCTCAAAGTGTGGCCTCCGTTCAGCAGTGTCAGTGGCACCTGGGGCCTCGTGACTCGGGAACTCTGTTGAACAGATCAGCACTCTGTTCAACAACCTCCCAGGGGATTCTGATGCGCACTTTGGGTACCACTGCTCGACTGCATTTCCATCTTCTGTTTAATGTTTCTGCCAGCTCTGCCTAGGAGGCTCTCTCTCCACCTGGGCACGGCCTGGCTGTCTAAATATTTTGAAGAGAGGATGGAGGGCCAGCCTGGCTTTGCCCTTGTCTGGGTTTTCGGGGCAGGGGACGTGGGAGGTGCCCAGTGAAGGCCGCGGATGGACTGTCACCGCTGTCCCTGCCCCTCTGAGTGCAAACCCCTCCCTCAGTGGGTTTGGTCCCCACTTGCCCCTGACCCGGCCACTGTCCACCGCCGCCTCTCACGGCCTCTTCCATCTCTTTCCCTTCTTACATCTTTGGATCTCTTCTGTCATAAAAAAGAACACACACGCACAAACTCCAAACAAGCCCAAGACTCACTTGCCTGCAGGCTCCTGAAGTTCTCTGCTTCCCAAGGCCAAGGGTGTGCGGGGCTGGCGGGTGCCTGCCCGGTGCCCAGCCTTGACCCGGGGGCTGGGGGGCTCTCCTGCCCCAGCTCGCTCTGTTCCGGCACCTTCTCTGGCTGCTGCAGCTCAGTCTTCCGCTTCATTGTTGGGGGTTGTGAAAGCGTCCCTTCCTGGGTCCCGGCCTCACCCTCTTGAGCTCTGATTTCTTCCCTCCCAACCCACCCCTTGGACCTGCTCATGGCCGTGGCAGGGCTGCCTGCCTCCCCTCCCCGCCAACATTTTGGGCACTGTTGTCTGCATGATCTTGACCGTGGCCTGACTGGGGGCGAAAGCATCCATTCCCTGCAGCTGGGATCACGCCTCCAGAAGCCACTTCCTGGGACTCCATAGGTCTCCCACACATTGCCCACTTCCGGTTTCCCCTGGGCCTTCTGGTTGCCACTTCTTTGCCCTGAGGCTCTCTTAACCCGCTTCTCCCTTTACTCCCTGTGGTGGCTATTTTTAAATGTCAGCTTGGTTAAGCTATAACACCTGGTTATTCAACCAGACTAGTGCCATGAAAGTATTCTGTGCATGTGGTTAACAGCCACAATCAGTTGACTTGAACTCAAGATGACCACGGACAGTCTGGGTGGGCCTCATCCAATCAGTTGAAGGCCTTAAGAGCAAAAGCAGGTTTCTTGGGAAGAAGGAATTCTGCCTCCAGACAGCGGCACCAGCTCCTGCCTGAGTTTCCAGCCTGCCAACCCCACCATCGTGTGAGCCAGTTCCTTAAGTGTCTGTATCCCCTGTTGGTTCTGTCTCTGCAGAACGCTGACTCGCGTATTTCTTGGGAATCTCACTTGCTTGTCAGAGCCCCCCGGGCTTGTACAGCTGATGCCAGCTCTCAGCCCTCGACTGCTCTCCTAAGAGTCACACTTGCCTTCAAGATCAACTGCAGGGTTTCTCCCGCCAACCTCCCAGCATCTTGTACTTTTCTGTGAAGTCATCCCAACGCCCCAGCCCCAACTTTTGGGCACCATTTCTGTTGCCAAGACTTTGTGGGGATGTAACCTGTGCAGCTCCAGCGCTCTGTGTGTGAGAGGGCCTGTGTTTGGTGTGCTGCTCTGCTGTTGCCGTCTTGACATTCTTAATGACTTTGAACCTGGGGTCCCTTGTTTTCCCTTGGCACTGAGGCTACAAATTACGTAGCTGACTCTGATTGCCCCATGCTGCTGACTGCTCATATTTGCAACCCTGGAGGTGACCCAGCCTCGCTCAGCTCCCATTTCCAGTCATGTTCTAAGCACTGCACAGTCTCCAATGATTGTCCCCACTTTTCACTGGAGTCTCACCACCTCTCTAGCTTGAGGCTTTGAGACATCTCACTTTAACAGATGTGGTACCTCCTCTCTGGTCTCCCCACTGCATCTCACCACTTTCCAGTCTGTTGTGTGACTACTGGATTTATTTTCATTTGTGTGGCTCGTGTTACAACAGCATCATCTTCAGAAGCCTTTCCTTGAAGGCCCCTGACAATAGTGTTTCAAATGCCTGTCTGATTTTCCACGGTTTCCTTTTGTGTCACAGAAGTGGGTGACTTTCTGTCCCCACAGCCATGGTAGATCCTTATTCTCCCTGGGACAGACATCGTTCCCTTCTCTCTACTGCAAGGCAGTGTCACCTTCCCCGTGAACTCCCGTGCCCCTTGCTGGATGGTTTCTTTCTGACTTTGGAATCTCATCACAATTTGCAATTTGTTTATGAAACTCCTTTCTTTCTGCTTTGTTTTATAACTATTTGTTGATAATTGCTGTCTCTGAGCTTGATGAGCTCCATGAGGGAAAGTCCTCAGCATCATTCATTCAGCTTGTGTTCTCTTCAGTCAAACAGAGTTTGCTGCACATAGTAGGTGATTTGTATCTGCTTATTGGATAAAATTGGGCTACTGTGTCTTGCTGCCAGTTATATAACCTTGATTTGAAAATACTTAAACAGATAGTTTTGGGTCTTACATTTAAGCCATTAATCATTTTGAGTTGATTTTTGTGGTTGGTTTAAGATAAGGGTCCAATTTCATTCTTTTGCAAGTGGATACAGTTTTTCCAATACCATTTACTGAAGAGATTATCCTTTTCCATTGTGTATTCTTGACGTCTTTGTCTAAAATTAGTTGACCATACATGGTTGGGTTTATTTCTGGGCTCTCTCTTCTGTTCTATTGATCCATGTGCCAATACTATACTGTTTTGATTACTATAGCTTTGTGATATAATTTGAAATCAGGAAATGTGATGCTTTCAACTTTGTTCTTCTTTCTCAAGATTGCTTTGGCTAGTTGGGGTCTTTTGTGGTTCCATATGGATTTTAGGATTCTTTTCCCTATGTCTGTGAAAAATGCCATTAGAATTTTGATAGGGATTGTGTTGAATCTGTATACCTCTTTGGATAGCATGGACATTTTAACAATATTAATTCTTCTGTATCTTTCCATTTATTTGTGTCTTCTTCAGTTTCTTTCACCAATGTTTTATAGTTTTCAGTGTAAAGATCTTCACCCCCTTGGTTAAATTTATTCCTAGGCATTTTATTCTTTTTGATGCCATCGTAAATGGGATTGTTTTCTTGATGTCCTTTTTGGATAGATCTTGGTTGGTGTAAAGAAATGCAATTGATTTTTGCGTGTAGATTTTGTATCCTGCAACTTTACTGGACTTGTTTATTCTAACAGGTTTTTTTTTGGTGGAGTCTTTAGGGTTTTCTCTATATAGGATCATACCATTTGCAAACAGATAATTTTACTTCTTCCTTTCTTATTTGGATGCCTTTTATTTCTTTTTCTTGTCTAATAGCCCTGGCTAGTACTTCCAGTACTGTGTTGAATAGATATGGTGAGAGTGGTCATCCTTGCCTTGTATCAGAAGTTAGAGGAAAGACTTTCAGTTTTACCCCATTGATTATGATGTTAGCGGTGGGCTTGCTATAATTGGCCTTTACTGTGTTGAGACTTCTCAACCTTGGCACTGCTGACATTTGGGGCTGAATAATTCTTTGTTGTGGGAGTTGTCCCACGCACTGTAGGATGTTGAGCAGCTGCCCTGGCCTCCGCCCACTGCATGCCAGTAGCGCACCCGCCCTGCCCCAGTGTGACAACCAAAAACGTCCCCAGACATTGCCAAATGTCTCTGAGTGGGTGGGGGAGCAAGACCACTCCCTGCTTGAAAATTACTGAAATAGAGAATAAAGGCAACAAAATTGTTTGAGTTGCGGACAAGAGTGCCTCTTACATGGAGAAATTCCCGAGGTTGTAGTAGGATCTAGAGTATTTGTCAAGCCTGGTTGCTCTCTCCTCCCTCTTCTCAGTGAAAGTTTGGTCAGGTGTTGTTTAAAGTGAAAGAATTTACATGGCTTAGCGGAAAAATTATATCCACCAGCTCCTCCGAGTCCACAAAATGAGAGAAACCTATGATTAGAATTGCCAGCACTTGTAAACACTCCTCAGTTTCTTATTTGGAGTATTTCTGGTTAGAATCTTAACATTTGACCGTATTTTCCTTTTGAGAAATACTCGTAATTGGACAAGTTGTGCTTTTAAAAATGTAATACGAGGAGATTAGCCCCAGGAGGCATGACACATCCACTCCAAATTTCAGAGTCTGCCTTTCACAGTGATCGCTCCATCTTCATCCAGACCCAGGAGGACCTTGGAGGCGGCCATCACATGTTCAGTGGACATTTAATTGATAATGAAGCTTATGAGGAGCCAGAGATGACCATTTCATGCCTAGCAAGATGGTGTGCGGTGCATTCTACCAGGAAAACTATCAAACGCTGTGCAGCAGTTCCTCCTTTAAAAAGAAATATCACAAAAAAGTGTGTACCCTGCACCAGGCACTGTTCTAGGGAACAGAGCGCTGAGCAAAGGGGGGAATTCCCATTCAAGTGGGGCTCACATGCTTTTGGGGAGGAGGAGAGAGAGGTAGACCAGGCAAGGCATGGGTTATGCAGTGTTGAGTGGATGCTGAAATTCTCCCTGAGGACAGAACCTTCGAGTAAAGACACTGTGGAGGGAAGAGTCTCCCTGCATGGTTGTAGAGGAAGATTGGTCCAGGCAGATGGAGCAGCAAGGACGAAGGCTGTGAGGTGGAGGACCTGGAATGTTCTGGAACAACCAGGAGGCCAGAGGGGCTAGTACAGAATGAAGTGGGGGAGCCGGCAGGAGCAGTGGTCTCGTGATACTACTCAAGAGACAGACTTGGGCAACCAGTTAGAGCAGCAGAAAAAAGACCCACTTCCACTCAGATGTGAAAGTTTTAGTAACGTCTCACTGGGATTTGGTGCTCTTTCAGGAGGACAGAGTGTTCCAGGCCAGAGGTTTTTAGGACTGGTGTGGTGAGCTTGCCTCTTGCATCATACCTAACTGGACTGATGCCTTTTCAATATTCATGTAATTAGATCATCAACTATTTCACGGATGCACATAGCATTTGAAGCTGAGCTCCCCAAACACTGTCCTTAGATTGACAGATCTGTATTTGGGCTTGTCATCCGGTGTCCTTAAGCTTTGCTTTTTATTATTTGTTTGTTTGTTTATTTATTTATATGTTTTGGCCGCGCCGCACAGCATGCAGGATCTTAGTTCCCGGACCAGGGATTGAACCTGCGCTCCTTACAGTGGAAGTGCAGTGTCTTAACCACTGGACCGCCAGCCAAGTCCCAAGCTTTGGCTTTTTAGATCTGACTTCAAGTCTGGGGGATCATTTCTTGAACAGGAAATTTAAGAATGTGATTATGTGAGTCTGTGGAGCACAAGGCTTCCCTCTTATGAAAGGAAACCCCGAGAAAACCCCCTAAAACTAAAAAACACTTCCTGGGGGCTTGTGGCTTCCCCTGTTGGCCTGTGGTCTGGCTGCCCAGAAGCCTGTATGTCTGAGAGGTGTGCTGGGTGCCCGGTCGGAAGAGGAGGTGCTGGGCCGTGGGGTTTGACGGGTTTCCACCCGGGTTTGAGAACACCACATGGGGCATGCATCAAACAGAGAGATGCGAGGTTCTGGGGTCAGAGATTCAGGACGGCACGTCTGAGCCCTGCTAGGCCCCTCCCACCTCCTTCCTCACCTGCATGGAGGCACCCATCCATCCTCCACCCTTTCCAGATCTTCCCTGATGCCTTCTCAGTGCCCAGGGATGATGCCTTCTACATGCCACGCCCTGGGCAGGAGCCTGGAGGCCCAGAGAGCTACAAGGCCTGGGGCCCCGTCCTCAAGGAACCGACAAACGGCAACATGGTCTTGAGAGTTTCTCCATGAGCTCAGTGCCACACTGAGTAGTACAGTTGACCGTTGAACAATGGGGGGTTAGCGGCTCCACCCTCCTGTGCAGTGGAAAACCCACACAACTGCCATCTCTGTCTGAAAAACAAAGGAATTGATAAGTGACTCACCCAAGGGCAGGAAGCAGAAACAGTTTGGACAGTCTGGACTCAAACCCTAGTTGTTTTGCATTCATATGTTGTGATCTCTAATCAGACAGAAACTTTCCCTCACACTTAGTTGATTTCAAGATCTGTAAAAATGAAAATACATACTATATTTATTGAAAAAGTACATGTGTAAGTGGACCTGTACAGTTCAGACCCATGGTGTTAGAGGGTCGGCTGTATTTCTCTTTTCCATTATGTGATAGTAGGAAATCATGCAGCTCTACAGGAAGGAGAAAGAGCCAGGGGGTCTTTACCTGGTTGGAAGTCACTGTCTGAATCTGATACACTGTGAAAACACCATGTGTATGCGTTCCTGTAACTCACTGTGTGTGTGTGTTTACATATGTGTATAATGTTTTCTTATCTCTATTTTCCATCTAGTTCATTACAACATTAGACCAACAGAATGGTTCTTGTCTGGTCTTTTCATGCTTAATTTTTTGGTGTGCTCTCTTTTGTGTGTGTGTGTGTCTGTGCTCTCTTAATGTGTAATTGAGGAAATTACTGTTGGTCTCCTGTAGTCAGAGCTGATTCAAACGGGAAAAGATTTTTCCAGTGCAAATGTGAGTCTTTTCCACTACATTTACATTTCTCTGGTCATTATCATGTGTTTTCTGGCTCTCAACAGCGGTATGTGCTTGGCTAAGAGGTTGGGAGACCCTTTTGCTTGCTGAATTTCAAGGGGCAATGAAGTTGGGGTACATGAAGGTTTCATTGGGCAGACGTTTCTGATGTTAGTGATTTGTGAAACTCCTTCTGGATAGAGCTTGATTTTTTGCTGTGAATGAATGATCACACCACCCTCTGATCCTTGCTCCTTTACTCTGACATTTAACAGTAATATTTATTAGATATTTCTTTCTGCTTCCAATAGAAATATTTAGGTGTGGAAAATGGAAAAAAAAAGTACAAAGGAGAAAATAAAAACAAGTGACCAGTACCTGGAGATAAAGAAGTTAACGTTTGATATGATCTGTTCATCTGTTTATCTATCTCTAAAGTTTATCTTATAAATACAATTTTGGATCCTGCTTTTTTCACTTCTAAGCATACTCTGAGCTCATTTCTATATTAAAAGTGCTTTAGAATCTTGATTTTTTCAAAACCCATTTCGGTACACATCCTAGTTTAGTTAATCATTTTTGGGCGTTTTGGTTGTTTCTGAGATTTTGCTCTGTGAATAACGCTCTGATGAATGGATGTCTTAGTATATCTTTTATTGGCACTTGGAGCATTCCTTTTCAGATCAATCCTTAGAACGTATATTAGCTTTACGAGTATGAGCCTTTTAAAGGCCATTTTACTTTCTAGGAAGATTGTACTAATTTCTCCTTCCACCAGCAGGCAATAAAACTGCCTGTTTCGCTGTATCCTCATCATGCAGCACATTAATTATTAAAATGTTGAAATGGCTTATTGGTCTTTGCAACATTAAAAATCATACATGCTTATTGTAAATATTCAGATAACATGGATAGGTAAAATGCCAAATATGAAAATCGCTGATCTAGAGATAATTAAATTTTTTCGATATCAGTTGAGTCGTTTCTTATGCTACATGTAATCTACTTTTTTCCTTAGCAACTTATTGAGGCAATGTTTCCATTTCTGCACATACACATCATTATTTTTAATTACTGCAATATATTCTGTATTTTGCATATTTTGATTTTTTAAACTTTTGACTTCCTGATGGACGTTGAGGTTATTTCGAGTTTGTCATTTATGAGCACTACAGCAATTTGCATATATCTTTGCACACTGATCTGATTACTTTTAAGGAATTGTTGGGTCTTGAGTGTGGGTCCACGTGGTGGGTCCTGTTATTTTCACAAAGACTTCTGCCTCTCCCTGGAGCAGTAGACTTCTCTCTCTGTAGCGTCATGTCTGGCTGGCCCTCTTGCTCTGGCAGATTCAGTGTGAGAAGTGACTTGAGTAGCTTTGCTCATGATTTTTAAGACCCAGCGTATGCTCTTCCATACCCTCTTTTCCCTCAGTGATGAAACTCGTGACATTCCAGGTAGAGAGAAAACAACATAGGAAAGAGCTGCAGCCCACTTACAGTGGACATGTCATGTGGGAAAGTAGACTTTTGTCATAGCCATTGAAATTTGGGGGTTGCTTGTTACTGCCACATGACCTGCTTATCCTGACTGGCTATAATACATGGTAACAAATTGCCCTTTAGGAAGAGTGAACCTGCTTGTGTTCACCAGCACGATAAGAGAGTGCCTTTCCTTCCACTTTGCCAAAGCTAGTTATTTTAACTCTTTTTAATCTTTTCTAACTCATGGTCAAAAAATGATAACTCACTTTAACATGTGTGTCTTTGATGACTAGTGAGGTTAAAACATGTTTCCTATAACATGTTCCTAGCCGTTTAGCTTTCTTCTTTCTTTGATTTACTTCTTCATATCCCTTGCTCTCTCTCTTTTTTTTTTTGGGTTAATCTGTCTTTTCTTCCTGAGTTCTAAGAACTTAAAAAATATGCTTAAGATATTATTCTTTGTCTAGCACATGTTCCACATTGTTTTTCAAGTTGGCATGTATTTATTTTTATTTTTATTTTTTATTTTTGGCGGTATGTGGGCCTCTCACTGTGGTGGCCTCTCCCGTTGCGGAGCACAGGCTCTGGACGCGCAGGCTCAGCGGCCATGGCTCACGGGCCCAGCCACTCCGCGGCATGTGGGATCGTCCCGGACCGGGGCATGAACCCGCGTCCCCTGCATCGGCAGGCGGACTCTCAACCACTGCGCCACCAGGGAAGCCCCGGCATGTATTTTTTAAATCTTATTTGGGGTTTGTAGAATTTCTTGAATTTTTGGCTTGATATCTTTTGTCAGTTTGGGAAGATTCTTTGCCACAGTCTTGTCAAATATTGTTTTGTCTCATTCTTTCCCGCCACCCCCCCCCCCCCCCCCCCCGCCAACATTCTATGACACCACATTCCCATATATTAGACCTTTCTACCATGCTCCATGTATCTCTTACAGGTTTTTTTTTCCCCCTATCTTTTCCATCCTTTTTTTCGCTGTCTGGGCATTTTTGGTCAACTCATCTTCCAGTTTACTAATTCTCTTTTTAGCTTAATCTGCTTCTTAATTCCTTTTAAAATTCTTAGTTTTAGTTATTATATACTTTATTTCTAAAACTTTTGATTCTTCTTCAGATTTTAGTTCTCTGCTAAAATTCTCCTTTTGTCATTACATGGGAATTATGGTCTCATACCTTCAGTATCTCTGTCTCTTGGAGATGTTTTCTATTGTCTGTCTGTTTTTCTCTTGGTCCTTTCTCCTGATATCTCTGGTAATTTGTTGTTTTTAATGATAGACACTGTATATGGAAAATTGAAGTAGCTCTAGATAGTGTTGTCTTTCACCAGAGAAGATTTAATTTGCTTCTGGCAGCCAGAGTGGGGCAGATGATAGTAGGCTACATAGGTCTTTGTAAGGTCTGTCCTGTCTCTGGCTTGCCTTACTTGTGGGCCTAGCCCTTTGGGCTTCCCACAGAAAACGTGGGGTGTTCAACAGGCCTGTCACCCTGGGCAAGGCATGAACTCCCATGCTGTCTCCTTAACCCTTGAGACTGTGATGACTCTGCCTGAGGCCTCTGATCATTGCTGCTGCTCTCTGCTTGGTTTCTCAGTCTCTTAGCCTTTATGAATCAGCAAATACCATGATGGGAAAAGGGATGAGAGTGGAAGCTTATCTCAGGGCGTTCACCTTCTTTCTTGGACATTGGGCCCTCAAGTCCTGGTTGTCTGGGAAGTCTGACGCCTCCAAATAGATTTAAAAACAAATGGCTCAGTCTCACTGTTCTCAGTGGGAGAATGGATCAATCAAAGCTGGTTTTTCATGGCTGAACGGGGAAGTTCCTATCATTTGCCATTTTACTTTCTTTATACTATTTTGCTGAGAAGGAATAGATTTTTGTTTAGTCAGATTTATCTGTCCTTTTCTGTATGGTTTCTGGCTTTGCTATCATGCTTTGAAATGCTTTTTTAAAGCAAATTTAATAGTTATCTAAATTTTCTTGCAGCATTTTTATGGTTGTATGTTATTTAATGATTCATTTTGGCATAAGACGTAAGGTAAAGATCCAACCTTATTGTTTCCCAAATGGCTAGGGCATCTGTCCAACACCGTTAACTGAGTAATCCATCTTCTGTGAATATCTGAAGTACCATCTTTTTTGTTGGGTAGGTGGTGTCTCATTACTATTTTAATTTGTTTACTAGTGATTTTTCTGTTATTTATCCATTTAGAATATTGTACTCTTAGTATATTGACGCTGATATTTAATATATTTCTGTGATTACTTAACTAGTCCTGTATATGTCATTAATTTTGGTTACTGCTTTTAAATTTCCCTTTAATTTTGCTTATGACTTTTTATATAAATGGAAATTATGTTTTCATGTACAGTAAAATTTTTATTTGTTCTTTTATTCATTGTTATTACGCTATTGAAACCCTTCCTTGTCTCACGATCAGTTAACTATTTTAGGTTGTAAATATGTATGTATATATTTATTTTTGCTCTTAATTTTCTTTGATCTGTATTTTGATATATGGAACGTGTGTGTGTGTGTATTTTTCCTGCATAATTGTCAACTTTTCAACAATGTTGGTTAAATAACCCATCCGTTTTCCAGATTCTTCTTTAAACACACCTTGACCTTTAATGACAAGGGTCTTATTTGCTTAATTTTTTCCCATTTAATATACTTTTTTATCCTTCTTAGTATTTTGCTCTCCTCTTCCCATTTTTAAAAAACTGAGGTATAATTGACATATAACGTTATATTAGTTTCAGGTGTACAAGATAATGATTAAATATTTGTATATACAGTCGCCCTTCTGTATCCACGGGTTCAGCACCTGCAGATCTGCATCCATAGATCAAAAATATTTGGAAAAAAAATTCCGGAAAGTTCCCAAAAGCAAAACTTGAACTTGTTGCCAGCTGGCAACTATTTCCACAGCATTTCCATTGTATTTATAGCTATTAACATAGCATTTCCATTGTATTTATAGCTATTTCCATAGCATTTACATTGTATTTATAGCTGTTAACATAGCACTTACGTTGTATTTATAGCTGTTAACATAGCATTTACGTTGTATTAGGTATTATAAGGAATCTAGAGATGATTTAAAATATATAGGACAATGTGTGTGGGTGATGTGCAAATACCATGCCATTTTTATATAAGGGACTTGAGAGTCTGCTGGTTTTAGTATCCGTGGGTGTCTTGGAACCGATTCCCTGGGGATACCAAGGGCCGACTGTCTTGTGAAATGACCACCACAAGTCCAGTTAACATCCATCACCACCCCTTAGCACATTTTTTTTTCCTTCTGATGATAATGTTTAAGATCTTCTCTCTTAGCAACTTTCAAATATAAAATACAATATTGTTAACTATAGTAACCGTGCTGTACATTACATCCTCACAGCTCATTTATTTCATAACCGGACGTTTGTACATTTGAACATCTTCCTCCTTTTCAGTTAAAGTCACGCACGTACATGGTAGAAAAGAGGCTCTTACAGATGGGCTCGTGTGAATAGCTGCAGCTACTCACCCCAGACCGTTCCCTCTCCTGTCTGCTTCCTGGAACTGATAACCATCCCCACTTCCATTTCTTCTGGCAGCCACTCCCTGCTGACGTACAGCTTGCTCATAATGGGCATATTGATTTATCCATTTGGGAGAATACCATTGACTCCCTGCAGTGACAGATGGAGATTTAGCTGAACTGCACTCCTATCTCCCCCTCTCTCTAGTCAGACACACCCACCCAGAATTCTTCATATTTATGGTTCTAATGCCTTGTTGCTTTGTGTGTTCTCAGCCTATTGACAGTGATGCTGTAGGCTAGGCCCGCCTGGGGCACTCACCTGGGCCCACTCTACCTGTGGCAGCCTCCACAGACATTTCCCCACCAGAGCCAGGGTCATGCCTGGACCAGCCCTTGTGGTTCTTAGTAGGACTGCAAGACACACGTCAGCCACAATCAGCAGCAAACTTTGAAAGAACAAGTTTTATTACTTTCAGGACCTGTAGGGCACACGGCATGCTTGGGGCCACACAGCAGAGGGGGTGAGGGTCGTCGGGGTGGGGGGGGCGGAGAGAGAGAGAGGGAAAACGAACACCTGGGGTTCTGCCTTTATTGGCAGGGTGAGGGCCTAGGCTTCACTCTTCATGGGTGAATTTAAAACAAAAGAGTGGGAGTTAAAGTGCAGGAAGGGAAGCTGTCCACAGCTATCTAGATCACCTGGAGGTTTCTAAAAAGAGGAACATTATGTGGCGGGGGCGGGGTGGGGGGTGGGGGGGGTGGGGGGGGCCCTGCCTCTTTTTGTAGTCGAATAGCTGGCGATGTGTTTATTCGAGATGGGTGTCTTTGAAGTGGATGCCTCAGCAATCAAAAGCTTAATGTCAGGCACTTAACGTTACAGATCACAAAGCTAATCGTCAGGCACCTACGCATGTATTTTATTTCACCCTTGATTTCCTTACCATCCGCTCTAGTCAGTATTTCTGGATTTCTCCTTTAGGGAAGGACATTCCTGGCCTTTTCCTACCTCCTCTGCTCCCATCACCTCTTGTTGTGCCCTCCTTATCTTTCTACTGACAAGATTAATAACACTTTTCCCCTTTAATCTGTAATTAAGCTTATGTACACCTCGATTTTATCTGTTGATTGATTCTAACAGTTGGAAACAAGTGACATTTATATTACTATTATAACAATGAAACTCTTGTTAATTGAAGAAGTGAGTGTGCTCAGACCACCTTTCCTTTTCTATGCAATCCCCCATTTTAAACTACGACATGTATTTACTCTATATTTCTTTTTCATTTCTTTTTTGTAAAGCTTTAGTGTTAACCTGCTACGCTCTTAAAAAAATAATAATAATATAAATAAAAGGCTAGTCTTAGCTTTTATAGCTGCACTGTTGAAATTTGAATGTAGCATAGGACTTCCTTTGCTCTGAACATCATTTCAGGTATCAAAACTTTATAGCCAGGGAGCGCTTCCCTGGTGGCACAGTGGTTGAGAGTCTGCCTGCCAATGCAGGGGACACGGGTTCGAGCCCTGGTCTGGGAGGATCCCACATGCCTCGGAGCAGCTGGGCCCTGTGAGCCACAACTACTGAGCCCGCGCACCTAGAGCCCGTGCTCTGCAGCAGGAGAAGGTACCGCAACGGGAGGCCCGCGCACCACAATGCAGAGTAGCTCCTGCTCTCTGCAACTGGAGGGAGCCCACGTGCAGCAGCGAAGACCCAATACATTTAAAAATGAATAAATAAAATAAATACATTTATTAAAAAAACAACCAAACAAAAAACAAACATTACAGACAGGGAAATCTTTGCACCTTCCATCCGGTTTTGCTGTGAACCTAAAACTGCTCTATTTTTATTTTTTTGGCCGTGCAGCATGGCGTGTGGGATTTTAGTTCCCTGACCAGAGATGGAACCCGGGCCCTTGGCAGTGAGAGCATGGAGTCCTAACCATTGGACCTCCAGGGAATTCCCTAAAACTGTTCTAAAAAATAAAGTCTGTTGCGACAACAGCGACAAAATGTTGAGGGTGTGTGTTTGGAGCGTTTGATCAACTCACATGCTGATTTTGGAAGGACCCAAGGCACATGTCACTCTAAGTAAGAGACCGGAAACCAGAATGAATTAGAGGCGTCAGGGGAGCATCAGTGTTCACTGTTCATTGGTCTGTGACTTACAGGTGTGTTCCATGCCAGGGCACCATCTTCCTGTGGGTAAATAATTCTTGTGAATGTAAAATTCTCCTTCGTTGGGAATTAGGAACTTGGTGTAGCGAGTGGGCTGAAAGCTGACGGGCTCTGCTCAGAACTCGTGTTCCAGAGAACCATAAGCTCAGGCAGGCCTGGGGTCTCCCTGCTGTCGACGTCGGATGATGCGCTTTGATGGTGCCGGTGGCCCAGGTGGTTGGTTTTCTTTGCATTCAGCCACTTTGAAGGGACAGCATTCATATCACAGGGCTCTATTTACAGGGTATGCGTTCTGTTCATTTCCCTAATCAGCCATATTTTCCCTTTTATTAAAAGTTGAGGTTACCAGTGGCTGGAGGAATAAACAACTGAGCAAATTACCAGGCATTTTGAGTATTTTACTGCACAGCATGGTTGGATCTTACTTTTTGCAATTGCACCAAACAATACTTGCTTCTACCACAAAGGTGTCTCCGACATTCATGGTGCCCTTTCAGGCTGGGGACGGGGGCAGGGGCCAACCTGGGCTTTTCTTCCTGAGGGTAACCAGGGATTTGCAGGAATTGACTTTTTTTTTTTTTTTTTTTTTTTTTGTGCGGTACGCGGGCCTCTCACTGTTATGGCCTCTCCCGTTGCGGAGCACAGGCTCCGGACGCGCAGGCTCAGCAGCCATGGCTCACGGGCCCAGCCGCTCCGCGGCATGTGGGATCTTCCTGGACCAGGACACGAACCCATGTCCCCTGCATCGGCAGGTGGACTCTCAACCGCTGCGCCACCAGGGAAGCCCAGGAATTGACTTTTTTGAGCTGGGGGAACACAGGAGTGTAGAGGGTGGAGGAGAGTGAGGCAGGTGATCTGATGGGGGCTTCTTGCTGCCATTGCAGGTGGGTGAGGCTGGACCCACGGGTGTCATCCTGAGCGGGAGAGGAGGGGAAGGTCAGGTGGAAGAGATGCTCTGAGGATGCAGGGTGATTGTGGTGCTGGAGCATCGATGTGTCAGTTTCCTAGGGCTGTCGTAACAACTTACCACAACTTGGGTGCTTTGAACAACAGAAGTTCATCCTCTCCCAGATCCAAAGGCTAGAAATCCAGAATCAGGGTGCCAGCAGGTCCGTGCTCCCTCCGAAGACTCTAGGGGAGGCTCCTTCCTCACATCTTCCAGCCTCTGATGGCCCCAGGCATTCCTGGCCTTTAGCTGCATCACTCCTATCTCTGGCCATCTTCACATGGCCTCTCTCTTCTGTGTGTCTGTGTCTCAAATCTCCAGAATGATCTCATCTCAAGATTCTTAATCTAATTCCATCTGCAAAGACTCTATTTCCAAATGAGGTCACATTTGCAGGTCCCAGGGGATATACTTGGGACCTGTGATATCCTTGGTATCTCTTGGGTATACTTGGGTATATCTTTTCGGGGGGACACAATTCAACCCAGGGCAGGCGGTTAGTGAGTAGGTGAGGGAGAGAGGTCATGGCTCGGACGCCTGAGGGGAAGGATGTCTCAGAAGAGGGCTCTGGGAGGCAGGATGCACCACGGGCGGGGTTGTCCTGACGGGCCCCTCCACAGGTGAAACGGATCCTCAGAGGTTCATCACTGCCTGCGATGCCGCCTTTCTGGGCTCATCCCTGTACCCCCAGGAGATATTTTGTCCCGTTTTTTCTAGCTGCCACCATCCGGATGATTATGATGCTGGAAATCTGTCCGTTGTTCATTTTTCCCCCTTCTTACCGGACAGGCAGGTATGAGGTATGAAACGAGGACGGAGGCGGTGGAGGCTGCCAGGGCAGGGGAGGGGGGTCCCGAGATCTGTTCCTTGGTACAAAAGGAACTGTGTTCACTGACTCATGGGAGAGTTTGCGGTGATCCTGTTTTGCATGTACCTGGGGAACACATTGTTTTTGGCATAAGTCAGGCCACTTGTTCCTGGGCAGAAAGAAACAAATTGAAACACGCCAACAAAACGACTTCATATGCACCAGTACCCTTGGAAATTATACTTTCTACTGTGAACCTCTGATTCAAGTTGAATGTTTCTTGTGTGTCCCTGGGGTGTTTCCTTTAGTTGGCTGCAGATTTCTGGGCCTTCATTTGTTTACCAAGAGTCCTGGATTTTCTTGCTGTGTTTCTTTGCTTGGCAGAGGGCTGACATTTTCTTAGGCCCCCAGGTCAGAAGCCGTTCCCCTGTCCTTTCGTCCCCTCCCACATCCATGCATCTATTCTGCCTCATGAGTTCGGGGTTGGCTTCCCTCTCAGCCTCCCGAGGCCCTCACCTTACTCCGTGGAGCCATGTCTACCTGGGGGACTGAGAGGACGCTTGTAATTGGTTTCCCACCTCTGGCCCTGCTTTTCCTTCGCCACACCCTTCCCAGCGCTATCAATGCCTTGTTGCTTTTTAACCATATTTTGTGGTCATAGCTGTTTAGTGAGGTACAATTTGCATACAGTAAAGCGCATAACAGATTCTAAATGGACACCTGGATGATTTTTTGACAAATTCATGCACTTGTGCGACCATCCCCCAGCTCAAGATAAAAAGCATTTTTATCACCATGGTTAAATTTCTTCTTAGTCTTTCTCCCCAGGCCCCACCCTTCAGATTTCTATCACCATGAACTAGTTTAATGTGTAAAATATACAACGTAAAATCCCTGTTTTAACCGTTGTAACCCGCTTACAATTCAGTGGCATGAACTACATTCATGATCTTGTGCAATCGTCACTGCTATCTATTTCCAAAACTTGGTTATCACCCCAAGTAGAAACTCTATAACCATTAAGCAGGAACTCCCGATGCCCTCCTCCCCCTAGTTTCGGTAGCCTCTAATCTACTTTTTGTCTTTATGAATTTGCCTAATCTAGATATTTCACACAAATGGACTCATACGTTATTCGTCCCTTCATGTCTGCCTTCTTTCGCTTAGCGTAATGTCTTCAAGGTTCATCCGTGTTGTAGCATGTTTCAGAATTTCATTACTCAATTTAAAGGAATAATAGTCCATTATATGGGCGTGCCACACATTGTGTATCCATTCATCTGTTAGTGGACACTTGGGTTGTTTCTGACTTTTGGCTATTGTGAATAATGTTGCCACGAACACAGGTGTACAAATATCTGTTTGAGCCCCTGCTTTAAATTCCTTTGGGTGTACACCTAGGAGTGGAATTGCTGGATCATATGATAATTCTATGTTTAGCTCTCTGAGTAATGACCAAACTGTTTTCCACAGTGGCTGCACTATTTTACATTCCTATCAGCAGTGCCCAAGGGTTCCAATTTCTCCACGGGTTTCCCTGTGGAGAAATAACACTTGTTATTTTCTGTTTGTTGTTGTTTTATTTTTAATTGGAGCCATCCTAGTAGGCTTCTAGGATGTAAAGTGGTATCTCATGGTGGTTTTGGCCATTTGTATATCTTTGTTGAAGTTGTGTTTTATGAGATACAGTTTACACACGGAGAAATGCATGACTCTTAAGGGTACGGCTCAATGAATTTTGACAGGTGAATATAAACATATAACTATCACCCAGATCAATATATATGATGTTTCCATTACCCTAGAAATTTCTCACCTATAGTAATCCCCTTCACTGTTTTTTTTTTTTTATCACCATAGATCAATTTTGTCCGTCATTGGATTTCATTAAATGGAATCAAATAGCACGTACTTTTTTGTGTCTGGCTTATTTTGTTCCATGTAATGAGTTTGAGATCTGTTTGTATTGTTGCCTGTATCAGGATTTTGTTCTTTTTGGTTGCTGAGTGGTATTTCTAAGTTTGAATATAGCAGAGTTTGCTTATCCGGTCTCTTGATGTCGAATATTTGGGTTGTTTGCAATTTAAAGCTTCCCTAAACATCCTTGTATACACCTTTATGTGGATATAGACTTTATCTGTCTTGGGAATATACCTGTGAGTGGAATTGCTGGATCGTAAGGTAGGCGTTTGGTATGTTTTATTAGAAACTGCCAGTTTTCCAATATGGTTGTTCCATTGTACACTCCCACCTGCGGGGAGCCCCGAACCATCACCAGCATTGGGTATTGTCAGTCTTTTTAATTTTAGTCATTTTGGTGGGTGTATCTCAGTGTGGGTTTAACTTGCATCTCCCTGATGACTAAGGATATCAAGAACCTTCACATTTGGAAAGGTTATAATTAAAATTTTTACATTAAAGAGAAAATCAAGTTGCAAGACATTAAGGAACACCTGAAGCACAGACAGCCCTAAGCCCAGAATGTTCTGTTGAAGCTGTCCACCCTGACAGCCATGAGTCAGACAGACAGATGTCAGTTTCAATTACATCTTAAATCACAAAGGAGTTGCCAAATCAGTTTAAAAAGGCGAGTGGGGAGGGCACATATTTAATGACTATTTTGGAAATAGAAAGAAGAAAATGGGGAGGCTCCCCCCTTCCACCTCTCCTCTCACCTGAGAAGCAGCATTTTAGAAGGAAAGTCTGCTCATGACACATCTCGCTTAAGACCTTGAGTGGTTCTCCATTAGCCTCAGGTGCAATTCAGACTCCTTAGCCCATGTCAACCCTTAGGACTTCATGAGCTATCTTCCCCGCCTGTGTGGGCAGCCAGGTGAATCTACTTGTAACTTCCCCAATTCCCCAGGAGCTGTCAGCTCCCAGCCTTTGCTTGTCTGACACTTGGACCACCGTCCCCGTCCTCCCTGGCACCTTGGGATTCCTGCCTTTGTTTGACTGACCAGGCCTAGCTGGGTGGGTGCCTTCCCCCAGCCTGGACCTGTGTCCAGTCCTCTGTCCCCTGTGGGAAGGCTTGTCATCACTGTTGACTTTCCTGTCTCTTTCCTCAGGCTGAATGTCCTAAGGGGTAGGACTGTCTGATTCCAAAGTTCATCTTTGTCTTCTCAACACCCAGCCCAGGTACCTGTGGACCATCTGTACCAGCTTGTTGGATGGAGACCGAATGCTCGGTTGGGGGAGAGGGAGTTCTGGTAGCAGTGCCACCCCCCTCCCCTGGGACCCTGCTTTCCATTGCGTTTGTTCTATTACATACATTGTAGGGCTAAGAGTCAATCTATAAGGCAAATTACAAACCACAAAATCTTGCTATCTCACATTCTCTCTGTGACTTCTCCATCCCAGCCCAGACAAGAGGATGCGATTCGCCCTGGTGAGACCAGGGGTGACTCAGGGTGAGGGATCAGGGAGCAGGTGGCAGACAAGACCACTCAGGGGGCGTTTGAGAGGGTACTGTTGGCACCTGGGCCAGGACCAGGTGAGAATCTGATACATGTATGACAGGAACTGGGCATGACAAGAAAGTGGACACACCTCCCTATGAAAAGAAAAACCAATCAAAACTAAAATTAACAGGAAAAGCAAGCTGAGCTCTGTTTCTGAGATCCCGGAAGATGGGACCGAGAAGTCTGTACCCTAGGCTCCCAGGTGTAGTGATAGCAACCATCACCGTCCATCGGAGAGCCCCAGCCTGTGCCCCAGGGGCCCTCATACTTTATGTCCTACAGACCAGCTGTGGGCTTGTGAAAATGTAGGCTCTGACTCACTAGGTCTGGGCTGGGGCCCAAGGGTCTGCATTCCTAACAAGCTCCCAGGCGATACTGCTTACTGCTGGCCCAGCGACCCCCACTTTGAGTGGCCAGGGTCGACCCCGAACCAATCAGAACACAGTAGGTAGATGGTTTGGGGGAATAATTACCCAGGTTGTTTATCCTCCATCGATTGGATTGGATTGTACTAAGGGATGCCACCTTCTGTGTGACCCAACCCAGTACCTGTGCATTACAGACCTAATATTTGAGGAAGAAATGGCCTTGAAAAACAGTTGTAGAGTTTTATTATCATGAGTAGAACGTCCCGTTGTCTGAGAGCCTGCGGCAGAGCAGCTGGATGGGAGCTTTGGGGTGAGAAGCACTTGGAGTAAGTTAAACATCAGCAAGGGTTTCAATTCTTTGAGGCCAACAGAATAGACAACTTGGATTTCTTTCTTGAAACTTTATGGAGGGTTTTTGTAAGAAATTCATAAAGTTGATCATAATCTACAGACCCTGAAAGGTCCAATTTGTTTTTCATTTATTGATTGCTTGCTGGATGGTCAACTTACTTAAACCCTCCCCGTTTTTTTCCGGAAGGGGATAAGCAGCAGCTTCCTCTTGTTTGTACTGTTTCCTCCCAGCCTGTGAACTTGCCGTTTACTGCAAGCAGGAGATTGGGAAGCTTTATCAGAACTTTGCTTCCTTAAAAATTTAAAATTATCTGATTATTAAATCGAAGTAAGTTCATGATAGGAAAAATGGGACTTTTTACTACAGAAAAGTATAAAGAAAAAGATGTCACCTATATGTCATCAGCCAGAATCAATCTCTACTGAAATCTTGGTGCATTTCTTACTAGTTTTTTTTTTTTTTCATGCATTGTTGATGCAGAATTTTGCAGGCTAGTTTAAGTACATATATTTTTCATTTTTTAAGTTAAGCCTTTCCTCATGACTGAAATTCTTTATATACCTCATTTTTACTAATGTTTGATAACCTATAAGATTATATAATAAGAACACGTTCTTTAACTTTTTTAAATTTCAAAAGGAGAACATTTTTGAAAGAAGGAAGAAATAGCGTTGTTCTCACGTCTTCTGAGAATGTAATGAGTCTTGATTTAAGCCCAAAAGGAAAGTTTCCTTAGCTGCTTTGTAGCATTAATTATATCTCTCTTGTAACTAGCATAATATCTAGTAGTAGCTCTTCAATGGCTGAGTATTAATGAAATACTAGTATATTTTATTTAATTATGTATTTCTTTATATAAGCATATATTCAACCTGAATCCAAGGATCCAGTTCTCAGGATGAATTTATTAACATAAATTGTCGCAGACCAGCTAGAGAATGGACTTGAGGGTACGGAGAGGAGGAAGGGTAAGCTGGGACAAAGTGAGACAGTGGCATGGACATATATACACTACCAAATGTAAAATAGATAGCTAGTGGGAAGCAGCCGCATAGCACAGGGAGATCAGCTCGGTGCTTTGTGACCACCTGGAGGGGTGGGAGGGAGGGAGACACAGGAGGGAAGAGATATGGGGACATACGTATATGTATAACTGATTCACTTTGTTATACAGCAGAAACGAACACACCATTGTAAAGCATTTATATTCTAATAAAGATGTTAAATAAATAAATAAATAAATAACTTGTCTCAGTACCTGTGGGCTTCAGAAGACTGTGACTGGATTTTGGATAGTCTATCCTTAGGACTTGCTGGTGTTTGTGTTAACTTATCTAATGCGGCATGGCATCGCCGCCAAATGTAGTGGCTTAAAAGAACAATTAGCATTTATTTTCACTCACAGTTCCCGAGGCTCAGGAATTCAGGGGCAGCTTGGCTGGGCAGTTTTGACCCAAGGTCTCTACGTGAGGTCGCCGTCAGATGTTGGCTGGGGCTGTATGAGCTGAAGGCTTGCCTAGGGTTGGAAGACCAGGCCCCTGGTGTGTGGATAGGGGCTAGGGCAGCACACCCCGTGGGAGCTCGTTCTCATCGGGGAGGGTGGTTTCTGCTCCATTTGGTTTTCTATAGTTTGCTCTTCCAACTGTTCTCTCTCTTTAAAGGTCTCTGTTGAGCTCTGTGTATCCATTGTAAAAATTCCAAGGCTGACTTCCAAAAGATTAAGTAAATAAAATGGTGAGAGGAACGTGTTATTATTGATGACAATTGACCTGCCTTCAGGTCAGCTGTTAGTTAACAGGTGTGGTTTTCCAACACTGAATACTTGTAAGGGGACTATCTGAAACTCACAGTCATTATTGGGAAAATTAGACAATCTTCTGAGATTATATACCCTTTGCATTAGGAGTATATAAATGAATTAGAATTAGAAGTATTTGGAGATGTGTGTGTGTGTGTATAAAAAACTGGATTTGAAAAGAGACTATAGTTGAACAAAGTAGTTTCCTAAAATCACTAATAATCTAAGATTATAAATCCAGTGATAGTAAAATTCACATTTTATGCAAAATTTAATCCATAGGGAAATTATTTTGAATTATGACAACCTTGAATTTATTCTACTTCTAATCTAAAGATAAGCCCTGCTGCTCAAAGAATTCTGCTGATATAATTGTATATGTTTTATCTTTAGTAATGTTTGTTATTTCTTTATTTAAAACAGTTTATTAGGCATCTCTTTATTTAAAGCAGGAAAGCATGAATAACAATTAAATATCCTCTGTAACCTCACTGCCAATATTACTTTATCTGTATAATGAAAAAAAAGTGAGTGCCTCGAAAGGACATTGAAACAGATCCCAAATACATAATACAGCTTTGAAGGCTCCTCTCTCACAGTGTTTGGATTGAAGGTGGCCAGTTAAATTTCTTATATCCTCTTTCAGAAAAATAAAAGATCTTTTATGAACAGTGCCGTTGCAGGAGCCATGCACACATTTTAGAAGTGCACACAAAAAGAGGTCATATCACACACAGTTGTCCCTTGGTATCCGAGGGGCATTGGTTCCAGGACTGCCCCCCTCATACCAAAATCCATGGGTGCTCAAGTCCCTTATAGGAAATCATGTAGTATTTGCATAGAACCTACACAATCCTCCTATGTACTTTATTATTTTTTTAATTAATTAATTAATTAATTTACTTATGGCTGCGTTGGGTCATCGTTGCTGAGTGTGGGCTTTCTCTAGTTGCAGCGAGCAGGGGCTACTCTTCATTGCGGCACGTGGGCTTCTCATTGTGGTGGCTTCTCGTTGTGGAGCATGGGCTCTAGGCACGTGGGCTTCAGTAGTTGTGGCACACGGGCTCAGTAGTTGTGGCTCGCGGGCTCTAGAGCACAGGCTCAGTAATTGTGGCGCATGGGCTTAGTTGCTCTGCGGCATGTGGGATCTTCCTGGACCAGGGCTTGAACCCGTGTCCCCTGCATTGGCAGGCAGATTCTTAACCACTGCCCCACCAGGGAAGTCCCCCTCCTATATACTGTAAATCGTCTCTAGATTATGTATAATATCTAATTCAACGTAAATGCTATGTAAATAGTTACCAGAACACAGCAATTCAAGTTTTCCTTTTGGAACTTTCTGGAATTTTTTCCCCAAATATTTTCCATCCGCAGTTGGTTGAATCCAAGGATGTGGAACCCGTGGATACGAAGGGCTGAATGTACACTGTTCTGACCTGTGGCTATTTTTATTTTTACTTAATGCTACCCTGTGAAGATCTTTCCACATCAGCTCACGCATTTTGGCCTCATTCCTATTGGGGGTGACATAGTGCCACATAGAGTGTGTGTTTCATTAGCCCGTCATCTCCACGTATAGTATATTTGGGTTGTTTTCAGGCTTTTGCAGGTACAGATCCCTTGACGTACTTTTGATGTCCCTAAAATGAATCCTTCCGACGGCTTTCGTTTTCTTTGAATGCAGCTGTTGTTTTCATGCCTATTATTATTCAGTCCCAAATCAAAAGCACCAGCTTAGAGCGATACTTACCACACTAAAGGCAACTGTCTTCTTTGAGGTTTTCTTGGGACCTCAGGTCATTTCCTTACTTGAAGGTGGAAGTAAGATAAAGAGCCCAGAGCTCATGTCATCGTGTGTCAGCACCTCGGTTCAGAGTAAGTTGAGTACTTGCTCGAGGTGGGAGGTTCTGACACATCTCAGGGGCGTTTCATTCGTTCAGTAAATGCTTATTGAGTGTCTTGCAGACATGGGGCACTGGGGAAAAGTTAAAAAGATGTGGTCTTTCTCCACTTGGAGCTTACCTCCCAGTGAGGAGTGGAGTGTGCAGGGCAGCCCAATGAGAGCATCAGAAGATGGGTAGAAAAGGGCTGAACCAAGATGTGGAGGAGAATCAGACATGCGACAGGCAGGCTGGGTGATGGGGGCTGGAGGGTGGGAGGAAGGGCACCCCAGGCAGAGGTGCGTGCACGACCTGCAGAGGCTCGGAGGCAAGGAAACTGAGGCAGGAGTAGGGACAAGGGATGGCTCTGGGGAGAACCCAACCATAGGGACTTAGTTCAGAAGCCCTGGGTGGCAACCATGCTCAGGCACTAAATGGTACCCATGGAACAGTGGTTCCCCGGTGGGTGGACTGGCCTCGTGTAAGATATTTTTGGAATATGTGGCATGACATGGTTACCAAATTTTTATTTTTCAAGCTAAGAAAGAAATTTAAAAGATAACCCTAAAGTTCCTATCCCTGTCATTTTTATAAAGGAAAGTAAGTTTTATGCCCAGTCAAGTAGCAAAGACATAATCTTAAAGAACAGTTCTTTCCAAGGAAAAAATAAAGAGTAACTATTGACACATTTATAAATATACACTACTATGCATATTATATAATAAGTTATGTTTGGATAGGGTATGTTAGCTGTGATAACATACAGCCCCAAATCTCTGGCATTTAAAATAACCAAGTCCTGCTTCTTGTTCATTCACGCTCTTGTGGGTTGGCTGGAGGTGATGGTGGGGCTCTGGACTCCATGCCTGCACACACCCAGGCTCAGAGAGAGACATTCCGGCTCTCAGCTTCAGGGAGAGTCAAGGCAGAAAAAGAAAAGGGAATGTGGCATGTCCTGCACTGTCCCTTAAAACTTCTGCCTGGAACTGACACATGCCATTTTGCTTGCATTTCACCAGCCAATCAGAGAGTCCAGTCGGAGGTCAAAAAGGAGTGATAAACGCAATTCTACCATGTGGTGGGAGGAGTAGATAATGTGGGAACAGTTAGCAACGACCACAACCGATTGTCCTTGTGTTTTTGTTGTGTATCTAGTTTTTGTTGTGTGCCTTCACCAGCTCCTTCCTGGCCCATCACATACTTGGGTGAGTATGCACCCTCTACATGCCAACGATAGCGTAAGTGAAAGAGAAGGGAGAATGTCCATAACGACATTTTGGAAGAATCCTAAGGCTTACTCAGGACAGCAAAACACACTAGGTGGTGAGCTTCCAACTATTTATTTTGCTGCTAGACTCTGAGTTCATTTATTATTTATAGCTTGACATTATTGAGGCAACAGCTCTCCACAGCAGTTCCCTTTGCCCCTTTCTAGGCGACAAAAGCCTATTCCTAGCAATTTAAGCACGTCTTAGGGCATCTTCTTAGGACCTATTGTTTCATTAGTGTCTCATGAAAAATTTTAATGTCGATTACATGTTAAAATCCTAATATTTTGGCCATGTTGGGTTAAATAAAATATTACATTATTAAAATAAATTCCACCCATTTCTTTTTGCTTTTCTTAACATGGCCACCAGAAAATTTTAAATATGTGGCTTACATTTGTGGCTCCCGTTATATTTCTGTTGGTTAGTGCTGACCGCGAATATATAAAGAACTCAGGCTGATCAATAAGGAAAAGAAGCCAATAGGAATTAGGCAGAGGACATAAATTATTCACTGAAGAGGAAGTGAGGTTGGCCAATACACATATTGATTAGATCTGCAATCTGACTGATAGTCAGGAGAGTGCAAGTCAAAAACACAATAACAATGTGTACGCATGCAGTTGGTGAAGGTTGAAAAGTCGCTGTTTACTCACAGTACTGGGTATTGATGAGAATGAAGAGAATTGTAACTTTCACACACTGAAGGGGGCGTCTAGGTAGTTGCAGTCACTTTGGAGAGCATTTTGGTACATGTTCTACCCACAGCTAGTCCACTTACCACAAGCGTTCTCACCGGAGAGGCGATTTTGCCCCCCAGGGGACATTTGGCAATGTCTGGAGACATTTTTGGTTGTCATAAATGAGAGTGAGGGATACTGCTGGCCTTTAGTGAGTAGAGGCCAGGGATGCAGCTAAACGTCTCACAATACAGGGGACCGCCACTCAAACTCAAGAGCTATCAAAGGCCCCCAAAGGAAAATAGTTCTGTGGTCCAGAAACTCTGACCTAGGCACGGATTCCAAGGTTGCCCTAGCCTAGGTGCATCAGGAGATACAAATCAAAGTTTTCATTCCAGGGCTCCATATTTACAATTGGGGGAATTTGGAAGCAGCTTAAATGTCCGTAAGTTTAAGGGATAAATGACTCATGAGGGACCCACCCGCAGAGGTACTATACTAGTCACGATGTGGAAAGATCACCCGTCCAGCACTGAGTAAATCAAGTTGCAGGCTCACATGTACGTGGAAATACTATTTTCCATAAATACTTAAACTACAAAATAGTACTTTATGTTTTATGTATTGTGTATAGATGCATGCATGCAGAGTAAAAAATCAAAAGCAAAATCAGGAAGGCTAACCCATCAGCACCAAATAGTGGTTGCTTCTGGGGAGAAAGGTACATGAGGGAATTACTTCTGGAATGTTGACTGCGGACAGAAGTTTGAAGAAATTATGACAAAATATTAGCTTTTGTTATTGTAGCCGATGAAACATGGGTGTTTGTTATATTACTTTCTGTTTTAGTTTTCTTCAATATTGGATTTTTTTTTCCACGATGAACACGCCTGCGCGCTTGCTGAAGTGCGCCGCGGGGTCGGTAGTATCCAGTGCCAGCCTGTGATTAGGCGTTGTGCCTGGTTCTGTTTGGTTCCCCAGTGTCGACATGGGCCCTGGCACAGCTCAGCCCATGGTAAGTGTTTGCTGCACAAGGTGTACATGGGATGCTCCATGGGGTTCCTCACTGTGAGCTGTCTGCTGAGAGGTGCTTGGCCACACCCTGCAGTGCGATGACCCCTCGGGACCTGCCTGCTGGCCAAGTGGTCACCCCCAGGCCCAACCGCTCCTCACCAGACCTGGACATGCCCTTCACCCTCTGAACTTCTAATGGCATATTGCAGAGAGTAATCCAGCTGAAGATACTAAAAATCACACCTCCAAGAGTCTTGTGTGTGTTCAAAGGGAACTAGATGTCATAGCATGTAAATTGCATGCAAATCTGAATGCCTGGGGAGACACTGCAGAGGGGAAGTCTGCTGTTTGGGCTTTGCTGTTGGGTTCATTCGACAGCCCTGACTCAGCCGGGAAGGGTTTCACAACACCATTTCATAGTTCAGTGAAATGTTGAAGACCAGCAATGGTGGGCTTCCTCACAAGCCGCGTGTTTTAGGATTCTCCACCTTACAGGGGGCGCCCTCTCTCACGATCATTCGAGGTTAGGCCCATGGAAAGGATTTCCACCTGTGGAGCTGGGCTTGTAGCCTCATTACCCACCATTTTTTCTGTAATACATTGAAATAATGAACTGATGTCATGGGAAAATAGAATTATTAAGGCTTTTATAAGATACCCCTTCCCTTTAGAATCTCAGTGGGAGAACAGCTTAATTAGATGGTCGGAAGGTGTTTTCAAAAGACTTTCAGAATGGAAAATCCAAGTCAGTCTTGCGCTGGTCTGTGTGTCTGCATCACAGAGCAAGGCTGAACCAGGAATCCAGTCCCTCATGGGGACCTCATCCCTCTTACTGTGACCAAATGGTATAATTGTACCATTGTATTTGCTGTGATCAAATGGTATAATTTATTTTCATGCTGGATTCGATCTTCATCCCCCAGTGGAATATCCTTTTCTTAAGTCCCGGTATTAATTTGCATCGTCTTTAAAGTTAACAGAGGGAAACTTTGCTGCAGTCTTAGTACTAGAAGGCCAGCCTAGTAGCTGTTTTATTATGTCTGTCTGACAGATTTTCAGGCTCACCAGCAGTCCTCCTGAGATTATGGGCTTTGCTGACTACCTCCCATCAGCCCCTTGACCTCATCAGCTATCCCAGTTGTAAACATGTCTCAAGGAACCCGGAAACAATCCTCAGAGTAAAACGTCCTGTCACACACATCTGCAAAAGTGTTTTTGTTGGTTTGTTTGTTTTGTTTGTTGGGTTTTTTTTGGCCGCACTGTGCGGCACTGTGGGATCTTAGTTCCCTGACCAGGGATGGAACCCGGGTCCCCTGCAGTGGAAGCGTGGAGTCCTTAACCACTGGACCACCAGGGAACTCCCTGCAAAATGTTTTATGAGATACATAACACCAAAGCCACATTTACAGAGTGATAGTTTCGATGAGAATTATTTAAGGTCCGCAAGTTCAGGCATTGTTACTGTGAGAGTTGCTGGGCTCTTTGGCCTTCCACCAAATGTGCAGGAGTGACGCCCGTAAGTGTACGTGCCAGGCCGGGGTTGGGCAGTGCCTGCTGCCCAGAGGGTCCCGGCCATGCCCTTGCCATTGAATGCGATGGTGCAAAGTTCAGATCCACTTACCATCTAGGAAGAAACTTTACTGAAGCCCTAGTCCTCGTTCATTTATTCAACAAGTATATATCAGCTCAGCTATGTTCTCAGAGCTGGGGACCTGGCCGTAACCAACATAGATCAAATTTTCATCCTGGAATTTACTTTCTTGTCATGGTGGTTAATCATAAATGAGATTACCGAAACAATGGCTAACACATTTTACCCAACAAATTATGCCCCCAGTAGCGGTGACGCATGGTCACCTTTTAGAAACATAGTGTAGCTTAAGAAGACCAGAATTCTCAAGTTCTTTCATAAAGTCACATAAACTTTTCCCTGCCCCCGTCGGTGGTATTATTATGGAGAAAGGCATAGACATCAATTTTCAAGTAGCTGAGTGTACTCTCGGTTCTGGACCTAAAAGTTATACAATGAATGGTGGAGTTTTTCCTTACAGTCGGAAATGGGCACTGTCCTGTTTCTTCTGTATGGTCAGGGGAGTTACTCTATTACTGTGCCATATGGCTGTGGGGTTTGTACGTGCGTCTTGGTGCTGCAGTCTCCCCCTTGTTCGTCTCAATCTGTTTCTTTTGCCCACTGCCCCCCTCCCCTCTTCACAGATGGTTCTTTTTTTCAGTTGTTGTTATAAAACTGTATTTCCTCACGAGACTGTTGTTAAACACCGTGTTTGCTTTCTTGTTTTTCATTGTGAAGTAAAGTCGTGTAAGTTCCTCACGAATACGGCTTTGTTTTAAAGAATTCTAATGGTACCAAAATGGAGTGAAAAGTGAAATTAGTTCTCTGAAGTGTTCCTTCCCCAACTACCCTGTATTAATCCGGGGTCTCCAGAGAGCTAGAACCAGTAGAGAGTGTGTGTGTGGTGTGTGTGTATCTATAGACATGTAGAGAGACACATGGTTAGATAGATACGTATATTGATTTTTAGAGAGATACAGCTATATAGTTAGTGAGATTTATCCATAGCTGTCCATTTATATCTGTATCTCTGTATATAGGGGGATAGAGACATTTATTTTAAGGAATTGGTTCACACAATTGTGGAAGCTTGGGCGAGTCCAAAATCGGTAGGGTGGCTGGCAGGCTGGACACCCAGGGGAGAGGTGTAGTTTGAGTCCAAGGGCAGTCTGCCAGGAGAATTCCTTCCTGCTTGCGGGGGCGGGGGGGAGTGTCATTCTTTTTCAGTTCAGGCCTTCAACTGAGTGGATGAGGCCCACACACGCCATGGAGGGTAATCTGCTTTAGTCAGTATCTACTGATTTAAATGTTCATATCATCCCAAAAATACTGTCACGGAAACACCTGGAGTAACGTTTGACCAAATATCTGGGTACACATAAAACTAACAGACCTCTATTCCCCTTTCTTCTGCAGAGGATGCTAATTCAGTATTTTGGTGCAATCCTTCCAGATGTTTCCGTGCATTTGCTAGTGTGTGTGTCTGTGTGTGTGTGTGTATTGAGAGGTTTAACACACTTAGAGGATGATCTTCTTTCTTCACCCTCCCCTTTCATCTGTTAATGTAATAAATGATGTTGTTAGAATCCTAGTGTTATATCATCCTTTCTTCCTACAAGGAATAGGGCTTTGGTCTGTTTATCTTTGGTTTTTCATGTACAAATGCTTACAATTTTTAAGCAGAAACATCTCAACTTTATTCCGTTATCATTGCTCTGACTTTTCCACCGTATGTAGGCTTTGAAAATTAGGGCTGTATTTCGAGGGCCTAGAGTTTCCAGCTGACCGCTAAATGGGGGCTTCCACTTGTAGGTAGCTTACTTTTTTTTCCCTTAATAATAATATTTTATTCTCATGAATGCTTTGTTTGTAATTTAAAAAATAAACTGTCTGTAGCTTCAGGGAACCACGTGCCAGTGGGCTTCTGACAATTCGGCGGGTGGACAGTACTTTCCTTTGTGACAGGTCCTTTGTTGAATGGTCTTGGGAGGCCGTGGTCAGGGGTTGCTAAAGATGGTAGCTCCCCTCCCAGCTTCCTGTCGGGGGCACTAAGATGACCCAGCCAAAACAGGGTTTAAGTTATAGCTAAACACTAGTTTTAAAAATAGAAATGTCAGTCGTTTGGAACAGATTCCCAGAAAATAGGTGATAAAGGTAATGATTTTTAGTAGTAAGGGAAGTCTCTGTGGAGCCTAGAGCTACTACTTCTGTGTTCAATACCATTTTATCCTGAGCCCTTAAATTGCATTATCTATTTTTTTTTCCTGATAATCTTCATTTCTGACCTAAGGTTATGCTAAGATTTCCAAGGCCGCCATCAGAAGGGGCTTACTTCACATTTAGGGAAGGCTTACCTTAGGGGCTGGAAGGGGCTGTGGTTCTAGAACAGACCCCCTTTTGATTGGGGTAGGAAGAAGTGGAGGTGAGGCTGATTCCAAAAGAACCAGGAACCAGGAGCCCTGGAGAGCATCCCTTTATTTATTACCTGCCAAAGGGAAGTCTTCCTTTTAACCGGAATCCTTTTTTTTTTTGGCTATACCACGTGGCTTGCAGGACCTTAGTTCCCTGACCAGGCATTGAACCTGGGCCCTCAGCAGTGAAAGTGCACTGGACCACTAGGGAATTCCCTGGAATCCGTAACTAATGGTTGGGTTGGCAGGATTGGTGAAAGTAGATGTCCTTTGAGATGTTTCTGTAGGGTGGGTTTGAAATATGTGTTAAAAAAACTCTCAGAATAACTCTTTCCTTTAATCCAGAAATACGGCTTCTAAGAATGTCCTCTGAGAAAATAAGAAATGATATGCACACAGCCTCAGCTCTAGGAATTTTCATTGCAGGTTTGACTCAGAGAAAAACAGGAAAAAAATCTCAGAGTCCAAGAATAGGGATCCATTAAATAACTAAGATTCTGCCATATGTATGATACCCCACAGCCGCTGGAAATGTTGACGCAGAATTACTTTTATTGGTAGATGTTGCTGTATATTCCTGACAGACATATAGGAAATAATCCTGTGTTTTGGTTTAAAATTTTTTAAAAAAATGTGTGTGTGGGTGTGTGTGTGGGTGTGTCTCTGTGTGTGTGTCTGTGTGAGATTGTGTGTCTGGACTGAAAATTTTTTTTCTAATCTATGTTTCTGGATGTTTTCTCTGTAGCAACTATGAGCTCCTTGTGGAATTATATAAAAAGGAAGTGGCTACATTTTGTGCAGCATGCCTCATTTATAAGTCAGGAGATGATTGTAGAATATTCGAGAAACACTGTCATCCAAAGAAACTCAGAGCGAGACTGCAGCATTTACGATGCGGGGAATCCCAAGTTTTCCGGACCATTTATGCAGCAGTGAGTTGACAAGTTAGCTGGGAGGATGCAGGTGTTGGGGGCAGTGACCTCTGGTTATCAGAGACACTGAAAGCTTAGAAGTAGAGCCTGCCTGGGCTGACTCCATGCTTGTTTCTCCTTAAAATTAAATTGTTGTGAAACATTTCATTCTGTAGATAGAATGACCTATTTCAAAGAATGCACAAGCAGGAAGGTATTAGATAGCCTTTACTGTAGTCACAGAATTATACAGTTCACTTTGCTGTAGTATGCATGTCAGTGTTAAAAAATGAATGGTATTCTCTAAAACTTTAAAAATTCTAATATTTGACATTTAATATATTTGGGCAGGCAACTAGGAGCCTTACTGAAATAAGCGTGAGGGGTTGCCCGTGCCCTCTCCTCATTCCATGAACAATTACATTCTTATTAAAAATCTGGCAAAAATAGAGCTGGGCCACTGTGGGATTGCCCTAAACTTAAGGTTTGCGTCCCCGAGCGCTGGTGGGTGCAGCTGGCAGGGCTCAGGGTCACTTGATCATTAACTCTGGATCTTGAATTCTTACCCTGGGTTGAATTTTAGGATCTCACTGAATCCTTTGTTACAAGGTGACTTAATCAGCTTGGGATGCTATAACAAAATACCGTAAAATGGGTAGCTTAACAACAGAAATTTATTTCTCACAGTTCTGGAGGCTAGAGATCTGTGGTCAGGGTGCCAGCACGTGGGGTTCTCGTCCTGCTTCCTGGTGCATGGTGACCACTGTCATCACCTGTCCAGCATCTGCAGGAAAAAACACCCTGTGGTGTTTTCTTTTTCCTGATGTCAAGCGCTGGGGTTTTCTCTGACACCAAATCCATGTCGTTTTTCCACACCAGTTCTCCGACACCAGCAGGGTGTCTAACAATTCAATTCAATTCTGACACTATCTAGAGTCAGCAAGGACTCCATGGGTTAAGGGCTCAGTCCCCCAAGACTGCCCCCAGCTCAGATGCTAGTCGCAGGACCCACGGGCCACCTTCTGCCTGACTGGCTATAAATCTGGGGTTTCCCGCAGCCCCTCCTCGGGTTCAGTAATTTGCTAGAACGACTCACAGAACTTAGGAAAGTGCTTTACATCCTGCTGCTGCTTTATTATAAAGTCTGTAACTCAGGAACAGCCAGATGGAAGAGAAGCACGGGACCAGGCATGGGGGAGGGGTGCGGGGCTTCCATGCTCTCTCCCGGCACCTCTGTGTTTTCACCAACCCAGCAGCTTTCTGAACCCCGTTGTTTAGGATGTTATTGGGGTTTCATTAAGTAGGCATGATTTGCTCAGCTATTAAATCATTGGCCATTAGTCCTTGGACTCAGTTTTCCACCCTCTCCTCCCCACCCCAGAGGTAGGAGTAGGGGTGAGAGGGGCAGTGGAGCTTAAAGATCTAACCTTCTAATAAGCTCTCCTAGAGACCAGCCCCCATCCTGAAGCCACCAAGAGTCATCTCGTTAGCATCCAAAAAGCAAACTCTGAGGGTTTTAGGGGCTGTGTGCCAGGAAAGGGGGTCACCACAGCCCCACCTGGTCTCCGTGCTCCCACTCTTAGAGTCTGTTTTCCACCCAGCAGCCAGAATTGATGCAAACTATTGACAGCGGACTGCCCCAAACGTTCCCCATCTCGCTCAGAGCAAACTCCAGTCCTGCCCTGGCCACTGAGGCCACCTGTGGTCACCAGCCTCCAGGCTGGTCCCTGGGCAGCCAGGTGTGGCCTTCTGCCTGCCCCTCCCCCTCCAGGTCCCCTTGGCGTCTTCCCCCACCTCCTCGGTCTGTGCCCAGCGCCCCATCTCAGTGAGCCCGCCCCAGCACCTGTTCCAGACTGAGCCGCATGGCCCCGGGGCTCACAACTGCCCTGATCCAGTCTACTTTATAGCACACTTACATCTTAGGTCTGTAGTTGATGCCTCTTCCTCCCGTTAGAATGGAACACCCCGAGGGCGGGGTCTTTGTCCCTGAATTTCCAAGCACAGCACCTCGCTCTTCGCAGCGCTCAGCACACACCTGCGAATGGACCATGGCCAGCTGCTCTAACC
The DNA here is from genome assembly GCF_949987515.2 of Delphinus delphis. Classification (NCBI taxonomy): domain Eukaryota; kingdom Metazoa; phylum Chordata; class Mammalia; order Artiodactyla; family Delphinidae; genus Delphinus; species Delphinus delphis. The sequence goes on along the minus strand of NC_082685.1, from coordinate 164,095,465 downwards.
TGGTGCTGAGAACCCGGAGTGGGTTCTCACCTCACTCCTGCCCGTCGTGCCCAGCAGGGCAGGGGATGCACGCTGCTGTTGGGTGTTGATGCTTGCTCTTCCCCTCTGACCTGCTTCCCTCTTCATTTCTAGACCGGCCTCATTGTTGCCTGCTACCACGGCTTTGTGGATACTGTGGTGGTCTTAGCAGACTGCCCCCACGTTGACGTCAACTGGCAGGACAGCGAGGGCAACACGGCCCTAATCACGGCTGCACAGGCAGGTAAGACCCAGCTTCTCTTCCCTCCCAGGCAGTGGTGCTGGGGGCTGCACTTGACCTCGCTCCTGAGATTGACGGCAGAAGGATGTAGTTGATCAGAGGTCGTGCTTTACTGCTAAGAGGGACAAGGAAAGGGCTGAAGGTGGGTGACATTCTCTGTGTGTGTTTGGGACAGTGTGTTGCTGCGTCCAAGCTCATACTGCTCTCTGCATGACAGGCTGGTCAACCCAGCGGTGAGGTGTTAGGGTGAGGAACAGTGACTTTATTCAGAAAACCAGCAGACCAAGAGGATGGTGCAGGTGGACTGGTGTCCCAAAGAACCGTCTTCCGTGAGTTAGAATTCAGGCTTCTTTTATACTAAAAGGGGAGGGGGTGTGGCTGGTTGTGGGAAACTTCTTCCTGCCAGAATCCTTCGTTCTTGCAGCTGTCTGAGCAGGTCTGGTCACAATGTTCCTATAAACCTCCAACAAGACAGTTGTTTTCTGTTTTGCAACTTTTTATCTCTATGTGGATGGAAAAGCGTTACACCTTTAGAAGTCAGGGCCTGGAGAACGAGCTCTCCTGTATATTTCAGGCTATAGGCAACATTCCTTTACAAAAGGTGCAGAGCCAGCATGACTAAGCACAGGCGACAGAGCACAAAGGTGAGAGCAAAAGGAATAGACCTAGTAGGGAGTCAGGTCTGCTGTCTGTTCCAAGTGCAGTTTACGCACTAGTGCAGGACTCAGCGTGGGGCAGAGCTAGCTCTGAAACTGCCCGAAGCCTTTCCACATGAAGCTGCCCCGGAAAGCCAGCTCCACGTCCCCTACCCCAGAGCACTGCACCCCACCCTGTGCTCCCGGGATCTGGGAGGTGCTGGTGAGCTCATGAGTGGAAGAGGCACTAGTGACAGTGAATGTATACAAGTGGACGTGTTTATGAGGTAACCTTGCACTTGGCTTGGGGATGTAAAGGAAACCAGGGACTTCTTGCGGAGAGTGTATCAGTGTAACAAGGTGAGGCTGGTAGTGAGAGCGCTTTGTAAAGGGTAAGTGAACTTCGTCCTGGGATGTTCATCTCCAGAGGTGGTCCTTATGCCAGCATTGCCAAGTGCCCTGTGCACAGCTCTCCTCTTCTGGAATTGTACTCAGACATTTTGGGGACAAACATGAAACTGTGCTCATCCCTTCAGAACTGCGCTTCCTTTGTAACCGTGGTACTAACCGGGTTTGTAATAGACCACTTTCAAAATTCTTGGCCGTCAAAATTACGTCTGTTGCATCACTCAGGTTCTCAGTTTCCAGCAGAGAAGCTACTTCTGGCTGAGTTAGGAAGAAAAGGCGTTTGTTTATTAAAGAATGTGGGTCACCGTTGCTGAGAGTTGTTGAGAACCAGACTCAGGGCCGGGACGCTGCAGAAAATGCCCCAAACCACACAGCGTGTTGACTGTGGAAAGGGAATTTCTGCCACTGCCACCCAAGGGGGACTTCCCTGTCCTGTCTTGCATCACAGGCCCCTGTGTCTAATCAGCGTGGGTGACTGATTGCGGAGCCCAGTGGAAGCAGAGACTCAGCATCTTGCAGTTTTGTCCCCATAACGGGAAGTAGTCTGTGCTCACCTGCTTTTCAATCGAGAAGCCTAAGGCAGAAAACCCCCCAAACTTAGCCAGGTGTCAGGGCTGTGCTCACACACGTCCACCTCGTCAGGTGTCAGGGCGTGAAGCTTTCCCTGCGTGGAGGCGCTCCAGACTTTGAAAGCCCAGGTGCACAACGTCCTGAACAGCAAAAGAGTAAAAGGATATTGTGAGAGGCGTTCAGTGACCGTGACCTGATCACTCATTACCCCCACTGGCCAAGAACCTGGGCAGGGACCAGGGGTGGTGAAGTGAAGGGCACTTCTGCCCTTGAGTAATTGTCCAGCTAAATGGCCATCTGATGGGGCTCTGATGAACAGGTGCGCTGAGAGCCTTGGCGTGAGAACACCCTGTCTAGCCTGGTGGTTTGGGACAGGGGTCGTGGAGGGGGTGGGCATTGAGCTGGGCATTGCAGAGGTCAGAGGGAGGCCATGCCAGCCGATGCACCACAGAGCTTCAGGACCAATAGGGAGCCAGGCATGTCTTAGGAAGAGCCAAGGACCATGTGTGTCTAGGATGGGGGAGGGGTGGCCCCACGAGGAGGCAGGGGACCAGGTCATCAAGGGCCTAGATACAATGCGAGGGAATGCGTTTGAGTGGCGTGAGGCTGGGTGTGTGGTGACGGGCGAGATGATCCTGGTGGGCACAGAGGCTGTTTCAGAGAGCAGAGAGGGAGCAGAAGCCGAGTGGCAGAAGGCTCAGGTCCTGGTGGTCGTGATGGTGGGCTGTAGGGGAGAGGTGGGTCTGGGCTGGCTTTCAGCCTTTGGAATGCCAGCTCAGAGGGGTGTACATGAAAGGAGCGGTGGTCGGAGAAACGTTGCCTCCACTCGGTCCCCAGGCCTTTGAAATGCTGAGCCATCTAAGTGAGAGGTCTTCACGGCAGGAGGAAAGTGTGGAGCGTCAGACTCCAGTCCCTGCCGGAATACAGAAGGGATGCCAGGCGTTCCTGAGCAGCAGGGCCAAGGCATGGACGAGAGCACGAGTCTCATCCCGGAGTATGAGAAAGTACGAAGGCGAAGTTACTTATTGATTTGCGAGAGCTCTTTATGTATGTAGGGATATTAGTGGTTGTTTAATACCCATGAGGCACTTTCTGAATTCTTGCCTATTTGAAAATGTTTTTATTTTGTTTTCATTCAGAAAATAACAACTTGTCTTTTGCTTTTTTTAAAAAAAAATTTCATGTTGCAGAGGAATAGTCTAAGAGTCCAGCCTAATTTTTGTCTTTGTTGATACCCTGTTTCTCAGCCTATAAAGATCTCCTGCCCCCTATCCTTGAGAAGAACCCAACCAACCACCACCAACAAAAAAAAACCCAACTGTCACTATCGTATATTTCCATTCCTGCTCTCTGTGTTTGACTTATATTAGGCATATTTTTACTTCAGGAAACACTTTTCTGTTATCTCTTTGAACACTGCATCTGCCTTGTTTTGTTTTTGCTTTCTGGGGTTCCCTCCTCTTAGGTGTAGGTTAGGTCCTCACGTCACAGCTTTCTCTCATCATTGTTTTTTTCTTTTCTATCTTCTACTCCAGGATCTGTGGAAATGCTTCATATTTCTTCATCAGTTTGTTTTTATGCTATTCATTGGGTTAAATTTATTTTTTTCTTCATGAGAATACTTATGTCTTAGCCCGTTTGGGCTGCTATTACCAAAATACCATAAATTGGGAACTTAAACAATAGAAATTTATTTCTTACAGTTTTGGAGGCTGGAAGTCCAAGGTCAAGGTGCTGGGCCATTTTGTTCCTGGCATGCATGTGGCATCTTCCTGCTGTGTCCCTGTACGGTGGAGAGAGTAAGATCCAGGTCTCTGGTGTCTCCTTTTATGAGGACACCAGTCCTGTTGGATCAGGCACCACTCTTCTGACCTCATTTAACCTTAAGTTACCCGCACAAAGTCTCCATCTCCAGTACAGTCACGTTGGGGGTTCGGGGCTTCAACATAGGAATTTGGAGGAAGATAACGTTTAGTCCATAACGCTCATCTTTAAGCAGAGCCTGTGCTTCCCTGAACTGGTTTATTTAAGTCAAAGATGACACAGGTCCTTTCAAGGTTAGAGAGAGGCCCAGCAAAGGGAGAAGGAAAGGGATCCATGTGCTTTTTAGGCTCTGGGTCTGAGGCCTGGGGTGCAGAGGGAGAAATCCAGGCGGGGCTGAGGGCAGTCACAGCGGCAGCTCCCGTCCCTGGGCTGCAGGCGTGCGGTGGGGCAGCGGTCTGTGCCGGCCAAGGTTGAGCACCACACACCCCTACCTGGTGTCGTTTCTGTTGGCCGCAGGAGCTGGGCGTGGGAGCACCTCAGGTCTCCTGCTTGGCTCATGTGCCTGGGCGTTGGAAACGGCATCAGTGGGTCTCCGTGCATCCCCGCAGCCCCCCTTTTTCCCTGGGGCACTGCTGGAGTTGCCCCAGGTCTACCCAAACACATGTAATGCACAGACTCATGGACTTTGAGAACGAACTTATAGCTACCGGGGGGAAGGGTGGGGAGAAGGGATAGTTAGGGAGTTTGGGATTGACACGTACACACTGCTATATTTAAGATGGGTAACCAACAAGGACCTGCTGTACAGCACAGGGAACTCTGCTCAATGTTATCTGGTAGCTTGGGTGGGAGGGGAGTTTGGGAGAGAATGGATACACGTATATGTACGGCTGAGTCACCTGAAACTATCACAACATAGTTAATCGGCTATACCCTAATATAAAATTAAAAGTTAAAAACAGAAACAAAAACAAAACCCTGTAATGCCCCATCCTTCCCTACAGCTGGCTCCTGTCTCCACTGCCTCTGACAGAAATTCCTTTCTGGAATTCTGGCCAGTGGATGGTGTCCTTCTGTGGTTTCTCGTACCGATAAGGCTTCTCCCTATTGCTTTGGTCATGGGCGGGAAACTGGGACAGGGGACAAGACTCCTGTGTTCATGGCCCTCCTGCTGTGACCTCAAGAGCGCTGGTGGTCCACAGTGGAGCCTCCCCTCCAGACAGAGTTAGACTGGAGGGCAGTTGGCAGGACTCACATGGCTGGGGTGTGTTTAAGTATATGGGTACCAGAGGTGAGGGCATGGCAGGGGGGCGGGGATGTGACCCAGACCGGGTCGTGCAGGAGGCTGGCAACGTGGTGGCCATCCTGGGTGCTTTCTCCACTCAGCTGATGTTCTTATAAGCTGATCGTAGAAAACGATACACAATGTTTGGAAAAAAACAACACATAAGCAATTAAACACATAAAGCAATTAAACTTAAGGGTGAAGATCTCTTAGCTCCTCACTCTTAGTTCTTTCCCGTTTTACTTTCTAGAGGTAATAACCATTGTTAACGACTGGATGCGTAGATAAGTTCCTTTCCATCTTCTTTTATAGAAACAAAATATTGTAACGTATTTTCTCTTTTTCCTGGCTTCCACGATCCTCGGCCTATTGACTGATTCGTCCAAGTTCTGTCTGTAGTGTCTGTTTCTTAACCACTCTCACCTCTGCGTGGTCCCCGCTCCCTCCACGGGGGCTCTGAGCCCTGGGACACCCACCCAGGGCTTCGGGGGTGGGGGAGGCCTCCTGGCTCTGCCCACCGGAGCTTTAGGATTGAATTGTTTAGGGGGAGGGGAAGGAGGGAGAGTATGGTTCTTGTGCTACTTTAAAAGAAATCCAGGGCTTCCCTGGTGGCGCAGTGGTTGAGAGTCCGCCTGCCGATGCAGGGGACATGGGTTCATGCCCCGGTCTGGGAAGATCCCACATGCCGTGGAGCGGCTGGGCCCATGAGCCATGACAGCTGAACCTGAGCATCCGGAGCCTGTGTTCTGCAACGGGAGAGGCCACAGCAGTGAGAGGCCCGCGTACCGCAAAAAAAAAAAAAAAAAAAAAAAGAAGTCCAATTAGAAAGCATGTCCTTCTTTCTCTTAATTGCCTCCATGTGAGGAAGCGATTTTTCCCTAATTTATTGCCGCAGGTGGAGGTCATGACCTCACGGGGCTGCTTCCCCCTCTGAGAGCAGCCTTGAGCTTATTACTGAACCAGACTTGGGTCTACTCGCCGCAGGCAGTAAAGCCAGTGTCCTGACAGCAGGTGTGGTGGAGGAGAGGGCAGCGTTCACTGCAGGCACCAAGCAAGGAGTCCAGGCAGCTAGGGTTTAAAAGGCCCGAAATCCCCAGAGGCCTTCAGGGAGAGGTTTTTAAAGACAGGGTGAGGGAAGGGGCTGTGGGGTGTGTGATCAGCTCGTGGACGCTCTTCTGATTGGCTGGTGGGAAGTAACTGGGAGTCAACATCATCAACCTTCTGGTTCCGACCCGTCTGGGGGTCTACATGCCTGTGGGGAGCATACGGTTAACTTCTCCCACCTGGTGGGGACTTTGGGATCTGCAAAATAGCTTCAAGGACATGACTCAGATTCTATCGTCTATAGCCCTTGAGGAGGAACTCAAGGGCCTTGACTTTGTGTGATGGCGAAACCATTATTAATTTGTCTGGCTTGCCTGTTTTCCTTTGTTTCTGCGTTTTCTCACTTCTCTGATTAAATTTGTTCTTTGGAACTTGGGGGAGGCCCACGAGGCTAAAGTTTTTCTACCAACAAGAGGAAGGCAGAGGACACGGGGTGGTGGTCTGTCCTGTGAAGGCCTCATAGGGTCCTGCCCGGTTACAGGCGGGATCGCTGTCACCCACAGGTGGGTAATCTATGTTTTAACCCAGATTTGGTTAAAACACGGATTTCTGGGCCCCGCCCCAGGAGTTCTGGGTTGTGTAGGTCTGGGGTGGGGCTCGAGACTGTGCCTTTCAGTGAGCTCCCCGGTGATGCTGATGCCGCTGGTCTGGGGACCTCACTCTGAGAACTGGGGCTTTCCATGTTCCTATACCGAATGATGACCCAGGGTGCCTGTCAGTGGGTATAAGAGCCAGGGGTGGGGTGGGGTAGGGGTAGTTCATGGACCTGGGTGAGATGTCGGAGGGACACAGAGCTGTCGCTAAATCAAAGGGAGAATAAAGGAAAGCAACTGAGCATCTGCTCATGACTTTCATGTACTGTTTGACCAAAGAGAGGCTGTTTGGGCTTTCAGCTGATAGCATCAAAAGATGTCCCGTTTTAATCCAATTCCATAACCAGCTTTATTTATTTGATGATGTCTTAATTCCAAAAGATGTCTAGTAATACATGCTTACAGTGAAAAATCACCACAGAAGTATTATTATATAAAAAAAAGAAGTCCCTTTTCACTCTCCCCAATTCTCTCATTGACTGACCACGTTCCAGCTGGTTACGTTTCCAGAACTCACTCTCTCTCCTTTTAAACACAAAGGGTGTGCACGCACCTTTTATTTCCGTGAATGGGGTAATTCTGTAGAGACTGTGATTTTAATTTTTTTCACTCAGTCTATCTAGGAGATCTTTCCGTGTAGACTTGTGCACACGAGATTTCCCTGCCTCTTACAGCGGCACACCCGAGTGATGGTGTGTTCGGGGCCGTGTCCCCCGAGTCCAGTAACTGAGACAGTTCGGTAAGCCATGGGTCATCCATTCTATACAAGATCCTCTTTTTTTTTGTTTTTTTGCGGTACGCGGGCCTCTCACTGTTGTGGCCTCTCCTGTTGCGGAGCACAGGCTCCGGACGCGCAGGCTCAGTGGCCATGGCTCACGGGCCCAGCCGCTCCACGGCGTGTGGGATCTTCCCGGACTGGGGCACGAACCCGTGTCCCCTGCATCAGCAGGTGAACTCTCAACCACTGGGCCACCAGGGAAGTCCCACAAGATCCTCTTTTAAAACAAATATTTATTCAGCAGTCACTTCATGTCCAAGGGCTGTGCTAAGTGCTGGGTCTACAGGGCGGGCAAGGGCACACGTAACCCCATCTCCCAAATTTAAAGTCTAGTGTGCACGGGTTTCTGAATGAGGCTGTTTCAGACCACGCTGGAGTGGAGCCCTTTGTGTTGATGGGCTGGGGACGAGGGGCGCATCTCTGAGGAGGGCGTACCTGTCAGCATCCCGGCCGGAAACAGGTGGAGCGGCAGGTGCGCTCAGAGTCTAAGCTGAGGAATGGGTAAGGGGGCTGTGAGTAGAGGTGGCAGCAGAGCTCAGGGGCAGGCCCTGGAGAGGGAGAGAGCCCGGGAAGGCTGCCCCCAGGAGCTGGGACCTGGGACACCTGGGCCACTCAAGGAGGGAGGTGGGCAGGGGACAGGGGCTCATACCCGCCCTCCTTCCACCGGGCCCCTGCTCAGTCACACCTGAGACTTCAGGGCTAAGGAACCTGGCAGGTGTGGTCTGTGGCGGTCAGAGCAGGGCAGAGAAGGAAAGAGAAGAAATGCACGGATAGATTCTTAGAACTCAACCACTTCATCAAAGGACGCCCACCTTTTAAATGTGCACATTACGTAGCCCCTGCCGAGTGGCCCTTAGGAAAAGCTGTACCAATTTATATTTCCCACCACGTTCCCAAAGGGTTGAGAGTTTGTCAACTCAAAATGGACTTCGCTTGCTCTTTGTGTTTCCCTGATTCTTATTGGAGCCTAGGATCTGCTGCAGTGCTTTTGGGCGCAGTCTACTGAATACCCAACAAAACAAGCTTCAACGATGAGGAAACAGTCTTCTCTTGCAACATGATGTGTCTGAAGGCAACAGTTGGGGGGTTGCTTCACCGCATGACTTCCTGATGTCAGGACCTGGAGCCGGCTTCTCAGAAATGCTCCTGACCTTTTGCCTCATGGTCCCAAGATGGCCTGGCAGCTCCAAGCAGCGTGGCTTCACGTTACAGCACAGGAGGCTTCAGGAAGGAGGAACAAATCCCTGTCCGTGTTCTGTTCCCTAAGATGGGACAACATCTCCAGAAGCCTCCAGCACAGCTTCAGTTACATCTGCCAGGGTTGCATCACACACCCTGCCCCAGGCAAAACGAATCGCTGGCCAGGGCGGTGGAGTGACCTCAGTCATCTTTGGCCCCCGCAGAATCTGTGTGGTTAAGGAAAACTGTAAAGTGACCACATGTTTCTATTATTTGATATCGCAGCTGTGTAGCTCATCTGAGAGTCGGGAGTGTAAATGAGGATGCAAATGCCTGGGTCTGCCTGGCCGTGTTCTCTGCGAAGTCTCACCTTCTCAGGTCCTTATGCAGAATAAAGATACAGCTGAATCTAAGTTAGGCCTTTACCATGGAGAGGATATATGAAAATAAAGCCTCAAATAATCCCTAAATCTCATTCAGCCAGTAATTTCAATTTCTACCTTACTTCCCCTAACAAAAGTATAAAGTAGGATATAACCAAAGAAATGAATTACACGCCCCGGGGATGGCGTTAGGTGTTTACTTTCTCCGTTTCTTCTTCCCCTTGAACAGAAGAGCAGGAGTAAGATGAAGTGAGAAAACTGCAGGGGTCCTTCTGAACTGGTGATACTATCAAGCTGGTTCAGTACAAGTAACCTCTGGTGCGTCCTTAAAACTTGTTATTCCTTGAAATTATCTTTAAGATTTTGGAGGAAATGCACTGAGAGCCAGCCTGGCATTATTCATGTCACTTGTTTGCTGGGGACAGGGCGGCAGTGAGGCTCCCAGGAGTGGCTGGCAGGCTCAGGCTGCCTGTGTGTGTTCTGAATTGTGAACTGGATTTGGGGAGTGTCCCGCTTCAGAGGAGAATGTAGGACTTGGCCTGAGGCAGGCCAACGCCTCTTCATTGTATTTATCTTATTATCACTACAGCCGATCACGATTTCTAGTCTGACTTCATTGTGATTTTTATGGATTTTTGAAGTGTTTTCCTTGTACTCGGTTTCTACTGTTTTAAGTACATTAGAACTTGGCACGTCTCTGAGGTTTCCTAGCATCGCCTCGCCTTTTCCCGTAAACTCCATTTTTTGGAGCCTTTCTGACTGAGCACAGCAATGCCACCTCCTTCGCAGCAGCTGGCCCTGCTCCTTGGTCAGACAAGAGGAAAGCCTGTCTGTGCTGCCCGTCCCCTGCTCCCCTTGTGCATTTTCCCCTCCTCTGGATGGGGACGAAGAATCTGTTCTCTTCCTCAGTGCTGCTGGGACCTGATATTTCCAATCAACAGTTCCCTCTACTGGCCTGGTTTGGAAAAGTATATTTTGAGTACCTGGTGTCAGACCAATCAAGTCTGTAGACAGCCCTAATTCCATTTTTAGGTCTGCACATGTTTATTGTCTGTTCCCTTTCCTTGAATAAAGGAATAAACAAGACATTTAGCCCATCATTGGTACCCAATTACATGCTGAATTAATAATTGTGATGGCCATGTAATCTTAGTTAATGTGGGTTATGGCTTGAAAATTAGCAACCTTTTTGATAAGTGAATTTTTTCAAGGGAGAAGTAGGAATCCTTCCGCCCTTTTACTTACTAAATATTTATTGAGCTTGCAGTCAGTTGGCAGTTTTGAACTTATGAGCAACAGTGGTGGCTGTGGGAATCCACGGCCACCTGGAAATGTGGACCATGAGGCATGATGGTTCAGGTGCCTAATCCAGGCTTGGGGGACCAGGGCAGAGCTTCCAGTGGAAGGGAAGGCTCATCAGATAATTGGGTAGAAAGCAAAGGAAGAGTATATCAGGCGGGGAACTAGCCTGGTGCGAAGGCCACCAGATTAGAGAAAGTGGGGTACACGGCTGAATTAAAAAGAGAGTTAGGATTAAAGAGTCGAGGAGAAGGGCATTGGTGCAAGAGCTGAGGATGAAGCGGGGATATAGGGGAGGAAAAATAACCTTCTCTCTACCCTTCTGGGTTCCCAACTGAGACCCCTGTAATAAAAGACTAACAAGAGAGGACCGGACATCTATAAACACGCATGTATAAATGGGGGACACCCAGGGAAAAATGAATAACTCAAGGAAGTGGCTTAGAACTCTGGCTTATAAGTCATCTTCCATAAAGAGCAATACATCTGTGGAGAAATGACAGGACAAGGGAAAGCAGTTTTTGAAGAGTTCTCATCACAAAGAAGAAAAACCATCCCCCCCCCCTTTTTGGTACCTATATGAGATGATGGATGTTAACTAAACTTACTATGGTAATGTTTCACAATATATGTAAGTCAAATCATTATGCTGTACACCTTAATTTAACACAGTGATATATGTTAATTATATCTCAGTAAAGCTGGGGAAACATAAAGCAATAAAATAAGAAAATGTATGTCCTGCTTTTAGGCAAATGGGGGAGGACAGGGAACTTTTCTTGTAATTGCTTCTTCTCAGTTGCCTTCAGCTCAAAATAAATGTCAAAGTTGCATGTTTTGAGGTGGCATATTCTGCTGCCCTTCAGAGAGCAGGGTCAGATAAAGAAGGAGCTAGCTAGTTAAAGAGTTGAGACTCATCTAAAGAGTAGAAGCCATGACGGGTTTTAAGTAGTTGTTGTGCTGGTCAGAAGAGTTTCTTGCTGGTAGTGTGGAGAATGGGGCAGAAATCGGACCAGGAAGTCCAGGTAGGAGAGGGGTGGACCCCAGGAAGGATGTGGTGGCCCTCATCTAGGTTAGAAGTGGGGATGGAGAAACATGGACAGGTTTGGAAGATGTTTAAGAGGTGGCATTGGCAGAATTCCATGATACTTGGATGGGGAAGGGATTAGGGGAGGGCTGAAGAGAAAGCCCAGATTTCTGTCTTGGGCACCTCTGTCAGTTATTGGTGGTATTCATCATTGAATAAGGAATGTGGGTGAGAGGAGCAGGTTTGGAAGAAACATGTTTTGGGTTTGATGTGTTGAGTTTGCTTTGTTGGTGGGATGCCCAAGATGAAATATCCAGTAGAGATATTTAGGTAAGAAACTCAGAAAGAGAGATTAGCTAGCAATAAGTGATCTGGAAGTTTTAGGATGATAACTTGATCCATGAGAGGGGATAGGATCACCAAGGGAGAGTGTAGGGGATGAGAAGAGGGCTTAGTCATACGTCTGCGGAACAGTGGCATTTCAGAAAGCAGAAAACTGAAGAATTCACAAAGAAAATTGAGTGGCTGGAGAGAGAGGAAGAAAAGCAGAAGGGTGAGCTATCAGGACATTTGCAGAAAGTGTTTCCAAAGGATGGAACAAGCAAGTGGTAAATGCTACAGAGATGTCTAGTAAGATGGGAACTGACTAGTAACCATTGGATATTGCTACAAGACAGTCATTGGGGAATGATGGAAGATGGTTTCAGGAGAATTGGTGGGGGGTATAAGTAGCAAGAGTGAGAGTAGAAGACTCTGGAAGTTAGCCTGAAAAGGTGTCAGATGATTGGTGGTGGGTGGCGAGAATACAAAGACAGGTCCTGGGGATTACTGTTGGTCACTGCAATGAACTGGATGTTTATGTCTTCCCTCCAACTTAATACATTGTATCCTAATCCCCAAGTGATAGTAATAGGAGGTGGGGCTTTGGGGAGGTAATTAGGTCATGAGGGTGTAGCCCTCATGAATAGAGTTAGTGCTTTAATACAAGAGACTCCAGAGAGCTCCCTCACCCTTTTTTCCATGTGAGGACACAGCAAGAAGATACCTTATGAACCAGGAAGCGGGCTCTCACCAGACACTGAATCTGCTGGCATCTTGATCTTGAACTTCCCAGCCTCCAGAACTGTGAGAAATAAATGTTTGTTGTTTAAGCCACTCAGTCAATGGCAGTTTCTTACAGCAGCTTGAATGGACTAAGACAGTCATATATATTTTAAGATGGGAGACCCTTGAGCATATATACCAGCTTACTGCTGCATGACCACCCCCAAACTCTAGTTTAAAATATGTTTATAGTTGATGCGTCTGCGGATGGGCTGGGGATCGGCTGATCTAGACTCCCTTTGCTCGTGTGTCTGTGGGTGAGCTGGACCATTCAGCCGGGTCTGCTCTGCTCCGTGCATTTCTCATCCTCTACCTGGGACCATTGTATCAGCCTGGCACGTTCTTCTTAGGGAGATAGCTGAGGCACAAGTGTAGAAGGAGTCCCATCAGTGAGTGTGTTTCAAGCTTCTGTTGGCATCATGCCTGTAGATGTCCTGTGAGCCAATGTTCTTCTTGACAGAAGAACTTAGAAGCCACGTGGCAGAAGGCAAGGTGAGGAATTTAGGCCGTTAATACAATCTGGTGGGAATGAATTTGCAAGGCGGGAGAGGTTGAAGAGAAAGAGGAAGTAGTTTGTAGCACAAATATATTCCCCAGAAGTAGATGGGGAATGGCTTTAAAGCACTGCAAGGGGAGGAGAGATTGGCATCTTTAAATAGGAGAAGAAACACCCTCCTTTTCACTAAGAGGGATGTGGGGAAGTTTTGGGAGTGGTGGGGGAAAGTTGAGGGGGTTCCCTTGTGGTTTCAGTTCCCTCTATGAAGTAGGAGGTGTGTCATCTCCTGGGAGAGGGGTTTGCTGTGAGGTAGGTGACTTAAGAGTTGGAAAGTTTAGAATTCCCCCCTTGGGGTTTGGGGGATTGTTGCTCAGTGGAAATCAAGAGTGGCTATGATGCTTCTAAGAACATATAGATATTAACCTTTTTCTTTAAAAGCATGACAATGAACTGAAGGGAGCTTTCCTTTTCTTTGGTAACATAGATAGCTTGAAAGATAGTCCAGCTTGGCTACCATGGACTTCTATCCCCCGTACACTTTCAGAGAAAATGCCATTGGCCATCCAAAGCGAAGCCAGAACCCTGGGGCTGGGGTGGTACCAGGAGTCATCTTTGACTTTTCTCTTTCTGTTACTTGGCTCAGCCCAATAATCACCAAGACCTGTCCATTTACTTCGCTCTGAGTCAACAACTCCTCTCTACCTTCCGGCCCTCCCCGGGGGCTGGCCACCATCTCCTCTGTCCATTGCACACCCACTTGGTGAGCACTCCGCCTCCCCCACCGCTGGTGAGGCTTGTGGACGGTGTGGACGGGATCCACACCCGGCAGCCAGTCAAGAACCATCGTCCCTACCCTGCAGTCTTATCGAGTGGCCCTAGCCTAGATCTCCCTTTCAGAAGATGAACTTTTGATTACAGAAAAACTGTAAAGATTGTGCAGAGAATTCCCTTATACCCCACACCTGGTTTCCCCTTTCGTTAGGCTCTTACACTAGGATGATACCTTGCACAAAACAAATAAACCCATATCGATGCATTTTTTTTGAATTTTATTTTACTTTTTTTATACAGCAGGTTCTAATTAGTTAACTATTTTATACATATTAGTATATACATGTTAATCCCAATCTCCCAATTCATCACACCACCACCACCACCCCTGCTTCCCCCCTTGGTGTCCATACATTTGTTCTCTACATCTGTGTCTCTATTTCTGCCTTGCAAACCGGTTCCTCTGTACCTTTTTTCTAGATTCCACATATATGTGTTAATATACGATATTTGTTTTTCTCTTTCTGACTGACTTCATTCTGTATGACAGTCTCTAGGTCCATCCACGTCTCTACAAATGACCCAATTTTGTTCCTTTTTATGGCTGAGTAATATTCCATTGTATATATGTACCACATCTCCTTTACCCATTCATCTGTCAATGGGCATTTAGGTGGCTTCCATGACCTGGCTATTGTAAATAGTGCTGCAGCAAACATTGGGGTGCATGTGTCGTTTGGAATTATGGTTTTCTCTGGGTATATGCCTAGTAATGGGATTGCTGGGTCATATGGTAGTTCTGTTTTTAGTGTTTTGAGGAACCTCCATACTGTTCTCCATAGTGGCTGTATCAATTTACATTCCTGCCAACAGTGCAAGACAGTTCCCTTTTCTCCACACCTTCTCCAGCATCTGTTGTTTATAGATTTTCTGATGATGCCCATTCTAACTGGTGTGAGGTGATACCTCATTGTAGTTTTGATTTGCATTTTTCTAATAATTAGTGATGTTGAGCAGCTTTTCATGTGCCTCGTGGCCATCTGTAGGTCTTCTTTGGAGAAATGTCTATTTAGGTCTTCTGCCCATTTTTGGATTGGGTTGTTTGTTTTTTTAATATTGAGCTGCATGAGCTGTTTATATTTTTTGGAGATTAATCCTTTGTCCATTGCTTGGTTTGCAAATATTTTCTCCCATTCTGAGGGTTGTCTTTTCATCTTGTTTATAGTTTCCTTTGCTGTGCAAAAGCTTTTAAGTTTCATTAGGTCCCATTTGTTTATTTTTGTTTTTATTTCCATTATTCTAGGAGGTGGGTCAAAAAAGATCTTGCTGTGATTTATGTCAAAGTGTGTTCTTCCTACTTTTCCTCTAAGAGTTTTATAGTGTCTGGTCTTAAATTTAGGTCTCTAATCCATTTTGAGGTTTTTTTTTTTGTATAGTGTTAGGGAGTGTTATAATTTCATTCTTTTACATGTAGCTGTCCAGTTTTCCCAGCACCACTTATTGAAGAGGCTGTCTTTTCTCCATTGTATATTCTTGCCTCCTTTGTCAGATTAGTTGACCATAGGTGCGTGGGTTTATCTCTGGGCTTTCTATCCTGTTCCATTGATCTATATTTCTGTTTTTGTGCCAGTACCATACTGTTTTGATGACTGTAGCTTTGTAGTATAGTCTGAAGTCTGGGAGCCTGATTTCTCAAGCTCCGTTTCTCTTTCTCAAGATTGCTTTGACTATTCGGGGTCTTTTGTGTTTCTACACAAATTGTAAAATTCTTTGTTCTAGTCCTGTGAAAAATGCCACTGGTAATTTGATAGGGATTGTATTGAATCTGTAGATTGCTTTGGGTAGTATAGTCATTTTCACAATATTGATTCTTCCAATCCAAGAACATGGTCTATCTCTCCATCTGTTTGTGTCATCTCTGATTCCTTTCATCAGTGTCTTAAAGTTTTCTGAGAACAGGTCTTTTACTTCCTTAGGTAGGTTTATTCCTAGGTATTTTATTCTTTTTGTTGCAATAATGAATGGGATTCTTTCCCTAATTTCTCTTTCTGATCTTTTGTTGTTAGTGTATAGGAATGCAAGAGATTTCTGTGCATTATTTTGTATCCTGCAACTTTACCAAATTCATTGATTAGCTCTAGTAGTTTTCTGGTGGCATCTTTAGGATTCTCTATGTCAAACAGTGACAGCTTTAATTCTTCTTTTCCAATTTGTATTCCTTTTATTTCTTTTTCTTCTCTGATTGCCGTGGCTAGGACTTCCAAAACTATGTTGAATAATAGTGGTGAGAGTGGGCATCCTTGTCTTGTTCCTGATCTTAGAGGAAATGCTTTCAGTTTTTCACCCTTGAGAATGATGTTTGCTGTGGGTTTGTCATATATAGCCTTTATTATGCTGAGTTAGGTTCCCTCTATGCCCACTTTCTGGAGAGTTTTTATCATAAATCAGTGTTGAATTTTGTCAAAAGCTTTTTCTCCATCTACTGAGATGATCATATGGTTTTCCTTCTTCAATTTGTTAATATGGTATATCACATTGATTGATTTGCATATATTGAAGAATCCTTGCATCCCTGGAATAAATCCCACTTGATCATGGTGTATGATCCTTTTAGTGTGTTGTCGGATTCTGCTTGCTAGTATTTTGTTGAGGATTTTTGAGTCTGTATTCATCAGTGATATTGGTCTGTAATTTTCTACTTTTGTAGTATCTTTGTCTGGTTTAGGTATCAGCGTGATGGTGGCCTTGTAGAATGAATTTGGGAATGTTCCTTCCTCTGCAAGTTTTTGGAAGAGTTTGAGAAGGATGGGTGTTAGCTCTTCTCTAAATGTTTCATAGAATTCACCTGTGAAACCATCTGGTCCTGGACTTCTGTTTGCAGGAAGGTTTTTAACCACAGGTTCAATTTCATTACTTGTGATTGGTCTGTTCATGTTTTCTATTTCATCCTGGTTCAGTCTTGGCAGGTTATAGCTTTCTAAGAATTTTGTCCATTTCTTCCAGGTTGTCCATTTTATTGGCATAGACTTGCTTGTAGTAGTCTCTTAGGATGCTTTGTATTTGTGCGGTGTCTGTTGTAACTTCTCCTGTTTCATTTCTAATTTTATTGATTTGAGTCCTTTCCCTCTTTTTCTTGATGAGTCTGGCTAATGGTTTATCAATTTTGTTTATCTTCTCAAGGAACCAGGTTTTAGTTTTATGACCTTTGCTGTTTTCTTTGTTTCTATTTCATTTATTTCTGCTCTGATCTTTATGGTTTCTTTCCTTCTACTAACTTTGGGTTTTGTTTGTTCTACCTTCTCTAGTTCCATTAGGTGTAAGGTTAGATTGTTTATTTGAAATTTTTCTTGTTTCTTGAGATAGGATTGTATTGCTATAAACTTCCTTCTTAGAACGGCTTTTGCTGCATCCCAGAGGTTTTGGATTGTCGTGTTTTCATTGTCATTTGTCTCTAGGTATTTTTTGATTTCCTCTTTGATTTCTTCAGTGATCTCTTGGTTATTTAGTAATGTATTGTTTAGCCTCCATGTGTTTGTGGGTTTTTTTTTACTCTTTTCCCCCTGTAATTGATTTCTAATCTCATAACGTTGTGGTGGGAAAAGATGCTTGATATGATTTCAATTTTCTTAAATTTACTGAGGCTTGATTTGTGACCCAAGATGTGATCTATTCTGGAGAACGTTCCATGTGCACTTGAGAAGAAAATGTAATCTGTTGTTTTCAGATGGAATGTCCTATAAATATCAATTAAATCTATCTGGTCTATTGTGTCATTTAAAGCTTGTGTTTCCTTATTAATTTTCTGTCTGGATGATCTGTCCATTGGTGCAAGTGAGGTGTTAAAGTTCCCCACTATTGTGGTACTGTCCATTTCCTCCTTCATAGCTGTTAGCATTTGCCTTATGTACTGAGGTGCTCCTATGTTGGGTGCATATGTATTTATAATTGTTATATCTTCTTCTTGGATTGATCCCTTGATCATTACGTAGTGTCCTTCCTTGTCTCTTGTAACATTCTTTATTTTAATGTCTATTTTATCTGATATGCGAATTGCTACTCCAGCTTTCTTCTGATTTCCATTTGCATGGAATATGTTTTTCCATCCCCTCACTTTCAGTCTGTATGTGTCCTTAGGTTTGAAGTGGGTGTCTTGTAGACAGCATATATATGGGTTTTGTTTTTATATCCATTCAGCAAGCCTGTGTCTTTTGGTTGAAGCATTTAATCTGTTTACGTTTAAGGTAATTATCAATATGTATGTTCCTATTACCATTTTCTTAATTGTGTTGTGTTTGTTTTTGTAGATCTTTTTCTTTTCTTGTGTTTCCTGCCTAGAGAAGTTCCTTTAGCATTTGTTGTAGAGCTAGTTTGGTGGTGCTGAATTCTCTTAGCTTTTGCTTGTCTGTAAAGCTTTTGATTTCTCTGTCAAATCTGAATGAGATCCTTGCTGGGTAGAGTGATCTTGGTTGTAGTTTCTTCCCTTTCATCACTTTAAATATATTGTGCCACTCCCCTCTGACTTGTAGAGTTTCTGTGGAGAAATCAATCAGCTGTTAACCTTATGGGAGTTCCCTTGCGTGTTATTTGTTGTTTTTCCCTTGCTGCTTTCAATAAGTTTTCTTTGTCTTTAATTTTTGTCAGTTAGATTTACTATGTGTCTCAGCATGTTTCTCCTTGGGTTTATCCTGCCTGGGACTCTGTGCTTCCTGTACTTGAGTGGCTATTTCTTTTCCCATGTTAGGGAAATTTTCTACTATAATCTCTAAATGTTTTCTCAGGTCGTTTCTCTCTGTCTTCTCCTCTGGGACCCCTATAATGCGAATGTCACTGTGTTTAATGTTATCCTAGAGGTCTCTTAGGCTGTCTTCATTTCTTTTCTTTCTTTTTTCTTTATTCTGTTTTGTGACAGTGAATTCCACCATTCTGTCTTCCAGGTCAGTTATCTGTTCTTCTGCCTCAGTTATTCTGCTATTGATTCCTTCTAGTGTATTTTTGATTTCAGTTACTGTATTATTCATCTGTGTTTGTTTGTCCTTTAATGCTTCTAGGTGTTTGTTCTTTAATTCTTGTAGGTCTTTGTTCAACATTTCTTGCATCTTCTCAATCTTTGCCTCCATTTTTTTTCTGAGGTCCTGGATCATTTTCACTATCATTATTCTGACTTCTTCTTCTGGAAGGTTGCCTATCTCCACTTCATTTAGTTGTTTTTCTGGTGTTATATCTTGTTCCTTCATCTTGTACATAGCCCTCTGCCTTTTCATTTTGTCTCTCTTTCTGTGAATGTGGTTTTCATTCCACAGGCTGCAGGATTGTAGTTCTTCTTGCTTCTGCTATTTGCCCTGTGGTGGATGAGACTGTCTAAGAGGCTTGTGCAAGCTTCCTGATGGGAGGGACTGGTGATGGGTAGAGCTGGGTGTTGCTCTGGTGGGCAGAGCTCAGTAAAACTTTAATCTGCTTGACTGCTGATGGGTGGTGCTGGATTCCCTCCCTGTTGGTTGTTTGGCCTGAGGCAACCCAACACTGGAGCCTACCTGGGCTCTTTGGTGTGGCTAATGGTGGACTCTGGGAGGGCTCACGCCAAGGAGTACTTCCCAGAACTTCTGCTGCCAGTGTCCTTGTCCCCATGGTGAGCCACAGTCACTCCCCGCCTCTGCAGGAGACCCTCCAACACTAGCAGGTAGGTCTGGTTCAGTCTCCCCTGGGGTTACTTCTCCTTCCCCTGGGTCCCGATGCGCACACTACTTTATGTGGGCCCTCCAAGAGTGGAGTCTCTGTTTCCCCCAGTCCTGTTGAAGTCCTGCAATCAAATCCCGCTAGCCTTCAAAGTCTGATGCTCTGGAAATTCCTCCTCCCATTTCCAGACCCCCAGGTTGGGAAGCCTGACGTGGGGCTCAGAACCTTTACTCCAGTGGGAGGACTTCTGTGGTATAATTGTTCTCCAATCTGTGAGTCACCCACCCAGCGGTTACGGGATTTGATTTTATTGTGATTGCGCCCCTCCTACCGTCTCATTGTGGCTTCTCCTTTGTCTTTGGATGTGGGGTATCTTTTTTGGTGAGTTCCAGTGTCTTCCTGTCAATGATTGTTGAGCCGTTGTGATTCCGGTGCCCTCGCAGAGGGAGTGAGCTCACGTCCTTGTACTCTGCTATCTTGAACCAATCTCCTCAGTGCATTTTTTTTTATTAACTAAAGTCCATTTTTTTATTCAGACTTCCTCAGTTTTTCCCTAATGTCCTTTTTCTGTTCCAAGATCCCAGCTAGGATCCCATGTGACATTTTGTTGTCATGTCCCCTCATGCTCCTCTTGGTTGTGACAGTTTCTCAGACTTTATGACTTTCACAGTCTGGGGAGTGCTTGTCAGGTACTCGTCAGGTAGAGTGTCCCTCAGTTTGTGTGTGTCTGGTGTTTTTTGCATGATTAGAGTGGAGTTGCGGGTTTTTCAGAGGAGGACTACAGAGGAAAGTGCCATTTGCATGACATCATATGAGGGGGTTTGTTAAAGAAAAATTCAGTGACACCTGTTAGAGATGGTCAGGCAGACTTTATTCAAAAATCATCTCGATGGGTATGAGGGCCATCACAATGGGATTTTGCACCAGGGGAGAGGGTAGGCTCAACTCCGACTGCAGCTGGATATGTGGGTGTTTATAGACAAGGAGCAGGGTGGGGGTCTGGGGTGGGAAATGACTAAGAGGAAACATCAGGGAGATTCCGGCCAAACCGACCTCACAAGATTCTTGCTGAAGACAGGCCAGGGTGATCGGATGTCACCTGGGGGCTGGTGGAGGATGAGGAATGACCAGATAGCACGGTGGGGATGAGGGTGGTTCTCGTTCAACTGACTTATTAGCAGGGTTATTGCTAAAATGAGATTTTACAAGGAAGGGCCCAGATGGGCCTGGGGAGAAGATTCGGGAGACTGAGTGAAGTTTGATCAGGCGGAGAATCTTTGTCGGCACAGGCTCTGGACGTGACCGTTGACCCTGGTCACCGGCTGAGGTCATGTTGGCCACACTTCTCTCTTGTGAGATTACCGCTCCACCGCCCTCCCCAGCACAGCCTGCTCTTTGGAGGGGAGTCTCTGTGCACAGCCCACAAGAGGACGAGTGGGTGCTTATGTGTCACCTCCTTGGGAGTGGAGCAAGTGCATAAGTTTTTCTGGAGTTTTTCTGCCCAGAAATTTGTCTGTTAGGCCCTTTTTATACAACACTTTATCTCCTGTCATTGTCACAGTTGTGAGGTTGATATTATCTCCCATTTTCCAGATGTGGAAACAGAGACTCAGTGAAGTTGACCTACCTCCCCAGGCTCACCCAGATTTTAAGTGGCAGGCTGGGAGCTTGAATTTGAGTGTTCTCAGAGCCAGCTCTCTTAAGTACTCAGTTCTCTGTCTGCATGGCCATTTAGTTACTCCACTGAAGCTATGTCATCAAGAATTAACTTATTCCCTGGGCCGCTTAAGCCCTTCTCTTAGGCAGGGTAAGGCTCATGGGGTCGGTGGAGGACGTTCTTTAGCTCTGTGTGGTCAGCCCGCTCGTTAAGTCCACTCTGAGGACTTCAGGAAGCAAATCCTATACCATACGGTCAAAGTTGGACTAGGCTCAAACTAGATTTCCATATGGGGCACATTCTGTTATGCAAGGAAGGCTGTGTTCTTCCTATCATCTATCTATCTTACTGAAGAAAAAGAAAAAAAGCTCCTTTTTGGTTAATTGGCATGATTTAAAGAAGAAAGGTTGGGCTTCCCTGGTGGCGCAGTGGTTGAGAGTCCGCCTGCCGATGCAGGGGACACGGGCTTGTGCCCTGGTCTGGGAAGATCCCACATGCCGCGGAGCAGCTGGGCCCGTGAGCCATGGCCGCTGAGCCTGCGCGTCCGGAGCCTGTGCTCCACAACGGGAGAGGCCACAACAGTGAGAGGCCTGCGTACCGCAAAAAAAATAATAATAATAAAATAAAAATAAATAAATAAAGAAGAAAGGTTAATATCTATTCATTCTTAGCACTGGGTCCATCCTTGATTTCAGTTGAGCGAGGTTGTTTCGTGATAACAGGTATTGTGCTGTCATTCTGGGAAAGCCAGTGGGGAGCTGAGAGTGACTTCACGGGTCACTGGCAGCTCGAGCCTGTAGTCAGGAGTCAGAACGAGTGGACTGCACGTTGGTTTTTCTGATCTCTACATAACATGCAGAACAGGTCTATATAATGGGCCGTTTGTTTTGTGGATGGTCAGTTTTTTCTCTCCCCGCCTGTTCAGAGTGTTTAGGATACGTCGGTGCAAAGGACATCTTGCTGAAAATACAGCGGCCACGCTCTTTCGCGTTTTTAAAGAAACAGCTCCAATTGCAATTCGTTTCACTATGACCCTGGCTAAATCTAACTGACAGGTGCTGCAAAGTGTTTAGCTGGACGACAAACCCAACTGAGATCAAAGGACTCCCCTCCCCCGCCCCTGCTCCAACAGTTTAGAGCAGTTAAGCTGCTTTGGCCACCTGACAGCCAGCATCGTCCCCTGGCGGGGGTGTGCTCTGTAAAGGAGAGCAGAAAGCAAAGTGGTGTGAATGACTCAAAAAGTGGCAGCTGCTGGTTGGAACGTGTGAGTCACAGAGCGGGAAGGTCCCACCCATTTGCTTCTGGCTTGTTAACCCCCGGACACGATCATATTAGTCAGTGCTTAAATCAGAAAGTCAGAAAGCTACATGATTTTTGCGATGAGTTCAGGAGGTGGGCTGAGGTCCATGGTGAGGGGACAGCACTGCTTCTGGAGGAGCCCACACTCTAGTTTCTGTTGCTTGTTTCATTTTTAAGTTGGAAGTTGAGGAGAAGGATGTACTGTTGCTTGGCCAGCAGCCTGCAGTGTCTGGGTGCCATTCAAGGAGGGTAACTGGGTCCCCGCCTGCACTCTGTCTCGGTCGGCGTGCGATTGGGGTATGGAGCTCCTGCCGTGGGAGGAGTTACTGGTGGGCGTGCACAGCACTGGCAGGACCCGGATGGAGGCCCAGGAGACGTCGCTACGGCAGGGGAGGGGTGGGGTCTCCACGCTGCTGTGCTGGGGGCCTCCGCTCCCTCGGCCTCCCAGTCTGCAGGGCAAGGGGGGCTGCATCTCGGGAGCACCTTGTGTCCCATGGCTGCCCGCCCTCCGGAGGAGGCCTCACCTCCTCTGCCATGTGTCCAGTCTCACCCATTGTGCTTCCTGATAGCAGCTGGGGACGGAGCCTCAGGGGTCCTGGCTTCTCCGTGGTGCAGAGGCCTCCCTTCGAGGAGCTAGTGGTGCCCAGTTAGCAGCAGAAGTCGCAGTGCAGTGTCCACCAGGCGTCACACCTGCAGCCCTGACAGCGGGGCTTCCGGGGGACATGTATGGGGTGGGGATGACGGCGGGATTTCCGAGCGAGTCCTCGGCGTGTAAGAATGGAGGCTGGGTCCCCAGCCCTCCATCCAGGCTCAGGTGAGAGCTTCTGCAGACTGCCCACCCTCCCGGGGTGTGTTAGCCGTCACGATTAGGGCCAGGATGGAAATGGCAACCAAGAGGCAGGCTGGCGGGTCAGGGAGAAGGTAAGCAGGAGAGGAGGCCATCTCCCACCTTGGTCCTGAAATCTGAGCCTCTAGGAAGTGGCTCTCAACAGGGGTGATTTTGCCCCCATAGGGGATATTTGGCAACGTCTGGACACATTTTTGGTTGTCATACCTGTGAGGGAGGAGGGGTATGGTAGCTACTGGCATCTAGTGGGTAGAGCCCAGTGCTAATCGTCCCACACTGCACAGAACAGCCCTACAACAAAGAATAATCTGGCCCCAGGTGTCAGTAGTGCCAAGGTTGACACCCTGCTCTAAGGGACTGAAGAGTCGGGGTGGGGGAGGGTGGCATGTCATTTCATTCGAGGACTTAATAGATGTGGCCAGTGGGCTTCGGGCAGCATGGGCATTTGACCCCAGAGCTCTTTATGTGGCACAAGAGTCGTTTGAGGATCTTTCTCTGGGTGAGCCAGGAGCATCCTGGGAACACTGCTTGTTACGTGATGTTCTCCTTATTCACCGCTATCCAAGCATGCGTGGGCTTTTTGAAAACCCTCTGGGAGTGAGCAGAAAATCAGGCCCTTTTTTGGAAGTGCGAGACGATAAAGGGGAGAAATCTATATTTTGAAATGAATATTCTTACCTGCTTGGGTCTATGGATAAGGGTCTGGGTAGCAATACTCCCTGGGTTCCCTGCCTCTGTGTGTGTGTGTGTGTGTGTGTGTGTGTGTGTGTGAGAGAGAGAGAGAGAGAGGGAGAGAGAGAGAGAGAGAGAGAGCGCCTCTGAGTGGTGATAGGGTGGCAGTGTGCACTGGCATATCCTGTTGTTATGATGATGAGATAAAGACTTTCTCCTCCCTGAGGCTCTGGAGTTCTGGGAAATGGCTCTGAGGTTCATCTTCTGTTTTGCATCGGCGTCTCCTGCTGGGCACCGACAGCATGCAGGGCCTCCCCACTGACCAGCCAGCGTGTGCGTCAGGCCAGCTCGGGTTTGCCCACGCCACCACCGCAGTGTCCCTGCTCCCCACATTCCCTCCTCAACAGGTTGATGGGACAGCTGGACTTGCAAGTGGCTTGGCAGGAGGGAATAATGAACCAGAGGCAGCAACGGCATGGCCACACACACACACACACACACACACACCCCTCCAGAGCGGTGGACCATGCCACGTTTCCCTCCGTCTGTGTAGGAAGCCCGCTGGAATGCCCGCTCTTTGTGGAGTGTGGTCCATACATGTGTGCATTTCTCTTTGCAGGGCACGTCACCATCACCAACTACTTGTTGAACTATTTCCCCGGTCTTGACCTTGAAAGGAGGAACGTGTTTGGCTTCACGGCCCTGATGAAAGCCGCCATGCAGGGCCGAACGGAGTGCATCCGAGCGCTGATGCTAGCAGGTACGTCCCCACCTGTCCCATGCAGTCCCAGGGTCCCGGGAAATGCTGAGTTGGCTCTTTTAAAGATATGTGTTGAAGGAATGAAACCCGCCCCCATAGAAACCAAGCCTAGTGGATGCAGCAAAGAAACGTTTCTTTGTTGAGATGTATGGCTGTCATCATCCGAGTTGAAACAAAAACAAAAGCTCCGGCCCGCTCCGCGGCGCGCATGCTCCGTGCGGGGCTGCTCCAGCGACACGGGGTCATGAGCGCGGGGCGGAGGGGCTGGCCGAGCCGCGCTTGCTGGGGCCCGGGGCTTGGCGGCGGCCCTAGGGCGCTGTGCGCGGCTGCGGAAGGGGCGGCGGCGAAGGTGGTGGTGGCC
The DNA here is from genome assembly GCF_949987515.2 of Delphinus delphis. Lineage (NCBI taxonomy): Eukaryota > Metazoa > Chordata > Mammalia > Artiodactyla > Delphinidae > Delphinus > Delphinus delphis. The sequence continues at coordinate 164,070,541 of NC_082685.1, read as the reverse complement.
AGCACTGCGCGCGCCAGTGCGGCTCTCTCGCCCGACGCGCGCGCCCGGTCTGTCCCCAGGGCCCTCTGGAGGTGACTCGGGTGGGCCGGGCAGGGCGGCGTTGCCGGTTGGGAGGGCGGAGAGGAGGCGATGAGGAGACAAGTCGCCGCCGCCGTAGCGGAAGTTCGAGCAGGGGAGAGGCCAGCTGTACCCCTGCCGGGTTGTGAACCCAGACAGAGGAGGAGGAGCCGCCCGAGAAGCAGGCCAGCGCCGCGGGGAAAGGAGGCCGCCCGGGTTCACGGGCCGCAGCGCTTCCTCTGCGGACGCTGCACTAGGCGACGCCGCGGAGCCGAGGAAGCCGCCCCCGGAGCCCCCGCCCGCCCGCCGGCGCCGTCTCCGCCTCCGAGCCAACTTGGCCGTAGCTGCGGCCCGGGCAGGAGGCGGCGGCGGCAGGCGAGGCGAGGCGGCCCACGCCCGGCCTGTCAGGCCACCGGCCCGGCCCGTTTCGGCCCGCGGGCCGCCCCCGCTACGGAGGCGCTGCCGCCGGGGCCATGCCGCAGGCGCCGCAGCCGTACGAGTTCGTCAGCGAAGAGAACAGTCGGAAATGGCGGGGACTGTTGGTCTCGGCCCTGCGGAAGGTTCAGGAGCAAGTACATCCCAATCTCTCAGCTAATGAAGAGTCTCTCTATTATATTGAAGAGCTGATTTTTCAGCTGCTTAATAAATTATGCATGGCCCAACCAAGGACTGTTGAAGATGTGGAGGAACGAGTTCAAAAGACCTTTCCTCATCCAATGGATAAATGGGCTATTGCTGATGCATAGTCTGCCATAGGGAAACGAAAACGAAGAAATCCTCTTACTGCCTGTGGACAAAATCCATCTTTCATTGAAGGAAGTTTTAGGGTACGAAGTGGACTACCATGTGTCCCTGTATATTGTGGCTGTACTAGAGTATATCTCAGCTGATATTTGGAAATTGGCTGATAATTATGTATTTAATATCCGACATTATGAAATATCCCAACAGGACATTAAAGTGTCAATGTGTGCAGATAAGGTTTTTTGTTTTGTTTTGTTTTGTTTTTGCGGTACGCGGACCTCTCACTGTTGTGGCCTCTCCCGTTGCGGAGCACAGGCTTCGGACGCGCAGGCCCAGCGGCCATGGCTCACGGGCCCAGCTGCTCCGCGGCATGTGGGATCTTCCCGGAGCAGGGCACAACCCCGTGTTCCCTGCATCAGCAGGCGGACTCTCAACCACTGCGCCACCAAGGAAGCCCTGCAGATAAGGTTTTGATGGACATGTTTGATCAGGATGACATAGGCTTGGTTTCATTTTGTGAAGATGAACCTAGTTCTTCAGGTGAATTAAACTACTATGACCTTGTCAGAACTGAAATTGCAGAAGAAAGACAGTATCTACGGGAACTAAATATGATCATAAAAGTGTTTTGAGAAGCTTTTATTTCTGACAGAAAGCTGTCTAAACTTTCTGATATTGAAAAGATTTTCGGTAACATTTTAGCTATACATGAATTGACTGTGAAACTTCTGGGTTTAATTGAAGACACAGTTGAAATGACTGATGAAAGCAGCCCTCATCCCTTAGCTGGAAGCTGTTTTGAAGATTTGGCAGAGGAACGAGCATTTGATCCTTATGAAACATTATCACAGGATATTCTTTCACCAAAATTTCATGAACATTTCAGTAAGTTGATGGCCAGACCTGCAGTGGCTCTACACTTTCAGTCCATTGCTGATGGTTTTAAAGAGGCAGTTCGTTATGTCCTTCCATGCCTTATGCTGGTGCCAGTATATCATTGTTGGCACTATTTTGAATTATTAAAGCAATTGAAAGCATGTAGTGAAGAGCATGAAGACAGAGAATGTTTGAACCAAGCTGTTACTGCTCTCATGAATCTCCAAGGTAGTGTAGACCGAATTTACAAGCAGTATTCACCTAGACGCTGACCTGGGGATCCTGTTTGCCCTTTTTATAATCGTCAATTAAGAAGCAAGCACCTGGCTATTAAAAAAATGAATGAAATTCAGAAAAACATAGATGGATGGGAAGGCAAAGATATTGGACAGTGTTGTAATGAATTTATTATGGAAGGCCCATTGACAAGAATTGGTGCTAAACATGAACGGCATATTTTTCTCTTTGATGGCTTAATGATTAGCCACAAACTCAGTCACAGCCAGTCACACCTTCCAGGATACAGTAGTAGAGAATACAGATTAAAAGAAAAATTTGTCATGAGGAAAATACAAATATGTGATAAAGAAGATACTTGTGAGTGCAAACATGCTTTTGAATTAGTATCCAAAGATGAAAACAGCATAATATTTGCTGCTAAGTTTGCTGAAGAGAAAAATAACTGGATGGCAGCACTTATTTCTCTTCATTATCATAGTACTCTACATCGAATGCTAGATTCAGTATTATTGAAGGAAGAAAATGAGCAACCACTTAGATTACCGAGTCCTGAAGTGTATCGTTTTGTGGTAAAAGACTCTGAGGAAAACATTGTTTTTGAAGACAACTTGCAGAGTAGAAGTGGAATCCCCATTATTAAAGGAGGAACTGTGGTGAAATTAATTGAAAGGTTAACACATCACATGTATGCAGATCCCAGTTTTGTTCGCACTTTTCTTACTACGTATCGTTCATTTTGTAAACCACAGGAATTGCTAAGCTTACTGATTGAACGATTTGAAATTCCAGAGCCAGAACCTAGTGAAGCAGATAAATTGGCAGTAGAGAAAGGCGAGCAGCCAATCAGTGCAGACCTTAAAAGGTTTCGCAAGGAATACGTCCAGCCAGTACAACTTAGGATCTTAAATGTGTTTCGGCACAGGGTTGAACACCATTTTTATGACTTTGAAAGAGACTTGGAGTTGCTTGAAAGACTAGAATCCTTCATTTCAAGTGTAAGAGGGAAAGCTATGAAGAAATGGGTAGAGTCAGTTGCTAAGATCATCAAGAGGAAGAAACAAGCTCAGGCAAATGGAATAAGCCATAATATTAGCTTTGGAAGTCCACCTCCACCAATTGAATAGCATATCAGCAGACCAGGACAGTTTGAAACATTTGATCTCATGACACTTCATCCAATAGAAATTGCACATCAGCTGATACTTCTGGAATCTGATCTCTACAGGAACGTTCAACCTTCTGAACTTGTAGGGAGTGTATGGACCAAAGAAGATAAAGAAATAAATTCTCCAAATTTATTAAAAATGATTCGCCACACCACAAATCTCACTCTCTGGTTTGAAAAGTGCATTGTGGAAGCAGAAAATTTTGAGGAACGGGTGGCAGTACTAAGTAGGATTATAGAAATTCTGCAAGTTTTTCAAGATTTGAATAATTTCAGTGGTGTAGTAGAGATCGTCAGTGCAATAAATTCAGTATCAGTCTGTAGATAAGATCATACCTTTGAGGAAAGAAAAAGGAAAATTTTGGATGAAGCTGTGGAATTAAGTCAAGATTATTTTAAAAAATATCTAGTGAAACTTAAGTCAATCAGTCCACCTTGTGTGTCTTTTTTTGGAATATATTTAACAAATATTCTGAAGACTGAAGAAGGGAATAATGATTTTTTAAAAAAGAAAGGGAAAGATTTAATCAATTTCAGTAAGAGGAAAAAAGTAGCTGAAATTACTGGAGAAATTCAGCAATATCAGAATCAGCCTTACTGTTTACGGATAGAACCAGAAATGAGAAGGTTCTTTGAAAACCTTAACCCCATGGGAAATGCTTCTGAAAACGAGTTTACAGATTATTTGTTCAACAAGTCACTAGAAATTGAACCCCGAAACTGCAAACAGCCACCTCGATTTCCTAGGAAATCAACTTTCTCTTTAAAATCTCCTGGAATAAGGCCTAATACAGGCCGACATGGCTCTACCTCAGGTACTTTACTAGGTCATCCAACACCATTAGAAAGAGAACCACGTAAAATAAGCTTTAGTCGGATTGCTGAAACAGAGCTTGAATAAACAGTGTCAGCACCAACCTCTCCGAATACACCATCTACTCCACCAGTATCTGCTTCTTCAGACCTTCGTGTGTTTTTAGATGTGGATCTCAACAGTTCCTGTGGAAGCAATAGCATCTTTGCTCCAGTCCTCTTGCCTCATTCAAAGTCTTTCTTTAGTTCGCGTGGTAGTTTACATGAACTAAGTGAAGGGCCACTGATTCCTCCTCCACTTCCTTCTCGAAAAAAATTTGATCATGATGCTTCAAATTCCAAGGGGACTATGAAATCTGATGATGGCCCCCCCGGCTATTCTGCCAAGACAGCCTCCTCCTCCAAAGGTAAAACCCAGAGTTCCTTCTCCTTCTGGTGCATTTGACGGGCCTCTGCATAGTCCACCACCGCCGCCGCCGAGAGATCCTCTTCCCAATGCCCCTCCACCAGTTCCCCTTCGGCCTCCAGAACGCTTTATAAACTATCCGTTTACTCTTCAGCCACCTGCACTGGGACATCTTCATAGAGACCCAGACTGGTTCAGAGACGTTAGTACATGTCCCAATTCTCCAAACACTCCTCCTAGCACACCCTCTCCAAGGGTACCACATCGATGCTATGTGCTCAGTTCTAGTCAAAATAATCTAGCTCATCCTCAAGCGCCCCCTGTTCCACCAAGGCAGAATTCAAGCCCTCACCTGCCAAAACTGCCACCAAAGACTTACAAACGGGAGCTTTCGCACCCCCCATTGTGTAGACTGCCTTTGCTAGAAAATGCAGAAACTTCTCAATGACCCTAGCCATATGTAGTCATTGACACTGGAATGGTATTTGTACAGTTTTTTTTTTAAATTTATTCAAAAAAGGCCTAGTATTTTAGTACTTTAAAAAAAATAATGTTCTTACAAAAATGCTACTGATCAAATAAGCTTTTAAAGATTGGAAAAATAAAAATACAGAAGTCCTTTACCATTATCCTCAGGTGATCAGTAGCATTGCCTTGTCTTGGATCCTCAGTGCTGCCCAAAGGCCAGTATAAAGAATTTATATTTGCACTGTAGACTCTGCTAAAATATGGTTTAAAGTGACATTGATGACACTGAAAGCAGATAGTGCATTTGTGGAATTTTTCAAATTTGAGTGACAGATGACTTTTTAAGGCAGTGAATTTATACACACATAGGGGGTGTGTGGTGATACTGATTTTTAAGCCTCTTTGACCATCTTCTAGTTTTTACGTCTAGTTTTTACATTTCGGAAGATCGTGAATAACACCCACTGCTCTTAAACTCTTTAATGCCGTGTCTTAAAAGCCAGAATTTGCTGCTGAAGACAAAAGTGAAAAATAGAACGAAAATAATAGAATGCACTGTGTTTATTGTTTTGTCGAAATGTAAACAGACTACCTAACCCAATCATAGAGGAGAAAAGGGCATATATCTTATACAGATGTGCCTTTTTGCAGACTATGGTGTCTTTAGCTAATGAGTTGCTTATTGTTTTGGAAAACAAAGTTAATATGCCATACATGTACAGTTTTGTTTATATTGTACATTTAAAGATAATGCTAATAACCTATATAAATTTATGTGACTCAAGGCCTATAATATGGTCCGCTACTTTACTTTACTAATTCATAAAGCTGGAGGATAAGTTTCTTACGGCATAGGAACCAACTGCATTGCCTTCAAAACCAAGTAACTTTCTCTATAAATCTTGCGTTAACTAAAAATTTTTAAAGTATTTTTTTAGGTTGGTAATATTTAAACCAGCAGACACTTAAAGCTTTATTAAACTTTTTAATCAGAGACGTGATTAAAACTTTTATTTGCCATTTGTACTCCTTCATTCTAAGTGATGAAAAAGCGTGTTTTCCTCTTAGTGCTGTAGCAGCAGTTGTAAAGTAGCCAAAAGCCACATTGCTTATTTACTGGTCTGTGGCCTTTTACTGTGCTTCGTATCAGAGTTCCTAACAAGATTAATAAATCACCCTAGTCTTAATTTTTAAAAGAAAAAAGAAAAAAAAAAAAAAGCTCCTGCTTTCAGGGTGGGTTGGGAGGTCACAGCACTGGTCACCCCGTAGGCCAGCCCTCCTGTTTCCTCACCCCCTAGCCTCATCCTGCCTGCATTTTTCTTCACAAACGTGTGCTCTGGTCTTGACGCCGGCAAGATGGTCCTATTGAAGGTGGGCAAAGGGATGGCAGGGTCTACCCAGGAGCCATCCCAGGTGTCTGCTTGCTGGTGGGTGGAGTCACGTGGTCATATGATGTTGTAACTGAGCAAGGGCTCGTGTGCCTGCAGTGCAGAAAGCCGTACTCTGACGGTGGTTGTTCACAGCAAAGTAAGGGTTTATTTGCAGGGCGCCAAGCAAGGAGTACCGGCAGCTTAGGCCAGAAGACCCGAACCTCCCGATGGCTTTTAGGCAACGGTTTTTAAAGATGGTGTTAGGGGAGAGGGTCATAGGTTGCCTGACCAGCTTGTTGACCTTCTGATCAGCTGGTGGTGAGGTAACGGGGTGATGCTTCAGGAGTCTCAACCATCAACCTTTGGGTTCCAGCCGGTCTGGAATCTAGTGCTTGTGGTCAGAGAGTCACCATCCTCCACTGGGAGGGGGTCTTAGTTTCTGCAGAACAACTCAAAGATATGCACCAGATTGTCACCTATATCCCTTCAGGAGGAACTCGGAGTCCTGTGACTCTGTTGTCCTGGTCATTAACTGCTTAAGTCTGCTCTTTGGAACCGGAGGAAGGCCTAGGAGACTAAAGCCATTTTTCTACAAACAAGAAACAGGGGACACAGATGGGCTTTTGCACCCGGGAAGGCCTCACAGGGTCCTGCTCGGTTTCAATCCCCCCTTTTCTTTGATTTGCATCAATCCTGAGGAGAACAGGAGTGGGACAAGAAAGGGATTAAAGTTTTGGGTAGAGAAGTTCATCATAAATTGCGGGAGTGGGACTCGGTTTTAGGGGTCTTTAGGGGCAGTTTCTTTCTGCCTGGCATCACAGTGGAATGTTCTCAGGCTGGGCCAGCACGGCAGGCCCCCCGCTTTGCCCTTGTGGCCTCATCATCTTGAGGGAAGCCCCTCCTCTGAGCCTCTCTGTCCTCATCTGTGAAATGGGAGGAATGACTTCTCCCCCACCTCCCTGAGGATGAAATACATCACTTTGTAAGCTCTCTGGGGCTATACATATTTAAGGAATTACTGAGCTGAATTCCTTGCGACTAATCTCTAGCTGTTTTCCCCCTCACTCTAAAATGGAATTGATGATCATTGTTAGGGCACCACCTCATTGGGTTATTCTGGCAATAAAATGAGAAAATGTGTGTGAAGCACACACCCAGGGTCAGGCGCAGAGGGAGCATCTCAAACAGGGGGAGATGCTGTTGCCGCCATTATGTAATTTCATTATCTCAGTTTATTTCGTTTTTGTTCTTGGCACTGGCTTCAGCCGGTCTTGCTTGGCCCTACGAGCTCCCAGAGAGGCGGCATCCCCTCCAGTCTCAGTATCTCGAGGACCACGTTAAAATTCTTCCAGGCATCAGCCTGGGCTAGTAGCTCTGTTTAGACAACTTGCTTCTTTTTGTAAATAAACCTTCATTTGGGGTTAATTTTAGGTGTATGGAAAAGCGACAGAGATAGTAGAGAGAGCACCCACAGAGCCCCGACTCAGCACCGCCCTCCCTCCCCCGACCATGTTAGCATCTTACCGAGAGGCAGAAACTGCACAATACAAGTCACTAAAGTCCAGACTTTATCCAGATGTCACCAGTTCTTCCACAGATGGCCCCTTTCTGTTCCAGCATCCCAGCCAGGCTCCCACACTGAGTTGTCACATGTCCCCAGTCTGTTCTGGTCCCCAGAAGTTGCTCAGTCTTCATGCCTTGTCCATGACTTGGTCTTGACACTGGCCAATGAACACTGGTCCCCCAACCTGAGCCCATCTGTCTTTTTCCTTGTGATTAGATTGGGGTTACAGGATTTGTTACAAACCTACTTTGGATTGTTTTTTTCTCCTGCTTTAGCTGAAGTGTTTTAGGGGATGCTGTAAGAAAAATAAATTCAGTAAGCGAAGACAGAGGCTTCGAAGATGAAAACCTTCTTGGAATTAAAAAAGATCCTAATTAAAATTAATCTCATTGGTTGTGCTTTTGACTCAGTGACAGTTTCATTTTTTTAAAGTGAGGTAGCCGTTTCCACAGGGTTTATCAATGACATCAGGGAGGGATGGTTGCTCCTAATTTAATGGTGATTAGGATGCTTTTGTGTTTTGGGGGGAGCTTCATCTGCTTTTCTGCTTCTGGATCTAGTTATAATTGAGTGTAAATTAGCAATTCACTTTTACAACCAAAACCTTTCGATGTCAATCGAGGCATTTTCCCCAATGAATTAATTTGAATTACAAACCCTCTTGTTTTCAGATTAATTGCCTTCTAATCAGTCTGGACCGTGCATGGGATTTGCTGTCATTTTTTCCCTGAGTCTGGTAGAGGTTTCAGGCATTTACAGATCACAGAACCTTTCAGATCTCGCGAGAGATGGGCCTGCTTGAGGGCAGTGTGTTCAATGCTCATGTGTTGTTTTTTCTTTTCCCTTAGTTATTTGGATAACAAATTTGGCATTAGGTTTTATATACCCTACCTTTCCTGTTCCTGTCAACGTGAGCACAACCCCATCAAAGTCTAGAATAATCCACACGAGTGCAGACCTCTCGTGCCTCTGTTCCTGAACTGTACCTGGTCAGAGCAGAATGGTCAATAGAACCAACTTGGAAATCAGGACCCTTGGTTTCAAATTCCAGCCCCACCATTCAGCCTTTCTATACCCAGGGCCAGTCACCTTCTGCTATGGGCCTGTTTCTTCTGTAAAATTCGGTGAATGTCAGTAGTTACTGCAGGAGGTCATGATGTGTATTGAGTGAGTTCACACTTCACAGCTCTCAGGGGCTCGCCTGGCATGGAGGAAGCCATCAGTCATTGTTGGTTGTCATTGTTATTGGTGACTTTATGTGTTCACTGTTATGTGTTAAATGAATGAAAAACTATGGTATATTTTTCCCTTTGAAAATATCCTTGTGATCAGATACTTAAACTTTCTATGGAGGGTAACTCAGGTTTCTTCATCTTGGCACTGCTGATGTTTGGGGCCAGATAATTCTTCGTGGTCGGGCTGTCCTGTGGGTTGTTTAGCAGCCTTCCTGGCCTCTGCACACTAGGTGACTGTAGCACCCCCCAGTTGTGATGATCAAAAATACCTCCAGACATTGCCAAACGTCCCCTAGTGGGAAAGTGGCCTCTTGTTGAAAACCACTGATACAACTAATGTAAATGGGGAATGAAGGGAAAAGTGAAAAGAAAATCTGACACCTTTTTCAGGGAGCTTTTGAGCTGTGCTCTAAGGCTTTTATTGTTTAACTTACAGAATATTTTCATTTTTTACTATTGCCACTAAGTTACCTTGTACTTTTTCCCAGGAAAGTGGGTCACATTTTCTTCTTACAGATGAGTGTGTATGTTTTAAAAGCAAAACCAATACGTGACTGAATGCCTTTCCTGGGTTTGGTACATAGCAATAGGATACTTGTTGAAATGGTTAAACAATTGCAACAGTATTTTAAAGTCTTCTTATTGCCGTTTGAATTTATCAATATTAAGAAGAACTAAGCCTGTAAAGATCCTAAAATCTGGGTATTTCGTTTACAGAATCAGGTCATCCTGTGATCATTTTAAAAGCAAAAGGCACGAGCATTACTACATATTAATAGTTAGGATAAAACTGTGTATCTCATTCTAATTTTTTCAAGTGCCGTGTTCTTCTGAACCTGAGTGTCTTTCTGCGCCTGGGTTGAATTTCCGAGTTGCAGTTTCATAATATTCAATAAGAACTATTTCCTTTTGGAAATAATGAATCATTGAATTGAATGCCCCCCTAGACTGTTTAGATTTTCCAATAGTTCATAACCTGTAGGTGCATATCAGCTCTTATCTTACCTTGTTGGGCAGAACGAAATAGTGTCAGAATTACCAGAACTCAGGCTTTTAATAGAAATATAACCAAGTTCTCAGGCTTCCCTTGTGGTGCAGTGGTTAAGAATTCACCTGCCAATGCAGGGGACACGGGTTCGAGCCCTGGACCTGGAGGATCCCACATGCCGCGGAGCAACTAAGCCCGTGGGCCACAACTACTGAGCCTGTGCTCTAGAGCCCGCGAGCCACAACTACTGAGCCCATGCACCACAACTACTGAAGCCCGTGTGCCTAGAGCCTGTGCTCCCCAACAAGAGAAGCCATCGCAAGGAGCAGCCCGCGCACCGCAACGAAGAGTAGCCCCCGCTCGCCGCAACTAAAGAAAGTCCACGCGCAGCAACGAAGACCCAGCGCAGCCAAGAATAAATAAATTAAATAAATAAATTAAAAAATATATATATATATAACCAAGTTCTGAACAGCTGATATATTGGCTCTTTGGTTTTTGGCATCCCGAGGAGTAACCTCAGCTCTGCTGATGAGATCCCAGGGGTTGGGGATAGGGCTGCAGAGCCTTGTTAATTCAGTGGAATATTAATGCCCCCAAGTGACAGGTGTATTTAATAAATGCTCTTAGAAACCATATGAGGGAAGCCGTGATTACCTCTGAAGAGAAGCAGAACCTGGTGGAGGTTGGCAGGTTCCAGACTGGCTTGAGAGAGCTGGCTTTCATACCTGAGGTGTTGGTGTCATTGCTGCGGCACTTGGGGAGCAAAAACAAGCAAACAGAAGCCTTGAATCTCCCTGGGATTCCGGGCAACAAAGCAGACGGAAAGGAAGGTGTAGGAGGCTCGTTTAATGAACAGAGCAGAGGCACTCCCGCTGTACATCGTGTGCTCATCCTTGTCTTAGGCAAGCCCTGACTATGTGTTTCTGGAAAGCCGAAGGGTATGATATCACCAGAGAGGTTTCTTTCTGTTTATAGAGGAAAACATGAATTTTCTGTGACTAAGTTGGAATAGTGTCAAGTTATTAGGCAGAGAAAGGGCTAAAAATCAGGCATTTCATATCACCAAGGGCACCGTCTTAGCCTGGGCACCCACGAGAGCCAACCGTGGGGCAAGTTGTTCTGGAAAGTCACCCTTGGAAGCTGGTCAGGGATAAGGAAGCCGGATTGGGAAGACTGGAGAACGAACCAGTGTGAGCTCATTAGCTGGCTACCCTGCAGGCTGTGGGCTTGAGCCCTGCTGAGACCCTCTGAAAGACTGAAATGCCTGAGGGTAGGGTGGGATCACCCGCCCCACCCCCTTCAAGGGCTCTTGCCTGTGACCCTGCATCCTGAGTATACCCCAAGTGCCCAAGATACAGGCCACAGACAGCACAGGAGAAGGCCTGTAAGGACCGGTCCACAGTGGTCTTGTGGTGACTGTCACCGGTGGAAAAAGGCGATTCCCTCGGCTCTCGTCCTCTCGAAGAGAAAGAATTCAGTCCAGAGACATAGAGCAGTTTTAAGTAGCAAGAGTTTTTTATTAAGCAAAGCAAAAGTACACTCCGGAGAGAGAGAAGGGGCGCGGGGTTGTTTGGAAACTGGAAGCAGCCCCGCGGTAGGGCTGGGGTTGGTTTTTCAGAGTGGTGGAAATCCCCTGAGGTCCTGCATCATTTGACTGCCAAGCTGATCGACGGCTTTAGGTTATATAGCTTCTTCCCTCTGCGCAGGCGCTTACCCACAGGCACCCGGGCAAAACCCACAGAAGGGTGATGGATGCAGAAACCGCAATGCTAATTTATTACAAACACGGCGTAATGGACCCCGGGTTACTCTGAGTCACCTTTTAGGTCTTGGTATGCCTGCACCAAGCTGTGCTGGTGGTTTTGTCTTGTTTGGTCTTGATAAGGGGAGACTTAACGGTCCTTGACCACAAAAGGGTGGCTCTCTGGGCATGTTCTAATCACCAGTGTCCAGATGGGGGAGGGAAAGATGACCCCGTCCAGGATGGGGCAGGGACCCGCTCATGTCTAACTATCTGACATGACCAGAAGGGTCTCTCGGCAGGAGGGGGACCAGATTGGGGCTCTGAAGGGTAGATAACAGGGGGATGGGGGCTTATAGATAAGATAACATGGGGATGGGGGCTTATAGATAAGATAACATGGGGATGGGGGTTTATAGTTAAGATAACAAGGGGATGGGGGCTTATAGATAAATAGGAAAGGAAGTGACACACCCTGGGCTCTGCCTGCCTCCTGCTGGTCTCATGTACCTGGCCTTGACTGTTGGGGGAAAGTGTCCTAAGAATGAGCAACGGAAGGTAGATTGTTTTCCTTTAGTCCCTTTTAGAATGCTTTCTGCTTCCAGTAACAGAAATCCTGACTTGACGGTGGCTTAAAGAAAGCAAGTGTCTATCTGTCTCACCTCACTGGAAGTCACCATGCAGAGCTTGGCCCTGGACTCCGTGAGGACATCACAGACCCAGGTTTCTTCCTCTTGTCCACTCAGCTCCACACAGCCCCCCAACCACCTGCCAGTGTGTTGACTGGTCACCTCATGATTGCACGATGGTCACCAGAGCTCCAGGCCTCAGCTTCATTGGTCCCTTCGATCAGGGTGCAACAGCCTTCCCTTTGGGGCTCACTGACCGGCTGTAAGGGAGACTGGGAGAATGGGGAACAACAAGGCAGGTCATCGAGGTCAGAACCATAATCCTCAGTGGGGTGGGGATGTGTGTGATCCCCCAGGGGACACTTTCGATTGTCACAACTGGTGGAATGCTACTGGCATCTAGTGCACAGAGAACAGGGATGCTGTTAAAAGCCCTACAGTCCCCCAAACAAACAGTCATCTGGCCCCAAATGTCAGTATGGCCAAGTTTTGAACCTCAGGGATAGACCAGTCATGAGGCATTGCCTAGAACTGAGTAGTTGCTGCCTTGAATAACATAGAGGATTCTGTACAGACAGCTCACAGCACTTAACGTGGCAGCAAATGGACTCATTGGCAGGAGCCCAGCCTTTGCACGGCTGGAGCCCTGGGCGAAACAACATGGGGTGGGGGCATGAGGATGCCGGCGTCTCTGGGGCAGGCGATGGGTACTTTGGCCTTTCAGAGGTGCTCCGTATTTTCTAAAAAGATATAACGTGCTAATTGTCAGTACTTGCCTTTCATGATTTAATGACTATGCCCAGGCCTTTAGTGTTACCCTTAATAGTACTTTCTTAAGGAAGTGAATCCCTCGTTTATAGCATGACTCAGATTCTCGAGCTGCATTACAGTCAGAATGGCCTCCATTCTTTACAGTGTTTGTATTTTCCAAGGTGATTTTGAAAATGAAGAGGTGCACTCAACCTTTGACAGCTGTTCCTTTAGTTTTCCATTAGCATTTGAAAAATGTCTCTTTCAAGCAGCGTTCATTAAGATTTTAATTTTTCAGTTTGCTCCTTTTTTAAGTGACGTGCAACGAATTAAGGTTTAATGTGTCATCTATTTTTTGCAATGACATTTTTACTGCCCCCTTTTCGTTTGAGTCCGTTTATAAATTGTACTGTAGCTAATGAGTTCCACCGTGATTTCCAGTTCCCAATAATTACCACTCTTCTGATATGTTCTTTAACGTGTCACAGAATTAAGAGCATTACCGGGCGAGCTCAGGTGAGCTGCGTCTGCCTCAGCCATGGGGCCACTGAGGGCTATGGGGTGGGGAAGTCGCTGAGACCCCCTGCTGCTCTCGTTCGTATTCACCAGCCATCGCGTGTGGGACACCCCGGTCTGTGTGGGATGTGAATGCAGAAACTTCTGCTGGGCCTGGTCCCTGGGTAGACTAGATAATTGCCCTACTTCCCACATTGCTTTGCCAGTGGAAATATGACTAATGGGACTTGAAATCCTGAATGATTTTTAACTGTATATTCAGCTGAGGTTGGACCAAGATTAATTGAACAGCAATCCCTGGTTAATTTCTATTTTACTACCAAGCCGAAACTTACGAACATTTCATCAAGTTGAGCTGAAGTTTAACTCTGCAATATTAAGAGGGGGCAGTGGCTGGTATGGAGGAGATTAAGGAAGTGACCAGTGTAAGGGAGACCGTGAGGATGTAGGAGATGCAGCCTCTGTCCTGCAGAAAGACAGAACCGATGGCAGATATATATTAAGAGACTTATTTTAGGGAATTGGCTCACGTGATTTGGGGGGTTGGTAAGCCTGGAATCTGTAGGACAGGCCAGTGGGCTGGAGACCTGGGCAGGAGTGGATGTTGCAGTCTTCAGGCTGAATTCTTTCTTTTCCAGGAAACTTCAACTTTTGCTCCTAAGACCTTGGACGAGGCTCACCCACATTTTGGGTGGTAATCTGGACTTAAACGTCAACCAGTTGTGGATGCTAACCGCGCCTACAAAACAGCTTCACAGCGCACCTAGATTAGTGTTGGATTAAGTCCCTGAGTACTAGACCCTGGCCCTGTTGACACAGAAAAGTGTCACAGAGGAAGAGCCCCCCAGCAGGGTGGTGGGAAGTGCAGGCAGCTGAGGGTCAGGACCCAGGTCCGAGCACTTCTCTCTTACCAGCTTCGAGGTCTCCAGCAGTGCCCTCAGCCACTGGGACCACCATCCATTCTGTAACAAACGTTTATTAAATGCATGCCTCCTACCAGCCAGAACTATATGTGTTAAAGAAGCAAAAATGACTAAGTTTTTGCTTAAACTGCCTCTGTCCTGGAGAAGCCCACGACCCACGACCAACTAACCACCAGCACGAAAAGTGAAGGACCACACGTTTCCTGTAAGATAAGAACCATAATCGTCCCCACAAGAGATCTTGGAGGAAAAAGGGAGATGATAAATAAATAGGACACTGAATGCTTTGCCCGTGAGTTACTGTTAGTATTTTTAGAACATTCTAGTATCATCTGCCAAGTGTTACAAAGCACCTTTGTGGTCTGATTGTGTCTCCATTGCTGGGAAGCCGTGAAATCTTATTTCTATAAAAAAATTCCACGATTTAGGTGCTGAGTTTAGGGGGTTTTATTTAGGAAAGATAAACCATTAAGTGGAACACTTAAAGGTCGGTTGTGGGGCTTCCCTGGTGGCGCAGTGGTTGGGAGTCCACCTGCCGATGCAGGGGACACGGGTTCGTGCCCTGGTCCGGGAAGATCCCACATGCCGCGGAGCGGCTGGGCCCGTGAGCCATGGCCGCTGAGCCCGCGCGTCCGGAGCCTGTGCTCCGCAACGGGAGAGGCCACAACAGTGAGAGGCCCGCGTACCGCAAAAACAAAAGGTCGGTTGTGTTACAATAGTAAACGCAAGAGCTGACGGTCAGGTGTGGGTTCATCCAGGTGGCCCAGCTCCAGGGTAGGGTCTGTTAGAAGGTTTTGGAAGTTTCGCCTTTGATCCATTTCACTGTCTTTTCGTTTTCTGCCTGTGGAAGGGAGGTCTTATTGCATCCACCCATTCCTGTTTCTACTTTGCGGTTTTCAGGGGCAGATGTCCACGCCAGGGATCCTCACCGCGGAATGTCGCCCCAGGAGTGGGCTACTTACACGGGACGGTTTGAAGCGGTCCACGTCATCCAGAGGCTGCTGGAGCGACCCTGCCCAGAGCAGTTTGGGGAAAAGTACAAGCCAGAGCTGCCGCTGGCCCCCGAGGCGGGTCCGAAGCCTGCGGGCTCCAAGAACTGCTTGCAGAGGCTCACCGCGTTTGTGCGGTCCATGCTTACCTCCCGCTTGCGCCAAGGCCTGGAGGATGGGGGCGTCCTGGACCACATGGTCAGGATGACCACGAGCCTCTACAGCCCCGCCGTGGCCGTCGTCTGCCAGACCATGTGCCCCGAGAACCCCCCCTGTGTGGGGAAAAGGCGGCTGGCGGTGCAGGAAATCCTGGCGGCACGGGGGCGACCGGACCCGCAAGCCCAAGAGAGGGACAAAGCGGAGGGCGCCGAGCAGCGATTCCGGACCTCCCAGACCGCGGGGGTCTCCAGAGAGGGGGCCCCCAGAGCCAGCTCCACGCCTTCTTCCCAGCTGCCAGCTGCCCCGCGGAAGGCCAGCCTCCTGTCCCTGCAGCTGCTGCGGCGGAGCAGCGTGCGGCCGGGCGTGGTCATCCCCAAGGTGCGCATCAGCAAGGCGCCCGCGCCCGCCTTCCAGCCCGAGCGGGCCGCGAAGGGCAGCACCAAGGACAGCACCCACCTGCAGCTCCCCAAGTGGCGGTACAAGGAGGCCAAGGAGGAAAGGAGGAAGGCGGAAGAGGCAGAGAAGCAGCGGCTGGCCACGGCGCACAAGGAGAAGCGGGCACCGTCCTGGAGGAAAAGGACGTGACGGGGTGGGTGGGTGCGGGTGTCTGGGGGCGGGGGGCGGCGGGGAGAAGGACGCAGAACCTCCGCCCGGCCCTTGCCTTTTACGCACCACACGTCCCCGTGCCCGCAGGCTCCTTCGGCCCGAGAAAGCGTTTGTGTTTGTTCAGGCTGCACCCAAGAGTGAATTGGGCATAGCAGGAATCGATTTGCCTAAAACCAGTTCCCCTAGCAGTCAGTACACTTAGTGGGCGTTTTACCTAAAAGTTTATCTTTAGAACCTCAGTTAAGAAATTTTTAAGACCAGTTTGTCAGAAGGGCGTTTTCTGTATAATTCTGTATTTTTAATCACAGTCAAATGTGCAGCACTTTACCAGCCCCATGCAAAGACGGGGCTCTTTGTACTTAGGATGGTTTTAATGCATTTGTCTGAAGACCCTTTGTTTAAAGTACCGTTTCTAGCAATGACTACTTGTGATATCTCTATGATTTCACACAGAATTTGTGGCATTCTCCCCCCTTTTGCTGTTTGTTTGGGTCTTTGCCTTTCCATCTCATGTGGGTGCCCATGAGCACTGCACGTTCTTAATTGGATTAAGTGAGGCAGAATATTTCTTTCCATTTGATGGAGACATTTACAGCAAAATGATCAAGTAAGATAGAGGAATCAGATTTCCTTGTATCTTACTTTTTAAGCTCTCTTGTCCATCCAGTGCTAAATAATGATGAAAACCCAGTTGTCAAAGTATGAGACTGCGTAGAGAAGCACGTATTTATTGCTAGGACTAAACTCATTTTAAGCAAGGGATTTTTAGATAAACTGTATACAAAGTCTTGAACATATTGAAAAATAGATATTGACATAAGAAAAAAGTATTTAAGAAAATAGGGGCAAATCTAATAAATTATTACTAGAAATACAAAAGTACGGTATGTGCTCTTAGATAAATTGAATTCAGATATCCTTAAAATGTAAAAAAGATGCAAAAAGCCTAAGGAACCCAGTGTTCTGCAGACTGCTGAAATGGGGGCAGGCGTAAATTTTTTAGAGAAACAGGGATTACAATCGAATACTTAAGCAAACATGTTTTAGGCAAATTTGCCTGGAGTGAGCTGGGTTG
Source organism: Delphinus delphis (assembly GCF_949987515.2). Lineage (NCBI taxonomy): Eukaryota > Metazoa > Chordata > Mammalia > Artiodactyla > Delphinidae > Delphinus > Delphinus delphis. The sequence continues at coordinate 164,053,224 of NC_082685.1, read as the reverse complement.
CTTCCTCCTCCTGATTCAATTCCAAGGAATCCCTGGTGTGGAATTACTTTCATTTTTCCTTTGATGACTGCCCCTGATCTTCACTTTACCCTTATGCCGACTTTGTAGAATTTCCAAGATGTTGGGCCTTCGGCAGAGCATGTATGTGATTTGCCCCGGGCCCTGAGCTCTCCGAGGGAGTTATCTCCAAAGCACTGAGAAATTCTAATGAATCTCTGGCCATCTGGGTTGCAGAGTCTCTCTCACATATGCACTACCAACAGCACTTTATTTAAATATTATTCTGCTCAGAAGCCATAGATTTAAAATATTACAGACCAGTTTGGAAGCTCTTTATTATAACTCTAGATTCGCAGGGGAAGTCGTGCTCCCTGGCTATGCGGTAATGAGCACGTGTCTGTCTCATTATGTGGGCGGGGTAGCGCCACTCTCCCCCTTCTGCCCCATCCTTCAGAGTTGAGCATCTCACACTCACCTTCCCCCAAATCTCAATAAACAGACCATCAGGCTGCACCCAGACTGGTGGGAGACAGGCGTGACGATAATACAGCTCTTAAAGTCAGATTTTAGTGGGTTCCTCCCTCATCCCAGAAGGGCACAAGAAGAAAGGCACAGAGGTCTGGACCCACTTTGAGCATCACTGATGTAGTTGGCTGTTGGATCACTTTCGTGTCTAAGAGTTGAGGTTGGCCAAGTCCCCTTGGATGAGATGAAAGCTGGTCCCCGACGTGGAGAGAAACACCCGTTTCCCTGACAGTCCAATCCATATCCTTTGAGATCATTTTCGTGTTTATGTATTTTCGTTGCTTTGAATGGTTAGCTGCATTTTTCTCACCAAGGAGTCAGCCCTCCTCCCTCCCCTCCAGTGTCGGTCAGGGATGCGGCACTGATGAGCAGTGTCCCCCCCAGCTCCGTCACCACATACATTCCCTGCTGACCCCTTTGCCTCCTTTTTTCCTTATTTGCTTTTTCTTTGTTTTGCCTGTTTTCTGCTCCAGATTTAGCTAAATGCCTTGATCATCCCTGGCACCACTACTCTGAGATCTAAAAAGGGCGGAAAAGCAAGGCAATGCTGAGAGATCAACAGTGCCCTGTGGAATTATCATGTCGTGCCCTCCCAACACCCAGGAGTGAATGAACGGCAGATTCCGCCGCTGCTTCTGTGCAGAATGTTGGCACAATTCCCCCACCTCCACCGCGCACTTTCCCCCTTTTTTTCTTTAGGGAGGGAGACTTGGTTTGCCCTCCTGGCGGGTGACAGCACCGCCCTGCTGTAGATCCCGTGTCTGCTTGCACTCCTGATGTCTGTTAACTGTAAATAGTGAATTTCAACTTGACAGGTACCCTCTCAGGGATTTATATATAAATACAGTTAGGGGAAGAGTTGAAGTATATTTTAATACTTTTTAATATCTGAGTGAGTTATGATTAAACTAGATGGAAGAAGTATTTCTAAGACAATGTCAGTTTTGCTGTTTTCTGGGGAGATGCCTGGGAATCACCCCTCGTGTTGAGATTTCTTGATTATTAGAAACTCGGGACTCTGGCAGCTGAAACGGCTTTGGAGTGGATGTGAAGTCACTTCAGTGCCTCTCAGTTGCCTCTTGTGGATGTGAACCCTTGTATTAAAAAAAAAAATTGCAGCCTTTATGTACGTAGAGATGGCTGTGACAACACAGATGGACCGTTCATCGCTTTTACCTCTACAATTGTTTCCTCCCCATCTGATCCAGGGGTGTGTGGTGTGACAGTGACAGTGTTTTCTATCTGCTTATGTGAATCGTGTTCTACAGTCAGTGGAGCGCCAAGCTCACCGCTGGGAGTGGGGAGGGAAAAGCTGGAATGACCGCGTCATTCAGAGACCTTGCATGTCTTTGGCTACCTTTGAGAAATGCAACACGTGACATTGCGGACCTTCGTGACTTTTTCTGCAGCACCTCCCCACGAGCTCCTGGCGGCACTAGATGCCTCAGAAATAGGATTGGAAATTGCAGTAGTTCGTCATCTCAACTTCAGGCACCCCTGCTACTCACTCATTCTGCAGTGGAGGATGTGATGTCAGTTGGAAAGTGGGATTTGTGGATGCAGCGTGGCCGGTCCAGGCTGCCTCTGTCTGCTTCCTTCCGTGCTGTGGACGACCGGGTCTCTGGAAGTCCGCTGAGTGGAGATGAGGCTGTGAAACAATCCCGTGAGGGGGGCCACACCCCAATCCTGAAGTGGATGCAAAGCCTGCTGTCTCCAGGGAAGAATCATGGGTACCGAGTTATTATGAAGTAAACCCCCCCGAGGGGCCAATAAATGAGCTAAGACTAAGAAGTAGGGACGATTTGACTCTTGCGGCCTCTGGCAGGATCACAGGATTCCCCCCTTATCCACGCTGCATTAAGATGGAAGACTGTCTTTTCATCATTCACTTGAGCTCCGCTAAAGGAGTTCTAGCCCTGACGGATGTCAGGTGCAGCGCTTACCCCCGGGTTCACTTGGAGACCTGTGCTCGCTCAGTTCCCATCCTGATACAATGCAGGTGTTCCCTGCAGTGCTAAGGTTTATCAGGAACTATTGTAAGCTGCTAGTCGCAATCTATCTTTTATAGGATGAAGTGCTGACACACTTTTTCTTTTTCACAGTATTTGGGGAAATCCTAACGCGCCACCCAAGTGTTCCCTTGCGAGCCTTTTCGTCCCACGTGGGTGACTGTTTGGATTCTGCATTTGGCTGTGGGTGCCGGCTCACAGGATCCCTCAGGGCCCTGGTCTGCATCTGGTCCTCGGTTTCCTCGGCGGCAGGCTCACGCTGGGCCCCTTTCAGCTGGGCCTGCAGGACAGTGGTCTTCTAGGGAAGGAATGGCAGAAGACCCATCACGACGGATCCTTTATAAAACAAAGTCCCCTTTGCGAAAACAGCTGGCATTGGGTACGTAATCATGGCAGCGGGAGGGAGGGCTGTTGCCATGAAGAACTTACAACAAAACAGCTCTTCCTGAAGACGCTGGTTGCTCTCCTCTCCATGCATTTAGACTTTGTTTCAAACGTCCGTGTAACTCTTGAATCAGCTACTCACGGCTGTGCCCTTGAATTCACGTGTTTCTTCGTTAACATTTAAAATAAGAGGCTAAAACAATTCCTCTGGAGGTTTTTCGTTTTATTTTAAAGAAATGGAAAAAAACAAAAAACCACCACTGCCTGGTTTGATTTAGCTCATTTCTGAGGGACTCAGTTGAATGCCAGGGCTGCATGCAAAACTCTCCTTACCCTGACCCAGCCTGAAATAAGGCTCATGTGAAAGGCACAGCCCTGCAGTGCTCTGATGGCCTCAGCTGCAAGTGGAGGTGTGTGATGTGATGTGAGTGTGCACACACACACACACACACACACACACAGGAAGGAGTCCGGGTTTTGTGCTCACAGAGGGGACTGCCGTTGTGGCTCCCAGGTAATGTCTGGTGTGACCTGATTTGATGGCATGTAGTGGAGGATGGGACAGCCCAAGACCCCCACTGGGAGCCCTCCAGTGTGTCCCCTGTGGCACAGAACGCAGCCAGTGTGTCATAACGCAGGTCTTCTTGTCGAAAGGTGGTGTTGGCCTGGGCGGCTCATGTACGAGCTCCTGGGCGAGGTTGTGTAGCCGGGCCTGGGCCGTCGCTCTGCTTTTGGCTGCGTCCTTGGCGTGGAGGGGCAGAATCCAGAGGGGGTGCTTGGGGACCTCCACCAGGCATTCACCCCATGGCACCAGGCTAGCCACAGAACCAGCATCTTACCCTGCGGAGGCACTGAGATGTTCCCAAGTCTGCGCAAGTATCAGTACTCTAATTAATCAACACTAACACAGTTTGGTTTTTGAGAGAATCATTTCATCATAATGGGACACCTTTATATTGGTTTTGAAGAAAATGAAGACGAGAAATAAAATGAAACCAGCGGTTGCAGGCACGGCAGTGGCCTGTGTCGGTTTGATGCTTTATGAAATTTTGGGAGGTCGCATTGAAGCACTTTAACACCAGTTTTTGAGCAGAAGTTCTAGAAGCTGGTTTGGAACCTCACAGCTCTGTCAAACAGGATGAAAACCAGAAAAGGATGCTATAAACCTGGCCGTGTTACCAGCAGCCCTGTGAGCCTCTCGGCCATCCTAAGGAATTTGAATAATAGACCCCATTCAAACAAACAGGCAAAGCTAATCTCATTGGAATTCTCTTCATTCAAATCCTTGTTCTGACTCACATGTATTGGGTGTCTGAGAATGTGTGTTTTTAACAAGGGTGACTTAAGAACTGTATGGACTCTGCACAGGTGCCTGGTTTCAGGTTATGTCATGTTGGTATAAGCTTTGTTTTCTGAATGTAAAACTATTTTCATTGTCATTTCTAAAAATCCCGTAGATTTCCGGATATTGTAAAAATGTTGAATAAGGATATAGTTGTGTAAATTTCATAGTGTTTTATTTTGAGGTGAGAGTTTTGTTACAGTTTATAAAAGATATTTTTCTATTTAGACCTCAGGGCTATTTGGGGATCTACAAATAAATGTGACCCCAGCAGTTTCAATTCTTGATACCCAAAAGGTTAATAATCATCTTTAAGTTGAATAGGATATATTATTCAGCAGAAGGAATGTGTCTTTCCCTTTTAGCTTCTCTTTTAACAAACTCTGTATCTAAAGTTTAAAACATAGCAAAAAGGATATGGGTCATGTAAAAATGTGGGGAAGTTTTGGCTACGGAATTTAAAATCACTTGTGAAATAAAGTCTTATGGTACAACGGTGTGATACTTGGATAAACCTAAGTGTGTGTAAATTAGAAAATGATACAATGATACCAGTGTTCTTAATGTTACTTATTTTGATCGAAATAGATGTGCACTTCCTTCATCTGACACACTTTTATTTTTCACATTTCAAAAGTAAGACTTTTAAATTCATGAGCTATCTGTGAATACTTCTGCACGTGTTAAAATAATCTCTTTACATTCTGCCTCTTCTCAGAAGTACCCACTGGTAGGGAGGCATCCTTCAGCTGTGTTTCTGTGGATTTATTTACCTGTGTATATAGAAACAAGTTTAGTTTTGTTATTTATTTATTATTATTATTATATATATTATATAATATGTTATATAATATAGTTATATACTATATAATATATACATTTATAATATAATTTTTTTGTTCATTTAGTTTATTTTTTATTAGTTGGTTTACAATGTTGTATTAGTTTCAGGTGTACAGCAAAGTGATTCAGATATAGATATACTTTTTCAGTAAAGTATATATATATATATATATATATATATATATATATATATACTTTTTCAGATTCTTTTCCATTATGGGTTATTACAAGATAACTGAGTACAGTTCCCTGTGCTAAACAGTAGGTCCTTGTTGTTCATCTGTTTTATATGTAGTAGTGTGTATCCGTTAATCCCAAGCTCCTAATTTCTCCCTCTGCCCCTTCCCCTTTAGTAACCATAAGTTTGTCTTCCATGTCTGTGGGTCCATTTCTGTTCTGTAAATAAGTTCATTTGTATCATTTTTTTTAGGTTCCGCATATAAGTGATATCATGATATTTGTCTTTTCTCTGTTTGACATAGAAATATATTTTTAATGTTTTCTCCCCTTCGTGTGATGAAATGTATTATTTTTAATGTTTCCTCCCCTTCGTGTGATGAAATGTATTATTTTTAATGTTTCCTCCCCTTCGTGTGATGTGCAGTGTGGCATACACAGCCTCACCCAGTGTTCTTGTGGATTGCCGTGTAGTGTTCCTCTGGAGAGCTGCACTGTGGTACATTTAACCATGACCTCATGATGGACTGTTACAGTCTTTTCAGTTCCTACCACTTGTAAGTAATGAAGAGCCTTCATCTGACTTACCTATTGGTATACACGAGTGAATGTTTCTCTAAGACAAGCGTGTAGAAGTGGGACTTGCCGGTAGAAGGGAAGACGAATTTTATTTCAGTAGTCACTGCTGTGTTGCCCTTTTCAAAGCCTGCTGAATATTCACCTGTCGGCGGACAAAAGAGGCCCCTTTCCCCCTGCAGCGCACTTGCTGCTTGCCAGTCTGATGGTTAAGAAATTGTATCTCGCTTTAATTGCCTGAGTTACTGGTGAAGTAGGGCATCTTTTCGTGTGTCTTTTTATTTCTTGTTTTAAAAATTTGTTATATCTGTTTCTCATTTAAAAAAAATTACCCTTTGGTGTCATTTTTGCTGATTTATAGGAGTTTGCTATAAATGTTGAGTCAGTTCTTTGACACAGCTGGCATTTTTTTCTCCCATTTTATCACTTATCTTTAAGGTATCGTGTGTAAGTCTTAAATTTTGATTTAGTCAAACTTGCCAAACTTTTTAGTTTATATTTGCATTTCTTATTTAAGAAGGCCTTTCCTACACCAAATCAACATTTTTCTTCTGTAGTTTTATCTAATGATTTGTAGCTACTTTTTAAAAAGACATTCATACACAATTCATCTTTTCAGTAATTTTTGATGGGACTGAAGACAAACAGCTATTTATTTGGGAAGTTCTATTCAGCATTTGAAAAATCTGCAGTCTGACACGTTAAAAACCATAATTTTAGTCATTAAATTCTACTCATCCAGAATCATAATCATTAAGGACCTACATAGGATGTCAAATTTTAAATAAGGTTTTGTTCTAGGCCAAGATTGTTATTGGAGATTATTTGTATTTATTGTTGTGAAAGACAAATAATGTGAAGGTAATATACCAGGAACTGTCCTTATTAGAAAATCTGAGAACTAGGGACGTCCCTTTCGGTCCAGTGGTTAGGACTCCGCGCTTCCACAGCAGGGGGCCCAGGTTCGATCCGTGGTCGGGGAGCTATGATCCTGTAGTCCAAGGGGTATGGCCAAAAAAAGAAAGAAAATCTGAGAACTGACATGAAAAGTGAGGACCGACTGGACCTGCGTCGAGCACCCTGAGGCTCTGAGGAGCACAGATGGACGGATGCTCTTCCCGTCCGGCGGCCCGGCCCCAAGAGCAGTGCGTCTGTGCTGTGCAGTCGTGCAGTCAAGAGCGTTGCCCCTTGAGGACCTCGAGGGCTTCTGCAAGCAGCCCTTCACGTGGTCACTGGCTCCCGACAGGTCACTCCGGCTGTCTCCCTTGATGATAACCTAGCTGGTTTCCAGCCAGGGACGTGAAAGGTGGTCCGAAAACCCGCAGTCTGCCGACAAAACCAACTTTGATGTGCAGATTGCTCAGGTAAATTGTTAGCTCAGCCGCAGCTCCCAGTGCCAGGGGGCCACTGTCCCTGCAGCAGGGGCAGCCAATCACAAGCATGGGGCAGCCACCCTGCCCGCTCGACATCATCTGCCTGGTCACCCCGCCCAAGCTCATTACTGCTCTCACTCAACCCCCAAACCTAACAAGATGTTAATACATTTTCCTGGATAAGTATATAAATGACACTCAGATCCACCTTGCTATTTCAAAAGCGTGACACAAAATCAAGAAGTCAGGTAGCTGCAAGGATATGACACCAATTTTTCATGAGCTCTTAGAAGCTTTATCAGGGCCAAGAGCTGAGTGGAGAAGCTGGACCAGGAAGACCCCTCTCTGGGCCATCAGAGACAAGAGGGTTCGGGCACATGGGTTGTGATGGGGAAGCTGTCACCCTACAGTGAGAAAGGTTACAGAATGTCCCCGCTCCCCAGCAGAGGAGTCCCTTAGCCATCCCATGGCCCCTTCACGCCCTGCCCCTGGGGGTTGGGGGACCAGCTTTTACCTTCTAACCTGAGTGATCATTGAAAGGTGCAGACTCGATGTCCTTCCTGACCAAACTCCATTGGAATGGGCCTCCCTTGGTTGAAGTGCCTGATGCCCTCTGTAGGGTGAAAGGTCATAGGTTGGGGGTCGAAAAAGCCACCCGTGCCTGCCTTCCCTCCCACTGCTGTGCAGGAGCTGGGCCCGTCCTGAGCCCCAGCCTGTGGTTCTCTAACTCTACACATTCCTAGTCCTGGACTCTAGGTGACTCCAGGTGACTCTAGAGAGATTTGGGCAACCCTCGTGCTCTCCCTGAGCTGGCAGATGGCCCTCTGCGGTTGCATAAAGCAATGGTGCTTGAAGGGCCGGGGTTCCCGGGACAGGCAGCATCAGCACCACTTGGAAAATTTTCAGAAATACACCTTCTCAGGCCGAACCTGTATTAGTTTCGTGTGATTGCTGTAACAAATTACCTGGACGGCTTCAAGCAACTGACATGTATTCCCTCGCAGTTCGGTCGGCCAGACATTTGAAATCGCTGTGTCAGCAGGGCCACGCCCCTCTGAAGCCTCCAGGGGAGGGTGCAGGGCCACGCCCCCTCTGAAGCCTCACCTCTCCCAGCTCCTGGTGGTTGCCAGCAATCCTTGGCGTTCGTTGGCCTGTGGCAGCCTCCATCTGCCTCTGTCACCACATGGCCGGCTTCCTTCTGTGTGTCTGTGTCCACACTTCCCACTTTTTTTTTTTTTCGGTATGCGGGCCTCTCACTGCTGTGGCCTCTCCCGTTGCGGAGCACAGGCTCCGGACGCGCAGGCTCAGCGGCCATGGCTCACGGGCCCAGCCCCTCCACAGCATGTGGAATCTTCCCAGACCGAGGCACGAACCCGTGTCCCCTGCACTGGCAGGCGGACTCTCAACCACTACGCCACCAGGGAAGCCCAACATACTTCCCACTTTTTATAAGGCCACCAGTCATTGGATTAGCACCCACCCGTCACTGGATTAGCACCCGCCCACCCTAACCGAGCATGGCCTTGTTTTAACTTAATTACATATGCAAAGACCCTGTTTCCAAATAAGGTCACATTCACAGGGACTTAGAGTAAATCCTTTTGGGGGACACAATTCCACCTACAACACCACGCCGAGCTACTGAGCCAGAGACGCTGTGAGTCTGGGAGTGCACCCTCCCTAACTCTGCACACCTGCCGGGCTCCCACCCAACACTCATGCTCGCTCCCACCTTGCTGACCACGGGGGTCATGTCATTTCCATCCCTTCCCCCCACCCTAGGCCCCACCCTACCCCTGAAGGCTAGAAGCTGGTTCCATCCTGGGGACCCTTCTCTGCCCCCCTGCCTGGGCCATTCTACAGCTCATGGCTTTAAATGCCAGCTAGAGGCTGCCGACCTTCAACTGTGCCCTTGACCACCACCTCTAGGCCTGGGGCCCACAGCCCACATTTCAAATCCAGCCACTGCCTGTTTCTGTCAATGCAATTGCATTGAAACACAGCCCTGCTCACTCAATGACATGTTGTCTATGGTGGTTTTCACTCTCCAGGGCACAGTGGAGTAGCTGTAACAGAGGCCGTATGCTCGCAAAGCCTAAAGTACTGACTGTCTGAACCTTTACAGAGAAAGCTTGCTGACATCTGCCTGGGCACCAGTCCCACAGGTGGTGGATGTTTCCATCTGGTGTGGAAGAGGCGCTGAAGACCTAATGTGCCCAGACAGCTCTTTTTTTTTTTTCTTTTTTAATAATTGAGATATAATGGACGTAAAACATTATATTGGTTTCAGGTGTACAACCGAATGATTTGCTGTTTGTAGGTATCGCAGAACAATGACCACAATGTCTAGTTCACATCCGTCACTACACATAGTTATAATGTTTTTCCTTGTGTTGAGAATTTTTAAGATCTACTCTCCTTAGCAGCTTTCAAATACGCAGCACAGGATTATTCACTAGAGTCCCCATGCTGTCCGTTACATCCCATGGCTTATTATTTTATAACGGGAAGTTTGTGGCTTTGGACCCCTTCACCTGTTTCACACCCCGCTCCACGTCTTGCCTCTGGCAACCGCCAGTCTGTTCTCTGTACACGTGAGCTGGGTTTTTTGCTCTTCATTTGTTTTCTTAGATTCCTCATACAAGTGAGATTATACAGTATTGGTTTTTCTCTGACTTACTTCATTTAGCGTAATGGGTGGGACTCCCAGGTAAGTGAGTGGCGCTCTGAACACTGCCCCTCCCCCCGCCCCATCTCCGCACCCACCCAGTCGCTTCCTGTCGGCTCTGAAATCTCCTTGACTTTACAGAGGCCACACCCTAGACCTGCCAAACCTTTTCATCCTGAGACTGAAAGTATGGTTACAGCTGGTTCCTGCACCAAATGTACTTAGTGTCCTCCACACCAAAGCCCCTACACCCCACGGAGGCAGGACCAGAGAGAAAAGAGCCTCACTTCACTCTCCGTTTCCGCCCCGGGACAGCCTTGAGGACTGTCATCCAGGGTATCGAGGGTCTCCCCGTTTGGGCTGTGCTGCCTTCTGAGCTGCTCTCTGTGCGTCTCAGGAGGTCGTTCCTGGGGCCCGAGCTCTGTTCCTGGGATATGAGCAGGGGCTGGAGGAAGCTTGAAACACACCTGGGGCAGCCGTGCAGCCCTCACTTCATCTGCCCGGGAGTCACGGAACTGACTGGCCATCAGCTGCTTCCCACTGGCTGCGGGGGGTGATGGTGGCTGTCCTGCTACCAGATGCCTCTTGGGACACTGCTGATTAGATCCTGTTGATGAGGGCGCTGGTGTTTAACTAGGAGAACGTTAAATGACAGCCGGAAATGAGCTAAATCGGCTCGGTAGAAGCAGCAATGTGGAAAATACTCTGCTGTATCAGACTCAGCCTGTCTCTCCTCCCAGAAAAGCATACGGGAAGAAGACGCTCGGCTTGCTTCATTCAACCAAATGACAGTAGGCATATTCAAAGCTGTGTGGGGAAGGGTCTCTGGAGACAGACAGACAAAGGTCTGGTCCTGGCTTTGCTACATGTCTTCTTTGTGATCCTGGCAGGGTAGTCATTTCCTTACAGAAGAATGGGTCTCTGTGTGAATGCTACACACCCTGCCTGGTGCCCATCCCGGGCAGAGGGATGCTGGGGGCCACTCTGAGCACAGACTCCGTGCTCATGACCTTGATTGACAGTCCTCAAGGGTTCTCCATCTCTTCTCTGCCTCCATGCCCAGCAGGTGATCAGGAATGTCTCTCCAGAACCCCAGTGACTCCCTATGGAAGGTAGATCAGCATAATATGGCCTGCAGTGGGGATGAGGCGAGATGCATGTTTGAAAGGCCTTCTGAGTGCTAGAATCCTCCCCAGGGAGAATCAGGCCAGAGCCCTTCAGCCCCAGGCCCTGTGTGAGCCCCAGTTCTGGTGAGGTGCCTCAGACCACACATGGTCTCCGAGCAGGTGGAGAGGTGATCTCAGCTCACGCTGCAATCGTGGTCTAGTGGACTCTATGACTTGTGCTTGACTTAGTTGCTGTGGTGTCCTCAGTGCCCAGAACAGTGTCCCAGACTGTCTGGGTCAAGATCTTTCCAACCACGGTGAGAAGGAAGAAGGGTAGCCCCAAGGATATATAATGGATTTCTCCCCAGAGCATAAGTGAAACCTGGCTAAGAGGTCCATCCTCAGGAGGAGAACTTAGAGCTGGATTTCCATGCAGTGAAAGTGAAATCTAGTCTTTCAAGATACTTACCCTTTCCTAATCTGGCCCAATGAAGACCTTCAAGAGGAATGGGTTTCGAATTTCTCCTAGGGTTACCCATCCTGAGAGCAGCACCTAGACATCTCTGAGGTGCCAATCAGGGTTTGACAACCAGAGCACCTAACTGTTCCTCCAACTCTGAGGGCCCTACTGTCACCTGGCGTGACATTTGCTGGTTGATGGGAACTGTGTAAGCAGAGGGACATCTGAACTCTTCTGTAAGGAGACAGAGGACACCAGAGATGGGCTGGTGGTCAGAGGGTGGCAATGGAAATCAGATGGGTGGGGGATGGATTAAGTGTGGAAATGACAGTGGAGTGTTCTGGTCTTTAAAGGTTGGTGGTGGAAAGCATAGGAGTTGGTGTCAGATTGATCTTAGCTTTGCCATCTACTACTTACATACATTATTTTTACCACACTAGGCCTTAGTTTCCTCATCTGTATAATAGCAATAATAACAATGTCTACTAAGTAGAGTTGCTATGAGCTCCTGGTACATAGTAAATGCTCAATAAGGTGAGAAGGATGGCAGTGGTGGTGATGATGGTGATGATGATGGTGGTGATATGATGATGTTGGTGGTAATGATGATGGTGATAGTGGTGTTGGTGATGGTGGTGGTGATGATGGTGGAGGTGGTGAAAGTGATGAGAATTATGATGATAATGGTGATGATGATGGTGGTGGTGATAGTGATGATGATGGTGGTGGTCATGATGATGGTGGTGGGGGGGTAGTGAAGGTGATGAGGATGATGGTGGTGGTGGTGGTGATGATAGTGGAGGTGGTGAAAGTGATGAGAATTATGATGATAATGGTGATGATGATGTTGGTGGTCATGATGATGGTGGTGGTGGGGGTAGTGAAGGTGATAAGGATGATGGTGATGGTGATAGTGATGATGATGGTGGTGGTCATGATGATGGTGGTGGGGGTGGTGGTGAAGGTGATGAGGATGATGGTGGTGATGACGGCGATTTAGGCTCAGAATCTCTTCCTGTGGGTAATCTGTCTACTTGGATGCTTTTGTGATTCATGAAAATAGTCACTCTGGTTAAGTTTATATAGTTTAAACAAAGTGTTAATTAGTAAATGCCCATTTATCATGTCTTCTTATGTTCAGGTTATCTAATTGTCCTTGAAAACTACTTGTTTATCAAACTAACGCCAGTTCTCATTCTTAGATGTTGCAGTTTTGTGCCTAAAAATTAATAATCTTTGGTTTTGTTGTTGTTTCGTAGGAAAACTTTTTCTGGGAGATCCTTTTGATATGTTAAGAGCCTTTATGAGGATAGTTAAATGACTTACCCTATTAAGCTGAAAAAAATTAGTATTAAGTCAGAAAAAGTTTTAGCTGTGAAACCCAAACAATAAATATATGAGGGACTTTATTACTTAGTTTAACTGGCAAGGTGGGCCAAGGGCTGTTAAGTATACATGACGTGACATTATATGTAATTTGAGGGGGTTCCCTTATTATGCTGTATGGAAACCTCACTATGGTTACCCCAAACACTGTTTCTTAGGTTTTGTCTATGGTTTGGGGTTTTTTTTTTGGTTATTGTTGTGTTTGTTCAGAGATCCTTTCTACTCTTAAAATCTCCTTTCTTAGGTCTAGTGTGTATCTGGCTGAGAGGTGGCACTGGTCAGGATGTGGGTTTCTCACACTGGTCCCATTAGGTGAGGATGGGTGTTCACCCACAGCACTCTGCTTTCCAGTTTTCAGATAGGCTGAGAAGGTCCGGGAACCACAAACACTTTAAAAGCCTTTCTGGTTCTGATATGATACATCTGATGCTTGTTAACTTTGGTGACGGGGATTGAGATGAGTCTTCCCCCAGCTGAAAGTACTGCTCATTTACACGAAATGACTTGGGGAGTCCCACACGGCTTCCCCCATTAGTAATGGCACCCTGACAAGTCATGCTTTTGGGAGGTGACTGAACCTGACAGTTGCTAGCCAACTGACGTACAGAGGCGTCAGCATCCTTGGCACCCAAGGTAGAGAATTTTGTGACAAAGCATGTGACTTCTGCAAACTTTTGTTCCATGAAATTTGTTTTTTATATGCCTTGTGATGTAATCTAGTGGTACATGGTGCAGCTAAAGGTAGAACCAAGTCATTGAACATTTTCAGTACCGAGGGATGTCAGCCTCCCAGGTCTACAATCTAGGTAGTGTGGGGTTATGGGTAAGTTCCAGGGGAAAGAAATGGCCACATTCCCAAGAGTTCACAGCTAGCCTCAGTCCTTCTGAGATAGAAACAAGGATTTGAGGAGGGGAAGCAGAGGGGTGGGAGTGGGAGCTATGCTAGGAGACAGGGATACAGGATGAGGACACAGACCCGGGCTGAAGGCAAGCTTCACCCACGCAAGGTTCCCCTCCGCCGAGTCAGGCTTAGCCGCTGGCTCTGCAGAGACTCATTTTCCTCTTCTGCTTCCTGCTCCGCTGTGCTTACTGATAGCTCTGAGGTTAATCAGTTTGAGACACACTCGGTCCATTTTGGAAAATAGGCTGCAATTGTTTGGAGTGGAGTGTCTATATAGATCTTCTCTGGAGAACATGAAAGTAGCTGAGCCAAAAGGCTGAGAGTCTGTCCCGACTGTCCTGGGTGAGTGAAGCCACCCAGGGAAACTCATCTCTGCTCCTCTTTGTATCAGTGTCTGAGAAAACACTCATTATGCTGTAGAGCTGTTGCACGCTCTCCCTGGAGGAAAAGACTTGCTTTATCTAGAATTTTCCATTGCATCCAGGAGCAAATCTGCATCATAGCAATTGGTTGTTTTCTGCTCCAGGGACTGAAAAGCATAAACAAGCTTGAGCTACCTTAGCTGCTTCCACGAAATGTGCCCTTGTCATTGACACACATGTAAAACTTTTTTCAAGATTCAAGGATGAGGGGAATTTGCCTTTAATTGTTTAATTGCATTACTATAAGAACAGGACCAATAGAGTTCCTCAACCTCGGTACTGCTGACGTTTTGGTCTGGATACTTCTTTGTTGCAGGGGCAGTCCTGCACATGGTAGGATTTGTATGAGCATCCCTGGCCTCCACTCACTAGATGCTACCTGCTAGCATCCCCCTCCTCTCTAATCCCCAGTTGTGACAACCAAAGATGTCTTCAGACATCACCCGGTGTTCTCTGGGGCTAACATTGCCCACGCACCCCACCCTTCCGGTGGAAATCACTGCCCTAGAGATCTTCATAATGAAGATCCTTACTAATACTCCAAGCGCGTCACATGCTCTCAATGCATCTCTGTTTAAAGAATGACACAAAGAGGTTTCTGGTTAATTTGCACAGAAGCTGAGCCCTTGTGCTATAAAATGTTGAACTCTCTTTTTTAGGTGACCCTCGGCAGCACAGAATGACAAAGCTGAAATGTAATCAAAAAGCTCGTTCAAGGCTCCTGGGTAGAGTCCAAATCCTCCAGATTATATGAGTTCATTATATTAGATCATGTTGGGTCTTTTCTAGTGGACAAATGGGATTTTTCTTAAAGCATGGCAGTTGGATTTATAATAATATTTAGGATTAAAAGGGAGGATGAGGGAAAAACTATTTTCTCTTGTCATGAATGCCTTTAATCGAATTTTAGAATGTCTGTTTGGAAGAGCAAGCTAAATGTTGCTCAGACAGAATGTAGTAAAGATGTGGACTTCCCCGGTGGTGCAGTGGTTAAGAATCCACCTGCCAATGCTGGGGACATGGGTTTGAGCCCTGGTCTGGGAAGATTCCACATGCCGCAGAGCAACTAAGCCCGTGCGCCACAACTACTGAGCCTGCACTCTAGAGCCCGTGCGCCACAACTACTGAAGCCCGCGCACCTAGAGCCCGTGCTTCGCAACAAGAGAAGCCACCACAATGAGAAGCCTGTGCACTGCAATGAAGAGTAGCCCCCACTCACCACAACTAGAGAAAGCCCACGTGCAGCATCGGAGACCCAACACAGCCACAAATTTAAAAAGATACAAAAAAAATTAAAAAAAAAGAATGTAGTGAACATGTGCAGATGCTCCCACATGGTCAAAGTAAAAACAGATCCAAGATGCTCAAGGATCCCAAGAAAAATGAGCTACAGGGAACTCCTGTCATGGTTCATTTCATGTGTTAACTTGGCTGGGCCAAGATGCCTAGATATTTGGTCAAACGCTATTCTGGATGTTTCTGTGAGGGTGTTTTTGGTTGAGATTCACATTTAAATCAGTGAACTCTGAGTGAAGCAGTTTACCTTCCATAATGTAGGTGGGCCTCATCCAATCACGTGAAGGCCTGAAGAGAACACAAGACTGTCCTCCTCAGAGAAGAGTGAAAGCTGCCAGCAGAATGCCTTTGGACTTGAACTGCATTGGCTCTTCTCCCTGCTGGCCCACCCTGAAGATTTTGGACTTGTGAGCCTCCATGATCACATGAACCAATTCTTTAAATCTCTTTATCTATCCATCCATCTATCTATTATCTACCTGCTTCTTTATATCTATTCTATCTATCCATCTATCTATCATCTACCTAGTTCTTTATATCTATATCTATCATATATCTATCATCTATCCATCTATATCTATCTACCTATCATCTATCTATGTATCTATCATCTATCACCTATCTACCTATCATCTATCCATCTATCATCTATCTATCTACCTATCATCTATCCATTTATCGATTTATCTATCATCTATCCATCTATCATCTATCCATCTATCCATCTATCCATCCATCTATCCATCCATCTATCCATCTATCTATCCATCCATCTATCCATCCATCTATCCATCCATCTATCACCCATCCCCTGTTGCTCTGTCTCTATGGAGAACCAGGCTAATACAACTGCTGAGGCTATTTCCAGTGCCCAGCATTTCCTGTTAACTGCCACCATCCCCTCACCTTCTCTCCGCTCTTCAGGAGCGTAAGGCTGTAGACGCCTCCTGGGAGGGTTTACGAAATGCTTGGTTTTTTGTTTTGTTTTTGTTTTTATACTGCAGAGGCAGCAGCATGCCAAGTCTTGGGGAAGAAAAGTTTACTTTGGGGTTTGTAGAGGGAAGCATTTAACCAGCATGGCAGCTGTGAAGTTAGAAAAAGCTGCAGGACCACAGAAGAACCCCACAGACTGCAGAGGCAAGAGGCAGATGTTTCAAAAAGAATTCATTGATTAAAAACCCTCTGGGTCTGGCAGTATCTCCCGCCCCCCAGGCCCTCCCCGCTGCCCTTTCTCGGGGTGCCCGAGCCCGCTGCCCATAGGGGTCGGGCAGTCCCTCCACGTCACGTGGGCCTGTCACACCTGCAGCCTTTCTCCTGAGCACACACGGGCTCACTGCATCCACACCTGGCTTGTGGAAGAGCCAGGACCAGGTCCGGGAGCAGGCTCGTTTCAGGCTGGCGCGCGCTGGTGCACGCTTGAGTCAGCATAACCTATTAGTGTGTGCAAAACGCTCATCTCAGGGCCGGGTTTCCTTTGCACCTGCCCCTCAGACTCCAGGCATGTGCTTTAATCGGGTGGAGTCTCATGGCGTCTCTGGTCCTACATCATAAACGAACAACGACCACAATAATGATGGTAAGTTAACATCAACTGAATGCTCGTGCAGCCCCATCAGGGAGGTTCTGGAGGGTTCCTCTTGCTGGTGATGAAGCTGGGCGCCGAGAAGAAAACCCAGCTGCCCAGGTCCTGCAGGTACCGAGTGGGGACGTGGGCATGGACTCTGAGGGCGCATGCTTGCTCCCAGGCTGTGCCGCCGGCTCGCACAGCTCCATCAGGGGCTAACTCTGGTTTGAGGGTGCAGCTGAGGCGTCCTCTGAAGCTGGCAGGCATCGATGCCGCAGGCGTGGACCTGAGGACCAGCACAGTTCTTTCTCTCTGGACCCAGGGAGGAAATGTCCCACGGCTTCTCAGCCCCCCAGGAGGGCACATGCCAAGAAGGGAGCTGGTCTCCCCAGGTCTGGCCAGGGCAGCAGTGGGCCTCACACATGGCCCACCGGGGGCTTGGCAAGGGGGTGTCTGCTTCCCGGGTGACCCTGGGTGGGCACGGGGCTCTGGGTCCCAGGGGCGGCGGCCAGGTGAGGCGGTGGCATGGGAAGACGATGTGCTCCGCTCAATAACCTCTCAAGGCTGGACTTGATCTGGTAACGCTTGTAAGCTGTGAGGGGACTTCTTGCCGAAACCATTCAAGGACTGTTTGTACCGGGGTGACATGAGCCCAGAGACGGGGGCACAGCGTGCAGGAGCCGGGGCAAAAGCCAGCCTTGTCGACCTCTGGGTCACACGGGGTCCGCAGAGGGTCCTTTGGTCCTCAGGATGCCCGTCCCCGCTCCACTGACCACTAACTGGGCCTCTGGCCTCCTCTGTGCTTCCTTGCTGCTGTTCCGGCACACAGTCTAGACTGGCACTGATCCAACCATCCCCTTCTGGAATCTTCTCTCCCTGCTAACCCACAGTCTCTGCACCATCCCAGCATGTTGTCCGTGTTGGAAGCCCTGTTCTACTGATACTGGTTTCCATGTTAACCAGGAGGTTAGTATCCACAATTTTCTTTTCATGTTTACAAGACACTGCATACAAAATGGCCCATTTAGACAGGCGGAGAACTGAGGTCCAGAGATGCTAGTTAAGGAACTTCTCGCTCCAGCAGGGGCCAGGTGTGAACCAGGCAGGTGTGAGGCTGCCGCAGTGCAAAGCCCACCACCCCACACCCTTCCTCAAGCACCCCCCCCCATCACTTTACAGTTACCGGTGACTTCCTTACGGCTCCCATAAGGTGTACGATTCCATGGGTCTAGCATATTCACAGACATGTGCGAGCATCCTCTCAGTTGATTTTAGAACATTTCCATCACTTGAAAAAGAAACCGTTTCCTTTAGCTCTCACCCCCTGTATCCTCCCTGCCCGCTCACCAGCTCTGAGCAGCTGCTGTCTCTAGATATTTCCCTATTCTGGACATTTCACGTAAATGGAATCGTATAATACGTGGTCTTCTGTGGCTGGCTTCTTTCACCGAGCATAATGTTTTCAAGGTCCACTCGTATTGCGCCGTATATCAGTACTGCATTCCTTTGTATGGCCAAATAATGGAATAATATTTTACAGTGGAATAATATTCCATTTGCGTGTGTGTGTGTGTGTGTGTGTGTGTGTGTGTGTGTATGTATGTGTGTATATATACAACATTTTGTTTATTCATTCCTCAGTTGATGGACCTATTTGGGTTGTTTCTACCTTTTGGCTGTTATATGTAATGCTGTCCTAAACATCTGTGTACAAGTTTTTGCATAGACACTTGTTTTCATTTCTTTCAGGTATATACCTAGGAATAGATATTCTGGGTCACATGGTAACTCTATGTTTGATCGTTTGAAGAACTGCCAGGCTGTTTTCCCAAGGGCTGCGCCATTTTACATTCTCTGCATGAGGCACAGTATGAGGGTTCTGATTTCTCCACATCTTCATCGACACTTGTTATTATTTGGATTTTTGATCCTAGCCATCTTCGTGGGTGTGAAGTGGTATCTCACTGTGATTTCGATTTGCATCTCTCTGGTGACTCATGATATCGAGCATCTTTCAGGTACTTATTGGCCATTTGTGTATCTTCCCTGGACAAGTGTTGGCTAACAATGACTCTGGACCCTGGGCACCGAGCTTCAGTCTTCCCATCTGTAATATGGGACGACCACTGCCCATGCAGCACTCTTACAAAAGACAAGATGTAGGCTGTAGAAACACGGTGACTCTGATCTGAGGACACGTGCAGTTGAGAGCTGCAGTCTCAGGAGCTACTGAAACCGGGGGTAGACAGCCCCCTGTAGCCTGGGGGCACCATTCCCTTGGCACCTCTGCCCTGCTCTCCTCCCCTTACCCCTGCACACAGGTTTTGACTGCTCGGTGGCCAGCAACACTGTAACAAAACCTGTGGCGGGTGAAGCCTTCTCATAGTAAAGCTCATTCAGGAAAGCAATTTACCAAATGAACAGCTGTTCAAATGGTGTGAGCTGGGAGCTAGGTTTCTGGCGTTTCAGCATATGGTTGATGTCCTGAGTTGAATAGTGTCTCTCCCAGAAGACACTATTTCGGGTCCTAACCCCTAGTGTCTGTGAATACGACCTTATTTGGAAACAGGGTCCTTGCAGATCTAATTTGTTGAGATGAGGTCACACTGGATCAGGGTGGGCACTGGTCCAGCGACCGTTGTCCTTAGAAGAGGAAGGAAATTTGGACACAGATACACAAGAAGACATCCATGTGACAACAGAAGCAGAGACTGGATTTATGCTGCGACAAGTCGATGATCGCCAAGCATTGCCAGCAGCTGCCACAAGCGGAAGGGGCCGAGAATGACCCTCGCCTGGAGCCTTCTGGGGGAATATGGCCCTGCCCACACCTTGACTGCAAACTTCTGGCATCCAGAGCTGTGAGGTAACACATTTCCATGGTTTTAAGCCACCCAGTGTGTGGTACTTTGTTATGGCGGCAATGGGGAACTAACATTGACGTGACATTGGGTGACAATGACGTCAGTAACAATGTGCAAACTCTGGGGTGGAGGGGGGATTCTGCTCCACGGTGAGTGTGTGTTTGGCATTTCTATTCATATTTATGTACCGAGAACAACTCTCTACCCAGTGACACTGAATGCATAAGACCCTCATTCCATCCTCAAGTTATTGGGTTGGCCAAAACGTTCATTCGGGTTCTCCTGTAAGATGTTACAGAAAAAAACCTGAACGAATTTCTTGGCCAACCCAACAGTAAGGGAGTTGGACGCATGAATACAAACTGCAGGGCCCAGAGGTGACCCTAAGGGCTAAGGAGAGGTGAGGCTTGTTGGGAGATGCAGACTCTGGCCATACCTGCATCCCCAGGCTCAGGGTTGCCAGGCTGCCCCCCGAGGTCCTCATCAGGTGAAAACACCTCAGAGTCTCTCCCAACTCAAATCTGTACTCTGATTCTGGATCTTGAGGTTTCGTGATTGTGATTATTTTCTCATCCTGATCATAAAGCTTCCAGAAGACCTTTGGATAAATTAGCTTATTTATCAAAAGCTGCATACAGCCATCCCCGGGCTTACTACTAATCATTCCTTCTAAGTCTGTTCCCAAAGGGCCTTCCCAGCACGGGGCCAGCTGCTGAACCCAAGGAATGCGTTTTAATCCACTGCATGAAGCTTTTCCATTTTATGACATTTTAAAGTAGACGATTAGACTCAAGGTGCCTGCTGTCCAATAGTTTGGCTTTGTGTCTGGGAAACAGTTTGTGAAAACACCCCTCGTTTTTGCACGTTCGTATTTCTATTGAAACCATCTGGCAACCCCAGTAAAATGAGAAGGAAAAGTCTCTGAGATGTAAGAGAAAACAAACCATGAGAAGAAATGCAGGCGCTTTATTATAATCGTTATTCTTCTTGAGGTTAACCATTGATAAACTCATTCAGAAGAACATTTTGCTTTCAGTGATCTACAGATACATGCCAGATGTAGCTAAAAGGACAAGAAGAATGCACCTTGGGAAACAGCATGGCAGTCCTGGCTGCCACACTAAAAAGTATCAGGGGTGCGTCTTCATTTCTGCAGCAGGGGGTGCAGTGGTCCACAGACTGACCTAGTGCTGCCTGCTCTCAGCATCCTTCTGAGATGCCGGCTCCAGGAGACGGCTGGGAGGAGGCTGCCCGCCCTGTCTGCATCTCTAAAAGCCAGCCTCAGTTTTTAGCAACATCTCAGCGATTAAGAAGTATGAGAGGTGACTACACGGTGCCTTGAGGGTGAGACCCCGGCTGCCGCAAGTCAGTGAGATGGGAAACCAAATGTTGCGGGCCAGCTTTTTCCTTAGGGACAGGTGAGAGCTGGGTCTGCTAGGTCTGTGTCACCTTTCCCAGTCACGGATGTGGAGCTGGAAAGGGCATCAGAAAGGCTGTGGTGTGCCCACTGCTGACCCCGCGGCAAACACCACGCTGGCAAGCGCGCCAGCTGGGCTGCACCCTCTCCCAAAGCATCTGCTCCGGGAGATTTGAACATCTGAGTAAACGAGCCCATTGGCTTTTCAGAAAAGCAGAGCACCCAATAGCCATCAGCCAGCGAGCAGTCTAAGGCAGCTCTGGGTAGGAAACCCGGGCAGAAAGCATAGGATAACTTGAGAGGCCCAAGTGAACACGGGCCCAGGTACCTGTGCCCTTGGGCAGAGGGAGTTCCTGATACTTCGACTGATGGACAAACAGGCTTTTCTAGCTCAAATGGCACGTGGTAGTTCTACTCTGCCCTAGGGAGACAAAGGGCAGGTTCTCGTCTCGTCTTCCCACGTGGTCAAGGCTTTTGCTCTAGTGTTCCAGAATTAGCTAGGCATCTGCTCCTCCACCTGGTCAGTGATCACTCCCAGAGCTCAAGAGCAGCTCGAGAGGTGATCACTGAAAAAATGAAGGTTTGCCTTGATTTCGCGGCAAGCCTGTCTGGATGGTGGGGCAATGCAGGACTTGGGACCCACACTGAGAGACCTCATTCTGGAAGTATTCCCTCTGGGCAAATTTTTCAGCAAGATGACCCCTGGAATGAAAGAGCCCTTTCAAAGCTGTAAGCTTTTCCCTGGTTTCCCTGGGAGTGCTTGGTGACGCCCTGTGCTGGGATCCCTCGTCACACAAAGGAGAGAAATGCAGTGAGGCTGTTGCCTGTTGCAAAAGTCTCCCCTGCTCAGTTTTTCTGTAATTAACGCTCTCATCTCTTTCTCTCCCCACTAGGTATTAAGACTTTATTGTCCTCTTACCGAAAAGCATGAAATGACTGAGTTTTCCCCTGACCTGATCTAACCCTCCCAAATTTGTGCCCACTTGTTTCTAAGTCCAGGGCAATTGATAAACCGGAACTGAAGCTAAACTCTGAACGATTCCATTTCACTCAAGTCTTAGCAAGTTCTGCTAATGGCACTTGCAGCGCCACAGTGATTCGCAGACAACACCTGCCAGGACTCCCTGGAAACAAGCCTTGGGGTCTGATTCTAGCTTTAGATATGGAAATTCAAGGCAAAGGAAGGGGCGCTTGGCTCTGTCTTAAATTTCCCAATGGAGCAGTGTCTTGAAGAAAATACCAGTTCTCTTTGCTGGGGAAATACCAAGTGTCGGGGAACTGAGGCCCGGCTGGTGAGGGCGCTGGGTCCTCGCCATCACTTGCGAGGCTGCTGGATGTGCTGTGTCCTCGGGGAAGAGTGCTTGTCCATGGAGGCGTGGGGCTTCTGGTGGGCCACCTGGGCTGCCGCCGGGGGGAAGTCCTTGTCGCCCTGGCGGGAGACACAGAAAGCACTGGCTCATCAACCGTGAACAGCTGAGCGAGTACGTGAAGTGAGACGCAAAGCCAGCATCTCCTGGCTTCCCTCTGGGGACGGGGCGGGTGGGTGATGGAGTGGGGAACCTGCCGGCAGGTAGCAGCCTGTCTCCTGGGACTGCTGGGGCTCCTGAAGCTCTCTGGAGAGCCCAAGCAGGCACCCAGGCCCGTGTCCCTTCCAGAAGGTGAGAAAGCTCGCTGTCTCTGCCGCCACGCCATGGAATCAGGTACCGTATGTGTGACTCACTCAGAACTAAGCTGGGTGTTGGATGGCTTTCTTCTGCTAGAACAGTTCTTGTGATTTTTTTTGAATTAAGGGGCAAGACAGAACCAAATCCAGGGTCTTAAATTCAGATTTGCTGCCACAGCTGCGAGCTGGGCCTGGAGTGCTTGTTGGGAAGGAAACACACAGGGCAGGGCTGGAAGCTGTGCGATAAGCCAGGTTCAACCAGCCGAGTGTCAGAGGAGGTACCCGGCTGTTTTTCAGGCAGGAATTGCCTTCATGTGCGTTTGTGACAGGGGCTGGGGTCCAGCCCACCCCGGGCAGGACAGAGCCATGGTGGCTGAGCTGTGGGGTGACCTCAGATTTGTGCGGGCATTTAATTTCCTCGCAGGTAGTAGATGTGCCCTCCGTCTGTCCCAGGTCCCTGGATGGCTGTGCTGAGCCGTCCCCAACAGTGGCATTTTCTTTACACATCATATGCTAAGGGCTCGAATGGGCTGTGAGCCGCAGATCAATGGATGGAATTAGTGCACCGTCCCCCAAAGGGGGGCTTGCTGGGGGGAGGTCTGCGGTTACAAAACCGTTAGGTCTCACAAGAAGAGGGGGCTCTTGAAAGGCAAAGAGAGTGACCCAAACCCATCAGTTTGGTTCAGAGGGCGGCAACTATCTTCTGCAACGGGCCAGATAGTAAGTATCTTAGGCTTTTCAGGTCATACTCTCTGCACTCTGCCAGTGCAGCACGAGAGGACCATAGATGATACACATCCATGAACAGCAAGGCTGTGCGCCACTAAAACTTTAACCATGGACACAGGAATTTAAAGTCCGTGTACCTTTCACGTCACACCATACAGTTCTTATTTCAAATTTTCAACCATTTAAAAGTAAAAACAGTCTCAGCTCACAGATCACCCTGAAACCCTTTGCCGACCCTGGTTGAGCCTAAAGAGAACGGAGACGGGCGAGGACAGAGGGGAGGCAGCTGCACCAGCTCAGGCTCCGCATCACCACCGTCCCATCTGCCCCTGACGGGCGCATGCGCAGAAGCACGCTCTATGGACAGGGGGCGATTGATTAAGTGACCTCCGGACCTGGGTGGACAAGTGGGGTTGAATAAGGACAGGAGGAATCAGGACATCGCGGGCCGAGGCCCCGATGGGATGAAAGGGCTCTTACCCGGGCGATGACACCGGAGATGAACACGGTCGGTCTGGGTGGACTGGAAGACAAGAAGGAAAACACATTGACCATCACGACTCACAACAGAGGCACACGCAGGTGACGCGAATGTGGAGACTGGTTTCAGGGCCGTGTGACAAACAAGGACCCTTGGGAGGGTGCGGGAAGCGGGAGGCACACCTCTTCCTGTTATTTCATCACATGGACCCGCTGGCTGCTGCACTTGGGACACTTGCGGGTCCCCTCCTGCGGAGGCTGAGCTCAGGCAGAGAGCGCAGAACGATCGTAGCAGACAGCGGGCGCGTCACCAAAGAGCCCTCTTTCGGTTTTTGGTTAATCCTTGAACTGTAACTGTGGGCAAGCGCGGTAGTTTTGGTCTCAAGAGATATGGACCTGGGCGCTCCCCGGAGCAGGGCAGGAGCAGGGTCATGCTGGATAAATGGGAGACTCCAACCAGGGAGCTTCCTGTCCTATGGACTGAGGGGCTACCCTTTCAGAGTCCTCGCAGAGTCCACGGCTTCCGGAAGCTTCTAACGGGTGAGATCCCAGAGCCGATGCAAAGCTCCTGGCCCCTACAGGACCCCAAGTATTAAAAACATTTGGTCCTTCGTATATATGTACCACATCTTCTTTATCCAATCCTCCACTGATGGACATTTAGGTTGCCTCTACGTCCTGGCTATTGTAAATAGTACTGCAGTGAACATTGGGGTGCATGTGTCTTTTTGAATTATGGTTTTCTCCATATATATATATATATATATATATATATATATATATATATATATACACACACAATGGAATATTACTCAGCCATAAAAAAGAATGAAATAATGCCGTTTGCAGCAGCATGGAGGGACTTGGAGATTGTCATACTGAGTGAAGTCAGAGAAAGACAAATATCACATGATTTCACTTATATGTGGAATCTAAAAAAAGAGTACAAATGAACTTATCTACAAAATAGAAATAGAGTCACAGATGTAGAAAATAAACTTATGGTTAGAAGCAGGTAAGGGGAGCTAGGGATAAATTGGGAGATTGGGATTGACATATACACACTACTATATATAAAATAGATAACTAATAAGGACCTACTATATAGCACAGGGAACTCTACTCAATACTCTGTAATGACCTACATGGGAAAAGAATCTAAAAAAGAGCGGGTATATGTATATGTAAAATTGATTCACTTTGCTGTACACCTGAAACAAACACAACATTGTAAATCAACTATAATCCAATATAAATTTTTTAAAAAAGTAAGGTCCTTGTGAAGCTCTTGCCATTTCTTAACCTCTTTCATGGTACTAAGCTGGCCCACCCTGTCACCAATACCGAGGGGACGGAATATAGGACCAAAGCAGTACATGTTCATCGTTGAAAAGCAACAAGCCAAGCACGTTAAAACCACTTGTAGTTCTACCACCTGGAGATAACCACTGTTAACACGTGGGATGTGCTTCCAGCCTTTCTTTCTATGGATAGACAGATGCACTTGTTTTCTTCTTAAATTTCCATTTTTCTTACCAAAAGAATCACCTTGTTCTGTAGTCTGCTTTCTGCACTTAGTATCTGCCGAGCTTACTTCTATGGTATTATAGACTCTTCTATGCCTTTAAAAAAATAACTGCATGTGTCGTAGCTTAAAAGCATCAGAACACAGTTCCAGGTAGTACATAGGTGTGCACACCTCTGAAATGCCTCAGTCAGAGGTAGGGGGACGCGGGAGCTGTAGATGAATGCAAGGCCGGCCAGTGGGGAAAGTGAGATGCTCCCAGAAGTGGCCAGTTTTGCTTAAGGCTGGTCTTGTGGGCAGGCAGAGCGGAATCCATCCCTGATTTGCCCAGCCCGCCTTCCACCACCTCTGCTGTTCCACCCTGCCGCAGGGGTCCTTGTTTTAGCTTTCTTTTGCTGCAGGCAAAAGTCTCAGGATTCAGAAAGTTCACTGTTTACATCCCAAAGAGTTTAACAAAAACACCCCAAATTCCCCCAAGTAATTTCTGTTACTCCATGAGACTAAGAAACTTCAAGTCTTACTAAGCAGCACAGAAATGTTCCCTATATGACGCTGGTTTTGTTTTATTTAGCTTTTGTGGTGTGGTGAACTGGGTTGGGTTTTTTTTTTTCCTTTTATTACAGATATGATTTGGCTGTGGAATCAATAGTCAGCCAGGGATGAACAAGTTTGGCTCAAGTGTTAAGTCCCTGATGTAGTACGTTTGGATTTGTTTGGAATCCAAGGAATCTTGCTTTGACTGGTCCAAATCACCCACAGGCTGTCTCCAGGGATTTCACGGCCAAGGGTTTCGCATCTGAAGCTTGAGAACCATGCTCTAGATTCTAATATTGTAAAGGAACCAAGAAACGGCATTCCACAGCATTTCCACCCATTTAGATTCCCGCCAGCAATGCACAGGGTTCAGTTTCTCCACACGCTCACAGCTTATTATTTTCTGGGGTTTTTTTGGGTAGTAGCCATTCTAACGGGTGTGAAGTGGTATCTCACTGGGATTAAATTTAGCAACTAATTTTAAGAGTAAGCTTTTTGCAGCAAGGAATAATAAATATCAATCTGTATTGATCCTTCAAGGTCTTTAGGACATAATCCCCCCCCGCCCCACCCCGCCCCGCCCCCCGCCCCGTGGCAACAAAGTTCTCTCTCCTCTAAAAAACTGAAAAGGCCATAATTGACCATAAGGACATATGGCAGCTGCCTGTGAAAAGATGACAGAAGCCTGGCCTCTCGTGCCATACTTACGCGCGGTATCTGTTTTCACACAGCTCTTTGTCAGAGTGTGCAATGCTGGCTTTCATCAGGCTTGGCCAAAGAGCCCCAGGCTCAATGCCTTTTCCATCTACAATTAATAGCATCTCAAATTGGTAAACGATTGTCTATTACATTTATGTAGTAAAAACACTTTCTAAACTCTTTGAGACATGGTAGCTTAAATTCACAAACCCCAGTAAAGAGTCTGCTCTCGAAGCTGTGTTTGCAAAAACACACATATTTTAAATTCCATTAGGGTTCCACGCGAAGCATATCCTACGTTTCCAAGATTCTATAAACTGTGATAGCGGCTTTGAGGATTTATTTAATCGGATGAAAATCATTCTGACAGATGTTGTTTTGAAGAAGCAACAGTACTTTCTCGCAGGAAACAGAGACAGAGAAAAATATCATTCCTGTCCTCCCCACATCCTCAGGCCTTTCCAGTTTTTGAAAACCATATTTATTTAAATTTAAAGAAACTGAGAACCTGATGCAATTAGTGGGGATAAGAGCTCCGGGAACCCTCCTACACATCAACAGAAACTGCAACTTCACCACACCTGGCCGGTGCACACGCCAAATGTTTGATGCACGTAGGTTTCCGGTATTCACCTGTCAAGGACCACATCAAATTCTTAACGGGGTCGTTTGTCCTTAACAAAAGTTTCCTATTCTTTATTTTATAAATTTCCTTGATGAATAAGGTTTATGCCTTATTGACATTCTCAGAAAAGGCAGAAGGCAGGACAAAATGCCAGACATGCTTAGTGAATGCATGACCCTGTGGAAAGCAGACGTCTTTAGGACTGAGTTTTCACGGTCTCATCTTTAAATGAAAGTCCCCAGGGCTAAGAAAACTGAGTTCATATCTTAAAAACTCTGCTGAACTCTAAAACAGCGAATACGGAAATAAATTCCAATATATTTTATTTCACTCATATCCAAAACACCACGTAGAAAAATAATTGAGATCACATTCTTTTTTCCGTCCTAAGGCTTCACAACCTGGGCTGTCAGCGCAGGCCCCGGGCGATGCGGACGTTTTCTGTCCAGCCCTGAGAGGTGTGAATCCACTGGCTGGTGAGTTGGGGCTGGAAGGGGCCTAGTGGTGACCTCGTCCAGCTTCCCGCCCACGTGGAGCGTGGCCACAGCCTTTGTGCCTTTGTGCCTCTGCAGACGAGGAGCTCGTGGCCCTCTGGGTGTCCTCATGGTGACACCGTCTCTGGCTCCCTGCCCTTCGCCCAGTGGCCCCAACCCAAGTCCACGACCTCCTCCGTGGGACAGGCCCCGCATGTTTGAGGAAGGTTAGCAGGGCTCTTTCCCAGACTCACGGGCTTGACTGCAAATTCCTTCACGACCTCAGGCCCCTCCCCGCCTCCATTCTGCTGAGGCTTCTAGGGTTTTGCCCGAGACTGCAGTGGACACACTGAAGATAAGCTCCTCTGGCAGCCCAGCCTTCTGCAGGACACCCCTGTGCCTGGCCCAGGCACATGGAGGCTACCCTTCTCGGGGACTACAGAGAGAAGTTCAGCCTGGGGAAGCGATTCTGGGCGCCCCGAAGAGAATCAAAATGCTGACCGTCTTCCCTGGATTGCTGTTGATAAGCAACGTGGTCAGAGTGACTAGTGCCCGCTCCCTACGCTGGCCCACTTTCCCAGCTAGTGATATGGAGTCATTTCCCTTCTTTCCTGGAACTCCAGGGCGTTAAGCCCTTAGAAATCCTTTTTAAGGGGGGATTCCACCCTCAGAAAAGTGCAGGGCTCCTTCTTCATCTAAGAACAGGCTTCCATGAAGTGGGACGGTCGGGTGTGGGTAGGATTTCTGCTTGGCTGGTCAGCCTATGCCTTCCCAAGCATCCTGACAAGGACTGGGGTCGCTGAGTTGCCATGCAGGAGTGTTTTGGGATCGGGGCGTGCGCACACACACACACACACACACACACACACACACAGAGTAATCAGTAAGACCGAGAAACCAGGCAAGTCACTAATCCCATTGCAAGTAGTCAAAAGGGCAGCAAAGGCATTGCCAAGAGTTCTATTTCACAGAATCCTTTTCATGTTAGCAGTTTTGATCTGGGTTCAAGGCAGTCCACCAAGTCATCCTCTGCAAATGCTTTCTCCTCTTCATGTAAATACGCTCTGAAAGAATCATAGCTTTTAATGAGTTGTTTGTTCTCTATTTTCTCTACAGGATGGGAATGATCTTAGACGGTAACAGCTACTACTTATTGATTACTTATCGTGGGCCAGGCACTGAGTTAAGGGCTTTACACAGAATTGTGATATCTAACCTTTCAACCCTACAAAGTAGAAACTGTTATCTGCATTTTACAGATGAGGGAACAGTAAATCAGAGAGATTCAGTAACTCGCCGGACAGTTGCACAGTAGAGAAGTGCTCCAAGCCAGACTTGGAACGAGGGCAGCCCAGGGCATTAGCCTGATGCCCTCATTTTAGGGCTGAGAAGTGGGTCACGGAGCAGCCTCTATTTTCAGGTTCTGCCTTCTATACACGATCTAGAGATGCAGATTTTTACAGTAAGTAATCTAAATGCAATCAGAGGATCCCTTACTCAAGCAGGCAGTACAAGGTATTCAAATCTGCCTAAGCATTTACTTTCTGACTTGATAATGGATTTTTTTTCCTTGAAAACTATCATTTATGTCTGTAGCACTCAACTAGGGTACAGAGTGCTTCCACATAAATTATTAATGCAACTGGTTCTCTTCAGCAGGTGTTATCCCAATTTTATGGGTGGCTGGAGGAGGCTGAACCTTGTTCGTGGTCCCAGAGGCAGAGCCTGGAGGATGCGGGTCTGGAGCTCTCAGCTTCGTGTTCTTTGTTGGGTCACGGGTCCCACCATCACCCACATCTCAGCTCGCGAGCTTCAGGAACAAAGCCCAGTGAAGGTTTCAAACTATCTGTCAAGTCAAGATGCAGTCGACACAGTCTAAGAAGGAGGCCCAGAGGAAAGATGGCAGGTGGACGCCAGCTGAGTGTGGGTTCTGATGTCAGACCATCCTGGCTCTGCCAGTGACTGGCTGGTAGGCTGGCATTTGACCTTGAGGCTCAGTTTCTTCTTCTGTAAAACGGGAGGCAGTGGACCCTCCCTCGCCAGGTGACTCTACGTACGCATGCTCCCAGGCACATCGCAAGCACTCAGCAAATGGTAGGTGTCGGGATGAGGATGACACATCTCTAGCCCCTCCTTATGTCTCCACTGCTAATTCACAACTGGATCAGTTCTGCCTCACCTTCAGATCCCCTAGCCGTGCAGAATAGCCCTGCTTATCTGGGACAGAAAAGCTCCAAGGAAGCAAAAGGAGGGTCTGGGATACACGAAACAGATGTCACCAAACCATGGACTTGAAGAAAAACTCTCCGGGCGCTCGATCTATTTGAGCCCTATTTTGACCTGATGGGAATGGCCTGGGCTTGGTGGTTAGTTTCCCAGCCCACTGAAGACAGGGAGAAAGCCTGAAAGTGATGCGGCCACTCGAGCTCACAGCGAGGCTGCTGCCCTGCGGTGAGAGGCTCCGTCCAGACCACTAGTCCTCCCCCACCCACAGCTCCCGGTCTCAGCACAGGAAGCAAGCACGGAAGGAAGCTGGTGGGGACACTGGCAGTGGTGGTGGGAGCACGGCGCCATCCAGGCTACATCAGGACCTGGGAGCGGTCATCACGTGACGCTCCCTCCCTTCCCGGTGAGAAAGCACACGAGCGCTCAGAAAGGGATTTTCCCCCGAGAATCTCCCTAGAAGTCAAAGCCACCTGGTGAGTCAGGGAGCACACTGTTCTCATGAACACTCAAGCCCAGAAAGCTGCGTCAGGATTTCAATTTCATTTTCTGACAAGCAGCTAACACACTGGGGGCGGGGCGGGGGAGGTACTTCGTAGAGGGGAGTCTGGGCGGAGCCTGAGAAGGCGGAGATCCGTGTGTGTGAGTGTGCACACGCATGTGTAATGGGAAGGACATGATGCCACAGCACAGTGAGCTGAAGGAAGGGGCACAGTTTAATCTGCTGCTGTCAGCAGAGCGAATGGGGTCTAAGGCCCCTCTTCTCTTAGTGATGGAGGTGGGCTGGTCTGGGTCCTGCTCCCATGACAGATTCCTGGGAAAAGGCACCTCTTTGGTGACCCTCCTCATGAAAGGACAGAGCCTCGAGGTGATCTAGAAGCAGATTCCGCGGCTATATTTGGACTTTAATACCTATGGCTTTGTGTTTTCATAGAGTTTACGGAAAACTATATTCCCCCCAGGGGTGATTTTAAATACATTTCCTAGTAAATAGAAGGAAAACGAAATCCTTCCTAGCCACTGTAGTTCTTGAAATATCTTTCTGCCTTGGTGTTCATTTATCTGGGTTATTAATTTTCTGGACACCAAAATAATAATTAGCATGGCTGGTGACCAGAGGGGACCCTCTCACTTGACTGCATCCATACATTTCTTCGTGTGTCGTTCTTCAAAGCGTGACAGTCAAGGTTGTCTCCCGCCTTCCGCCTGATCTTAGGAGCTTCGAGAACTCCCACAAGATGGCACTGCCGGTCCTCTTAGCTGGTGGCTCTTGGGCCAGCAGGGCCTTGGCTGGCTCAGCCAGGACCAGGGTAACAGGGAGCTGGGGGTCCGCGGTGGGCAGGGGCTACTGGCACCCTAGGACAAGTGTATTCCCTTCTCCCTAAGGGTTAGGTCATTGTGCAGGGAGCCTCACTAAAGGGAAATGAAACACGACTCAAGGGCTTTAGGCGAAATGCTAAATCTAGAGAAAATAATCAGGGACCCAATTCCTTGTAGGATTGGGCATGCGGAGTTTGTAATATCTTTTTAAAGGGCACGAGCAAAGGTGCTCTTCTGGGGGACAATGTCTGAGCTCGTGTTTCCATCTTTGTTTCAACGAGAAGGCCAAGGTTCGGCATCGGCTGTGGTGCCTCTAGTTCCCTGACTCAGGCCTGCTGATCCCAGGATGCCATGACTCTGGGACAAAGCCCAAACCCAGCCTGTGCCTCTGAGTCTGTCCTAGAGATGTGTGCGGTCCGGTCTCCAGGTGGGAGGATGCTCTTCTTTGGGATTCTAAAAAGCCTGCTCTCCAGATGACACTCCACCCACAGATGCTTGGCTGACTGTCGATCCAGATGCCAACACTTCACCACCTGCTTGTTTCGAGAAGGCGGCCACCCCAAGTACTGAGTGTGTAGGGCGAGGATGGCCTATGTGTAAACGACGTGTCCCACAGACACACAAGGTACAGTGACAGCTACCTTACCAGGGCCCGGGAAGCCCCGTCTTCCCTCTAGACACGTATTTCCAGAAAGGCACTCTAAGTTTCATACCAATGCCCTTTACACACAAGACCGTCTCATCGTGTGACCTATGGCTTTCCCTCCTCTGTCTTCCCTCTGCTCTTACCTTATTCTCTCTCCTGTGCTGGATGCAAAGAAGATAAGATAAACACAGTCATGATTCTAATCGTTAGCTTGCATCTTATGGATTTCGTACAGGGGGGCCTTTCTGGACCAGTATGTGTGTCTGCATTCATCACAATACAGAGTGGTCACCGTATCTGATGAGAGAAACCCGGCCAGGCCTCCCGACAGTGCGGGGGTGAGCTGAGCATCTGTTTGGAAATTCACCGCATTCTGCCCCTGTCTCTACAGAGCTCAGGGGGGACTCAGCATGACAGAGGAAAGCTGTGAAATGCAGCGTTTGAGGACTGGGCTTTGGAGACAGATGGCTCCCGGTTCAAATCTTACTTCAGATGAGTAGGCTCCTTGGGCCTCAATGTCCATCTGTGAAATGGGAACAATCCCTATTTTATGGAACAGTTGTGAGTTCAAATGAAATAATGTAGATAAACTGTGCTTAGAACAGCATACTGCCTCCACTGGCAAAATCAGCTCCTTACAACAGGGACATGCTCTGGGCATAACCGGAGAATACTTTGTGTAACTATCAGATAATCTGGGTAACTATCACACATATGTATTAAACGTTCTAATGCTATGTCATTTCAGTAAGTAGCACTTACACTTTAAACCATCCCATCTTTGATTCTGAATACATCTGTTTCAGTGTCATTCTTCTGAATTCCAATATAGGGAAGTACCAGTGAATAGTTAATGCTGACTAGACAGGTGCTAAAAACCAGGGTATTTATTGTCTATAGCTTAAAATCAGATCTTGTCGGCTGTCTTCAGGGTCAAGGTCATGTTTTATAATGGTACGATTTGGGGGAGGACAGTATCCATGGTTCACAGTACAAAGTATGTACTTTCTAGAGGACAGCTATTATGGCTTTAACAAAAGGGAAATGATCGTGTAAGCAAGATGTGTAAAAGTAAAACGACTGTTAATAGAATTCCTGTTAGAAAGAAGTACATGCTGATATTAAATAAAATACAGACACCAAAACACTCGTCTGGTCTGGGTCTACTCCCATCTTGGGAGGTGCAGGGGGCTGGCTTTACGTGGGACCAGCTCTCACTAGGCTGGTTCTGGGAGACCCTAGCAAGGAAAGAGGAGACCCAGATTAAGTTGCTCTCAGGAGACTGCCAGGCAGGTCTCTCTTGGCCATGGGAGCTTTGCCTCTTGCAGAAGTCAGGACATGGCCTGGGAACACCAAACACAGCTCAGGTTAAAGGCAAGTACCTGGAATGATGGACAAGAGCATTTGGACTTCTCGGCTGCTGGATTCACCGGTAATTACATCCTTAATCCACCCTCCAAACTCACGGCGCAGAGGGATTTGGTGAGCTGCTAGCGGCCGTCACTCCCTCCCTGGGCATCCAGGTACACCTGATAAGTGATAAGCTGCGGTCCTCAGTGGTCTCTGGCTTCGCACATTCAGCTGCGGCCTGATTAAAACGCTGCCTCTGTGGATCATACCACGCCCTCAAGCCTTTATCCACAACTAACAGAAAAAGAGCAGGTATGCAGGAAAGTAAACCCACCGCCAATTCTGCTTACTTAAAAAAAAAGCCAGCTAGTGAGTTAGGACAACTTCCATTCAATCCAGTAGCTCCCACCCTGGCCCCCGTGTTTAGCGCAAGCCCAGAGCGCAGCCGGACAGACCTTGTCAAGGTCACTAAATTTGTGGGGCGCGCACGCGGGGCGCTGATCGGTCTTCCTTCTCTGCCTGATAGTGTATAGTCTGGGAAGCTCTGATCCCCTCCCCTGCCCAGGTTCCCGCCTGGGAAATCACTGCTCGGGGCCCTAAGGTTTGTTTTTGATCCATCAGTTTCATTTGTTGGGTTATTTGTGGATTCATCAGTGTCATTTATTTATCCACTCAACAGAAATATACATACGTATACACCCTGAGTACCCAACGTGCCTCAGAATTAGGAAGCGCCGACGCCGCGTCAGGCCTGCCTCCCGCCTCCTGCCTGTGTAGTAGCTGGAGGACCTGCCCCCCTCTCGTGGCGGCCCTCCTCTTCCTGCTGCGTGGCAGGGCTCTGAGTTAGGGGCCAGGTGAAGACGAAAGTCCTCAGAGAGCTGGTCGTACAGGCCCCCCGAATGTCATCAGGAGGCCGACGCAGCACACCTGTGAGGTTTACCAGACGCTAAACCGGAAAACAGGTCATTGTGATTTTCCAGAAATGGGTTTTCCTTATCTCAGTGTGGCCAGTCTCCATGACAACCACAAGAAAACCAAGCTTGTCCTTATCGACAGGAAGAACCAGCACAGGCTACGATCCTCCCTCAGATGGTGGTGGATGCGCATTCTCCAGGGCCGCTCCTGCACGTGTGGGGAAGCAGAGACTCTCTCCGAACTTGGCAAGTAAGGGTTCCAAGTGGAGATGAAGAGCAGAAGCAGGCGTGCTGCCCTGCGCCCCACCCTGAGTCTCTCATCAGCACCCTCCCTGCCGGATGTTCCCTTCGGGGGTCTCCTCCCTTAGGGCCCTTTGCTTTCCTTGGGGGCAGCCGGATAATTTGCCTTTGCCACCAGTGAAGCATTAACAATCAAGGCGGATGCGTGGGGCTGGGAGAGATGGGCCGGCAGACAGAAAACATTCTCACTGATGGCCAGGTGGCCAGGGGCCCCTGAGCCTCAGCTTCCTCATCTGAGGTGAGGGGCTAATTACCCCTGGATCTCACGGGGGTTTGGGGAAGCTCAGGGGAGCATCACGCGTTAGGCACGCTGCACGCAAGGCGTGACTCCAGGAGACAGCTGTCGTGAGCTGAGCGTGTAAACAAAAGCAGATGCATCCCCATGTTACAGTGGGGAGGGAGGACTGGAGGATGGTCGTCGTACTTGGGGAAAATTAGAGCAGAGAAGCACATCCTTGTGTCTGCAGGACGGTGCCGATCCGAAACCCGAGGCAACACTCGGGGACCGCAGCGTGGATCGCGCCAGGGCTTTGGGGGAAGAACTGAACAGGCCGTAATCTGGAGTTTCCTAGCGAGCCCAGTCACAGCTGGAGAGTCGGTCCCACGGCCACAACGAGGGCAGCTGGGATGAGGCACCCTGGGCCGACCTCTTAGGAGGTCGGTCATGATGAGCTCCTAGGGGGATTAGGGCTAAATGTAAACTCAGTGTTTAAGAGATCAAAGGAGAACCTATATGTTACATTGAGATGGCAGGCATGAACACAGCCTACCCCACAGCCCGCCTTCCGTCATCGTTGGGCAAGTAAATCCACACCGAAGGGGGAGTGGGGGAAAGTGTGATAACAGCAGGGTCACATTTCGGAGGCGCCCAAGGACACCCTCAGTCAAGCACAGTGATGGATCCCTGCCAGGAAGGTAAAGGATTTGAGATGCAAACTAAGGCTGGGGGAGAGGAAGAGCTGGGAGCCTTTTCCACTTTTCTCCTTTTTAACACCCATGGGCCCTGCAAGAAGGGGAGTTTTATTACGGTCGGGAGAGGAGGATGTTTCAGTCGAAGAGCAGGTTCTGGCTGGGGGCTCAACCTGGCACTGTTGGGATCCAGGGCAGCACGGATGCCCAAGGCACGGCGGGTCCATGAATGTGAGTCTGTTCACCACCACCTGTGCCTGGGCCCATGCATTAAATAAACACTGAGCAACTGCCGGTGCAGCCACAGGGCTGGGTACTGGAGACCCAGCGGCACCAGACAGCCTAACTGTGCCAGGCTCTGAGCTCCTCAGGATGGACTGGGGCTCAAGACAGACTACGTGCAAGTGGACCCAGGGCCCTGCTTCCTCTGGGTTTCTCTGGGTCACATGCCACAGGTGATAGAACCCCATTGTTTTGCATTCTGTTATCGCAAACTAGAACACACTGCCTGACAAGTAGAAGCCCTTATGTGGACAATGGAAGATGGTATTTGAAACGAGCTCTTCCAGGGAATCTGGGCCACATGGTCTCTGGAGTAGAGGGTTTGCACAGCCTCGGTTAATACAGCCAATAGCGGAGCTGTCACCTTGGAAACCAGAGGGGAGGACCTTAAGGAACGGTGACACCAAGAGACAACCTGGAAAGGCGTGGAGCGCAGAGTCTGCTGGGCAGTGGGTGCCTGCCTGAGACTGGCCCGGAGGCTTGCCCGGGGAATCGGCGGGCAGTGTTCCACGTGAGACACGTGACCAAGCACCCGGATGAAAATCACCCGCATCTGTCTGTGCTGCTTCTTTCACGCAGGCAGGTGAGGATGGAATGGGAGTACTAACTTGAAACACTGTTTTTAAAAGAAGTAATTTCTATCCCCTTCAGAGAACCCCAGTCAAGAGGAATTCTGAAGCTCGAGATGCCAGGTGTTGCTTTTCCTCAGCATTTACTTCAAAAAGGTGCTGCTTTGAATATAGAGAAAAAAGCAACATCTTTATGGCTCAGTAACAGGGCTGTGAGATCCTAAAACAATTATTGGTGACATAAGTACAAACATCTTCTGCATCGCAGTCTTCAAAAACGATCGTAAGGGCAGATGGCATTGTATTTGTCTTCCTATCCTTTTCTGGAAGAAAAAAAGAAGCAGCCAACCCCCTCCTGCCTCTTCCCTGACTGATAGAGGTAAGACGGAATTGGCCCAGGTGTCCCTGACTCTCTGGGACAGTCCGGCTTTAGGCCTCGGTCACGGTGTCATTACTCATCGCGCCTCTTTTCACTCCCCAAACACACCAGTCTAAACATGTTGCAAAGCTGCTCCAAGCCGAGACACAGAATTCTAAAAAGATCCTCAACATTACCGGGGCTCTTAGGAGTTTCATCATGCGTGTTAGAAATGCTGGAACTCCTGGGCTTCCCTGGTGGCGCAGTGGTTGAGAGTCCGCCTGCCGGTGCAGGGGACACCGTGCCCCGGTCTGGGAAGATCCCACATGCTGCAGAGAGGCTGGGCCCGTGAGCCATGGCCGCTGAGCCTGCGTGTCCAGAGCCTGTGCTCCGCAACGGGAGAGGCCACAACAGTGAGAGGCCCGTGTACCACAAAAAAAAAAAAAAAGAAATGCTGGAACTCCTGACTGTATGACCTGAAAACCTGAGCCAGCTTCAAAGGCGGCTCACATGTTCTCTTTCCATTGCTTTCCCTGAGCTGACCCTTGCCCAGCTGTGTTCCCACGAGGACTTCCCACGTATCACGATGTAGTGGAGGCTCTTGCACGCCTAACACTGCTTCAAGGTCAAGGTCAACGGTTCACTTTATTGTGTCCCCAGCACCTGACATAGTGCTTGGCGCACACAGAGGCTCAACGTATGCCGTCAGCACCAAATGAGCGGCCTGTCCTGTAGCAGCTGCAGGGGGTGAATTAACCAGGGTGACTCCCTGGGCGCTGTTTGTGGCTCACGTCTTAGGAATGCATGAAACTCCTCTTGCACCAGAGCCTCAAAGGCTTGCAAAGGAGCGATTCAAAATGTGGATTTGTTTTTGTTACCTACCAGTCTGGCTGGGCCAGATCCGCCCGTGATGGGGGCATAACCTGGAGTGTGTTCCCAAGCAAATGGGCTCTTCCTCCAGCTTTTGCC
Organism: Delphinus delphis; assembly: GCF_949987515.2. Lineage (NCBI taxonomy): Eukaryota > Metazoa > Chordata > Mammalia > Artiodactyla > Delphinidae > Delphinus > Delphinus delphis. The sequence continues at coordinate 164,015,343 of NC_082685.1, read as the reverse complement.
AGAATGATCTTGAAGAATAGTAAAGAGTCTCTCTCCCTATTAAGAGAGGGCTCAGGCTAAGAGGTACGTTTTCGAATCATCTCAAGTCAAACCGAGAGAGTGCTGATGGAACCATGCGTCGAGTCTCGGATGGTAAGAACAGGGGCAGATGGAAGACAGAGAAGGGGGAGTGCCTTACCGAGACCACTTTCAAGAGTCTGAATTAAATTTAACAGGAGAAAAATCCATCAACTTTCTATATGGCAGTTCCTGGCAGATGCCCACAAGGGCTGGGTTTCTTTGCAGGACTCTTGCCATATTTCCCTAAAAGTCTCAAAAAATACAGGTGACCAGACTAAGGCCCAGGCTTAAAGGCAGCCAACCTTATAAAGAAACCGGAGTCTTTTTATAAAGTGTGACTTCGCTTAATGCAAGAGGGACCAGAATATCCAAGGCATTGTCTCCGGAGCTTGGAGACGATAAAGACGGGCAGCTGCTATTCCGACCCTCGACATGGACAGTTTTTAAGCTCCCTTTGCCTCTTCAGCTGGATTCGCAATATGTGTGTCAGGAAGAGTTGAGCGGGATTCTATTTTAGAATTTTGGAAGCATCGTCAAGGGAGTCACCCGGTAAAGAAGCTCTAAAGGACTCTTTCCTCTATTTCCTCTAACAACGACAACAAATATACCAAAGGACCCATAGGGATGAGTCAATCATTAAACTATTAAGAAGTTGCTATAAACAGGCAGTGTTAATTTGATAATTCAGAATGGACTGGTACAACAAGACTTCCAAGGCTCATAAAGTACTGCTGGCTTTTGGCGGTAGCTAGTACCTGGGGTGCACGTTAACTGCTTCTTTACCTGGCCGCCCGGGTGCCGGGGTACCCGGGAGCCTTCTCCTTGGCTGGTCTCCCAAGGCGCCCCGGTGGAGCAGAGAGCAGGGGCCTTCGGCGTGATGTGCCTCCCCTTTCTGTGGCTTTCAGAGGAGGGAAGGGAGGAAGGAGAGAGGGAGGGGCTTCCAAAGCACTGAAGAGGCTTCTCCTCGCCAGGTGCCCAGGTGCGTGATGGTGAAGAGCGGCCACAAGGGGGCGGCAACCTCTCTCCTGAACCCGGTAACAGGGCAGCCTGCTCCGCCAACCCCACAGGCGACATGTGCCTTTGTGCCTCAGTTTCCATTATGGTCCCTGATCTCGTACCCCAAATTCTTGGGGCCAGATGGGTTTCAGAATTCATATTTTTTGCAAATATTATAAAGGCACCACGTTGCCTAAATCACATACAATGACTATTCCTGAAAGGGTCCCGGGCAGCAGCCCACAGTCAAAACCATTACTATTTTCTACAGCAAAACGTATAGAGATTACACTAAGTAGGATAAGTAAAGAGTGTAAATAGCTGCACATCGGTTCCGTTTCTGCCACCATATGAGCTTTAGCGTGAAAATATGAAAACATTTGCAGTTTTCTGAACCCTCCGGACTGTGCACTTTGCTTGCTCCGGGGACACTGCGGCACTTTCTGCTCAGTACCTCCTATGAGGCCCTGGCTATCACTCCCTCCCCCACCAAGCAAGAGAAGTGGATTTGGAATAAAGAAGACAGTACAGCTGTCAAGGGGTAAAGAGAATCATCGGCATTAGTCTGGGATTACACAGAGAAGCTGTGGTCAGTTCTGTACGTTTATCTATAGAGAGTAAAATTTGATTCATGCATTTAAGCAAAACCTTTGGCAAGGCAGGATAAAACGACTGCAACCAGGGAATTCCTCCCAAATTGGCAGCCTGCCTCAGCCTTTTCTGGGTTCAGAGAACTTGTACTCATAACCCTGTCTCACATGTGCAGCTGAGCTCAGAGCCCGCTTTCCCACGTTCCAGCCACCTCACTACGAGGTGCGCAGGGCGGCTGGCACATGGGGAGCTCGGCCTCCTTTTGTACAGATGAGGAAGCCACTTGTGACAGAGGAGGCCATGTCGCCCGTGGTCACTGATCTGGGAGGGAGTGGAGCCCTGACAAGAACCTGGGTCCTCAGATTCTCTGGCAAACTGTCCCCCTTATACCAGTCACATGCACAGCCCTCAGGACTGTGGCCCCAAATACGTTCCAACCAACTCTAGTCCTGCGGCATGATTTGAGTAACCTTACTCGACTAATTTTTGGAAACACTGCTGACTGTCTCCTCCTCTCAGAGATTTAAATGCCCCTGGTACATGAGGGCCCTGAGACGTCATAAGGAAACCAGGTAAACTTCATTTAACCCATGTTTCCTAAATGCATTTGAACGTGGAACCCTTTGGGGCAGAACTCCTGTCAGCACTGACACACCCAGACTCTGATTAAAGGCAGTTTCAGTTGTGTTTCTGACTGTGCATAGAGTTGAAAGTGGCTGTTCCACTTGGAAAGACTTTTACCTCCAAGGCTGGAAGGGAAACTACAGCGATTCACCTCGAGGCCCAAGTCTAGGGCATCCATTTTTCCATTCCTTTTCCTCCCCATGGCCAGTTACCTCCAGTCATGTGCTGCTGGGGTCGCTGGATGGACAAGCCTGGCCCGCTCCACTGCTGACGGTCAGCAAGGCTGTGGACGTGGCTCACAGACGCAGGGGCACCTTGTCACTTGTGGTGAAACAAAGCGCCCCCATCGAGGGCTGAACGCCCTCACCGGCACACGCCGTCCGTGCAAAACCCGGTCGACAGTGGGCATCTTTAATGGAGAAAGGGGAAACCATCTTCGGTTTAAGACTCTGCCCTCCTCCGGCCTTCCTTTCCACGGCAGTATACCCTTTCCTGAGCCAGGTGACGAGGGGACAGCAGCAGACTTAGAAGTAAAGTGAAGTCATACCTTTGAGCTTTGATTTCTCCCTTGGAATTTATTCGATATATCCACATGTTGGGAAATTCTAGAAAGTATGCAGTCAGGTGGGAAAGCTGGACCAAGTATCGTTGGTGGAACATTTGTTCCTGGGGCCATAACAAAGTGACGTTCATTTGGGCAATAAGAGTTTTGCCTTCCTTTGGGTAAGAGTACAATTGCCCTCGAAATCACGTGAGATCCCTAGAAACAAAGCATTTTTCAAACATGTGTCATTAGGTGGGATGAGAAAGCCACAGTAACCTCCAAACTCTGGACGGGGAAATCTGAGCTTCGCTCAGCATCGGCACTTGTATCAAGCAGTGGGACACTGAAACGATGCCCCCAAACCTGAGAGGCAGGTGGCCTCCTGAGAACCCTGTGGCTTCAATGTTCAAGAACAACCAGAGTGATCCACTTAGAGGGCGAGGGTTGCTTTCAGCTCGTGAGGATTCTGACTGTAAAGTGATGGAGGCGAAGAGTCCGTTACGGACATACTGCTCATAAGAGCTAATATTTCTCTTGCTCTGCGCCAGGAGCTAACCCAGGTGCTGGAGAAGCAGTAACTCATGTAACCTTCACAAGGGCCTGATCAGGTAAGAGCTGCCATCAGCCACAACTTATTTACAGGTGACGACACTGAGGCACAGAGAGGCTTAGTAAGCGGCCCAAGGCTACACAGCTAGTAAGAGGAGAAGCCAGGATCCAAACCCACAAGCCTGGGTCCCTAACGGTAGCCAGTGCTTTTCAAAGTCCAAACCTCAAAATACTTTAAGGTCTTCTGTAGCTGCGGCACAATTTTCTGAATTTACCCAAATGTCCCTTATTTTATAAGAAAATCAGACAGTGACAGACTGACTAGTTAAGACTAACTCACTTTACTAATCAATGACCGGGCAGCTGAGAAACATTTTAATAGGAGGAATTTCTTGCAACAGTTTCTGGGAGAAAAATTATCATGGGATTTGATCAAGGACGCACTTTTTCCTAACTTCAAAACAGGACCTGAGGTCAGAAAAAGCTTATCCAAATTTAATACATTAAATTACACTTAGGTCGTCCGACGGGTTTATGTAAACCTACACTGTAGGTCAGAGAATGGCCGTGGAGAAAGCAGGTAAGGCTCTGACAGCATGCCCGGTGCACATGGACTAGTCTGTTCCTGCTTCAGGAACAATGCAAACCACCCCTGTCTCTCCCTAACCTCGGGCAAGTGAGTTCTCCTTTCTGGATCTGGATTCCCACGACTGTGAGACACAAGGTGGACAGCTAGTTCCAAAACCCTCACGGAGAAGTCAGAGGGGAGCAGCTTTAAAGGGAAGCCGGTGATCTGCCTCCGAGGCAGTCGGCCAGGCTGCACGAGTCTGAGGCCGGTAAAATGAGTAATGAGAAATTAATCGAGGGCGTATATTTAGGCAAAGAGCGGTTACGGAGAAGCCAAGGCGTGATGGGAGCGCATACAGCAGGGGATTTGGTTTGCAGGACCCGTGAGGTTTCAGCTGCGCTCTGAAGGTGAGCGGTGCTGAGCACAGATGACACCTGTCCAGCGGAGGCTCTGAAACAGACAAGCACCTGCCCCCCCGGTGGGGCAGGGGACCGCAGAGAAAGGACCAGGGGCGGTTCTCATATTTTCTCAACTGCAGGACGCTGGTTATCCCTGAATAAAGTTTCATATTCACAGTACTTCACAACATAGCACCCGGCACTGATCAAGGGGTGGGGGACACTGGTGGCACCAGGGCTGCTAACAGTCCTGTTCTCCCTTTAACTCTCCATGATCCCACCAGTTTGGTGCCTTACCGTGATGTCATCACTTCTTCCGAGGGGCTCCAACTCTTAGTCAGTGCTAAGAGCTGGATGGTACCCCAAGGAGCTGAATCACCCTTTAACAACGCAACACCAGTGATACAAACTTGCGCTTTGCTGCAACTCCATTTAGCAGGCAGCTCCTAGAGGGCGTAGGCTGCCAGAGCACGGAAACGACTTGGGGGCACATGTGACCAGATTATTAACTTTAAGGAGAAAAAGTTTAATCTTCAGTTATTAATTCTTCTCTAGTCTGGAACTGCTTTAACTATTCTCTATCAGATGGCTTTGATCATGACCCACAATAAAAACCTGGGTCAGTAACACTTGTGACCCAGTGTGCACACACAGACACACCTGAAACAAGCAATTCTGACTCTTACAGCCTGGGATGCACTCTCGTATTTTCTGCTTGATCTTATTCTATTTAAGAAAAAAAAAATGCTGGTCTGTCTCCAGCTGAACGGACCTCAGGATCTACCAATGGACCACAGCCTACAGTCTACTCTGAGGAAACGCATGCAATGATAAACTTTCCTGAGCCTCCATTTTTCTCCGTAATTATAATAATGCATGAAAGTTACTGTAGGGTTTCGCAGGTAAACTCCTGCACCATAGGGCGATTACAGGAACGGATGTGGAGACTAACAGCTAAGGCTCTGATCGAGACACAGCGTCCTTGGACCAGATGGCAAGGCACTGGCGGGCGGCTTGAGTGCTGTTATCAGGTGAATGATTTTTCCATTAGAGTAAAATCTTATTTATCAGATGTCACTAATTTGAAGTTTATATCCCTTAGGAGAAAGGTTGGACAAGTAGGCAACATAAACAGAAGAACAGGAAGAATATTAAAACCCCTTAAGAAAATAAGGTTTGGGGAAGAAACCCCAAAACCCTACAGTGAAAATATTATTTGTGTATTATCTGTAGACACAGATAGTTGATATGTTTATTACAAAGAATTCTTACTTATGCATGAAATCGCATCTCCTCTGTGAGGGATTTTACTGGCAACACTCTAATTAGACAAGTCTGAGTTACGGTAGGGTCACAAAAGCGACAATACCACATTTCTTTATATTTTCTAACTTGGAATTCCAGAAAGTATATCACACTGTTATTGAGGAGAATTAACACGAATTAGTAAAGTTCTACTGCATGAGGTTATACTTTACAAGAGCTGTTAAGTTTGCTCTTCAGAATATATACACACATTCCTATAAAGAGTCAGGCAAATGACTTGGGATGGCGGATAACAAATGAAGTCCAATTAATTCCACGCGATCCCACATCAGTCTACTTGAGGCAGCGTAGCTGTTGCCCAGGGTACGAGAGCCAAACAGAACGGGCCCCAGAGAGGAATGAGCTCAACAGGTCAAATGCTAAAGACATTCCACCGTCGGAGAAGGTTTCCTATCCCGCCTCACCGTAAACTCCCCGCTGCGCTTTGCGGAGGGCTGCAGACGGGTTTGGCTAATGCTGGGTTGCACGGGGTTTGTGGTTTTCTCTGCGGCTGGGCCTCCCCAGCTGGGTCATAGGCTCAGGTGTGCTAGGAATTCCCAAGAGGGGACCACCAGAGATGTCGGCGAGACTTCTCCGACTATGGGACTCTTAGAATTTTTCTTTTAAATTTTAACTTTTTATTTAAAAGTTGCGAACACAAGCAAGGACAGAAAGGGTAGTACATGCCGGCACCTGGCTCCAGCAACTAACATGCTGACTTTCCTCTTTCATCTGCTCCTCCCACCTCTACTTTGTTGTGTTGGTGGCTTTTACAGCGAATTCCTGATGTCACATCATTCCATCCATAAACATCTGAGCAGGTATCTCTAACAGATAAGGACTTCTGACAGAACAAAATGATACCATTTTAGCACACCCAATACAACTGAACAGTCATTTTATAAAATATCACATAATTAATAATGTGTTCAATTTTCCTCGTTGACTGAAAATTAAATCCTTTTTCCCTTGGTTTGTTTGAAGCAGTTAAAGAATACTCGGAGCTTTAACAAACATTTTTTTTTAATATTTTTAAAATACTTTAAAAAATGCTGTCCTGATTGTAGTCCCTGAGTTGTGCTGCCTGAAGGTCATTTCCTGGGCCTGCCTTGCCCTGTGCGGTGCCCACTGGCTGGTGGGCGATCCATGGATGTGGAACCTAAGGCCGCACAGCGGCCACCTGGTTCCCAGCCGGCGGCCTCTTGGGAGGGGCCGCACAGGAACCCCGAGGCTACAGCAAGACAAAGGCGGGGGGGGGGGGGGGGGGGATTGGGGCCACAGGACTCTTTTTTATCAAGGTATTTTACAGGGCTGAACTGCTAGGAAGCAGGCTTTGAAAAACGCTACAGAAGGAAGGCACCCATATCTCACAATGTCATCGAAAAATGTGGCTATTGTAAAATACGCTGACATTTAGCTCCTTGTAACATGTCCCAGGGCAGGTCCTCAAAAGGGAAGGATGGTTGTTAGTACTCAACCAGATTTATCACATTTCTCTCATGTTCTTCAGGGCAGTGACTCAAAATGTGGTCCCTGCACGGCAGCATCAATTCATCGGGAACCGGTTGGAAAGGCACATCCTTGGCCCCGGCCCCCCCAAACATGCTCAACAAGAAACTTGGGGGCTGGGCTGGCGATCTGTGCTTCATCCACTCCCAGGAGATGCTGCCATGACTCAGGCTGAGAACCAAGCTGTCCCCAAGGTCACCGTGCTTGCGGGGAGAGGGGAGGTCCAGTCACCTTCACCTTCACAAACAACTAGGGGAAAATTCGCTACCGCGTGTCCCGGCAATGATACAGACCAGGGAACAGCTTTTAATCTGTATTAACACACACGCACACGCACACAACAAACACACAAACAAAATGTAAAAACTATCCCGCCCCCCCCCCCCCATGCCCATCCAGAGTAATTCCATCCTCAGGCTCTTTTCTGCGTGATGCTGTTGGCCAGGCAGCACGCAGAAGCCTCAACCAGCTTTATCACGGACAATCCTCCGAACAAGATATAACCACCCCATCGCCAAGACGGTAAACTGAGGCTCAGGGCACTGCAGGCAGGCACGTGGCCAAAGCACACAGCAGCTGCGGCAGAACCGCCTTTAACTAGCACCCTCCCATCCTGTGCCCATGGCGCCAAGATGCCTGCAGGAAACGTCACCACAGCACAGACAGAGCACGAGAGTCACGGAGGTCCGCAAAGCGGTCAGAGGGGAAGTCAGGTGCATCGGGTCTTGAAGCCTAGGAGGGGCGGGGACGCTCGGAAGGGGAAAGGCAAGCAAGGACCAGACCCAGCGGTGGGCGCAGTGGAAAGGGCATCACGTGGGGATGTGGGCGGAGGAGGCACACCTGGGCTGAGGAAGGTGCGCTGCTAGGTGTAAGGCCAGCAGGTCCGGGGAAGGGCCCAGGGAGCCAGACGGAACCCCCGCCAAAGTGGCTGATGCAACCGACACCTGACATTGCCACACCACTCGGCCCCGGTCTTCCCACTCCCCGAGGGGCGGAACCAACGGCTCTGAGGCTGATGCAACCGACACCTGACATTGCCACAACACCCGAGAGATTACCAAAAAAAGGCTGCTTCACACAGCAAGCACCTCCCCTGCGCCCGCCCCTCTAAATTTTGTTATAGGGCGCGACTTCTCTAGCCCCTTTCTCTCGGACCAGTGAACCTCGCCCGGGAGCGTTCCCAAACAAAGCTTGTTTAAGCTCTCCTCCGTTTTTTGGTGCCGTTCCTTACACTAGGTGCCTCCTGTAGGTGATGGGGAGAAACCTCCCTGGGAATGTCCTTCAGCCCCGTCAGCTGAGAGCTCTGCGCCTGGCTGGTGAGAGCCGGGCGGACTGTGCCCTCCCACGGGCCTCCCTTGGGAAAATGCCCAGGCTCCCGGCTTAGAACCAGGCTCGGCCGCCTCTGTACACCCGCTCAACCTGTCCCTCCCGGGGGCTGGCACTCGGGGCTGCCGACGGGCTGCCTGCAAGGCGGCTCCAGTGCTCTCGGGCTGGCCTGTGCCCAAGGTGTCGCGCCATGCCTACTCCAGAGCCCGGCATGCAGTGAGAGTTCCAAGGAAGCAGGAGAAAGTTTTTTAAAACACAACTTTAACCTATGGTGCCCTTAAAGCATTTAAGCACAGAGTTCCACGGAGCCCAGGTGGGGCAGCCGAGGCCCAGGTGGAGCCTGAGGGCGAGCAGGAATCAGCCAGGTGAAGGGGCGGCTCCTGGCCTCTATCATCTAGTCCACAGAGCCGCAGGGCCCAGGATGGGAGAATGCACAGGCAAGCAAGGCCTGGACGTCCTCAGGGAGCCCTCACCCCCCTGGGCCTCCGAGAGAGAGAGAGTGCAGGGCAGAGAGGAGCTGAGGTGGGCAGTCATCTCCGGAAGCGAAGCGCAAACGGCCCAGAGTCCCGCCCTGAGAGGCAGAGTCCTGGGGCCCGGGCCTGGACGGTGGTGTGTGTGTGTGTGTGTCTGTGGTGATGGTGGGGCTATAGATGTTCCCCTGTTAGGGCTGTAAGGTACGAGGGGGTGGGGTGAAAGAGAAGCGGGCATGAAGGGCAGGGCAAATGGGATTTAGCTCGCCTTGGACACGCAGATGGAGAGGCCTGGCAGGCAGCCAGCCGTTCCAGCCTGAACTGGAGAAGTGGTGAGGGCTGGAGATATGGCCCTGGGGTTATCTACACCCGCAGACCATGGCTAAGGGCCTATCTGCACGTGCATTGTGTGAAAACTGTGAGTGGAAATGAGATTACCCCGGGAGGGCACCGAGTGGGAGAAGAAGGGATGGAGAAAACCCGTAATGTAGCTAAAACAATGACAACTGAGGGCTTTATCTGAAACCCGAGTGAATGTAAAACTTGAGCTCTTGAAATATTTGAAATTGTCAAACATGACACAAATCCTGCCCGGGGGTACCTGCTTCCCGGTTTTGGCACGAGGGGAGAGCAGAGGATTCTGCCCTTCTGCACACCGCAAGGGACGAGCAGGACCGGGGAATCCACGTGGCCAACAGTGACTGGCAGCTCCCAGCTGGCTGCATGGCCGGCCTCCAGCCGGTGTGGGCCTGACCCTTTCCCTTCATTAGAAACCATTAGAGTTTCACCTGCCAAGCCAAAGCGCCGCGTCTGTGTCCGTCCTCTAGCGAGGGCCAGCCCCAGACGGGGTGCGGCTGGGGACATGATTACCATGGTTTGAGAAGAGCATCCTAATGGGATCCTCCCGACTGGTGCTCTGAGGACACACGGGCCCCTTGAGTGTCACTCTTGTGGCTTTAAAATCCTCTGAGCTCCTACAGTGCTTTGTCTCCTGTTTCACTCAGCTGGTGTTTCTCACCGTCCTGTCCACAGGTGTATACACCCTGTGTCCCTGACTAGACCGAGACCAGCTGATTCAGGCAGAGGTCCCTAAATCACACTGCCCTCCGAGTGAGTCCTCAAGCACCGCAGGGGTTCAGAGGGACAGTAGATGGTGCTTCCCCCCAAACGGAGACAATCTCGGTGCAAACACAGCTCACGGGCAGCCCGGGAAGGACTCCGGCAGGTGGTGACCCTGTGCTAAGTGAGGGGCTGTTACGGGCTGAATTGTGTCCCCCAAATTCCTATGTTGAAGTCCTAACCCCCAGCACCTCAGAATGTGACCTTATTTGGAGACAGGGTCCTAAAGAGGTCATTAAATTAAAATGCGGTGATTAGGGTGGGTGTGCCCTAATCCAGTATGACTGGTGTGTCCACGAGGAGAGAGATTCGAACACAGAGGGAAGATCACGTGAAGACCTAGGAGAAGATGGCTGTCTACAAGGCCAGGAAAGAGGCCTCAGAAATCCACCCTGACGACACCTTGACCTTGGACTTCCGGCTCCCAGAATTGTGAGAAAACACATTTCCATGGTCTACGCCGCCCAGTCCGTGGCACTTTGTTCGGCAGCCCCAGCAAAGTGATACAGGGGCACATGCAGCTGCACGTGTAGAAGGAATGCAGAGGGGAGAAGTCCCCGGGGGCTGCAGGAATGCGGGAGCAGCTTATGCGGGGCCTTGAGGTGAGCTGAGAGAACCTTCCAGATGGGAGGTGCGGCAGTGCACAAGTGTGGAGGAGGGCTGGGCGCTGTGTGCTCTCTGCTCAGGCCTGGATTCATGGAAAAGTGTGGGACCTGGGGTCTGCAGCGAAGGTTGGATGGAGTGACTCTGGGTAGGGCCTTCAATGACAGGTTACAAAGAGCAGGGGCTCCAGAGACCGACGTAGCGCAGTGGAAAGTTGTGGACCAGCGCCGGGCGAGCGTGCGGTCTGTAAAGAAGCCCTGAAGCCCTGGTTGAGGAAGCCCTTGGCTTCCCGATGAGCAGTATCTTGTACAAAGCTGGTGTCTTTTCACCCTGCGAGGGGTTATTATTTTATCCCCATTTTATACCCCCAAAAGCCCAGGTTCTAAGAATTACGATATATTCCTACCACCACACAGGCAGCAGGTCACAAAGCTGAGACTGACATCCAAGTTTTCTGCCCCTAACTCCTTTCCACTGTAGAGGTCGAGAGGAGGCTAGACCTCCCTGGGATGCTATCCCTGCAACCGCGGGCAGGCTTGGTGCGCCCTGAGGAACCACAGAGCTGGGCAAGCAGTCGGCACCCACCCCACACCCGAGGTGAGGACCAAGGGCAGGAAGACACGCAGGTTCTGGATTGGACGCTGAAGGGCAAACAGCACAGAGGCGTCCGAGGGCTGAGCTGAGGGAACATGCACGGTGTGAGAGGAAGTCTCGTCAGTCTGCCTGGGGGTGTTTTTGTTATATTTGAAAATGGAGAAGGTGCTTAGGGCCGGCAGGGATGCAGACTTGCTGTCCAATCACTTACACTAAGCTGAGGGCCCTTCCCACACTGAATGAAGGTACATGTTGGGTGTAGGACCCTGAAAATCATGCCGGAATCTAGACCTTTGAAAAGTTGTCTGATGTGATGGAAAATTAGAGGAAACCTGTTATACAAGTTTAGACATATATGTTTTGATACAATATGGCTCGAAGAGGACAAGGGCTCTTAACCCAAGGGTCCCAGAACTAAAAATCAGGGCCCCCATGAACTAGGGCTAGGGGAAAACAAACAAAACCCAAACCCTGTATCTTTATTTTCATTCTCTATCTTTTTTTTTTTTTTTTTTTTTTGTGGTACGCGGGCCTCTCACTGTTGTGGCCTCTCCCGTTGCGGAGCACAGACTCCGGATGCGCAGGCTCAGCGGCCATGGCTCACGGGCCCAGCTGCTCCGCGGCATGTGGGATCCTCCCGGACCGGAGCACGAACCCGTGTCCCCCGCATCGGCAGGCAGACTCAACCACTGCGCCACCAGGGAAGCCCTTCATTCTCTTTTGTTACGAACTCAGGCAACAAGCTACGGTAGTATCAGCCGAACCTGTAACTCTTAAGTCACGCTCCTGCTGTTGCAGGTACCTCAAACTACAGTTTACATTCACCACCACTACAAAGTGAGAGCAGTGATCATGAAATCTTGTGATTAAATCTCTAAATAAGTATAGCATAAAGTACTATTTTGATAACTGCATTTCATACCTCTTATGGTGAGAAAACCTGTATTACAAGGAGTAAACAAAAACAAAATCGGGAAAAATATACAGGAAAAAATTCAAAAGCATTTGAAAAACGAGGAAACATAGATGGGCAGAGTGTAGGCGCTCCTCTTAGGAAAGTAGGGATTTCCTATGTAGGTCCTTCCTATGGTTTGAGCCTCAAATGTGGCTGTAAACTTCCCAGCACCCACCGTGGAGGGAAATACAGTTGCTGAGCTGCTACTCTTAGAGGCGAGAGAAGGGAGGACCCACCCACAGGTGGAATGCAGAGCTTTAGATATTGTAGCCTGATGCCCTGGGTTTGCTCCTTGGAGGGATGTTGCTGCATCTGGTACTACAGAGTATTCGTGACATGATGGGAAAGGCGCTAAAGAACTCGGGGAGTAACTTCCCAGGCCACAGGCTGCTGATGCGTCCGCCCACCTGCAGGTGTCACTCAGGTAGCTGAGTCTAAGGGCCGTGCCCCGCCCCCTCCCCAAGGGACATCAGTAGCAGCCCGCCCCTGCGGGTTCTCAAGGCAGCATCCTCCAACCTGGAGAAACCCAGGCGAGTGGCCGTCATCTGCCTGTCCTTTGGGCCACTTAACAGGCAGATCCTGAGGACCCCGCCAGGGGTCTCATGAAATAGTTGCTGGGTCACTTCTAGGGAGTGAAGAGCCCCCCTGAAAAGCGATTCACAATAGTTTACCTGGGGAGGAAGCAAAAGACGAAGGCGAAGAATTAACACAGTTTGGGAAAGGCGCGGGTTAATGAGGGTTTTTAGGCCAACGGGGGCATTTTCCTGATGCCGTGGAGACAGATGAGTAGCCACGGGAGCAAGGGGAGCTCTCCTGCCTCATCCATCATCCGGGCCCCGGGGCCGTGAAACCTCACCGTGGAATTTTCACAGGGAGGCTGTACCAAGGCATTTATCACTTTCTTCATGTGTCAGCTTGTCACATGTAACAATTAATTTGATGATCCCAAATTGGACCTGGCAAGAAGCCTCTTGATGATACGGCACGCCTGGATTTGGCAAAGATGAACACCGTTTTTTAATTTCGCCGGCAGAGATGCAAGGATCAATGGGGACGCGTTTATGTCAGGAAGAAATGAACATTTGATTGGGGAAACTGATTTATGATGAATTTCTCAGGAACACATTAACGGTGCCAAGCAAACTCCCATTGGACTAGACATTGTGAGCAGCCAGAAGAAATCTTCTCATCTCTACCCCTCCACCCCTCCTACAAGCAGCTGCTAACTAAACCTTGTCCCTGTGGCATGGGAGGCAGCTGCTGGCTGCCACCCACCCCTCCCGACCCCCGCCAGGTCCAGATGCCCCGGAATGTCCCGGTCATCCTAAGGAAAACCATCTGGGGGAAAACGTTGGCATCTAAATGAAGATGCTTAGCCACTGACAGTGAGGTCCTCCCAGCTCACACCCACCACCCAGCAACGGACCCTCACACAGAGTCTTTCTGGAAATTGCTCTTCCCGACCACCCTTTAAGGGACGCAGTTAGGAAGGAGCCCACAGAATATCAATCAAAGAAGCTGCACAGCAAGACATTCAGTGCTCGAGGTACCGAAAAATCCTCTTCACACGTCTTTATGCTCCCGGCCGCTGCAGCCGCAAAGTCCTGGCCATGAGAAGGGACAGCCATCCTTCAGAGCCACGTCCCTTGGTGAAATGTCAACGCCAAAGAAATACAGACAGACATGCCTTACATATCTGCGGCCTCACCTTCTTCTTGCTATCATGCTCTCCTCTAAAGAGTAAGCAGTTTACGAAAGAAAAAAAGGGAACCGTTTCCTCCTTCCAAAACAGTACTTACGAAAACAAACTTTGAAGCTGATAGAAGAGGGAAGATATCATATTAATAGTGCATTAGAGGGACTTCCCTGGTGGTCCAGTGGTTGAGACTTTGCCTTCCAATGCAAAGGGTATGGGTTCAATTTCTGGTCAGGGAGCTAAGATCTCACATGCCTCATGCCCAAAAAACCAAAAAAAAAAAAAAAAAAAACCCCAAAAAAACCCAAAACAGAAGCAACATTGTAACAAATCCAATAAAGACTTACAAAACATAACCCATTAGATAAAAAATAGATGAATGTAAAAAACCATGGAAATTAATTCAATTCCCCATATGTGTGTGTGCGTGTGTGTGTGTATCTATCCTATAAATATAATTTGAGTTGCATGAGGTAGTGGTACAGCTGGCCCAACTGAGGTCTTCCAAGTGAGTCGTTCTATTCCACCTTGATGCTTTGTAAGAACAATGCAGTGGCTGCAGAGCTGTGGAAACAATACTAACCTCCTCGGGCTCATCCTAACATGCCTATTGTTAAGCCCACTTCCTTGGGACACTTGGGGAGAAATAACAGATGAGAAACAGAGGCACATATAGGAACGATCATTAAGAATACCCAGGCAAGAGAGAAAACAAAACAGTTTGGGGCATTTTTAGCAAAGGAAAAGACAGCATGCTACAGTCACTAATTACCACATGGCACTTTGCGAGGAGAGATGATTTTGCAGGTTCTGGGCCAGATACTAAAGCAAAAGAAGAAATGTGTGAAACCAAGCTCCTGCCTTATTAAAAATCTTGGTCTGAGTTGGCTCTACATTTTATTATATGTCATGATCTTCATCCTCATTACGCTGAGTCATGACACCTGCAGTGTTGACAGGACTCCTGAGGATGTAAGAAAAGGAGGCTCGTCCATCTTGCCCCGCATCTTAAGGGGCCTGGCTGCCATCGCGTGCATCTGCCAGGCGTCCATGTGGAAGATTATTGAAGAAACGCTAAAATACAAATGGTGCATCGTTCGGCTGCAGAAAGGCACATAGAGCACAAAAGTAAACCTGAGAGATCTGCTTAATGAGCCATTGAGCACAGAGTCCATTTCACCTGTGCTACCCTAAAAATGTCATACAATAATTTTTAGTAAAACCTTTAAAAAGACTTAAGAACACAGCACGTTTCATCCTGCTTAAGCCTGACATGGTTTATAAACACCTACCAGGAACTACCCTACCACCGAAGAAATGCAGAGGAGCTCAGTGAGGACTGAGCCGTCTCCCCAGGTTTCTGGAGGACAAACTTATGTTTTCTCATCTCCTCCTGAGTCTAGGGGCGTGCCCGCCACGCAGCAGAATCGCCATAACCAGGTGAGACTGTTGTCAGTTCATGCTGTGCTGTTAGCTCTCTTCAAAGCGGGCAGATATTCATCGCCCTCATTCTGTTTTCACTATAAAAGTTCTGTAAGGGAAATAGACTGGTCTACAAATCTAGTGCTACAGATGAGGGGACAGGCCCCAAAGGTTAGCACTCTACCTGGGACCACCCAGGGGCCACGGGCCAGGACTCATGGAGCCGGCTCCGTCCCCCAGCCTGGGCCTTTCCCAGGCCAAGCTGCTTTACGCACCCTTCAGGCAGACACGGAAAGCTGGTTCTTGAGGATGACGTGTACCTAAGTTGCTTGATTTCATGGTCATAAGAGTGGTCTAGGATTAAAAAGGAAGCTGAGAAGACCAACAGATAAACAGATGAAAGGCCTGAGTGGGTCAAGCTCACGCTTCAAGGAGAAACATTTCTCTTTTCTGGTTCTGTGTCCCCCTAAGGAGCCCTTGTGTTCACCCCCAGGCCTGGGTTTTCAGTGCCTCTCATCCAGGACGATAGCCATCTGGGCACGAAGCCATGAGCTCTGAATGCCCAGAGATGCTCGGAGTAGAATGTCCTCATCTTCCCTGGAGGAGAGGAGGGGGTCAATATGAGACAGGAGGGGGAAGGGCACGAACTTTAAAAGAAAGACAGCCGTTGAGGACATGACATAAACTAGTTAGAACCAACTAGGTCCAAGATGGCGGACGAGCTGACTTCCACTAGACCTTGAGCCTCAGTGTACGCATCATTGTAGCACATCAACATGCTAAATGACACACCACGGGTGCCACGACAGTTCCAAGGCTGACCATAAAGGTCAAAAAGTGGGTGTTGGCCCAATTCCTGGAAATCCCCACCCCTTCCCCCAAATAGCTGGAATAATTCGCCCGCTCATTAGCCTATGAAATTACCCACCCCTATAAAAACTGACAACCCCGCTATCCCCGGGCCTCTTGCCTTCTGAGATGGCCCACACTCTGTCTATGGAGTGTGTATCTCCCTGCATAAACCTCCTCTCACTTTACTATGGCTCGCTCTGAATTCTTTCCTGCGTGAAGCCAAGAACCCACACTCGGCAGCTGTCCCAGGGACTCACTCACCTGAGACCTGGGATGTGACCATCCTTTTGCGCTCCGCTCCGCTCTCTTTCCTGCAACACATCGACCCTGCTGACCTGAGCCTCTCTCCCCTTCAGGCTCCTCTCTGACCCAACAAAGGCATTTCTCGTAGAAATCCACCCTTCACCCTTGCTGAAGGTGGGAAGGGTTTGCATTCGTTTACATATAATCACATTTGGAATCTCTGGCAAAATGAAAACAGACACTTCCATTCTTTAGCAGTATTTGTCTTGGGTCCATGTGACACCACCCTTCCAATTTAAGCCCTTCTTTCTTTTTTTTCCACTTAAAGTCGTAACAATTTAGTAGCCGTGAGGCATCGGTTTTACCTTGCTGCCAACTTCCTCTTACTTGCACTTTCCTGCTCTGATCTCCTTTCCTTGCAGCAGACTTTGGGGACCTCAGAGCTTCTTAAATTGAGTCTTGGGCCCCGTGTCCCCCATACTCGGGGCTGGCGCTTCCTAAGGGGATGGTCATTTTCCGGGCTCTGGGGCTCCGGCTGGAGCAGCAGCTGACGTCACTCAGGCCGAGGAGGCGTGTCTGGGGTGGGGTGGGGTGGGGGAACGTGCCCTTGTGGGAGGGGCCCGGGTCACTGTAGGGCTCCTTCAGCAGAACCCTGTGGAACAGCAAAGCCTGTTGACAACTGGGGTGGAAGGAAAATCACAGAATCTCTTCCATCTTAAATGAGCTTAGCTGGAAACCGGTATCTATTAATACAATCCTAGTGCTGAAAATAGATCTCCGGACTTTAAAACTCTAAGTAGAGTTTTAGGCTCTCTTTTCAATAATTTCTCTCCAACTCCTTGTGAAAAGAGGGCTGGTGACCAGAATACAAGGGCCGGGCAGCAGAGCAGCAAGTCTCTGTTGTTGCTTTTAATAATAGTAAAGGACTTTTTTTTTTTTAAAAGGACACTTTTAAAAAACTTTTTTATTTTACATTGGAGTATAGTTGATTAACAATGTTGTGATAGTTTCAGATGTACAGCAAAATGATTCAGTTATACATATACATGTATCTAGTCTTTTTCAAATTCTTTTCCCATTTAGATGGTTACATAATATTGAGCAGAGTTCCCTGTGCTATCCAGTAGGTCCTTGTTGGTTATCCATTTTAAATATAGCTGCGTGTGTTTGGAATCATAGATTTGGGTTCAAATCCGACTTCCGTCAGTTCCTATCAGAATGACCTTGGGCATGTCATTAGCCTTTCTGAGCGAATTTCCTCACTCATAAAATAAGCATCCACCACCTTCCTTGCAGAATGGGAGGACATAATAAGACTAAGTACATAAAGCACCTAGTCTATCAGTGGCTTGGATTTGTCATTTTTTGGCTATTAGACTTCTGAATGATGCTGAATTGCTTGTTTGATAGCTGGGACAATCTAAACTTCTCATTCCCCGAGGCCCGATTAAGATGAGACACAGTCATAAACTCAACCAGCTGAGTGATAGATACTTTCTCAAAAGATGCAAGTCCCATAGAAAAAAGGTTCAATTCTGCTCGATGGACAGTTCTCACAGCATCTGCCTCCTTCTCTCTGGAGTACTTATAAATATGTTGGTTAATTAGGAAGTTATAATTACTAACGAACAGCTAAAAGGTAAATTATTTATATAACATTTTCTACCTTTTAAATAGTGTCGATACATTTCTGAAAAGCACACGGACTTTGTTAGCATTAGAGAGAATGGGATGGAGTCTCACTGCTCAAAGTGTGGTGGGAATGTGCAGCACCAAGGCCACCTCCCCTCACTGCACCCCCCCAAGCCCCAAGCCTCACCCCCAGAACCGAGGAGAAATGCTGTCTCAGGCCCCACACCAGACCAGGGCATTTTGGCAAGATTCCCAGGTGAGGTGCAAGTGGGTTTTACCTTACTTGTCAGCTAACCAGTCATTCAGCCACTGTGTGTGTGTGTGTGTGTGTGTGTGTGTGTGTGTGTGTGTGTGTGTGTGTGTGTGTGTATGCTTGCATGTCTGTACGGACAGAAGACACAGATCTTTGGGACAAACCCACAACTAATATTATACTCAATGATGAAAAGTTGAAAACTTTCCCACAAAGATCAGGAACAAGGCAAGGACACCCATTCTCAAAACCTCTGTTCAACAGAGGCTGGAAGTCCTAGCCTGAACAATTAGGCCAGAGAAAGAAATAACAGGCATCTAAATCAGAAAGGAAGAAGTGAAACAGCTTAGAGATATGATCTTAGTGAATCCTAAAGGCTCCACCAAGAAACGATTAGAACTTATAAAGTAATTCAGTAAAGATGCAGGATGCAAAACCAGCACACCCAGAAATCAGCTACATTTTTATACAATAACAGTGAACTATCGGAAAAAGAAATAAAAGAAACAATCCCATTTGCAATAGAATTGAAAATAATAAAATACTTAGGCATAACTTGAACCAAGTAGGTAGAAGATCTGTGCACTGAAAACTATAAAATATTGATGAAAGAAATGGAAGAAGACATAAATAATAGAAAGATACCCTGTGTTCACGGATTGGATGAATTAATATTGTTAAGATGTTCCTACTACCCTAAGTCATCCACAGATTCAACGCAATCACTATCAAAAGTCCAATGACACTTTTCACTTTGCTGCACAGCAGAAATTAACACAACGCTGTAAATCAACTACATTTAAGTTAAAAAAAAAAACTGTCAAAACTACTCCATCTGGTCAGCTTTCTACTAAATCCACATGTGGCAAAGTTAACTTTAGTTGCAAAGGTCAAGCTCTTCCGTAGGAAGGAATGTTGTTAAAGAAAGGGAACGAATTAGCGCTCCTATAATCAAACTTAAACATTATCCTCGACTGCTATCTTTGAAAATGGGCACCCAAACCACAACTTGGCTGTTTCTACTCTGTCATCTTGGCTTTCGGTCCCTTCATTTTCATGCTTCCCATGACGCCACCCAGAAGGGTAAACAGCAATTACTTCTCTAAATTTAGTTAGCCTGGCCGAAGATGCTCTAAATCTCATTATCATCACACTGAGGGACCCGGCTACAAAGGAACTCGTAACAGATGTCATTTAGAACCTTCACCTCCCCACACCCAGTTTTCATCTTTTAAGTCTTGACTTACGTAAGTTCAAAGTTAGCCAGAATAAAAAGTTCGTGGAAGCAGTCCAACTTCTGGACAAATTCATGGGGGCCCATGGTTACAGCCTTCTCTAGTGCTCCAGGGTGCCCTCACCAGGCTCTGCTCACCACCTCGAGCGCCCGGGAGGCAGCTGCCAACCATCTCCCACCAGCAGACCAAACAGCCCACAATGATTGTACTCTATTTGCAAAATGCTTAGCCTCAGACTTGACCACTATTCTTGAAGCCATTTCCACCAAGATCCTATTCTCGCTTCCCCTTAGCAGAAAACTCACCTTTGCAGAAAAGAGATGTCAACGGTGGAGCAAAAGTGGTCAGTGATCCGGGTGATCAGCTCATGTGTGACACTCATGGGCTCCGGAGGACACTGACAGCTGTGTCCTAGGACTGTGGCACCAGCAGCCGTCCTCATTTCCTCTCTACCCCATCCCCTCCCGTGACTGCCTCAGGCCACCTCATTCCCAGGGGCCTTGGCTGTGTTAACAGAGGTGAAGAACATTCGGCTGGCTTCCTCCCTGTGTAGTTCTCCTAGGAGATGAAGAACCTTCCCACTACTTGCCACACATATATCCAATTGCCTACCTGTGAATCTGGTGCCCACACCTGATCGTAAGCTCTGTGAGAAGAGGGGTTTCGTTTTGTTCACTAACATGTCCCAGCTGTAGAGCATGGGGCCAGCACACAGTAGGTGCTTACAGAGGCGGGGGAAGTAAATGAAAAGCCTCGAGCAGGGGGGACATGGAGGTGTTCACCCTGGGAAATCACTAAAGGCTGCCATGTGGAAAAACACTGAGGCGCAAAAACGCTTTGTCCCATAAAGATGGAGAAGAACTGGGCACGGTGCAATTCTAGAAACTGAACCAGTGGTCTTTGGTCAGTTTTGATGGTGTCAACAGGGAATAACCTTTAAGAGGATTTGGCCTAACTTACAAATCCCTCAGTTTTTCATCCTAAATGGGTATGGTTCAAACATGCACTCTGTGGGGAGTCTGTGAGTGCCCTTGGGAGGGGAACCTTTCTGTAGCGTTGGCTAGGTGCCAGCTCTTAATTCTGACCCTGCTCTGAATTGAGATCCTACGGTTCCCAAACCTTGTTCCCTAGGCTGTAGGCTGAGGTTCCGACCTCTGTTCTGCTTCCACTGTCCTCCCTGGACTTCCCTCCTCTCCTGTGTAGACCTGGGGCCTCCCACACCCCTTCCCCAGCTCCAGGAACCCTCCATGGACGAAGCGCATGACCCAGGGTACTGGTCTTTGCGCCTGACTTTTCGACGTGCACACATGCACGTTACTGCAAACCACAGGGTACGAGTTAGGAAGAGTCCCGAGACCCAGTTCTGGCCAATGAGTTTGCTAGGGGGCTTCTGGCAAAGCTTTTCTTTCTCCTAAAAAGGAGGCAAGAAGAGATGCCCGTTTCCTCCTCTGGGTACCATACATCGGTATGTGAAGACGGGACCTGCTGTGGTTAACCCACCACCGGAGAAAGCTGCTGCAGGACCAGCCAGAGACACCAGTGGGGCAGGGCCGTTCTGGAAGGAAGACCCACCTCCCTCCCCTGCAGCCAGACCTGCTCTGGGCCTTCTGCATGGGAGACAGCGCATGTCCCTGATGCCTGGGCCCATCTGCGCCGGGGTCATCTGCTGTTGGCAGTGGATGGCATCCAACTAATGTCTCTCTCCTCACCTCCCCGAGTGGTCCTGCTGTCCTCGAGTACTGCAGCCATGGCCCTCCAGAAAGTCATTTCAGTGTGCATCTGCTTCCCCAGCTATGAAAATGTGGGGGCTGGATTACAGCCATGGTTCCCAACCTTTCGTGCCTGAGGACTTCTTTTTTTTTTTCTTTAACCTGAGGTAACATTCACACATCATAAAATTCACCATTTTAACCACTTAAAAATATAATTTGGTGGCTCTTTTAACATTGACTTTGTTACACAACCATCACCTCTATCTAATTTCAGAATACTTCCCTCCCAAAACAAAAGCCCAGACCCAGTAAGCAGTCACTCCCTATTCTGCCCAGCTCCTTGGCAACCAGGAATCTGCTATACGTAATCTGCATGGAATCTTCTCTTTGGATTCGCTTATTCTGGACATGTCGTATACATGACATCATATCATGTGTGGTCTTTTGTGTCTGGCTTCTTACACTTAGCATCATGTTTTCAAGGTTCATCCAATGTCATACCATGCATCCGCACTTCCTTTTTTTATGGCTGAATAACATTGCACTATATGGGTATACCATATGGTGTATATGGCAGTGTTTGGTTGTTTCCACTTTTTGGCTCTTGTGAATAACGACGTGATAAATTCACGTACAAGTTTTTGTATGAACTTCTGTATTCAATTCTCTTAGATACACACCTGGGAACAGAACTGCTGGGGCTCACGGTAATGCCGTGTTTACCTTTTGAGGAGCCAGAAACTACTTTCCTCAGCAGCAGGGCTTCTTTTGTTTCTTAAAAAAAAATTTTTTTTATTGTGGTAAAAAATGCATATCATAAAATTTAGCATCATAACCATTTTAAAGTGTACAGTTCAGTAGTGTTAGGTATATTTATGTGTATAAGTAGAATCATATAATATTTGTCCTTTTGTGACTCGCTTGTTTCAATTAGCATAAGGTTCATCCACGTTGTAGCAGTGACAGGATTTCCTTCCTTTCTAAGGCTGCACAGTATTCCATTGTATGTATATACCGCAAGCACTGTGTTTATCCATTCATCCATCAATGGACGTTTGGGTTGCTTCCACCTCTTGGCTGTTGTAGATAATGCTGCCATAGACATGGGTGTGCAAATAACTCTTGGAGACACTGCTTTCAATTCTTTTGGATATATACCCATAAGTGGGCAAGGGCTTCTTTTTAACGTAAAAATCTCTGTTGATCTCTACGTAATAGGTGTTTTGCTCATGGTATCTAGACCCTTCAAGATCTTGAGTGAAATCTGCCATCTTACTTCTCAAGAGCTCCACCTGGGAACACCTGGATTAGGTGACCTCTCAGGTACGTCCAGCTCTAAATCCAATGGTTCTGTGAGGACTTCTTGAGTATAATGCCATCCTCATGACTCTAGTCCACGTTAATGAGTATATCTCTGCCCCTAAGGATGTGCACAACCAGAAATCAAAGTCAATATCTTCCCTAGAGCGAGCTGAGGGCTCAACAGAATATGCCCACGAGGATGAAGAATTTTCATCCTCAACACTGGCCTTACCTAGCTCACCTCTTTCACCAGCCGGAAAATAAGAAGTAATCAAGTTAATAAGTTAATTAACAACATACCTCTAAAGAATCAAATTCTAAGCTAATTATTACTGATTCACTAAGTATTTTCTGAGCGCTATGCATTCTGACCCAGTTTAAGTCAAGGGAGTTTATTTAAGTAGAGGGTTTGAAAATTTCAGGAATAGTAATTGTAATGTAATAAACTCAATAAAGGGCTCTTGTTTCTATGCAGTAATTCTTCTACGCAGCATTATTCTAGGTAGTTCTCCTTACATATTGCATCCTGTAAAATCCAACTGCTGGAGTGTTGATTTAAATTCAGTTTCTACGTTTATGTAATAAGGAAACAACTTCCTGATAAACAGCACAACCTTTGAGGAACACCGTGAACACGAAAGAGTGATCTGTTCCAAGAGGCTGACTCCAGTACAGATGAACAGGGCTGTGCCTGGAGAGGAAAACTGATTGCTCCATTTCCTTTCTTCCCTCTTTCTATCTGATAAAAGGTGGCGGGGAGCGTGGCAGTCTCATAAGGAGGCTGGACGTCTGTGGAGGGGGAGGAACCGGGAACGGGATGCTCTGAAGCTCATCAATCACACCCCATTTCCGCATCCGTTACAGAACCTGAGGTTGAGCGAATACTGCCTCTGAGCCCGTGACCAACAGCACCCGGCGCTGGAGGGCAGCCGAGCCTTCCGTACTTTCCTTCTCATCCTCACCCTGGTGGAGTCCAGCCAGGCTCCCGTGACACAGGGATGCCCATGTTCTTCCTCCCTCTGTGGCACGGTGAGGTTTTGATTCACTACCTGCCAGACCCCAGTCTTCCTTGGGGCCCATCTACGTGAAAGGGGAGCTCAGACACCGAGTTCCTGTCAACGCCGTTGCCCACGACTCCTGGGACACAAATTATCTGCGTCCCACACCAGCTGCTCTGTGTTCACTGGACAATTCTGGGCAAAACTTCTTCATGTACACAGTTGCACTGCTGTTGATCATACTAAAATACAGATAGCCACAGGTTTTGGAAGACACGTTTAATTTATACTACGTACAACCACAGAACTGGTATTGGAGCCACCGCCAATCGATCAGCGAGGAAGGCAGTCCTTGCGCTTCAGAAGGCCAGGGCGTCACTGGGAAAGTGAGATAAACGTGCAAATTTTTCTATTTGCATTTATCTTTTACGTAAAGAACCAAAACCCAACGAACTAAGCTTTACCACTATTTACTACAGTCTGCAGGCTGACTGTCCATCACCCAGCCTCATGGCCCTTAAGGCTTTGGAGGAAGGAGGGGGGTCACCACCCACAGGTCCCTGCGCCCCTTCCTTTGCCACATATATAGGACACTGTCTGGTTAATGGGCTAATGCATTAAATTCTCTAGTTCTATCTCTGATATATCCCAAGCACCTAGATCTGTGCTCAAATGTGTAGTGAATGAATTTAAACAAACTGTGACAAAATGAACATGTGGCTTCAAAAGATTCCTGCAAAAAAAATCCTCCAGAGGCTGAAGTTAACACCAATACAAGCACAAGTGAACAATAATAAAAGAGAAGAGCTCTCGCTTCTTGCCCTGGCACAGGTATTTCATGAACCACATTACAAACACCGAAGATCTAATCAGACATGACAGGAAGCCACCCTTCTCCATAAAACCTGAAATCACCAGGAAAGACATTAGAAATTTAGATTTACATTGGAATCATTAATAAGAAGCACTACCTCGAGGGTATTTGGACCTTCAGATGTTAGCTAATGATAATAAAAAGTCAATGGTTAGCAAGACATGTAAAATATTGCTTATTTCACCTTGATCTAATACATTAATATCCATTTTGTATACCTTTTACAATCTATATAATGGGAGCAAAATATGCATGTATAATTTTAAAATGAATATATACATATGGAGGGTGCAGGCAAAAAGCGTTTTTTTTAAATTGATGGAGTGCATGATCAAAGTTTGGGGCCACACCCCTGGTACAAGGCATCCACCTGGATGGGAAGGCAGGCTGCTGCAGTGCTCAGCCTGGGCAACCATAATGGATCGCACAGAAGCAAGAGTCACTTGCCACGTAGGTCTCACGGTTCACAAGTTATTGAGCCACCATTGCTGTTGGGATGTCACTGGAGCTGGGCACCACCCACCGATGCCTCGTGGCATTGAGGCGCTGCCTGCTTGTTATGGCTTGAATTGTGTCCCTACCCTTCACCCAAGTTTCTTATGTTAAAGCCCTAACTTCCAGTACCTCAGAATGTGACCTTATTTGGAAATAGAGTTGTTGCATAATTAGTTAAGGTGAGGTCATTAGGGTGGGCCCTGATCCCGTATGACTGGCATCCTTATGAAAAGGGGACATTGGACACAGACACACACACAGCAAGAATGCCATGTGAACACTGGAGTTACGTTACCACCAGCCAAGGAACCAGGGGACGGGTCTGGAACAGATCCTTCCCTACTGCTTTCAGAGAGGGCACGTCCTGCTGAAACCTTCATCTCAAACATCCAGCCCCTACGTGGGCAAACCTGACAGTGAGAGCTGCCGAACAGCAACTAGACTCTCCCCGTTTTCCTCACCAAGGCAGACAGGGCCGTCCATCACTATTTCACGCTGCTATGACATCCCTCCTCCTGTACTTTCTATTCTGAGTATCTTGCTGTACCACAAGCAGGTGACACCAGCTACCCCCCTCACAAGGACATCCCACGTCACTCATGTCACCACATCGAGACTCTGCCTTCGGCCGAGGGCAGGGGCCTGTGGCCCACGGCACTCCAGCCCCCGGGTCAACTGTTGCTGCCACGTCATGGGTCCTGCCTGCCGACACAGGCCATCCAAACAGCACAGGAGTTGGGAGCTGGCTGGCACTCAGCACTCCTAGTCCAACGGTATCTCCACACATCATAGGGAGAAAGATACATCCCTTTTAAAAGGCAGCTGACAACTAGCTTGGATATAAAAGATGATATTGTTGCAAAGTAAGGATGATGTTGAAATTGGCTCGCAAGCCACATGGTTTAGTTCAAGTTCAAACACGCAGATAATGGCTCAGATAAAAATTCCCAGGCATACGGGCTTTTAACTTCAGCATTTTCAATTTTCTGTTTCTTATCTTCAGAATTAACTTTAACTGAGAGAACCATTAAAAATGGCCATAGATTACTATTTGACATCCGTTAGGCACTGACTTGTTCCCCGCCCCCAAATATATGAAATCCTTACCCCCAGTACCTCAGAATTTAACCTTTTACGGAAATAGGGTCTTACAGAAGTAACTGAGTTAAAATGAAGCTTTTAGGGTGGGTCCTAATCAAATATGACTGATGTCCTTACAAAAAGGGGAAATTTGGACACAGAGACAGACATATACAGAGGGAAGGTGAAGTGACACAGGGAGAAGACCATGTGAAGACAGAGATCAAGGTGACACATCTACAAGGCAAGGCATGCCAAAGATGGCCGGTGAAGGAACCAATCCTGGATCTTGGAGTTCCAGTCTCCAGATCTGTGAGACCATACAGTTCAGTTATTTTAAGCCACCCAGTGTGCGGTATTTGTGACGGCAGCCCCATGGCAACAGAGCCTGCATCTGGTAATAACTGTTTCAGGCAGGCGTTATCAGTGACGGCTAAAAGCAGGTGAGAGTTTGATGAGAAACAAATACTCGCGGCACTTTCACGGTCATTCACAGACGTGCACAGGGCAACAAAAACGATCGGCACAGATATGCAGGTGCCCGGCTGCCTGCATATCCGTGACTCTCTGCCTTCTTATTTCAGCGCTTATGCTGTGAAAGAGCGTCCTTTTCATGGTCTCCATGTAAAGACATCCCTTGTTTTGCAATTAACAAATATATTGGAGGAAACTGACACTGTAAAATTATCCTGTCTCTCCTTAAATTTTTGCCCACTAGTCGTAGTATCCGTCCGTGGATCCTGCTGACAACCACTGTGCTGTTTGCCTATTGGTGATAGTCTAGTTCTCGCCTTCCTTATAACAATATTAATTGGAATTCTTCTATAAAGAAGAGCTGTCCCTTCTCATTTATGTATTCAACTTATTTATATCAGTATGGACTCATGGATATCTATTTCACTCTATGGGTTATCTTCCAATACGATCATTATTTATTTTATCACAAACTGTTCCGTCTTTGACATTAGGTGTGTCTTCAGGTTGGCTTCTGTGTTGTTTTGACATGTCCCATCCTTTTTGGAATTTTCCTTATGTTCTGGCACTACAAGTTGTTACAGGCTCATCTGGTATTTTTCCAGCCCTGGCCCTGGAATTAACTACTTCTCCAAAACACCCTAGTTCACTTGATTGGGGAATGGTGTTTAGAAACCAAGATCCTGGCCCTAGGGATGCTCATGGCTACATGGTGCCAGTTCTTTTATGCCCTGTCAGTGAACACAGCTGGGAAGTACAGGTGTGTACACAAATCCTCCCCCACGTATATTTATTTATATATGTATGTACCTGTCTGTATGTATCGGCTATCCATCCAACCATCCATCCATTTAAAACTATGAGTTCATACTAATACCTCCAACTCCAATTAAACACCACAAAGCCATTTTAGTCTTCCCCCTTTCCTATTTGTAAGCTTCTTTCTCTAACAGTGAGAAGTCTGACTCTTCATTAGCCACAAGATATTTACTTACTTGTTCAATTGTGATATACCCATAAAGCAATTTCAGAATTGCTAACCCAAACCCCTGAAGACGTATTTACTAACTGGAGTGTAGCATTTATGCACAGTTTTTTGCATTTCTTGTCTTTAGCCTTATAGTACCCAGTCAAAATACTGTTTCCCAAAATACTATTATTGTACTTAGGTTAGGTCGCTCTCCCACCCACGCTTTTCAGTTGGTAATAGTAGCCTTTGTATTACAATTAGGTCCATCTGTTACTGTGTGTGTTCCATCTTGGATCTCTCCCACATTCTGGATGATTGGAATTGTTTGCTTATTTTGGGGGTATGTGAACACAAAACAGCACCACAGCCCTGAGTCAGAGCTGTACAAACTGCCGAGCTCAGAGAAGGGCTGCTCCCTTCCTACCCTTATTGCCCCATCCCCACTTCCCTCTTCCTTCCACCCCTTTCCTACCCACCCCCAGTCCACACACAAACCCTTCCATTTCTACTTTACTCTTTCTGTCACCTACCTTTTAAAATATTTTTTTTACCAAGCTCGATTCATGGTAGGACCTCAGTACATGTTCACCACTACACTGTTTTTTAGTGAATTCTACTGACTATTGACGTCCATTCTATGCTGCAATTTCTCTTTTACATAATGAAACTGGGCACTTCATCTTAATATGCTCAACAGAAGGCTTTGAGGAAGATCAGAGCTTTCCTTGAGTGGGTCAGTTCTGAGACTATATCTAGCAGCCACTCAGGAAAGTATTAGCTCATAACAATGAAGTCTCTTACTCTGTCTGGATATGAAGAGCCACAGGTAACTAGAACTCAGCTTGATGGAATCCTTGGGAAACATTTTCAAATTTGTGCTACATTATTATTTTTTCTTTTTTTAAATGGAGCATTTCAGAACAATTTGGTGGCAGAAGAAATTATTATTATATCTGAAAAATTACCAGATTATGGGGAGTAAGAGTAACATAAAGACTTGCAAAAGAAGACTCCAAGTAAAAGTGTTTGGGGGTTTTTTTGGGTCACATAATAACCTCTTTAACGCTCCAGTTGTTCATTTTCTCTGTAATCAGTACTTGATTTACTGATTGTGGAAGGAAGCCGCCAGAGATGAGTCAGTAAATACAAAGCCAGTTTTAAATATCTGGGAAGGAAAGCAAAGAGTTTTGCAAATGCAGATCTAAGGAGGAAATTGGCATCTGAGACTGTGCACTTATTTTCATATCTGGAGAACACTTGGATCAAAACATGAAAAAATACAGAACTTTAGGATTAGGGTAATATGAATGTGGAAGTCACATGCCATGACATTTCCAAGGGAAATTAAATGTAAAACATTAAATGTCTGACAAATTCTGGAGATGAAGAGGTCTTTCCACATGTAAAGTAAAACCAGCCCAGTGCCCTGAAAGCCTGTTGTAAGCTGGAATTAGGCCATCTACTGATGGTAGGGCTGCACAGGTGGGATTATGGGCTTGAGGAATATGGAATACGTTACGGGCAACCCCAGAATCAGTAAGTTTATTTTATAGAGGGATTTGGATTTACAGTCTGTTGATCCTAAAAGTATTTTGTCAGTTCAGGGGGCTTCTGTAGCCTATTAAGGACATAGGCTTCCAAGTCAAGACAGGATCAGGACTGAATCCTGGCCAGACCACTGACTGGCTACATATCATTGGGTCAGATAACCTCACTGGGCCTTGGTTTCTTCGTCTGTGTAATGGGCATAGTAACACCAACTTTTGGGTGGTGTGTGCACTAAACCCAATGGGAAGCACTTAGTAAGTGCCTAGCACAAAACGGGTGCTCAGTTGGTACACACACCCCAGGGGCTAAGAGTAGGGGACAACGGACCCAGCTGCCACTCTGGAAGGCTGGCTCTGCCACTCACTCGCCATGTGCCCTTGGAAAAGTCACTTAACCGCTCTGAGCCATTGAAGTGGGAGTAGTAATCTGGAATGAGGATAATAATCGAGAACCAGCTCTCACAGAGGGATGAGAACAGAGCAGTTGCAAGTAGTTCAAATGAATAAACACGGGCAGAGCACTTAGAGCAGGGCCAGGTCCGCTGCATCCTGTAACATTATCAATGACCATTACTAACTATGACTAGTCAATTAGCCCACCAGAAAAAGGGGAGTGCATGGTGATGGAAATGACCTATTATACAGAGTACCAGGTCTGCTGTAGGGGTTTGGAAGAAATTGTATTGGCAACATATGCCAATAGCTTCAGAGTCTGCAGGGGCTTACCCCTTCTGTCAATGGCGTGTCCGGTGGTTTAACCCACAGCAGTAAAGAGAGAAGTCAAAGTCCAGAGGACAAGAGCTAACACACCATGAGGAACACAGTACAACAATTTGACTGCAGGGAACAAACATACTCTTGGTCATATGCAAACCCTGCCCTGCAGTCCGCCTGCTTCAAAACACTTCATGCCAACCACCCTTCAAAGTGTATAAGATGATAAAATCTAGAGAGCTGGGTGCTCTCTCTTTTCTCGTGCAATCGTTCATCCTCTAGCACATATATTTAAATTGTACATCTTCCATAAATGCTGTATTTCACCTCATGAGAAAAAAATCAATAGAAAGAAAACTAATGGGCTATTCTGTCCTTATTTCTAAACACGCTAATAAATTATCATCTGTCACTGTATTGACACTGTGTTATTCAGAGAAATAGCTATTTGTCCCTTATTCCACTTAAACTCATGCACATTTCATTAACTTTCCAGGATTTTTTTCCAGGCATGGCTCTCTGTCTCATCCTCTCTTCCTTCTTAGGGAACCAGTGGGTATGAAGGGAAGTGACATCCTGGGTTTCCTAGAGGAGGAAATGACTATAGGCCACATGCTCTTACATTTGCTTCCAAATCCAAGAATATTCTCACACACTGAACTAAAGTTTTGTTACAACTCTTATGCAGGCAAAACTTAACCTGGACTGATCCAAGTCTGTAAATTTTTAAAATGCATCTCTGCTGGTGCGAACATCATACACAGATCAGGCTGCCCGAGACCCCACTACGGGTGCTGTATGAAATATGTATGGTCCTATACTCCTAAAACCTGCTTCATCTCCTAAAACATCAGAATTTCTCAATTCTGAAATAAATTAGGCTCCAAGGTTTTCAGATACAGGACCACGGACCTGCAGGAGAATTCCTGATGTTACATGCGTAACACAGCTTTGTGAAGATAGCCAGTGGAAAGAAAATTCTAGAATTTTCTTTAAACCACCTTCTTCTTTTATAAAACCAGAACTTAGGCAGAACCTTCCCGTTGCTGATCTCATGATTTAAAATGGGCAATAATCACTCAGAAACTTCACCTCAAATTTTGTCCTCCCCTCCAGTGACTGCCCTGTAAGTCATATCACATGAGGTTTTATAGAAAATACCCAACGGGGCAGCACATATGTAAGCAGACATGTGGGATCACCAAGCACATGCACGTCCTTCTTAGGGGGTGCGTGCTGTCAGCAGCTACTCTTATGGAAGCCTGCCCTGCTCTGGACCCCAGACTTGGGTTTAGTTCCTGCTCGGCATGGCAAGCGTATGGCCTCTGTGGACTTCAGTCTCCCGTGTGTAACCCAGGGAGCGTTCCACCTGCTATTCAGGACTGCTGGAATGAAGTACAGAAACACAGGTTGGCTGTCCTCCACTCTTCCTTTTCCTCTGACTGAGACTTGTCTGGGGGCGAGTTATAAGGCAGAAAGCTTAGTGTCCACTTTCCTTGACATGGACAAGCTCACAGACAGGTGGGCATTGGTGGTGCATGTTTGTATGTTACAAGGCGGAAGGAAATGGACTTGTATCAAGGTTGTTGGACCAAACTTGACATCAGAATCACCAAGGAAGACAGGTGTAAACAGAGATGGTTGTGTTGTAGGAAGATGAGCTGTCGGGGACGCGGGAAGCTGGGGGCTGAGATGTCGTTTAAGGGCACTCGGTCACTCATAAGGGTGTGGCCTCAGTGATTCTGCTTGGCTGAAACTGGCAAAGCCCTAACGTTTGTAAACATTATTCCAATCAGTAGTTCTCTGCCCTCACTGCACAGAATGCCAGGCCCAGCCCAGAGATTCGACTAGTAGTATGGTAGTGGAGGTTCAGGGCTTCTGCCCACAGACAGATGCACCCGCTCGGATTCATGCAGGCAGAGGGCGTGCTCTCGATGCCCTGTTTCTCCCATCTGGGAACACAAGCCCCGCCTCACTGCTCAGGAGAGGAAAAGCACACAGCACAGGGCCCACGAAGCCCAGGGGTTATCAGAAGCACGGAGCAGAGAACAAACATTAACGTTTAACTGAGTAACGGGGATTCGTGAGACATCTCAAGGTTCGCCAGAACGCTCCTACCTGGGGCTTTCCCACTCCTGGTCGTCTTTGTCCTTCTCTTCTCTGGTGTCTCCAGCATGCGGGTGTTTCTGCACAATTCGCATCCCACCGGCTTTCACTGCGGTGAAGACAAAGAGGGAATGATCAGTGTGGACACGGAACCACCGGACGGCAGGGGAACGAGCTCAAGGGTGTGTGTTTGTCCCATGGCCCCAGGTTAGTCCAGATCAGCTGGCGGCGACAGGGATTAACCGCAGAGGTTAAGGCTGTCAGAGGGAGATGCAATATGATGTGATCCTCAACACTGTCTCTTACTTCAGATCCACTTAGAAAGTTTCCAAGCCTCCTTTGTTTGTCTGGTCCCCTTTCAAGTACTTGGTAAGAGCAGTAGTGCAACCAGAGTATAAACCGTGTGGACACAGTGGCTGCTTGCTTTCGGTTACACTCAGCTTCTCGATGCAAAAAAGAAACCCACTTAATCCCTGACTGTAGTATTTTCTCAAATGCCGAGGGTGCTTTCAAAGGGGCGATACAGCCACAGGTGACACAGGACAGCTGCTGTGCACACAGCCAGAGTCCACTCCGGTGGCAACCTTTCCCAAACTGTGCTGTGAAACCCTAGAGTTGGCAGAAGTTTATTTGGTTTTTAAAAACAGCCTCAGTGACATATAATTCACATACAATATAATCCACCCATTTAGAGTGTACAGTTCTCTGGTTTGGAGTGTATTCAGAGTTGCACATGATCCTTTTCAAACATGTTCATCACCCTAAACAGAAACCCATCACTGGTCACTCTCCAATCCCTCCTCTCCCCCAGCTCCTAGCAACCAGTCACCTGCATCTGCCTCTTCTAGACATTTGACATAAACAGAATCATAAAATACATAGTCTTTGGTGACAGGCTTTTTCACTTAGCATAATGCTTCCAAGGTCCATCCATGTCACAGCCCATGTCAGTACCTCACTTGTTTTCATGGCTAAATCATACTCCACGGCACACCATGGTGGACCACATTTTGTCATCCATTCATCTGTGGTGGTCATTTGCATTGTTTCCACTTTTTGGCTACTGTGAATAATGCAGATATAAACAACTGTGTATGTACAAGTTTTTGTGTGGACACATGGACATGTACCTTCATTTCCTTGGTACATATGTAGGAATGGAATAGCTGGGTCACATGGTAACCCCATATTTACCCTTTTGAAGGAACCCCAGATGCTTTCCAAAGCCATGGAACTGTTTACATTCCAGCCAGTAGGGGTTCCAATTTCTCCACATGCTCGCCAACTCTTGTTATTGTCTATCGTTTTATAGTTATTCTAGTGGGTGTGAAGTGGTGTCTTATTGTAGTTTGATTTGTATTCCCGTAATGGCTAATATGTTAATGATGTTTTGCAAGAGAAAAACATGACAACAGAAGTGGGGATTCTAGGATGTATTAAGTGTGGGAAATGCGAGGTTGAACAAATGAAATGTGTTTCCTCAAGACAGATTTTCTGCCTTTAGTGTGCATTGTAAGCTTTATATGGGGCATATAATGTGCCATCTTTCCCAAGTGTATTTCACCACAGAACTCCTCCCCCAGGTAATGCTGGTTATCATTCTTCAGGACTCTAGTGTTCCATGGGATAAATTATGGAAATGCTGGCCTTATATCCAAAAAGCCAGCCCCACATGGCAGTCGCCTGTGCGTGTTTTAGGGTCAGCAAGTCCCTCCATGTACTCAGCTATGTGGTCTTAGATTAGTCAGCCACTCAAAGCCTCAATGCTTCATCTCCAGAAAGGGGATAAGAGCCACGTCCTAAGATGGAGAAGTTTAGATGAGAAGAGAGGCTGTTGAATCCTAACTCCCAAAGTGATGCTGTTTGGAGGTGGGGACTTTGGAAGGTGCTTAGGTCATGAGGGTGGAGCCCTCATGAATGGTATTAGTGCCCTTACAGAGACCCCAGAGAGCTCCCTCACCCTTTCTGCCAGGTGAGGACAGAGCATACAGCCGTCTGTGAACTAAGAAGCAGGACATCACCAGACACCGAATCTGCTGGTGCCCTGACCTTGGACTTCTGGCCTTCAGAACAGTGAGAATGTCTGTTGTTTATAAGCCACCCAGTCTGTGGTATTCAGTTATAGCAGCCCAAAGGGACGAAGATAGAGGTGCTCAGCAGCTTCCTGGCACTTGACAGAAAGTAGAGTGTATTAACGGAGCTCATTGGCCCCACGTTCGGGTGTGGGGCTCAGGGTATTCACCCTCCCTCCTCAGGATAGCCACTCTATGTTCCACCACAGCCCTGCTCTGACCACACAGTACAACCAGCTTGCCAGGCCACATCCTCCGGTGTTTCAAATTATGTTGGACCCTGCTGAATTATGAAAGCCCAGGACTGGTTTCTTTATGATGCTGCGGACAGGAAGGAAAATGTGAAACACCCTGAGGCTTATACACTTCGGGTTTATTAGTCTTCAATCTCCCTGGGAGGATTCAGGAAGCTAACAATGCCTGTTGCACGGCCAGCAGTACCCAGCTGCAGTCCATCGGAGGAAGGCAAAGCAGAGGGCATGTGAAATAAAGGACCGTGTTTAACGATGCGTCTGCTGGTCTGGTTTTGGAATGAGAATCTCCCATCACTTCTTTTCAGTGGGGAGGGGACATTTACTTTGTTAAAAAGGAAATATAACCCTGTCCAGTAATTCTCTCAAAAATCTGCTTTTATCCTGACCAATTTTTATTCCAATCATTTTTATTTTTCATTTCTAGAGCCTTTCCCCCCTCAAATCTGTCTGTTCTTTATTTGATAGTGCATTACTCATATCTCGTGTTTTTAATTCTTTTATGTATTTAATCATTTCAGGCATACTTGTCTTATGGTTGTATATCTAATGATTTTATTATCTGAGGTCCTCGGGAGGCGCATTCACTGTTCGTTTTTCTCTGATTCTGGCTCTTGTTTGGGGTGAGTGTGGGCCATGGGCTTGTCTTCAGTAAGTCTTTATCTGTGGGGATCCTCTGGGGTGTGGGGTGCAGGCAGCATCCCTCTGGAGAGTTGCTGTACACGCTTCTGTCAAACCTGGAAATCCTTTTTACATTAACTGAGAACAGGAATGGCCAAACTGTAAATTTGAACTCATTGCCCATGTAAAGGCAGGCCTGCAGTTTCAAATTCTCCAGGAGCCTGTTTGCCATCCAGAGGCCAGGCTGAAACATACCAGCTTCCTCACCACCCCACTGTGTTGCTGGACACAGTTTTTTTCCTGTACCCTTTCTCCATGAGTTTGGCCTCTGAGCACCAGCTTTCAGCTGGGGTCTTGGGTTAAATGAGGCCATAGGGATGGGGCCCTAATCCAGTATGACTGGTGCTCTTATAAAAAGAGGAAGAGACACCAGGTCACTTCCTGCCTCACGTGGGCCCAAGGTTCAGGCTAAATGTTCTGAATTTAGCTACTTTTCTGGGTGTGATTCCTACAGATTTCCCTCACTTTGGGTTCAAATTAAAAAAATAAATAAATAAGAAAACAAAAATACCATTTGCAGGTGGCTTATCAAGATTGCCCAGGTTATGCAGCCTGCCAAACCTTAAGAAATGGAGACTGAAAATAAAATTCTGTAATATACTTAAGATAATTATCTACTCACTCTCTTGAAATATAAGATTATGAATGTTTTTGGCCAAAAGAGGAGGCTAGAAGAACTGTCCCACCAAATTTTTTAAAAATTCCTTTTCCTCTCCCATTTATCCCACCCTTATCCCATGCCCATGAGAAACTGATTAAAGGTGCTGTTATGAGCTGAACTGTGATCTCCCTAAATTCACAGGTTGGAGCCCTAGTCTCCAGAATTTCAGACCTGACTGGATTTGGAGACAGGGCCTCTAGAGAGGCAATTAAGTTAAAATTAGGCTGTTATGGGGGGGCCCTAATCTGATAGGACTGATGCTCTTATCAGAAGAGGAAGAGACACCAGGGAGGCGCGTGTTCAGAGGAAAGGCCACGTCAGGACGCAGTGAGAAGGCGGCCATCTGCAAGCCAAGGAGAGAGGCCTCAGGAGAAACGACACCTGCCAGCACCTTGATCTTGGACTTCTGGCCTCCAGAACGGTGAGAAAATAAATTTCTGTTGTTGAAACCACCCAGTCTGTGGTATTTTTTTATAGCAGCCTTAGCAAACTAATACAGACGCCCATTTAAAAATGATCTCTGAATCATTTCGACCTGGTAGACACAAAAGCCTTAAAACTATAAATCCCAGGTGTGTTCTATAAACTGGCTAACAGTAAAA
The DNA here is from genome assembly GCF_949987515.2 of Delphinus delphis. Taxonomy (NCBI): domain Eukaryota; kingdom Metazoa; phylum Chordata; class Mammalia; order Artiodactyla; family Delphinidae; genus Delphinus; species Delphinus delphis. Next base: position 163,979,260 of record NC_082685.1, on the reverse strand, counting down.
AGAGTGTACAACTCACTACAAAAGGAATGGAGGATGAACATCAAGGTGACGTTTGAAATAATCACGGCTCGGAAAGCTCGCAGGGAGCCTGTCCACTTCTCTGTTGACGTAAGTACACACGTCCAAAACCAGTCACCCCACATTAGCACTTCATTTAATCTAGTTTATAAAAACAATTAACTTCATCAATCTCTCACAGTATGTGTGGTGATTAATGCAGCAATAAAAAGTGGCAATAATAATAATAACTCAAGGCTGCGACAGATTCATTCTAACTTGCACGACTGCCAGAAAATACAACAGCACATATTTATCAAATGTTTTATTACTGTCTCTAGGACTCTTCGTTGGTAAAAAATGTAAAGGCAGAGCTTGTTCTGCAGAAATCTTTGCAGAATTCCTTGTGAATGTAAGTATTTTCCTGAGACATTAGTAAAAACAAAAACAACTCAGATTTTTTCTGTGGTGCTTGTTATTCAAATGTGAGCTTCAAATTTCAAGAATAACAAGCTGCGCAGTGGTTAAGAATCCACCTGCCAATGCAGGGGACGTGGGTTCACTCCCCAGTCCAGGAAGATCTGACATGCCGCGGAGCAACTAAGCCCGTGCACCACACTACTGAGCCTGCGCTCTAGAGCCCGCGAGCCACAACTACTGAGCCCATGTGCTGCAACTACTGAAGCCCGGGTGCCTAGAGCCCGTGCTCCTCAACGAAGAGTAGCCCTCGCTTGCTGCAACTAGAGAAAGCCGGTGTGCAGCAACGAAGACCCAAAGCAGCCATAAGTAAATAAATTTAAGGAGGGGGGAGAAAAGAATAACAAGCTTCCTCTTAACAGGAGTGCCAAGCTGAAGTTAAGGGCATGGATACTGGAGCTAGATCCCTGGGTTCAAATCCCAGTTCTGCCTGTGTGTGTGTGTGTGTGTGTGTGTGTGTGTGTGTGTGTGAGAGAGAGAGAGAGAGAGAGAGAGAGAGAGAGAGAGAGAGAGTGTGTGTGTGTGTGTGTGTGTGTGTGTGTGCGTGTGTGTGTTGGCAAGTTGCTGGCACTGTCTCAGGGTCCTGCCTGTGAAGAAAGGGTGGCAGTGCTCTCCCCCCAGGGGTTCTCTGAGGACTGAAGGAGTGAGCCCATGTGAAACACCTCCGCCAGGGCCTGGTCCCCATGAATGCTCAGCTCTCAGCTCCTCTCAGGAGACGGGTTTTCACAACTAGCATCTAGCACTTAGAGAACCCTCCAGTGTGCGAGTCCTTGGTGGTTTACCACCTCCTCCCCACAGCTTCCTCACGTGTAAGGTGGGGATGGCAGGACCGATGCACTGGGTTGTTGGGGAGTGAGTGACACACCCTGCAAAGTGCTCGCCCACCATGGGGCGCTCCACTGCCCTGGTCAGCTGACCACCTCCAGGACTGTCGTCAGTACCTCACCACACCTAAGTAAGTTCTGGTGACCTGCAGATCCTGGAGAATCCTTCCACTCTTCATGCCGCCACATGCCAGGCCCTGTTGTAACCACTGGCCAGGCGCCCCCTTACCCCCTGACTTTCCAATCACCCTATGGTGTAGACCCCCCCCCCAACGAGGAGGGGAAGCCAGTGGCCCCGGTCACACAGGTGGCAAGCTTCTGACCCCGGCAGCCTGCACCCTTAATCACAACCCGCAGGCCTTGCCCTGCGTGAACATTCCAGGAAACAGAGCGACACTCCTCCTCAGAGAGACAAGAGTGATGGCCTATGGAGAGGGTCTAGGACAGGAAAGAAAGTATGTTTGATGTTGAAAGCTCTCTGCAGAGCAGCTTCCTTCCCAAGGAGCAAAGGGGGAAGAGGAAGCATCCTCCAGGTCAGACTTTGTCAGGTGGGTAAATATCGAGGAAGTAGCTGATGACATAGCCCCCCAGGGCCGGGCATCCCCTCAGGCATCTGGGTGCCTGACTGTGAGATGGTCCCCGACAGCTGGCTCTGGGCCCACACTCAACAGCAGGCTAGGAAGACCCCCCAGCTGCACGCCGGGCAGGGGGATGAGAAGGGTGTCCCTAGATGGACAGTCAAAGCACCCTGCACCAGGGAGCAGCCCCAGCCCTGGCTGCCGTGCTGAGCAGGACTTGTGAGCGGATGCTTTCTTTGTTCCTGCCCAAGAAGAGCTACTGAAATGTGATTCAAAGGAAACCGAATCCACGCAAAAAAAAAAAGAGATGAAAGCCTCCGAGAACTGCTCCGGTGAGAACAAAAGGAAGCAAACCAGGAACACCCAGAGCTGCAGGTTACCCGAGAACGCGATCATCTCAGGTAAAGCAGCACTGTGGCTGGAAAGCAAAGTGGACACGGGACCAGACAGCCCCCGGGATGGGGGACAGTGGTGGGATCAGGGCAAAGGAATATGGTCCCTCTTGGTTAAGAGGAAGGGCTCCACCAGGAGAGGAGGCTCCTTGGCCAGCAGAAGAGCCACGCCCGTCTGGGGAGGCTGGTGGCCCTGAGGTGGGGAGCCCTGTGAAGGGAGGGTGGAGGATGAAGGGTGAAAGGCAGTGAGTCACGGGGACCCCAGGAGCCCCGGCACCCCTCACCCCCGAGGCCAAGTGCAGTTCCCCCCACGGGAGCTTTCCGGCCTGAGGCAGCGGGCGAACGTGATGCTTGCGCTAGAAAGCGTGTCCCAGATAAATTGCTGAACCTGCAGCCCTGACGGTTTCCTCTCTAAGAAAACTGAAGACCAAACAAGGGAAACTGCTATTCTGCGCTCAGAGTCGGAATAAGGTGGGAAGGCCCTTCAACAGCACGGCAGCAACCCTGCTCACCCCGCAGGAGAGGAGACGTGGCATTCAGAGGCGTGGAGCGTGGGGCAGGGCCATGGGGCTGTGGACCGGGACTGGACAGGCCAACCCGTCTTCCACGCAGGGCCTGCTCCATCCCCTGACAGGCCGCCCCAGAGGGCAGAGTGCGTGGTGAGCAGGCCAAGACAAGGACCAGCCGGACGGAGACCGGGCCAAACCCGAGGAGGGTGTGGGCAGCCGCAGGGGAAAACCTTGCATTCAGGGCGCGGATTTCAGAAAGTCCACGGAGAAGTAGCCTCCCTGCCTGGAGGTACTTGGCGACAGGCAGGGAGGCAGCGTTCATCAACCCTAACCCCGGCCTCCCTTGCAGCTGGGCTGGGGCCATTTACCTGGGTCGTGGCCCTAATACAGCAAAAAGAGGCAGAGTAATGAGCCCTCCCCAGATGGCCACGCCCTAGTCCCTGGAGCCCATTTACGTGTTGGGCCGCATGGCAAAGGGGAAGGAATGTCGCAGATGGAACTGAGGTTGTGGATGGCCTCTGGAAGCTGGAAGAGGCAAGAAAATGGATTCTCCCCTAGAGCTTCCAGAAGGAAGCTGCAAACACCGTGATTTCTGCCCACTGAGACCCATTTTGCACGTCTCGCCTCCAGAACTGGAAGATAATACAGTTGTGCTGTTTTAAGCCATTAAATGTACGGCGCTTTGCTACAGTGGCCACAGGAAACTAACGCAGTGACACGTGCCGCTCCCAGGCCGAAGCACCACAAGGCCCCGGCACCACGGCCCGCACTCAGTCCCCTCCAGAGGCAGAGTCGCTGGGCAGGAGGGACCTGGGCCTCTGCATTTCTCCTGGTAGGAGGGCCACCGGGAGAGAGATACACCTTGACCTGCCCAGCCACTGAGATTTGGGGCCATTTGCTACAATTAGTGAGTACAACATAAAACTGTAACTACCACAGTACTTTATACAACAGTGAATAGTCCCTATCCAAACAAAAGAATTTCTGAAGCTGGGAAGGGGAAACTACTCACAAAACCAAGCAAGAGTGCACAGGCATCATCTGGAATAAACAGAAAAAGGAGGACGCGTCTGTCCCCCGAAGTCCTAGAGCACAGAGGGGAAACTGAAAACACGTCTTAGAGGTGCTCGGTCCACCCTGACAGGAAGCTTTTTTAAAAAAAGTCAGTGACTTTCAACAACATAAATTTTTTTTAAAAAGGCTCAGATTATAATTAAAATATTATTATCAAAGAAAAATGCAGTGACTAAAAGGGTCTCTCTTTTTTTTTTTTTTGGCATGTCAGGAGCAAAGGCAGACCCCTCTCCTGTATCTTCAAGCGTTGATCAGTGACTGGGTTGAGGGTGCTGGGGGCGTGCTTAGCACACCTGTGATTGCACGGTTAATACACTAAAAACCAAATCAGTCTTGCCTTTCTAGCAACAGAGTGGCCGCGATAATATGAAAACCCCCGACGGAGATAATTCAAGGAGAAGTATCATCCACAACCCTTTAAATGCATCCTGACTGATTAAGAGAACAGAGAACTGAATTATTTTGAAGTTACTAAAGAAAAGCAAAGTGGTCTCTTTTCCCATTTTACTTTAATAAATCCATTTGACTCAGTTCTAGAAGGGACATAAATTCTACTCTTGAAAGAAAACCATATGTAAAATTAGTAACGCTCCAAGCTATCCTGTATTAGATTTATGAGAACTTTCCTGACATACGGTTTTGGCTCCCCTTGGAAATTGGGGGGAACAGGGCCAGCAAAACATATTTAACAAAGAGACGTTATCCTCGTCGCCACCACAAACTCATGGAAACCGGCTGGAGTAATAGTGGGGCTTGGCATCACGTCCCCCCTTCTGCGGGCAATCAGAGCGCTGCCGCTCGATGAAACAGAACCTCACTCGCTTTGCTAATCTGCATTTGCAAGAACTCCCATAAAACAAGCAGTCTCACCCGTGTCTCCGCAGGTTATCTGTGGCCGAGGGCGGTGGCAAGGTCTCAAATCGTGAAGACTTGGTTACTTTTCCAGAGGACCCGGCCCCCAGCGCACTGCAGGACACAATGCAGTGCCAGCCAGCACTCAGTGGGTGGACTTTGTATTTATTCGCCTAGCACCTTTCTCCCAGGCTCTCCAGAAGCCTCATTAATCTCACACCTTGGGAGGAGGCCCCTGGCAAGTGATGGAGCCCCCTGTCGAGAAGGGCTGCCGGTTCAAGGCTTGGGGGTGTCGGCAATACTGCAGAGGGTGTTGTCCTCCGTATCCCAACTGTAAGGTGACTGCTAGTTAAATGAGCTCATGAGTACCAAGCAATTAGAATTGGGCTGGTGAAGGGGAGCAGAGCATGCCACCCCAAAACATGGCTCTTCGGCATAAGTATGATTTTGAGCAGATTAAGAAATAGCACAGGGCTTCCCTGGTGGCGCAGTGGTTGAGAGTCCGCCTGCCGATGCGGGGGACGCGGGGTCGTGCCCCGGTTCGGGAAGATCCCACGTGCCGCAGAGCGGCTGGGCCCCGTGAGCCATGGCCGCTGAGCCTGCGCGTCCGGAGCCTGTGCTCCGCAACGGGAGAGGCCACAACAGTGAGAGGCCCGCGTACCGCAAAAAAAAAAAAAAAAAAAAGAAACGGCACACAAGGAAAAGCCGTATACCGAGAAGTCACCCTTGTTAGGAACATTTACATTTATAAGGGAAATCTCCACTTGTAAGTGTCTCTCTCTCTGTACCAGGAAGAAAAGGATGACTAAATTATAGGAGAATCTTAACATCTGCATAACCGTCTTCCTTCCACTGGTGCATTTCCTGGTTCCCTCCCATAACGGGGGCCTCCCCTTCTCCCTGGCATTTTTCATCTTTACTATTTAAGGTGGTGGTTGGGAGTGACTCATTTTTCTTTAGTATCTCCCATGTATACAGGAGATATACATGTTATTAAGCTTCTGTTTTTCTCTTGTTAATCTGTCCTTTATCTTAAGGGGGATCTCAGCTAAGAACCTAGAAGGGTAAAGGGAAAATTCTTCTTCTTCCCCTATACCCCCACGCATCGTGACGCTCAGCAAATGTTAGTTACAGTTTCCGCTGTGATGCTGCTGCCGAAGCTGGCTGACAGTCCAACCTGCACCCCCAGTACCCGCTGGAGACAGCTCAGCGGCGGAGGGAAGTTGTGGGCTGCACATGCTACGGAGGAAGGGAGAGGCAGTAAGAGGCTCTGGAGAAACTCGGGAGCTATTTATTGAGTATTCTGAACCAGGCACTGCGCATCAATGGGTAGCCCTGGAAGCAAGAAGAACAGGCGGACAGGTGGAGGCTATGGGGATGCACAGGAGCGTGTCTGGTTCAGACAGCAATAACGAGAAAACACAAAAGAAAAAGAAGAGAGTCATGGAGGAGAGTTTTATTGTTTTCAACTGCAGAGTTAAGCACAAGCTCTTGTTGTCCAACTTAAGCCCTTAATGCAAGTTTTCCCAGTGTTTTTAAGGCTGTTATTTTGATTTATGAACTGGGCTCTCGGCTGTACTTGATGATTATCCTTTATTATAGTGGTTGCCTTCTTTTTTTTTTTTTTTTAACATCTAATCTGCAGAACTGTCTAACCTCTCATCATACCGGAGTAAACAAGGCCACCCAGAACTTTCTGCCAAAACAGCCTTCCAACCAGGGGCCTCTGTACCACAGGGAGAAAAAGCACCTGAGCGGTACTACCTGGCAGGCAATATACCACAAGGGACGAAAGGTCTCTTTCTAACCTGCACCCCTGGCCAAGTGTGACCGGCCTTGGGAAATGCAGGATGACAGTGACAGCTTCCTTAGCAGCTCCTGCTGGAAGGGGGTCTCAAAGGCTTAAGGGACCCGCCCTGAAGTCACTTGAGGAGTTTACCTGTGGGACTAACTGCCCCTGGGCTCCAATCCTGATGGATGGCGACAGGAACAGCACAAAGGCAACCCTGCCCTGCTACTTTCTCAGGGACCATCTGGCCCGAACCTCCCATTTCATGGATTAGGAAAACTGAACCCTAGAGAAGTGACAGGCCTCAAAACTTAAAACCCAAGTGCACTGCTACAGCAGCACAAATACACTGGCTCCCCTCTTCTTGGGCATAAATAAGATGTTTAACTTGTAACTCACACAGCCTAGCTGTTTACAATTCAAAGAAAATCAGAGTCCTTCATGAAGTTTCTCCCAGGGAGTTAATATAGACAGTTTATACCTCTGATCTTAAAACTCTCCATATGGCTCTCTCTATATGTAATTTCATTACCGCTACTTTGCTTTGGTATCGTTCCAACACACACATCTAATGCCACTCATCGCCCGGGGACAGGGGAGCCCTGTGCAGACTGCTGCTGTGTGGTCCATGGCCACGAGTGTAAATGAAGGTGTTCCCTCCTGCCGTGCTGCCCAGGTCATCAGGCAGGAATGATGGACATGAACCCGCAGCGGCAGGAATTAAACGTCAGAATTATGATGAAAGGAAATGCCTTTGAAGTTCTTTTCTAATTTTAAACTAATTCAACACAGAGACCCCCAAAGTCTATTTTCCATTACAGTGGAACTATTTTCTAAAATCCCATGCTCTTACATCCCCACGCATCGGTTAGCCATTTTTCTTTCCTAGTGCCAGTCAGTCTTCTTGTTGTTCAGAGCTTGCTTCACTAGTGAAAAGCATTCCCTACTCTGGAATGCAACATATGTAAAGAACTTCTCTATTCACCGTGTTGAGGCAGAGAATTAGTGCCCTATAGTGGGGGGCGGCAGACAGAAATTAGGGGAATCTTTCCTCTAACAAGAAGATGGCACAAATGTTCCATAAAAAGCAGCCATGTTTGGCTAAGGCTTCTGTTATTAGCAAACTGAGTTGATACTTTAACTAACGTGTGCAACTAAGACCCTAAAACGCCACACACTGAAATGACTCGTATCCTGGGACCCAATCACCTTTGATTCCCTCCCAGTGTCCTTCCATACGGATCGATCGTCATTCCAAAGGAGAGGAGAAAAAGCAATCCACCAGTTTGGGCAGATTCGAAAGAGCAAACAGGAACTGGGCTCAGAAAGGGGAAGAGACGGTTTGAACATGAAGGTTGGTTAGAGACTCATTTTCTAAGAAAGATGACTCTTTCCTGCATTTAACCTCCTTGGCTCGGAAGTTTAGGATGTGCAAAAGCAAAGAGCAAAAAACAAAACCACTTCTGAGGAAAAGCAGAATGCGACAGAAACTGGAGGGGAAAAAAGTCATATTGAGTGATTAATGATAAAAATGATTTCCGCTCCTTTGGTTCTTTTGTAATGCTGTCAGCCTACGATTTATCATCATGACGTTAAAAACACTGATTTGTCGTTGTTTCGGCTACTCGTTTTTCTAAAACATCTGTACATTCTAAGTAAGTATTCACCGCCCAAACTTCTGGGAGCAAGTTGTGCATCTGGGCTTGTTCAAGTCACTCTAATTTGCATGCAACTCGCACAGGCTTGCGATGTTTCGCATAAAGAAACACGTCTCACCAGCGCGGGGCTGAGTTTAACTTAGACCCCACGAGTGGACACGTCCCAGGCTGGCCGGCTGCCTCCCCCGCCCGGCGCCCCGCTCCGCGCTCCGCGCCCCGTGCCCGCGGGTTCGAGCCCGCCCTCCGGGCCCGCGAGAGGAGAGAAAGTGGGAACGAGTCAGTACCGGCGGGCGGGTGTCCAGCTTTCGTCTCTAGCTTCCCCTCGGGAGGCGAAGACATGGTGCGACCGGGTTTCAGAGGGACCTGGACGGCGGTCGTCGAAGGCTCGCGGGCCTGGAGAGAAGTGCGCGCGAGCTTTAGCACCGGGAGCGAGGGAGGCGCGTGCGTGGGGCGGCGGGGCCGCGCCCGAGCGGACCGACCGCGGCCGCCTCGAGGGGGCGCGGCCGCTGCGCGCCTACGTGGCGCGGCCCCGCCAGCCCGCGGCTGCGCGGTGGCGTCACTGCACCCTCCCCGCCCCGCCCCGCCCCGCCCGCCGGCTCCCGCCGGCTCCCGCCGGCTCCCGCGCGCCCCGGGTACTGAGCATGCGCAGTCGGCGGCGCCACGTTGGAAGCCTCGGCCGAGGGCGGAGGAGGTAGAAGGGGAGCGGGGGCGGGGTGTTGACGGTTAGAAGAGGCGGGCGTTGGTGCCGGCGGGGACAGTCGCCCGAGGTTGAAGAGCGCCCAGCAGGAGGGTGGCACCCCCGTGCACGGTGCTCCACCAACCCTCCAGATAGACGGTGACGGTGGTGGGGAAACAGCTTCAACAGTGGGGCACCCAGGGGTGCTGTGTGCCGTCGGGGAACCGGACCGTCTGCCAGATGGCCTCACCCGGCTCACGCTCGGAGCGACCGGTGAAGTGCGGAAATGAGACCCCAGGTGGGACCGACCGGGGGCCCAAGAATAGCAGGGATTTGTTAAAAGATGCTGCAAATGGGAGAGTCTCCCCCCCACCCCACTCCGGGGGAGAAAGGCAGAGCTGTGAAGCCTGGAAACCTGGACAGAGGTCTTGCAAGGTTGCGTCTGTGTCCCCTGTCTCTGCCGTCTGCATGTTGCGTTGGGTCTTGATTCTGTCCAAAGCTGACCCGTTGGCCTTGTGCCTCGGATTGCAACCTTCTCGCCTTCTCAAGCGCTTTGTAACTGCAGGTATCCTCTATGGACCATCAGTCCCGCCTTGATAAATTAGCGTTCAGACATGTCCAGTTTCTTTAGAAGAGGAAACACCATCGGCTCTCTTGGCTGTATGTCTCCCTTTGACAGCACAGCTGCTCGAAGAGCATCTCAACACCCCCACCCCCAACCCCGTCTCCTCAACCCAGTCCAGTCCATCTGGTTGCCATCAGCGCCCCAAAGGCTGCCGCCAGCCAGGAAAGTCCTTTTATCATGGTCACTCGTGACCTCCACGCTGCCCAATCCAGTGTTCACTCTTCCGCTCTCATCCTCCTTGACCTGTCAGCAGCGCTTGACCTAGCTGACCGTCCCCTTCCTCCTTAGCTTCAGGGTTGCCACATCGTGGCGCTGACATCCAGTGCTTGGGCTGGAGGCTTGGCTGCTAACTCTCAGTTGGGTTGGTTGGCTCCTCTTCTAGGTTTCTGAACACTTGAGTCTCTCAAGGCTCAACATCAGCCCTCTTCCATGTATAGACTTGGCTTCAGTGGTCACATGAGGCCCACTATCATCCACATGCGTATGGACCCCAAATCTGCAAACCCATCTCTCTATGCCTGCCTCTCCATTAAGCTCCAGACTCACATTCCACTGCGCCCTTGACCTCCCTTACCCAGATGTCTAACTCAGCGCTGCCCAGCTCTTTGCATCAGGGCACACAGAGAAATGCACATACTCTACGTTGATCTGGGACTTTCCCCCGACGTTTCAGTAACACTACCAGCGGGACAGCTGTTGGCCAGGCAGCAGTCGTGATATAGTTGTCTTTGTCTTGCATTCATATCAAAACTTGCAGACAGGTGTCAGCAGCTTAGAAGAAAATATGAAATCAGTAGTGGAACACTCTTAGGAGATGCTCCATCACTAACACTATTCATAGAACAGAGTGAGGAAATCCACAGACACTGATGGTTTGATTCTAAATAGAAGGAAGCTTTGAGGATACCTAACCCAACTAATTGTATGAATATTTTCTTCTTTATGTGTGTTCAAGAGTGCTATATGGTTAAAAACTCATGCCTTAAGTCTAAAAGCACCATTTCTAAGAAGTAGGAAATAAAAATTCTAGGTTAGAAAACATTGTGTTATAGTTTAGTTTGCAGCGTTGTTTCCTCTTAGTGGTACCTAAAGTCATATGTTAAGAGCGACGGCATCTTCAATTCAATGACCCATGGTATTGCTAGGGAACCCTGGGGGTAAAAGAAGGAGCATGCTGAGGAAGGAATTAAGCTACCCAAGGGCTCTGGAGGCTCCGGTCACCACTGGGCTGCACCAAGGCCTGAGAGGATCCATATCTTTGCCCGAGGCCTGTTCTGGGACCACACTGATCAAGACCCTCTAGTGTTAACAGCCTTGCCTAGTTTTACATGTGGAAGCAGAACTCCTGACTCACCCATCTACCCATAGATACCTTCCCATCTAGAGTAGAATCCAAACTAGAGTACCTGCCTAATCCATAGCGTTCCTACTGAAGAAAATACGGTTGTTTAAGGAATTTAGCTTGAAAAAAAACACCCATATTTCCCAGCCTCCCTTACAGCTAGGGGTGGCCAAGAGGCAGTTCTGGCCATTGAAATGTAAGTGGAAGTTGACTGGGGTTTTCTGGGGAAGTTTCTGCATTCTTGATATGAGGACCACCCTTCCTCCTGGTGACTTCATTGTTCACACCGCCTTGAATTCAGACAGGAGGTGGAAGGCAGAGCAATTGTGTCGCAACTACGAGGCAACCAAAGGCATGAAAGCCGTATGCTAAAGGTGGCGCAACAGGAAGACGAAGGGAAGCTGGACTTTGAGGTTCTGTGGTGTCTCTGCAGGGCAGTGGACCCCGCCTCCAGACTGTTTTGTTGTGTGGAAAACAAACCCCTAGTAGATGCAGTCCCTGTGGTTGGTGTCTTTACATGCAGCCAAATGCAACCCCTACCAGGCCCTGGGTGATGGGGGCCCTGCCTGCTTCTAGGAGCTCATCTCTCACAGCTCCTCTGGCCACACTGGCCTTTCTGATGCTCCTCAGATGTGACAAACCAACCCTTCCCTTTGGGCCTTGGCATCAGCTGTTCCGTCCACCTGGGACCGTCTCCCCCAGATTCGTGCATGGCTAACTCCTTGGCATTCTGGAATCAGCTTTTGAAAGGGCCTATTCCTGACCACCAGATCTGAAGAAGGCAGTCCAGGCACTCGACTCTCATAACTTTGTCTTCATCGTCATCCATCAGTATCTCCCTGGGCATTACTGTCTTTCTCCTCTGACTTGCACGGTCGACTGGCAGCCCACTGAGGAGAGAGAGCTTGTCCATCTTTGCTCACTGTATTTCTACCACCCAGAACCACGGTGGGTACAGAAGAAGCATTTGATAGATATTATCCCGTATAATTCTGGAGCATAGATACATTTAGTTTCTCACAACTGTTATGTAAATGAAGAACAGCAAATGAGGTCTACACAGAGAATGAAAAATATACACAGTATGTATTATAGATAATTAATACAGATTGGCCACTAATACATTAATACAGATGACCACTAATGTTTCCTGATACTTACTTTCACTCACAAGTATATTCGTGCGTGTGTGTGTGTGTGTCCAGCCCCACAAGTCCTAGTTGCTGAGGATATATGTCAGACACCACCCTTTGGAAGCTTTTTATGTGGACATGCACATTCCATAGATATTATTAGAATTCTGAGTGAATAATCTTATAAGCTCACTATAACTCTGGGAGTAAGGCAGGTTGACCCATTTTTACCAAGAAAGACAAAAGCAAACAGACAAAAAGGGGAAGAAAGGATGGTTGAACTTATGTGGGACACAACCCTGTTGAGCGCATACTGGAACCAGAAGCCAGGTCTTTAAGCCCCAATCCCATTTCTCCCCACCGTTGGCTGCCTTCTAGAGTTGAGTTTTGGGAGCCGTTTCCCCTTCTTCTCTAAGCAGGCTCTTTTGTAATCCCAAGTGGTGCTGGAAAAAATGGCACTGAGTCTAAGACACTACTTAATGCGAATGCTGTAAACACTGGAAAAAGTATTCAAAGAAGAAACAGAAAATGCAGATTCTCTTCTCCATGTGCATATTTTGGAACCTTGACTATGTCACTGAAACATTCTGAGTCTCAGTTTCTTATCTGCAAGTTGGAGATGTGAACACTGACCTCCCGCAGGACTGGTGTGAGAATCCAGGGCCGTCTCAGTGCCGCCTGCAAGCCCCTATAGCTCAGCATTGTCCCGTCTGCTCTCCATAAGATCCTGAGACATGAGGGCTTCTCTGCCCTCCTTTTCGGAGGAACCGAGCTTGCGAAAGGCCAAGCACAGGAGTCGATAGCTAATGTGGGGAAACCCGGGAGAGCCCGCTCTTACCACCATCCTGGTTGCACGTTTGGAAGTGCTTCGTAAACCAGAATATACTACAGAATATACTGCTATTATTGCAGACAGAGTTTTCGTTAGCATTCATGAAATACAAGAATTGTTCCACGGTGTATTAAAATAACCCCGCCTATCAATCAGTTTGATGAACATTGCTTTCTTATTCCCAGCTGGCCCATATGTTCTGTCTCCTTGTGCTGTTGTCTGATGGATGAGAATTCACTTCACAGGATTTCTCTTCCATTGTTGATATTACTGGGAAGGGGAGGGCAGCAGCCATTCTCAACTTTGCTTTGTAACATCCAGGATGTTTCTCACTGTATTATGTTATGGGGGTTTTAAATAACGGTTATTTAAATATAATTTCTTTGACACCCACAAGTACACATACAATACTTGAAGAAGATAGGCATGTCCCAAAATAAAAATGATGGTCTACCCCTGTCTCTGTCTCTGTCTCTGTTTCTGTCTTTGTCTCTCTCTCACGTACACATACACACACACATGGGGAATCCTCCAGGGTTTCACTGGGCTCCAACTTGTCAGTCAGTCACAGGGTAATTGAGAAACATTTTGAGGCATTTTGCAAAAGTGATTCAACAGCTGGTGAAGGACGTGGAGGTCACTTTTCATCACATCTGAGGTCATCCTTTAGCTAAGGATATTTGAAGGAAAAAATAACCAGCCTGGATCTCAGCAAAATATTCCTCTTATCTTTATTTGGAAGTTAGAAAACAGAAACTGCAAAAATGATGGGAGTGCTGCAACCATGAATACTGATTTCCCACAGAATTGCAAATGCTATGTAAGTTATTTATGAAAAATGTGTTTTAGCAGAGAAATGGGGGTGGAGGGTAGGGATCATTTTATTTCTGGCTCTTTCACTGAGTCATTGTTTGACCTTGCGCAAGTTACTTCCACATTCTGTGATCATAGTTCCATAGTAGAGGCAGTAATACCCATCTTACACAAGGATTCAAATAGTTATTCCATATTATGTCTTAGCATTTATCTCCCTGTATAAAATTTCTTACAGGGGTATACGAATTGCTATAAGTACAAAAAATAAACATGACAAAGACATCAAGAATAAAGAGGCTTTCGAAGGCAAGATAAAATCATCTCAAGGGAGTCTGAAATCTGAAATTGAAGAACATGTACTTTTGTTAGTTTTTTTTTTTTTTTAAACCATCTATCCAGGATTCAGTGGTACTAGGACATTAGGACATTATTTGACCCTTTTCTCCTTAAATTTCTTTTTTGTGGGTGTGAAAGGCTATGAGTATATCCTTTTCGGAGAGCTTAAGTGACAGATGAATAGACATAGTACATTGAGGCTTTACTCCTGTCTTTTCAGGCCCACGAGCCTCTACTCAGCTTTCCATGTAGAATCAGTCTGAGCAGGAGAATCTATAAATGACTGAGCACGGGTCCTGGGGTCTCTAGACTGAGGTTTGAGACTCAGCCTGATCACACATTAAATGTGCAACATCAGAGAAACTCCACAGCATCAGAAGCTCTCCATCAGAGAGCTCTGAGTCTCAGCGCCCTCACCTAAAAGTGGGGAACATAACACGCCCCTCTACAATATTCACAGGAAGTATATGTGATAGCGTATTGAAAATGCTTGGTAAACATTAAATGACTAAACACAAGTCTACCCAAAGCACATTATTTCTTAGAGATTTTAGAGCAAAAGCAAAGTAAACATTTATTTTAAAATACAAAACAGACGATGAATGTTATAGGACAGAAAGGAGATTCTCGCTGGTTTGTGGGTGGGTAGGCATAGTGATAATGAACAGGTTTCAAGGGACGGGGTGTGGAACCGAGCCCTTCCGGTTGACAGGAGGCAGGAGGAGGGCGGTCCACCGGGGAAAGGGCGGAGGAGAAGCGAGGAGCTGGGGCAGCAGTCCACGTGCCCAAGACGGTGATTGGTCCAGTCTGACCTGAGGGTGGGATGAGCGTGGAAAGGTAACAGCGGACCAAAAGGTTCTGGTTTAAGGTCTGGTTGAAGAAAGACAGCTGGATTCTTATCTCTGTCTCTGCATTCAGTCTCTTGCAATATCATGTCATGTAGCCTCTGGAAAACTTCCTTGTACGTTCGAGAGGGAATAAGACTGGAAAAAAGCAAGTAACATTTCAGTATTATTAAAAAAGAAAAAAAATTAGTTTCGACCTCACAGACCACCTGGATGGGTCTAGAAAACCTCCAGGGGTCACTGAACCACACTCTGAGAATTGCTGTTCTTGATCATTCTTTAGACACTTATTGATCTAAGAATAAGAAAAATATATGTTTGGATTAAAATACAACCACCACACTGTAGTCAGTGGTGATGTCAGCCCTACAATCGGCTAGGACTACAATGCCAGGTGGCATCACCCCAGCAGTGGCCGAGGCAGCAGGGGGACTCTCAGGGGCTCCCCTGTTCTAGGCTGACTCTCTGGCGCTGGGCCAGCTGGGTCAGCTGGGATGGAGGTGTGAGGCTGGCCTCCAGAATGACAGCACCGGTCCCCACTGTCTGGGCTTCCACACTCACCACAGCTGTTTCCGGATCCACAAAATCCACCTGCTGTGCTGTTTGCCTTTGAAAAGGCAGTCTGAGCAATCTTAGAGTTTTGATAACGTTGTTGACATCATTTTTCAAAAACTCTGCTTTCACAGGCTTAAGAAATTGAGAGATGATTGACATATCACATTGTGTAAGTTTACTATGTACAATGTATTGATTTCGTACACTTATATATTGCAATATGATTACCACCTTAGTGCTAGCTAACACCTCTATCATGTCACATAGTTATAATTTCCTTTTTATGGTGAGAACAATTAAAATGTAGTCTCTCAGCAGCTCTGAAATTTATAATACGGTATTGTTGACTATAATCACTATCTTGTGCATTATATCTCCAGGACTTATTTATCTATTAGTTCCAAATTTGTACATTAAACAACATCTCTACCATTCCCCACACCCCCGACCCTCACCATTCTACTCTTTGTTTTTATGATTGTTTTTATGAGTTCAGCTCTTTTAGATTCCACGTGTAAGCAATTTCATACAATATTTTCTTTCTCTGTTTGACTTACCTCACTTAGTATAATAACCTTAAGGTCCATCCCATTCACAATACCATCAAAAACAATAAAATAGTCAGGAATGAGTGTAACCAAGGAAGTGAAAGATCTGTACTGTGAAAACTACAAGACTTTGATGAAAGAAATTGAAGAAGAAACAAACAAATGGAAAGATATCCCATGAATTGGAACAATTTAACAATATTGTTAAAATGTCCATACGGCCCAAAGCCGTCTTTGGATTCAGTGCAATCCATATCAAAATTCTAATGAACTAGAAAAAACAGTTCACAGGCTTTTAAGTGAGGAATGGCAGACGTCTCCAACATGAAGCTCTTGGCCATATTTTTCCCTCCAAAGCTGCACTTTGTGCCTTCCCTCCATAGGCCATATGAACGTTCTGACTACTTTCAAGAAATACTTTCTATGAATACATTCTGAAAAAATACAAAAGCAGTATACTTTGGAAAACCTAAATAACAGTATTCTTTATGTCCAAAGGAGAAAGCAAGTCACTGCTTCTCAATAATCCTACCAGCATCAGAGTCTACCACTTATACTTTGTATGTCCCTCTAGGTTTCCAGAAGAAAAATAGATAAGATTCTTTTTAATGATCTCATCTTGTAGATTGTCCCTCAATTTATGTCTGTCGGATGTTTCTCTCATTTCTTTGGCTGCACCATGTGGCTCGCAAGACCTTAGTTCCCTGACCAGGGACTGAACCCCTGCCCATGGCAGTGAAAGCGCCAAGTCCTAAACACTGGACCACCAGAGAGTTCCCATCTCATTGTTAAACAGGGGTTATGGGTTTTGGAAAGGAAGGCCATATGAGTGAAGTGTCATTTTCATCACATGGTATCCAGGGCACATGTTATCACTATGACTTACCATTGATAATTTTCACCTAGATCGCCTCTCTGATAGAAAGTGTGTTAAATATGGTTGTTTTATAGATTTAGATTAATGTATTCGTGAATTAAGCTGTCTACTAGGAATCAGTGTGAACACAGGCTACATTTTTTATATCATAACCTTGAAGTTGCCTAATAATTGATAAGAGTCTATATTAATAAGCATACACCTGACCACGATTCTGGAAGATAACCTTTGGGCTCTTCCCACCTCAGTTTTCTTCTCTCTCACAATTCTGGAGTTAAAGATGGCAAATACTTTCTCTTACAAATTTAAAACCTATTTTCCCTGCTGAAATTACCTGGGTTTCTTTTTTTTAAATAAATTAATTTTATTTATTTATTTATTTTGGCTGCGTTTGGTCTTCGTTGCTGCACGCGGGCTTTCTCTAGTTGCAGTGAGCAGGGGCTACTCTTCGTTGCAGTGTGCGGGCTTCTCATTGCAGTGGCTTCTCTTGTCATGGAGCACGGGCTTTACGCACACGGGCTTCAGTAGCTGTGGCACGTGGGCTCAGTAGTTGTGACCATGGGCTCTAGAGCGCAGGCTCAGTAGTTGTGGTGCACGGGCTTAGTTGCTCCACAGCATGTGGGATCTTCCCGGACCAGGGCTCGAACCCGTGTCCCCTGCATTGGCAGATGGATTCTTAACCACTGTGCCACCAGGGAAGCCCTGGGTTTCTTTTTAAAGCTATCTTTTTTTCTCAGCCAAGTGATTTCATATAATTGATTAATTATTCCATTCAGGCTGAAGTATCTGTGTGTGACTTTGCAGACTAGAGAAGGCTGTAAATAATGACTTCAGTCAGCATCCTAGTTCTTACCATGTTTGCAGAAAAGCCACCTCCTTCCTTGCTCAATTTTTAGAAAAACGTCCGAGCTTGAGAAATGTGATTGCTGTTAATCCAGATAAGAACAAATCCCGAGCCCATCCTTCAGCTTTGCAGGGACCCTCTGGGACACTGTTCATAGCTTTCCACTGACATAAATTAATAAACTGCCACTGACCATGGAAAAGATAAGAGAAAATATACAAGCTTCAGTAGCTTGCTGGAAACTTCCAACATAATGGTTCATCTCCTTAACAAAGAACCATGGAGTGTTCGGGTAAAGAAAAGCTACACTTAAGCTATTCCTTGTAGGGCCCACAGAAGAGGTAAAACGTGATGTGATATCACTCCCACAGTATGGGAGAGTAACTGCTGGGCTAGCTTGCATTTGGCTTATTCACTTCTCCCCTGTCATTTAAGGATCTTATTCTTCTTTCATCTCCTCTCCTCTCCTCCCCTTCCCTCTCCTTTCCCCTTTCCTCTTCTCTTCTCTTCTTTTTTCTTTTCAGAAGGAGAAACCAACTCTGAGTATTTTTTGGAGTATTGTAGAATACTGGAAGAATGCATGAAATTAAGGAGAGGATTCCTGCAGCTTCAGGAACAAACATGGAAGCCCTAGGAATACCAATAACTGAGCTTCTATGTCTAAAATGCTGTCAGAGGATGACTCCAGGCAATGGTTCATTTTATGTGTTTACTTGGCTAGGCCACAGTCCCCAGGTATTTGGTCAAACATTATTCTAGATGATTTTGTGAAGGCATTTTTAAAATGAGATTACCACTTAAATCAGTGGACTTTGAGTAAAGCAGGTTACCCTCCATAATGTGAGTGGGCCTCATCCAACCAGCTGAAGGTCTTAATAGGAAAAAGACTGACCTCCCAGAGGAAGAGGGAATTCTGCCAGCAGACTGCCTTCAAACTCAAACTGCAATTTTTCCCTGGGTCTCCAGCCTGCGGGCTTACCCTGCAGACTTACAACTAGTCAACCTCCGTAATTTCATGAGCCACTTCCTTAAAATAAATCTCTCTGTCTCTCTCTCAATCTATCTAGATAGATACGGATACACGTATAGATGTGGATATAGATATAGATATATTTCCTCTTGGTTCTGTTTCTCTGGAGAACCCTGACTCATACACTAGCTACAACTGTTTTCACTCACCTGGCTCTCCATTCAAGGTCAGATTCAGAGAACATGAAATGTCCTTGGGCCTCAAACTACTTTAATTCAGGTGCTGTGCTCTTGTTGACTGAAAGAAAAATGCACAATGTAAAAGCTGTGAGTTTCAGTTTTCTTCAGGGACCTTACTGAGGACCAGAGTATGGGAAGCAGCCTCTGAGAAGCTCTGAGGGGACTGCTCCAAAGAAGTAGGAGGAGAAGCCAGTATATACGTGATTTTTGACTAGGGAGTTCGTGTAGTCAAGCACACATCTCAGCGAAAGATAACGGATATAGGCATAAGGAACAGATACCTCAGTTAAGGATTTTAGTGTTTTTCTATGTATGAGAGGATGAAAGAATGCGGGTTCATTAAAATTCTTCCTAAAATATACATCTAACTATTTGAGGGGGTCTGTTTTTCTAACGCACAGGATGCCTCATCCTGTTTTTTGTCCTGAATTCCTTTCAGGGTGCACTGTCGGTCAGTAACGATAGTGGCTAATAACTAGATCCTTGTAGAACTGGATGGTGGGCAACATTCTTTGTTTTATAGTCCCCCCTTTGGGTTATACATTCTACCAAGGTTTGGGAGGCATTTCATGACCAGTGTGTCTCACAGGGCTAGGAAGGCTCATACCTAGGTCAGGTGAGGATTCCATTGATAAGCCAGTTCATTTTCTAGACCCTGTTAATGGTAGCAATAAAAGTCTCTGGATCACATGACTGACTACTCTGTTATGGTCCATGAAATGATTCTCCCTTGTTGTTTCTTCCCATATCCAGAGTTACACTATTACAGTCATTTCAGTCTTATGTAAAACTATATATTTGGTCAACCATTTCAAGTTGCTTAGTCATCATTATTTTTGTCAGAGACTCTGTTACACATTGGGTAGTACAAACACAACAATCTTGTAAAATAGGTAAAATACAGATAATAGAGCTAGTAGCATTAATAAAGTCATAAGTAAGAATTTAAGGGACTTCCCTGGTGGCTCAGTGGTTAAGAATCCACCTGCCAATGCAGAGAACATGGGTGCAATCCCTGGTCAGGGAAGATGCCACATGCCGCGGAGCAACTTAAGCCAGTGTGCCACAGCTACTGAAGTCCGCACACCTAGAGCCCACGCTCGCAACAAAGAGAAGCCACTGCAATGAGAAGCCCGCACACCGCAGCAAAGAGTAGCCCCCAGTCGTGGCAACTAGAGAAAGACCACTGGCAGCAATGAAGGCCCAACGCAGCCAAAAAAAAGTTACATAGATAAATAAATAAATAAACAAACAAACAAACAGAAAAGATTATTTGAATGTTTAAAAAAAAAAAAGGAAATTAAGCCAAGAATTTCCATTACCAGCCCAGGTCTTTAAGAGACCACCCAGACTAAGGAGTGATTGTTCAAGGCAGAAATCTGATTTTTCATGTGGGTCACTAAATATTAAAGGATTTTATATTAAAAGGATATATGTTACATTAAAGGATTAATCTGGTATAAAGACATAACATTCAGTTTGAAGCTGGGTGCAGGTGCCTCCTTGAGGTACTAGGGCCATGTGATTTTGTAATACCGCTCTTCTCCACATAGAGACTTCAGAATTCAGTAGCATAATGGCCCGATAACTATCACTTAAGGCTTGTTGAATGAATTTCGTTAAGGATTCGACGTGGCTGATTACATTTTCCAATCCTACTGAAGGTGCAAAGATAGCTGCTAAATGGTTATACCCACGAGATACCAGTGATCGATCAGGCTCATACCAATGGTAAATTTTCTGGAGTCCTATCTAAATTGGCACACGAGTGGCCTTGAGCCCAAGGGAATCGTAGGGTACATCTTCTTATCTATCCTGGATAGTTTTCATTTAAAAACTTAATCATGAATCAGGTATTACAGTATAAAACTCACTAGTTTATAAATAACAGTTGGGATGAATTATCTATTCATTTGGGTTTAAAAAGACTTCTTTTCTCTCTTTTCCTCAGTCTCAGGAACTGGGGATGGTCTAGAAAATAAGTTTCCTGAGAGCCCTGCTGGAACATTTGTATCTGAATTCTTCTCAGGTTGCTCTGTCACTCCGTGACTGCAGTGGCTAACGACTTGATCTTTGTAGAACTGGATGGTGGGCAGCATGCTTTGTTTTACCCTCTAAATGACTTTTCTGGGAGCTGCTAAATAAGCTGGAGTGGACAGAACATTTACACCCCCCAGTGAACTAAATAAACAAGGAGCTCTGTTAACTGACTGATCAGGCTTAGAAGATTTCAAGTAACATAAATTTGACGAGGCTCTGTTATCCATCATAAAATGCTACTGATCATCTCTGTCAGGTTTTTCTGGCATTTGATGTCAAGGGATAAGGACACTCCTGTTATCCACTGTTTACTCATTGGGGAATGTAATCCTTTAACCCCATTCCTTGTGTAACACCAAGTTGTAAACTACATTTAAGAGAATTGCATCAGGTCCTAAACCTACACCTAGTGAGGGATAGTGTTACTTCACAAATCATGCCTAATGTTAATAACTCAAGCTGCACAATGACCTCCCTGGCTTTGTATCAGTTTAACGCACCACCATAGATTATATATCTTATGTAAAATCCCTTGTTTGTTGGAAGATTCTCAGACCCCGAGGTCTAGTTTTTCTCCTTTCACACTTTCAAATTGCACATAAATAAAAAGCATTTCCTCTAATGGTTTCATGACACATGCAGAAGTTTTGCTCTCTACCACTCCTCCCCCCAGTCACCCCCCTTCTGATACTACCTTGCTGGCCTTTCTGATACTAAAATCTTCCCTGTCGCATGAGACACAGCATTCGTTCCAGGCTCTCCATCAGCTGCCCTAGGTTCTCTGCTTTTATCCCAGGCTCCTCCCTGGTGTTCTATCCCAACATTTCCAACTTTCACTTACATGGTTGGAGAACTGAGTGGTCCTTGAGATTCCAGCACCTGCTACAGTAGCTGAGAGATAGAAAGGAGCACTGTCCTCACCACCTACTCACAGGAGGTGGTCTTGATAGACATATACTTGTCCCAAGCCTCCCTCCTGGAGGCCCTGTCCTTCCTACTGAAACTGAAGGGAAGGGGGCAGGACACAACATTTAAAAGAATGATATTACCGGCGAGACATTAACTGGTTAGAGCCAACTAGGTCCAAGATAGTGGAAGATTTGACTTCCAGTAGATGGTGAGTTTCGTTATGCACTCATTCTAGTACATTAGCATGCTGTTCTGAGGCCAACCCTAAAAGGCCAAAAAGTGGGTGGTGGCCCACTTCCTGAAAATCTCCGCCCCTTCCCCAAAACAGTTTGAATAATCCTCCCACTCATTAGCCTGTGAAATTATCCAGCCCATAAATACTAACCACCCCATATTCTGGAGGCTCTCGCCTTCTGAGATGGCCCACACTCTGCCTGTGGACTGTGTTTCTCCCAGGGCCACTCTTGCCCTTTTGAGATGGACTGCATTCTATCTATGGAATGTGTGTCTCTCTAAATAAATCCACTTCTTACCTATCACTTTGCCTCTGGCTGAATTCCTTCTGTGCTGAGACATAAAGAACCTGAGCTTCATTAAGTCTGGAGACCAGGTGTGCAATTTTAATTAAAAGACAGTGGGTTCGAGTCCCAGCTCATGGGTTCAGGTCCCAATCCGGGTTTCGACTGAGTCTGCATCTCATCTGAGTTGTGCAGTTTCACTACCATCCCAGGGTTATAATGAAAGGAGGAGGGAGGCACAGCTGGCTACCAGGCTCTGAGGATAAATCTAGAAATCTCAAGACTAGAAACAGGTTTATGGACGTCATAGACTTTATTTGATTCAACAGACACTTTTGAGGACCTACCCTCAAAAGTGCCAGGCACTTTTCTACAAATTGAAGATAATTCTCAGCTTTTTTAGCGCTTTTATTCTGGACGACTGGAGGCTGAAACTATGCATGATGACAAGCGACAGACAGAGGTAGACTTCTGATATTCTCCTCCAAACCAACTGAAACGCTGGCTAACTCCCCAGGTTCTGAAGCTTCGTGATATTAATATGCTGTGTTGTTTCTGCACAAATACTGAACAAAGGGTTCCTTGGGACATGTTTTAAAAGATAAAATTCTGGTGTCATGGTATTTCTGGTTCTCTGTTCACGTCAGGCAAGACCCTTCGGGAAGAAACTGTGGGTGTGGAGGGATTCTCTTGCATACCCTTTATTCTTTTTGTTGCCTTAAAAAATACACCACATGAGAGTTGCGAGTTAAGTTTTATTTGGGGCAAAATGAGGACTGCAGCCCGGGAGACAGCATTTCAGAGAGCTCTGAGAAACTTCTCTGAGGGGGCAAGGGGAGGGGCCAGGATATAGAGGAGTTTTGCAACAAAGGGCAGGTAGTTGAGAACGTCAAAGGATTATTGTTAATTAAAGAAAACCAGATAACTCAAGTTAAGGAATTTAGCGCTTTTCTATGCATGGGAAGATGCAAGAGTCTGGGCTCACTGAAATCATTCCTTTGATGTGCACCTCAGCTCTCTGGAGCCAGTATCCTGTGCTTTTCCATCCTAAGTCTCCTCAGGGGGCACCGCAGGGAGTGGCTGCAGCCTGTTGGCTGCTAGATGGCAGGTATTCTTTTCAGCCCTGAGTTTCCTCAGGGCT